>NC_092411.1:177482174-178103424 GCF_040894005.1 Engystomops pustulosus
CAAAGTAAATAATTTTTATTTTGCATAGGTTTTAATTTGTTAAATGTATGAAAACATAAAATTTTGCTATATAAATTTTGTTATCCCCGTGATCACACTGACCCAAAGAATGAAGTAGACATGTCATTTGGGGCGCACAGTGAAAGCTGTAAAATCCAAGCCCACAAGCATTTTTTCACCAATTTCATTGCAATTGTTGGTTTTCCTGTTTCCCAATACAGGTCATGGAATTTTATATATTGTTCCTATCAAGTGCAATTTGTCGTCAACTATATACAAATCTAAAAATAATTTCACCTTCTGTGACTTTTCAGCAACCATAATGACCAAATCAAAGTCATATGTTCCAAGAGAATGATCATAAAGCTCATTGACATCAACAAGGAACAGAAGATACTTCAATGCTTCTTCTGCGCTCACAGCATCTGGAGAGGGAGGGCTCTCTGGAAAATTAATAATGTACCATAAGACAACCCAAATAAATGCAAGATTCATCTTCATCTTCATTGAGATTACTATTGAATTATTAAAAGTTTTTTTTATATTAATCACCTATACACAATATAGGGTATAAATTTCTGACCAGTAAAACAGGGGGACCGCGACTGCTTTACAGATTGTTACACCGTCATTTCCTCAGCACTGAGAATACAGAAGGATATAGCCCCTCAGGTTCATCATCATAATTTTAAAAGTTGATTTTAAAGGTGGTAACATGAAAACAGGATTAATAATTTTATCATGTATGATACTCTGGACTGTATACTCTGGGCCCTTAGCAGCAAAGAAGGAAGAATAATTACATTTTTTAGATTTTGTTATGCGTCTATAAGTCAGTGCACCAAAAATGATGCTAATACAGCAGAATTCAGGCAATGTTTTCTGGCATAAGCTGTGACAACTTAAAGGAGGTACAAAATACAAGTAGATATTCTTATCCTACATCAGATTTAACATTCAGCATCTGACAGCTTGATAAAATACTAATAAGACTGCGCACCATCTTTAACCCCTTAACGCTGAAGCCACTTTTCACCTTCCTGACACGGCCCATTTTTTTAAATCTGCCCTGTGTCACTATAAGTGGTTATAACTTCGGAACGCTTTAACATATCCAAGTGATTTTGAAATTGTTTTCTCGTGACAGTTTGTACTTCATGTTAGTTGAATAATGTTGGTGGTATGTTTTGCATTTATTTATGACAAAATCAGATATTTGGTGAAAATTTGGAAAAATTCTTGATTTTTGAACTTCAAAATGTTCTACTTTTTCCATACATAGTCATAACCACAAAATACTTAATAACCAACATTCACCGAATGTCTTCTTTATGTGGACATGGTTTTTTATGCATACTCTTATTTTTGTAGGATGTTATGGGGCTTTGAATGTTAGGTGCGATTTTTCACATTTTCATAAAAACGCAAAATCCTGCTATTGAGGGACCTGCTCAGGGTTCAAATCACTTTGAGAGACCTAAATAAAAGTAAAACCCCATAAATTACCCCATTATAGAAACTACACCCCTCAACGTACGTAAAACAACTTTCATGAAGTTTGTTAACCCTTTAATTGTTTTACAAGGGTTAAAAGAAAATCGGATACAATTTTGAAAGTGACATTTTTTTGGCTAAATGAATGTGTGGATAAAATACCAAAACGCTCCACAAAACTTGATCCCCAATCTCTCCCGCATATAACGATCCCCCATATGTGGTGGTAACCTGCTGTATGGGAGCCAGGGTATCAAAGAGAAGCTGCGCCATTCAGAGCAGTTTATGCATTGTCACTTTTTATTGGCTATACAATCTTTATTTTTTGGGCAATTTGGACATATAAGGGCTTATTTTTTGCGACATGAGATGCACTTTACAAATACTTCATTTTAGTGGGTAATTCGCTTATTGATGAGATTTTATTAACTCTTGAATGTATGGGTGAAAAGAAAATTGTCAATTTTGGTTTACTTTCTTTTCGTATTTTTTGGGGGTTGTACATCGTTCACTAAAAATACTATATTATCTTTATTCTACAGATCACTACGATTACCGTTATACCTCATTTACATAGTTTTTCATTTATTTTTACAATTTTACTGGATAAAAACTAATATAGAGGAAATCTCATTTGTTTTTGCATCGCCGTCTTTTCGGAGACGTAACTTTAATATTTTTTGGTTGACAGAGCTAGTTTAGGGCTTAATTTTTACGTGTTGAGTTGTTCTTTTCAGTGGTACCATTTTGGCGCACATAACTTTTTTTGATCACTTTTTAGAACATTTTTGTGCAAAGATTTTATGAAAAATGTACATTTTTGGCGTGTTTTTTGTGTTTTGTTTTTATGGCGTTCACCGAGCGGGTCCAATAATGTTTCTGAGTTATTGTACGGATGCGACGATACCAAATATGTGGGGTTTTTTGGCATTTTGTGTTTTTCTCACTTTATTGCATTTGTATAGGGAATATTTGTGTTTAGGGGACTTTAACATTATTTAATTAATTCTTTTTATTAAAAAATGTTTTTATTTAATGTTTTTAACTTTTTTTAATTTACTTTTACAGATGTATTACACTGTGTAATGTAACACACTGAGCATGCTGCGCAGAAGGCACGGACCCGGCTCCCGAAAGGAGGATCACGCAGCCCCGGGCACTGGCAGTCCCGGGGCTGCGATCGGAACAGCGGACCCCCCGGTAAGCTCCGCGCCGGGGGGGGGGGGGGGTTGTCTTATAAATGGGACTGGGACTGTCAGTTGTGTTGTGCAGAAGCTATTTGGATACACCGCTGATAGTCCTACTGAATAGACTGTTAGAATTTTATTATGACTAGAAAAAAGCAGCAAGTACAGAATTATGAACTAAGAAGACAGTCAAAAAAATTGGGAAAACCCAATGAACAGGGAAGGAGGAGGGACCTGAGCAGATGCAGGATATCGGGCGCACAATCTTAAATCGCGCCAGAGTGCATTATCGTCAGAACAATGCACTTCGTGTGAACTCCTCAGACAGGTAAGTAAATGTGCCCCAAAGAGTCACCTCAGTTGCGGAGGATAAGAGTCACCTCTGCTACAAATGATAAATTTATCCGAGTCACCAGCCTCAGGAATCGCAGGTTAACAGCAGCTCAGATTAGAGACCTGGTCAATGCCACACAGAGAGTTCTAGCAGCAGACACATCTCTACAACAACTGTTAGGGGAGACTGAGTGCAGCAGTTTTCATGGTTATATAGCTGCTAGGAAACCGCTGGTAAGGAAGGGAAACAAGCACAAGATATTTGTTTGGGCTAAATAACACAAAGAATGGACATTAGACCAGTGGAAATCTGTGATTTGATCTGATGAAACCAAATTTCATATTTTTGGTTCCAACCACCATGTCTTTGTGCAACGCACCAAAGGTGAACGAATGGACTCTACGTGCCTGGTTTCCACCTTGAAGCATGGAGGAGGAAGTGTCATGATGTGGGGGTGCTTTGCTAGTGACACTTTTTTCAAAATTGAAGGTATACTGAACCAGCATGGTTACCACAGCATTATGCAGAAGCATGCTAGGTTTGCATTTAGTTGGACCATCATTTATTTTTCAACAGGACAATGACCCAAAAAACACCTCCAGACTATGTAAGGGATATTTGACCAAGGAGAGTGATGGGGGGCTATGCAAGATGACCTGGCCTTCACAGTCACCAGACCTTAACCCGATCGAAATGATATGAGGTGAGCTGGACTGCAGAGTGAAGGTAAAAGGGCCAACAAGTGCTAAGCATCTCTAGGAACTCCTTCAAGATTGTTAGAAGACCATTTCTGGTGACTACATCTTGAAACTCATCAAGAGAATGCTAACAGTGTGCAAAGCAGTAATCAAAGCAAAGGTGGCTACATTGAAGAACCTAAAATATAAGACATTTTCATTTGTTTCACTTTTTTGAATGTGGTAATTCATAATTTTGATGCCTTCAGTGTGAATCAAATTTTTTTATAGTCCTGAAAATACAGAAAACTCTTTGATTGAGGAGGTGTGTCCAAACCCTAATCTCGCTCTCTTATATTCATGTTATGCTGAACATAATATAGCAGAATATGTATGTAACAGAGCACATTATCTACAGTGCACAGCTGAGGCAGGCACTTGGATAAAAAAATGTCAGGGGCCAGATTAAGGTGGGTGGGGCCCTTGGGTAGAAAATCTGGTGGGGCCATTGAATGTAGTCCAGCCAGGGTAAAGCAATTGCTATATAATGCCTCCCCAGCAACCGCTATAGACAGCTGCCCCAGCAACCGCCATATAGACAGCTGCCCCAGCAACCGCCATATAGACAGCTGCCCCAGCAACCGCCATATAGACAGCTGCCCCAGCAACCGCCATATAGACAGCTGCCCCAGCAACCGCCATATAGACAGCTGCCCCAGCAACCGCCATATAGACAGCTGCCCCAGCAACCGCCATATAGACAGCTGCCCCAGCAACCGCCATATAGACAGCTGCCCCAGCAACCGCCATATAGACAGCTGCCCCAGCAACCGCCATATAGACAGCTGCCCCAGCAACCGCCATATAGACAGCTGCCCCAGCAACCGCCATATAGACAGCTGCCCCAGCAACCGCCATATAGACAGCTGCCCCAGCAACCGCCATATAGACAGCTGCCCCAGCAACCGCCATATAGACAGCTGCCCCAGCAACCGCCATATAGACAGCTGCCCCAGCAACCGCCATATAGACAGCTGCCCCAGCAACCGCCATATAGACAGCTGCCCCAGCAACCGCTATAGACAGCTGCCCCAGCAATCACTGTATACAGCTCCCCCAGCAATCACTGTATACATCTCCCCCAGCAATCACTGTATACAGCTCCCTCAGCAACCACTATATACAGCTCCCCCCAGTAACCACTGTATATAGCCCCCAGTAATCACTGTATATAGCCCCCAGTAATCACTGAATACAGCTTCCAGTAATCACTATATAAAGCCCCCAGGATTAAATATATTGAGCCCCCAGTAATCACTATATACTGCATCCCTATAATCACTAACTATATATATTCCCCCTATAACTATATACACCCCCATAGTAACTATATACAGCCCCCCCTAGAATAATTAACCATAGACAGTTCTAGCTAAAATAATAAAATTGTACTCACCTTCCACCGTTCCCCCAATGCGTGTGGACCTCATCTTCCCTCACGGTGTCCCTCTGAGGTGTACCAAGAAGGAGGCAGCCGGTGCGGTGACATTGCACATTGCGCTGCTAGTGGCTGGGCGCCACCATCTTGGCATTCCTCCGATTGTCTATGGCAGAGCAAGGAACTTATAGTTCCCTCGCTCTGCCATAGAATGAATTCGGGGCACATTGAAGCCCAGACCCAAATACACTGTGGGCGATTCAGGAGGTAACGCGACCGCCCGAACCGCCCACATTTGGTGTGGGCCCTTTTAGGGGCAAAGTGGTGGGGCCCTGGGGCACGCAGCCGGGAGTCCCCCCCTACAATCCGGCCCTGGTCAGGGGAGTGGACAGCAGAACAACAGGACTAAGGATCTCTCATCTTCCTGACATCTACTTCCCATCTGGTCTGCAGCTTCTGGGCCCTGGGATAGTAAGATTGCCAGTGAGCATATACATATATGCGTATGAGTGTATGGATGTGTAAATGTGATGTCTATATCCTATATCTGTGGGTATATGGTGTATGTATGGGTGAAGTGTATATGCGATGTGTATATGTTTGTATATATATGATGCGTTAATACTGTATACATGTGTATATATAGTGTTTATATGCTGTATTTGTAATAATACAATGAAGACATACTATACATGTGTATTGCGCTCCTCCTCCTTGGACCAAGAGCCGTTGACACCAATTCTTGCGCATATACAGTCAATGAATCTCACCCAGCCGCAATGGGTCACTGGTAAGCACAGCCGCGGCGACACTTACGGTTATCTTCGCATGAGCGGTCACTGAATCTAGGCAGCTTCCATCACATGGAGGAGCAGGGAACATGTAATAAGTGGTAGAAATCATAGGTACATGAAGTCTATAAGGGTTATTAGCTTATCTGGACAGAGCTGATACTGCCGTGACAAGGTAGGGGAAGGGAGCAGTGAGAAGAGCAGAGACGGACAAAGAAACTTCTGTATAATCACAGACTGGGTTAGAGGGGCTGAATAGGGAAGATCTTGTAGCTCACTATTCTGTGCAGGAGACATCTGCATACACATCCAGCTCTGCTAAGTTCACTGAAACATGACCTCTGTGAGCAGGGAGCAGCAGCTCCTCCCCTCCTCCCAGGAAATCCACAGAAACAAAGTGTAAACAAACTACGGATTCTAGGGCTTATCAGCACATGGAGAGAAAGCAGCCATTACAGTAATGAGGTAATGTGAGGGCCATAGCAAGGAAACTACTGGATATAGGTAATACAGATAATAGGCAAAGTTGTTTTACATCCCAACAGCTACTGATTCTTGGAAAACAAAAAAACATTTACAGTTACCCTTTAAGTATCGGAGGTGCGTAGAATCGTCGACAGGGTGACTCAAGCTGAATTTGCATATATTATAAAAAATCCTTTTTTTGCCTGATCTATCGTTTTTTGTCCCTTAAAGGGGTATTCTCGTCTGGGCATTCACATTCAGTTTGATAAATCTGCCATATATAAACATTTCTTCAATTAGATGTTATTAAAAAAAAATGTTCCTGTGTGAAGATAATTTCTCATAAATGTAGTCAGTTTATCCCTTGGAAACTAGATGGCTTCCTCGGATACGGCCACCTCTGCCTGAGAAATTGCACAAATAAACAAAAAGGTTTTGGTATATGAAATGTCCGGGAGTTACTGCAGGTCCTACAGACATCCTGTGGTAATGAACGCTGAAGCCATGTGGTCAGGCAGGACTCAATAGCGCATGTCTGGCCACCGCTGCCAGAGTGTGAGGTGATCGTATCCGGGGAAGCTAACTCGTTTCTAAGGTACAACATGGCTATGTTTATAGGAAATTATCTTCACACAGGAACATTTTTTTTATAACATCCAATTGAAGAAATGTTTATAGATGGAAGATTAATGAAAGTGAATGTGAATGCCCAGACGAGAATACCCCTTTAACCTGGGATCAGTGGTACAGAGCCCAGAGGGTGGTGTAAGGAGGTCATTTCGGCCAAGATCCAGTGGTAGATTTTCTTTAAATGTGCTTGTAATTGAATTCCTGGCAGCCAATCTTCGGGTATACTAGTCCAGGGAAAGCGATGGGTAGTTTCAAAGGTAAATAAGGCTGATTTCCTCAGTAAAGAGGGTTGAAGTAGCACTCATAAGGAATTCACTCAAACAAAAACAGAATTAATTTATATGCACAACAAAAATGGATTGGATTGATGATTTTTTTTTGTGTGTGTACATAAATGAATTCTGTTTTTATATGTTATATGTTAAGCCTGTAGGAGGTCCATGTTCTGGACCGAAAAAAGTTGCAGATATACAATGAAGAACCCCCTTACACAAGGACCAAGTGAAGTGAATTCCATATAAGTGCTACTTCAGCTCTTTACTGAGGAAATCAACCTTACATTTCATGAATCCGTCGCACACTCTACAGGCAAACTGCACTTTTCACTAGTCTTGCTAAATGTGGGCCTATGTGTATATACTTTATGTACAAATGCGTAAATGTATACATTTGTAAGAGTGTGTACAAGTATAAAAATGTGTGTATATAGGACTGTATAAATGTGTATGATTGTATAAACGTATGCATGTACAAATATGTAGATTTCTTTTTTAAGGGGATGGGGGGGTCAGTAGTCTACTATGGGGCCTTGCCTCTCCTAGTTACATGCTCAATAAGGTTTACAACATATTTTTTATTTTATAACACATCTGTCAGATATATGAATCCTAGAAATGCCTTTCAAATTTAGATAATTGTCCAATTACACCATACTCCTGCTTTATTATTGATCTGTAAACGTACTACAAATTTCGGATGAAGAAAACGGCATCTGTAAAATTTTACCTCTAAGCTCATGGACTTTCTGAAGGGCAGTTTCTAGCTCTGGAGCTGTCTTCCTGACATAAGATGTGAGTATTGATAAACAGTATCTAAACAAGAGATAAAGTGTTACTGCACAATATATAAATAAAATAGATAAATTGTATTGCAAGAAAATGGTATGAGGCTTGATGTGGATGAAACATATACTTTAGAATGCTAGCAGATGATGTATGAGGATACATTTTAGCATCAGTAACATAAACCATTATCCACGGCTGGTAGCACATACACAGTTCATCATGTCAACAATTGTTCAGAAAACCAAAAAAAATATTAGCAAATCGCACATACTTTTGAGGATTCAATTTTTCCATGGCTGCCCTCATTACATCACAGATTATGTCAACCTTCTTGGCTCCAGATTTCTGGGCAGAAGGTACTGAGGAAGCAGAATGTGTGGGGTACATTGTGGTTGTTACATCCTCCTCTCTGTAAACAGAGACACCATTAGAAATCACAGCTAAAACCAGGTAAATACAGTACTTCACAAATCTCATTTACTTGATATACTTGAATAGCAAACAATCATCATTTTTTGCATCTAGATTTACTTACTTGATTTCTGTCAGAAATAAGTTTATATAATTTACAGAATCAATCTGCCTTACAAATAAATCCACATTATCCAAGAAAGCCTACAACAAAAGAAGTGATGATTATTTCTTATTGCTACAGGTAGCTAAATCAATAAAAGGTAAGAAATGAGGAAGCACAAACCTGTGGATTGTGATCATATAATAAGTTCAAGTTAATTCGAAGTTTCCGCATACATTCAAAAGCTTCTCTATACAGGCAACTAGAAAAAAAATATATGTTGCATAGTGAGAATTTCAGACTCATTTTTTACTTCATTGTTTACATGTGGCTCATTTTGATTCAGAATGCATTTAAAAAAACCTCTTCAAGTCTTCATGTAGACTGGCAAAAAATCTTCATTAGGCTTGAAACTGCGATTCCAGTAAAAAAGACTTTGTAAAAAACATTTCTTAGCCTCATGCACTCTGTGTACATAACACAGAGCGCCTTTCGGCTAATAACTAAGCATGCATCCTGCGTGACATCACCGGGCTCCTGAAGGGGAGGGAAGGTAACTATTGTGCTGGAGGCTAAGAAATGTCTTTATTTGCTAGAATTTCAGAGTATCAAGCCTAATGAAGGTATGTGTCGGGATCTACAGTCAAATTCATAGTCTATGCAAATGCATAGACTGACAACTGCACTGCTGGGTCCGATTTAGCATGCAGTTAGGACAAGGCAGCCCTGGGGTCCTTCATCGGACCCCAGGCCCGCTGCGGAGATGATCGGCACCCCCATTCTCAGCGCGGGGGTGGCCGATCGGCGGGTGGAGAGATAGGTAACCCTTTTAGGTGCTGCAGTCATGTTTGACTGTGGCGCCTAAAGGGTTAAACAGACGGGGGATCACAACTATTGCGAACCATGCTGATCATGCTGAGGCTCGGCTGTCACATACATCCGGCCTCTTGCACGGATCGCCCAGGCTCTGCTTCTGAGCCTGTGCGATCCACATGACATTTAGGAATGTCATGGTGGCCCAAACAGAAGCTCATCATGACGTTCCTCAATGTCATGGTGGCCTAAGGAGTTAAATATTACATAATGAACAGAATCAGTGTTACTCGTCACGTACACACTGCACTTCTAATATCTACAAAGTTTGCTGAAAGGTGAGCTATTTGCGATAAAAGTTTTAAGTGATATACAACAAATGTTACTTAATAAATAACAGACTGAAATATCACAACTTTCTTATCATGTAAATGTCTATATGAAGGAAACTATAATAGGGCTTTGTCAAGGGTCTTGTCCAGGTTGCTAGTGAAGTTTAAAAAAAAAAAAACAAACAAACCTTATACTTCTCTCCAAAGCTCCAGTCTTGCATTAGGCTGCCATTGCTCACTGTCTCCAATTTCAAACAGAGACTGCAATGATGACAAAACCCCTAAAGCTAGCAACTGGCTGCAGTGGTCTTGTGCGGACACTATTGCAGCCTCTGTTTGCAGGGACTAGGAGAAAGGGGATGTGCCCATGATTGTAATGCAGGAGCGAGTTGAATATAAAATGCTTTTTTAACTGAGTTATAATTAACTTTCTAAAACCAAAATAGGGCAGAAGTTCTATAAATCTCATTCACAATGTATATTAAAACAACCTGCTTAAGATTCCTCACCTATTCAGCCACTTGCGGATCTGTGCCAATACAAGAGCCCTGTGGTGAACGGTTTCTAAATTGCCCCGTGGCATCTAAATTGAAAATAAAATATATTAAAAAGTCAACAACCAATCTTCTTTGCAAAATGTAAACTGGACTAGCATTGTATTGTGATCAAAAACATAGTGCTTAAAGGATGAGCTCATAAGAAAAAAATGGGTACACCTTCTAAACCCTTTATCATATTATAACCCTGGAATTGCAGGTTTGATAAAAAAAAAAAAAATACTTTCAATACTTTATAAGTAACTAAAGTTACTACAACTGACTTATTGAGGACCTGTGATCCTCAAAACAGATAAGCACGATGGTGCATCTCTTAAATCACAGCAGGGTTGGATCTTTTAAAGTTTCGAGTTTTGCATCTGCCTATATTATTGATTACTGTAGCAGCCAGGGATTCGACTGGAGAGTTAGAAGTAGAATGTCGAACCATATCCCGTCTGATGCTTTGTATCAGTCATCAGAAACCTGAAACAGTTTAGTTTTTTTTCACATCCTTACTTAAAGGGGTTTTCCCACAAAAGAAAATTCTCACATCTCAATCCCCTAATGATGTTAACACAATAAAGATTATTTTAACCCCTTACTTTACAACGTTACTCAGTGTTATTGCAGTTTTACTTCCTATCACTCTCTAGAAGACACAATACTGTATTATCCATCTATTTCTGTGACACTGTGGTTACATTATCAGGGTACAGGTTTATATACACTTTCATCTAGCTTCTGACATTGTACTAACACACTGACACATAGAAAGAGAGATGAGACAGATCAGTGAGAATGAGATACATGAGATTACACAGAGGAATAACAGACAGAAGCATGACAGACTTTTACACTGTTAGCTCTGCTACATCTCACAGATATGTACCCGCCTCCCCCTTCCCCCAGATCACTCATCTGGAAAGTAATCAGTGAGTGTCTGTGAGCGCCGTGCAGGGGGCCCCAGGCCAGTCAGTCACCCCACATCACATCACTTTTAACCTGATTTTATTAGGTTAAAGGGGGGCGTCGGGAGCCGTTTAGTGACAGGGTTTACGTTGTTCACACGAATAAGTCAGCTCATTCGCGAAGACCCATTACTATCTCACACAGAAATCCAAGATGGCAGACCAACCCCTAAGTTACAGGGTCGTGTCTAGAGGCAACTGAAATTGTGTACAGCAGGACTGATAGAGACAGGTTTAGAATTATATCTGTGAAATGCTGTATTTTTGTCAATACTAGTGAATTAGAGACTGTTATTTTGTTATGCTGAGTACATATAAGAAACTTTTCTTCATGGGAAAACCCCTTAATGAGGAGGCCTGAAAACGCTTTACTGACTTGGGAATTTTTAGCAGATTTTCATGTACTGTTTTTTTTTATGCGGTACCTTAAATCAACAAACAAAAGGCTTGTTCTGTAATGTAAAGAATATATTTTTTATTTTCATATTAACTCAAAGTTACCAAAGTTCCATTGTGTGTGATGGTGAATTTTATATAAATATATGTATAGTCTTGGGGTTGGAGCGCAGAGAACTTTTTTTCTATTTTATTATGAAATATTCATGTCTTTTTCACAATATTAATATTTCATCTGTGTTTTTTTTTACTTTACATGTCGACTGTGAGATCATAAAAGAGCCATGTGGGAAATTTTAACTTTTTTTTTTTCTTACACGTTTTCTACTGTAAGTGGGAAAGGGCCCCAGTTACAGGGAAAAATGCTTTAACCTTCGCAGACTCTGTGGCATTTTCGGCTCCTGTATTCACTGCATAGCGCTACTTCAGTGTTATGCAGTGATGAAAGGAAAACACAGAACCGGTAATAAACTGCATCCTCCTTCCCCCTAGGGTCTTTTGCGGTCTCAGACAGCCAGAGATCCCCTTCTGCTCTGGCAGCACAATCTGCAGGGACGGTAAAAGACATTGCTACAGACTTTGGACCTGCAGAGCCCGTCGTCAAAAGATAGCGGGCAGTCAGTTTTGAGCCAATTATTAGTGAGTGCCATTCCAAGTTCTCTTTTTTTCTATTATATAATACGGTATATTGCCATCTTATAAAATAGCTGCAACATGCTGAACCAGAAGCTAACCTGTAAGATCACTTTGGTGTCCTGTGGAACTACAGTAACAATGCGAGATCCTCTTTCCACTTTGCGAACAGTCTCATCATTAGAATTTGATGTGCCATTAAGATCTGCTTCTAGATCTACCGATTTACAGCAGGAACAAGATAAGGTTTTTGAGAATAATGTTGCAGAAAATTACCACAAACAAAGCATCAACACAATTAAAAAAATTTGATCTGTGTACATAACGACTAACAAATTTTGGCAATATACTACTAATATATCTACTCCCTGCACCTTAGCATACCTGTATGTCCAGGTGAGTAGATTCTTTGCTTACCTAGATGTTATGCTAAGGTAATTATGCAGGTGATGTGATGGGTGCCATCACTGCAGGGTTTCTGTAACAGCTGTTCAAACTTATTGTGGATGCCAAGTTCCACACATCTCTAGGGACAGGTGATAACTGACTAGATTGGGGAACATCCTGATGTGAAGGTCAAAATACTTTGTACTAAAGGTCAAAAACAGGCTGGTCCACAAAGGCTTAACATACAGTCTTTGAGACAATGATAAGACATATTCACCCTTCATTGATGTATTTCTTAGCGACATACATCTGCAGGTATGAGAGTGGGTAGTTAAGAGCAGGAAGTCATCATATATGGCAAAGGATGTGATATTTGCAGCCACCTGTTTTATGGATTGCATTAAAAAAAAGTTTAGAATGTAGAAATACAAAATGCTAAAGCAATAAAGAAAAATAGAAACACTTACCAGCAAATTATTTATGAATAAGCGAGATCTGTCTGTTATGCCCAAAACAGATTCCTGCAAGGAAAAGGATGGACAATCGATGGACTTAGAATTCTTTGCTATTTTTTTTCTCATCAGCAGTATGTAGTAAGAGATTTATCTTTACTCCATCTGTACAGTTGTTTCGATTAAAAAATGTGGAATTCTACATACATACTGGGGAACATTTACTAAAAACATGCAGTTTGCCTGTGTAGTATGCAGAGGGCGCCAAATTCATGATTTGCGGCAGACATTTTAATATTATAATGTATTGCCGTTCTGACCATTATAGATAGATCAATAATTTCCCAACCATGGCACCTTGGCATGCCATGCGGTGCTGAAGGACCAACTAGTACAGTGGAGAAACAGAGCTCGGCCTTGCTTAGACTAAACTGTAAATAAACAGCTGTACACAATCTAGACTTATGGGTCAATTCATACTTCCATTTTTCACATTCATGAGATAAAAAGGATTTGGGGCCCCTGCCTTAGTAACTAGATGGAAACCCTCGGAAACACAGAGAAATATACACTTACTGCAGGTTTTACCCCTGGTCATATATTCATGTCAAACAAAGCTTTGTATTACCGTACCTCTCCATTTATTTCTACGATGGCAGTCTGAACACAAGGTGGTTGAAACTTCACGTCTTGCCCCAATTTATCTTTCCAGGAATCTAGGACTGGTGTTGGTTCTAAAAAGATTAAAATATTAATCTTTATTCCATGTAATGACAGCAAAGATAGTATTAAATAGGAATTGTTAATTTGAACGTAAGTATATTACTGGGAGTTTTCTTCTTTTTTTTTTTTTTTGTTATAACCTTTCGACAACATGTCTATTTCCACTACATCTTTCAATTTAAAGAAAATGAAATGTAAAATCCTTATGCAAATTAGCTTCTTGATGAAACAAAGACCTAAGGCATAAACAAAAAATGTTATCCCCCCCACAACAAAATGCGATAAAAAAGTTGGGTGTACCCCAATACAGTACCAATTGAAACAATATTTTAGGCCCCACAGTACAAGCCCTTTGGATGCATTTCAAAAAACAACATGTGTCTTGTCTAAACAGAGGATTCTGTCAGGGTGCAAGGTATGTTATATCACACAATTATATTGTAATGCAAATGCTTAGAGAAAGCAGAAAAACATATTTGTAATGCAGCTGTAATGGGCTTTTGCAACCTGTCTTTAGTGAAAGTGAGGTCCCTGGTGACAGGTTCCCTTTAAAGGAAACCTAACACTTAAAAGTGGTAGTTCTAACCCACAGATGCATGGCACCAGCTCAGGGTGAGCTGGTGCTGGAGCATATTTTCATTAATGCAAGAAACCCCCGATTGCTGTTTTATACCTTATATTAAAAGCCGTTTTGGCGCACCAGATTACGGCACAGCGCACCATGAGCGCGACCATGCGTGCGGCTGATTCTGAAGTGCCTTAGAGCTGGTGACGTCACCGAGCTCTCGGGCACACACGCGCCTGCGCAACTTTGCATGGGGAAACAGGCTGTGAGACCATCTCATTCTCCCCCTCCATTACTTCAGGCAGCTTGGCTTCCGCTGCCTGAAATAATCTCACTGCAGCACAGGAAGTTTCAGCACACAGTGGAAGGGGGAAGTGCTCCATGTACAGTGCAACAGCCTGTGAATCTGCAGCACGGAAGGTCTCTGGGAACTGCCCCAGTAGTCCTGCAGGCTTATTAGCATAATGGATAACAAATACAAGAAGATTACCACATCACGGTGCCTGGATCTACAAGCAAATGGATCTATGCTTGAGTTTGATGGTAAATTTCCTTAAGTTTATTCTAAAGATGAAGCCATTGGAAAATACAACTTTTACTGTTGTAAAACAAGCTATCATATGTCAGATAAAATTATACAAAAAGTTTTGCATGGAAAATTTTAAAAAGTGCTTTGTCCTTAAGGTGTTAAAAAACAACAGCAATAATACCTTTTATTTGCAGTCCATACTCACCCCAAACATACTTCCAGATTTGTCCATTGGCGGTTTGCAGAGCACATGTCTTGGTCTTCGCACTATAGGACACACTGATTATATGCCCATTAACAGTGACTGAAGGCTCACTTGTAAAAAGAAAAATAAAATACATAAATAACATGATAACAGTGCATATATCACAAATCGTATATACTTGTGTATAAGCAAAGTTTTTCAACACAATAATGTGCTGAAAAATCTACCTTAGCTTAGCTTATACATGAGTCAATTAAAAAAAAAAAACTTCCATACTCACCCTCTGGCGTCCTTGATGTTCGGCACAGCTCCTCTTGTTTCTTCTCCTTGCTGTACTAGCCGGCAGAGACGCATCCGCGAGATCTGCCGGCCGGCGCAAACTATGATGTGGCGGGAGCGCTGCCGATGGCGTCATAGTGTGTGCTGGCTGGCAGATAGCGTGGACGCGTCTCTGACGGCTAATACAGCAAGGAGAAGACCAAAGAGGAGCCATCAGGAGCCACGCCGAGCATTGGGGCGCCGCAGGGCGAGTATGTACGTTTTTGTGGGGGCTGGCCGGCTGTACGCGGCGTGGGGGCTGCCGGCCGGCGCACACTATGATGTGGCAGGAGCGCTGCTGATGGCGTCATAGTGTGCGCTGGCTGGCAGATAGCGTGGACGCGTCTCTGACGGCTAATACAGCAAGGAGAAGACCAAAGAGGAGCCATCAGGAGCCACGCCGAGCATTGGGGCGCCGCAGGGCGAGTATGTACGTTTTTGTGGGGGCTGGCCGGCTGTACGCGGCGTGGGGGCTGCCGGCCGGCGCACACTATGATGTGGCAGGAGCGCTGCTGATGGCGTCATAGTGTGCGCTGGCTGGCAGATAGCGTGGACGCGTCTCTGACGGCTAATACAGCAAGGAGAAGACCAAAGAGGAGCCATCAGGAGCCACGCCGAGCATTGGGGCGCCGCAGGGCGAGTATGTACGTTTTTGTGGGGGCTGGCCGGCCGTACCCGGCGTGGGGGCTGGCCGGCCGTACGCGACGTGGGGGCTGGCCGGCCGTACGCGACGCGGGGGCTGGCCGGCCGTACGCGACGTGGGGGCTGGCCGGCCGTACGCTTCTGGGGGCAGACTGGCTATATGCTACTGGGGGCAGACTGGCTATATGCTACTGGGGGCAGACTGGCCATATGCTACTGGGCGCAGACTGGCCATATGCTACTGGGCGCAGACTGGCCAATAGGTTTTCCAAGCTTTTGGTGGTAAAATTGGGGGTCTCAGCTTATACTCGGGTATACACGGTACACAAAATAGCTTAAAGGTTTACATACTGGACATGAACAGTCTGCTCATCTACTGTAATCTTCATCAGGTAAACAGCTGATTGACTTGCATTTGCTTCCTGAATGACAACCAAAAAAGTGTAATCCGCCACCCATGTAAGATGGCGGAAGCAAAGAGGATGTGTGGTACATGATGGTACTTGAACTCTACAAAACAAAGAAAAATTGTTTGAAGGACCTAGTAGTAAAAACAATATTAAAAAGAACATGTTTTTATACATATTTTGAGAACCATTGACTGGTGCTGTTTATCAGCAGCTGAGCACTGATGCAAATAAGGCCCATCACTGCATTAGACCCATGAGAACAAGGTAAATTGTATTAATTTTTTATTATGCTACATTTGTGGCTTAAACGTTTATAAAAATACCCCGAATACCTGATAACCTCAAAGACATTTTCAATCTCTTATACTTTCCAACTAATTTTTAGACTTCTGGTCTGTGAATTGGTTCTCCAGTTAATGGTAATGCAGTTCTTCCTTGTATGTTTTACTGTAAATATATTTGGCCCAATATGTTTAAAGGAAATCTATTTGGCACTCCTTCCTCAGCTTGATGTAATATCACTGCAGTAGAGGAATTTTCAGCACACAGTGGGGGGGTCCTTGCACACTGCAACAGCCTGTGAAGCTGTAACACAGAGGGGCTCTAAACCCCAAAGCCCACAAACAGTACCTTCCTCTGTAATATATATGCCCCCTGGAAACCATATACCGATATATGCCCCTTTTAAGAATATTTCTCGTTTGAAGCTTGAATGAAAAATCATATTTTATTCCTTTGTGGGATGCAGTCAGACAACCCCACTTCCTGCAGTCAGTCTGTTCTGCCCACTACATGCATCTGGTGTCTTGCTGTGGTGCCAGATGCATGGAGTGGGCTCGTAGGGATTAGTGTGGTGACAGGTTCTCTTTATTAAGCAATTGATGGTTAAGTTAGAATATAGAATTTTGTTACTTTACATCCCTTATTTTCCCTTTCCTTGTATGAATTTGATGGACATATGTTACATATGTATCATGTTAAAAAAAAGACATATCCGTATCTAAGGGAAACCCAGCACATTCTCACATTTCAGGCAGTGTGTTGGTTTAAAATTGGGACTGGGACTGCAGGAAGAAGCTTTGGATCCTGTTTGGTGTGAAAGCTTGGATGCCCACAGAGAGTGAATGCCACCACTGCACAAGACTTCTGCACACACATTTACCTGCATTTCTTTTCTAGTGCTGGCATTCTAGTAAGTAGTTTGTAGCCATTTCCTGGTACTGCTTTCACATTAGAATCTTTATCTGCATCAATTCCTGTAAAAATAAAGAAAAGATAAAGACAGCTGCACATTTCTAAGATTTTGAAATATTAGGCAACAGAATAAAAGTTTAGAAATGAATTACAAACCATATCTGCAGATATAAAGTGTATTGTCAGCATCCAGGACTGCAAAGTCACTGCTCTTTTCAGGATCTGTATAGAAAGCAACATGATTCACAGCACAAGGGAACTGCATGTGAAATGTACACATCGGAGGTGGTACCACAGACTGATCAAAGGACGTCACCAAAACCTTATCTGTGTAAGAAAGGAAAATTTTTTATTGTTATTGTGGTCATGAAAATATAGTTCCACTCAAAAAGTACATACAATTCAGCTATACTGCATATATACTACAGGAAGATCTCAATATTGTTATGCGTCTGAAATATATTGCATAGCTCTTCAACTTTGGCAATAAAAAAAATAAAGCACAGTTATATAAATAATAAAAATCTATTTTTATTCTGTCAGAATAAAGTGGCTTATACAGAACTAAGTGAGTACTTAGGTTATTTATTTTTTTGTGGCGGGCAAACTGGGGCCCAGCTAGCTATATACTTCAAGGAGATGGCAGGCTATATATTCCAGGGGGCTGGCTGGCTGGCTATATACTCCAAGGAGCTGGCTGGCTATATACTAAAGCGGGCTTCCTGGCTATATTGGGAGGCTGTGACCAATGCATTTCCCACCCCCGGCTTATATTCGAGTCAATAGGTTTTCCCAGGTTTTGGTGGTAAAATTAGGTGCCTCTGCTTATACTCGGGTCGGCTTATACTCAAGTACATACGGTAAATGCAGAACAAAATAAATGACATCTTACCACCATCAATAACAGCCACATCAGTCTGTCCTCCTGCACCATTCCCTCCACTGCAGTATGTACTCCAGGTCCAGTCATAGCACAAGTACTGCCATCCGCTACATACAACATGTAGTCTGTATGAGATCTCAGGGTCCCACATTACTGATAGCACTTTCTTTTCATCCTCATTCCCAAAATGTAAACTCTGTTTCAGGTACCAATGATAATTTCCAACCACCCAGAGTTGAACTAAAAAGGAACAACATATGCCAAATGTTTCATATATGTTTAGCATCAGGTTATGAAATGAAAACAGAATAGAGGCAAAACATGTACAAATGATAATGATAACTACTTAACTGTGGTTAGACAATGATAGGAAAAATTATAATAGGACACTTGAGTTTATCACGGGGGCTCCATGTAACAAAAGCACAGTATATTTTTCTGTAACTGCAGCATCTCCTGTGCTGGCTGCAGAAATGTGCAATATTTGACAATACATGAAGAATCTGTAAAGATGTGCGATCTTAGTCGTGTTCTCTCCCGTGTTCAAATATGAAACATCATACATTAGATCTTAAGATAAAACATAGATCTTTATTCATCTTATTATTAAATACATATATATTAATTATATTATAATTTCCCTTATAAAAAATGTACTTTATATAAATATGAAGGGTCCAATTCCTCCCATCCATCCAGATCATGCAGGTAAAAAAAAAATTAAACAATAAAAAATGATTTAAGATGTAATTTCCCCCTAACCTGCCCCCCCCCATCCATCCATGCATTATTAGTCCATCAATTCCATATTTAATCTAACATGATGCCTTTCCCCAAGCAACTTTGCAAAGTAATCTCTCCGCCAACATTAAGGATGTCATCCTGTTTTCCCTTTCACCAACCATTGGGGGTGTTTCTACCTTCCAACCAAACAGTAACATCCTCCGTGAGATCATCAATCCCCTTAAAGCAAGTAAAGTGGTTATATGAACTTAATCACTTCATTACTGGAATATCTACCCGATCGTTACTAGGCCATTTTATCACTTTGGGCAATAACTGCATGTAACTATTATATTTCGAGTTCAACATAAATATATTATATATCCTTTTCAATATAGACTTTGGGGCACATGTATCATAAGTGTGTTGTCCATCAGTTTTTTTGTGACTTTTCTAGCCTTTTCTGCTGGTCAGATGTATCTTACATTTTTTTCCTTTTTGATACATGTGGCGTTTTGTTTTAAAAAGCCGCATTCACTAAAGACTAAAGTCGCAAAAACTAACCAAAAGTCTCAATCAGTTAAAAGCTAGTGTCTAAGCAGCCATAGGTTTGCGGCAAAATTTGCAACTTTTTTAAAAAGTCTTAACTTTCACATCTGGATTCAGGTAATAACTCAGGGAACACTTGAACTTTGAAGGGAGACACTACACTGACATTAAACATGTTGTTTAACAGGGGCTACACAGTGCACACCCTGTATCCTGGTATGGTAATGACTTTCTAGTACTGTTTTGAGCTGTCCATGTTAATAAGCTAAGGCTTATATATAGCTGTCCTCTGCCTTTAGTTACTAGGTCCCTTATTCCATACGGATTCTTTATATTCTCTACGGCACTTTGCTTGTTTTATATGTGGCTATGCACTGTTTAACTAATAAAATCTATTTAATATTCATAATTGTTTGTGAATATAGTATCAATTAGTATTTTTTGAGATTTCCATTTTGGGCACAGGATTTTACAGTGGCATTTGGATTTGGTGCCCATATCCTTAGCTCCCCCATCTGTTGGATTTGATGAAAATAAATCTGCTGCAAATACACACGCAATGTGCAATGATAGGTAGTGTATGGAGCTTTGCAAGAATAATTTTTTTAAGCCAAGTACTATAACTATTTTTAACCATTTATATTTAGTGATTACATTTTATTGTACTAATTATAGGCATTATAAAAATAAGAATAATGTGATATATAGAGGGTTTCATCTCTATATATTATCAGTATATTTGGTTTGTAATGGAGTGCAGCAGTAATAAAGCTCTTAGTTAGTAAATCCTTCCAAAGCCAACAGTGTAGCAAATAGCTCACTGGTAATGTTCTTGCCCATGATGTCTAGACTAGAGGGTTTCAATCCTGATCCCAAACAAGGGATTCCCTAGGATACAGAGAGGCTTGCAGTGTGATCTCAGATGTCTAGATCACACTGCAGTTCTTCTTCCACTGGCAACATAATGAGATGCCCTTTATATGTAGTGACTCACAGTTATATGCCTACCACAGTGACATATAAAGTCCGGTACAGTGGTAGGCTAGTGGTTAAAGAATTCATCAGACATTCAGTAAAGTCAATATTCTATTTACCATAAGTATTTGGCTTTATATCTTCCTTGCCATTATCTTGAAGCCAAAGAGCTAAGACAGTTGAATCAGAATTCCACAGGAGTTCTCTCACCTGATCCAAAGATAATAGAAAGCAAAAATATGTTATAGACTTTTGTTTTTAATAGCTGGGAAAGCCATTCATACTTGTGTATACCTGAGTAATTGTATGAATATGAATAACGATCCTTATTGTCCATGACTACAGATGAGCAGACCCGATGGTTGGGTTCAGCCACCTGACCCGGACACAGAGATCGCGATAACCCAAAAAAACCATCATGCGTATAAATACGCTTGGTGAATTTCTGCCGGCGCAAAATCGCAGCTCACGCCCGCACCACTCGGCAACACCCACAATATAGTGCTGCCCTCTCCTCTCCTGCACCAACCATCTTTCGGCTTCAATGGAAAGTTGTGCTCAGGTCACATGACGTTCTACATCGGCTGCAGGCTGGAGCAGTGAGTAGCTCCGCCCATCCCAGTGGCTGTGTGCGATTGTGCTCAAAAAGTCATGAACAAGATTGAGCTGTCTGTGAAAGCCCAATCCTGTAATGTGACAGGGGGGGCTGATATTATCCCCCAGGTTTAACAGCAGCCCCTGTATACAGTGAGAGGCATGCTGGGAAGATTCTATATGCATGTCTCTGTATACAGATCACTGATAACAGTGATACAATGGGCTGTTACCATTAGATCACAGAAAACAGATATCTATATATATAGGATTATTAGAAAACACCTGTGCCCCTGTAAAATAGAAATTGTAATAAAAGAAAAATGGAAAAAATAAAACAGTTAAATAAAAAGCTATGCCCTCAATCCCCCAAAGATAAATGAAATAAATGTAGCGGTGTCATCCCCAGCCCACTCTGTTGGGGTTTGGGGCTGGCATCGACCCGCCTGTGTGGAGGGTTTCTGAGGCCGGCGTCAGCCCTGGGGCATTGTGTGGGGACCGCCTGCGGCCGCTGTGTTGAGGGTGTCTGAGGCAAAATAGACGTCTATAATAATAATAATCTTTATTTATATAGCACCTTCATATTTCAAAGCGGTTTACAAGTCATAGGGGACACATACAAATATAATAAGACAATAAGACATTACAGAATACGAATAGTCGTATGGAACATTTGTCTATTAACACTTATACGACTAGGAGTTATATATTTGTATTACTGAAAATGTCATACTCCTCCTAGGCTGAAATTACTCCTCAAAAATGGTGAAAGGAGTATTATTACCCTTCTGGAAAAATGTTAGTGCGACCCCTGCCAGGACATATTGCCCGATTAGTGGCCGAACAGTCAATCCAGCAAAAGTCTGTCAGTGATGTCAAAGAACATCACATATACATCAGTTAACAGTTTGTTTCTAGCTTACCTGTACTTCTCCTTTTGCGAAAGGTAGTGTGAACTCTCCATGTAAAAGTCCATTTTTCTCAAAGAAAACCACATCATGTTTGTTTGGTTTGGTCTGACTAGAGGCAATCAAGCTACCTGAAGGCCTTACAAATATAACAGAAAGGCAATGTTAAAGAGATTGTCCCAGGAGTACATTTACATTTGCTCAATAAGAAGAACACTTATTATTCATTTTATACACATTACACCCTCTCTCTGCCAAGGACATATCCTATAACTCCTCACTGGGTGAGATACGTCCTGGATTCTAAGAGCTATAACTTTGGTTCACTGGCACCTAGAATCTCATCTTTGTGCGATATATATAAATGTATATTACTCCCGAATCACTTAAAAGTTAATATTGATGCATTACAGTTACAGTAACTTTAGCACACAGATTCAATCCGACACACACAACATATGCGCTGTGGCAGAGAGAGATCTATAGTCTACTACAGCCTACTACACACACATCAGATAAAATTGATGCGTCAGCCAGGCTATTCAGCAGATGCCATCACTCTCCCCACTTTACAAGACAGTGAGGGATGGGTGGTACAAAAACCCGTAAGGAAGCAGCTTCTGACATCCAAGAGGGGAAGAGACACAACATCTGTATCATACTGCAGTGCCTACCATCCATTATTCTGTTCACTGACCCGACTGTAGCCTAGTCAAAGCCTAGAGAGAAACAGTTGGATGATACAGATGATACTATATTCCTGATAAAGAAGCTGCAAGGGGGGGGGGGTGGACTGTGTGTGGGAATGTGAGTCCAGACTGTAGGCAGGTTAGAACAAAGATATTTTTCAGCTCCTTCCTGTAATTAATGTGCAAAAAAAGAAGGAGCTCATTGTATAGCCCCCTCCACCTCCCGCTGACCCTTGACCTGCTGACCCTGCAACTACGTTTTCATCATGATAAACAGTGTACAGGGCGAAAGGAAGAGAGGCAGAAAGCAAGATATTAGAAGATAAAGAGCTGCAATCCTAAGGTAACGGATGTATATTGGAAAAATGTTGATTTTCAGCTATTGCTGCTATAGAAAAAAAAATAATTTAACTATTAAACCCTTGGCACTCTGGACCATATAAGTACGGCGCCAGCGCGCCCAGTGAATTGCATGTCATCTTGTCACATGACGTAGGCAGGAGAACCTCCTATTTACGTCACCCGGCCAATTGGATCACCACTATTTTGGTTTGGTATCGCTGGAGAGAGGAGCTGTGCGTTACTGTTACACCAAAATCACTTTTACACTGTCTGATCCCTGTTTGTTCCCTCTTGCATCCTGTACATACCCTGTGTGATCTACCTTAGTTTTTCCCTTCTGGGCCCAAGCACACTCATCAGTGCACTGTGTTAGTGTTGTCCTGCATTGGACGCACTTTTCAGTGCGCTGTATGAATAGAGTTGCACAGTATCTTTAGCAATAGTTAGGGCATTTTAGGGCAAGCTAAAGTGCATTTGTAGCACTTTTTTGTGCAGTGCATATAGGTTTTTTTTTTTTTTTGGTGCCTAGTATTTTTTTTCCAGAACATCCTTAGGTGTACCCATACTTTGGTGCACTTATCTAACTTTGCTGTGTGCTGGCTGTGTGGTTTCACCATATAGTTTGGTGCACATTATTATTTTTTTTTCTGTGTGCGGGCTAGGTGGTTTATCCGTGTAGTTTGGTGCTCTTACCTAATTTTTCTGTGTGTCAGCTGTGTGGCTTGTCTGTGTAGTTGGGTGCATATTATCTAATTTTTCTGGTGCACATAATCTTATTTTTCTGTGTACAATGTCTCAGAAGACATACACAGTGTTGGAGGCATAGAACATGTTGGCCTCTTCCTCATCTTCCAGTGACCTGCAAGAACCCCTGAGAAGGCGCTGTAGGGTTTATGCTGGAGAAGTGTCTGGGACGTCTAGGGGAGAAGTGTTTGGGACCTCTAGGGGGATCTAGTGTCTGGGGCTTTCACTGACCCCACATTGGTAACCCCAGACAATTATACCCCTCAGGTCCCAGACTTTTTGGGCCAACCTGGAATTAGATTTGGCACGACAGAGCTCAGAGCTGTGGACTTTAATGATCTTTTTTGATGATGAGCTATTGAATTTAATTGTAGTCCAGACAAATCTCTATGCTGCACAGCATATTGCCCCAAACCCATCTTCATTTTATGCATAACCCCACAGGTGGACCCCTGTCACTGCAGCAGAGATGGAGAAGTATTGGGGCATAATAATTGTTATGGGGATAGTAAAGAAGCCATCAATCAGGGACTCCTGGAGCACAGACATTCTGTACCACACCCAGATGTTCTGCATGGCAATGAGCAGGATGCGCTTTGAAGCCATCCATAAGTTTTTAAAATTACACCAACAAGACAGTGCTCACCAAGAGATTCTTAGTGCCAAGTTTACCCAGGCATACACTCCTATATACATGTGGCCATAGACAAGTCCCTGATACAATTTAAAGGTAGACTTCAATTCTGCCAGTACCTGCCCAAGGTAAAGGTATGGCGTGAAGATGTATAAGCTGTGCAAAAGTACACCAGGGTATACCTGCAAGTTCAGGGTATATGAAAGGAAGGACTATAGTGCCCCAGAATGCCCCGCCCCTTCCTGGGGATTACTGCAAAGATACTGTGGGATTTGGCACACCCAGTCCTGGACCAGGGCTACCACCTCTACCTGGACAATTTCTACACCAGCACTACAATATTCAAGTGCCTCGCTTCCAGAAATACTGTGGCATGTGGCACTGTACGCAGAATTCAGAGAGGTCTCCCTAAGTCGCTGCTTGGGCAAAAAAATTAGAAGGCACATGAAGAGTAAATATTCACAATCGATGCAAGCAACGACCGTGGGTATTAGCGGTGGGGGTTTGCTGCAATATACAGCACACCCCACCTCTGTATCAAGAGGGCTCAGTTCGTGAGCCCTCTTCATACATCCCCCCCGCACCTCTGCGCTGTACGGTGCGGAGCGTGAAGAGGTTAAAGAGCTATTTGTAGGGCTATCTTTTGGGGCCTTTGGCCAGGTTTAGGTCAGAATTCTTATAACACAACAAGATCACTTGGCTAGGCCAACAGTGCAAACACTTCGGGTCTCCACAACCTGATAAAATCTTCCCAAGTAAATAAAGCGCTAATCACACGGAGATGCCTTACAATACTCTTCATTTAAATAAATCCACATAAAAAATACAGGTGTTTTCAATAGCAAGAGGAGCTCAAATATTCCCCCATTTGTGTAAGGACTTTATATACGGGGCACACAGGCTGGAACAAACATATGCAGCTACTCCATGGAGCAGAGCGGCGTCACACTTGTCATGTAACCTTTACGCAAAAGGGTGAATATTTATTGCCATTATTATATTATAGTCAATATTTATTGCTATTTAAAAACACATATTTTGATGTGTATTTATATAAATGAAGATTATTGCATCTCCATATAAATAGTTATTTATTTACTTTTGAAGATTTTATTAGGTCAGAATTCGATCACTTCAAGAGCTCATACTTTGGTGCATATATCCACTACGGCTCCTGGCCCCGCACCTCAGTTTTTATCTTTGTTCCCAAGATGCATAGTAAAACCTGTCAAGTGGTGCGTATAATTGCTTTATAGTGCTGTTATTGACTGTTAATAAAATAACATGTATACGATTTGAACCAAAGAAAATTTATCAATTTAACATAGTAAAAATAACCATATTCGTTGTGAACAGGATCACACTTACTTCCATGACAAAGCCTGCTCTAAGCCATCCACAGGTTCACTGGTAGATTGTAAGCATAGTTCTCTGTTCCACACCCTCACCTTACGAGAGCCTATGGGCCAACACAGAAGAGAGATGTTTAGACAAAAATACACATGTACGGCTTATTTTAATTCTCAGTGACATTATTTATTATTCTATGTCGTGTACTGGAACGCTGGGGAAAAAAATTCAAATGTAGTGAAATTGGCAAAAAAATAATGCATTTGCAGTTTTTAAAACTTTCACTGTGCGCTCCAAATGATCTACTTTATTCTTTGGTTCGGTGTGATGAAGGTGATAAAAAATTTACATAGGTTGTTTGTGTTTCGATAAATTAAAAAAACAAAAGTGTATGAAAAAGAAATTTTTTTTGCCATTTTCTGACGCTAATAATTTTTTCGTACTTTGGTGTATGGAGCTGACCTTTTCATTGCTACCATTTTGAGGACTGTGCGACCTATTAATAGCTTTTTATTACATTTTTATGTGGTGTTGAGAACCCTTCCTTCCTTTCTCCCACTGCAGCAGACACAGGACAGAAAATGGCTGCTGGTCACGTGCTCTTTGCATGCCTGGGCAGTTCACGTGATCATCACCATGTTTGGCTGTAGTAGGTTGCCTGCAGTGAGTTTTATGTCACTGAGAAGGCAGGGTCTATCATGATTAGGAGGCAGAGCATCAAAAAGCAGAGAAGAGTCAGATATCAGTGATGAGGGGGTCAGTTAATGGAGAAGAGTAGTTAAGAGATATTCCCATGAAGACAATATTCTTAAATATACTCAGGATAACAAAATAACACATTTCTCTAATTTGATTAACAAAAACACAGCATTTCACAGGTATACCATATATACTCGAGTATAAGCCTAGTTTTTCAGCACAAAAAATTGTGCCGAAACCCCAAACTCGGCTTATACTCAAGTAAAAAAAATATATGTTTTTGTGGTAAAATTAGGAACTTCGGCTTATACTAGAGTATATACGGTAATTCAAAAAAAATCTTTATCAGTCCTGGTGTATACAATTTCAGTTGCCCCGAGATCCGACTGTAAATTATCTGACTTCGGGTTGGGCATGGCAGATTCTTCACACAAAAATCTTCTCCATTCTGCTCCCAATTGCCTCTCTGCACTCCTGTCCCTCTCCCCTCCATTCCAAGACGACACACACCAGCAAGCAGCAGTGTGAGGAGACTAAATCTACAAGCTACAGGCAAGATAAGAGATTTGAAGATTTGAAGAATATTCCGAATTCCTTTGACTACCAGTGTTCACCGCAGCGACAACCACCCTATTACCCAATGCACTTGATCCAGACCTGTGTGGGTACGGTGTTCTGATGATCCTATCAACCTGCAGCAACAATTGGTGCCCTATTTAAGCTTCCTACTAGTATTGTGTCTGGTATTAGCACAATTCTCTCTGGTGAGCCTTATCCTAACCACCCCACCTAAATCTGTATTTTTGCCTACAAAATACTACTCTGGTCTCTCCTTGTCCTCCTTTCCTATGCATGTGTATTTTAAAGGACATCTACCACCAGATTATCGGTGGTAGACTGCGCTCTTATGCTAGCTCGTTACCTCTATCTAGAGGATGATGGCACAGGTTCCAGCTAAATCCAGGACTCCTGTATTGGAGAAAATGACTTTATAAAAAAATGTGATTTAGCCTGAGGTGCTCAGGCTCATTCACCAGAGCACCTCATGGTTCCACAGCTCTGTAATTCTGCACCAAAACCCCACCCCCCTGGAATTTATTTTTTTTAAATATGGCTATAAATTTTGGTGTGCATTGCCATTTACTTTCTATATGGGATATATTGTATATAAAAATTTGTTTGGAGGAGATTGCATTCCACCCTGACTTTGTGCCTGCTGTATAGTGATTTCTGTAACAGACAAAATGGCAATATGAAGCCCAATCCAAAGGATCGTTATATAATGATAATACAAAAATAGTTTAAACAGCTGGAAATGTAAGAGGGCAGCAGGAAGTGAGAAAATGAGTGTGCTCCTAAACTCGAAGTATACAAAATGCATATGTTAAACCATCAATCTGGAACAAGCGTAAAAAGTATTAAACGCAGGTATTCCTACCTGTCTCTGGACATATCGCACTCACTGCGAACAATTGACCATCTCCTCTCCAGGTAACACGAGGTCTGTGGTCATCCCAGTGCATAGCAGGTTGTACACTCTAGAACAAAGCAGAATATATGAAAAGTGAGTGCCCACCAAGGAAACTTAGGGGGAGATAAATCATACGTATGATAGCGCCCCCTCCCCCCAAATACATCATGAGGCTTAGACCTCTTGACATATCTGGTGGACAGCGTGGCCACCGGGCAAAAACAATCTGGCATAATTTTGTGTGAAAACCAGCAAATGTCAGCTCGCTGGTTTCTAAAAAGAATGCAGGCATGTGGCAGGAAGGCCCTGTGCCCATCGTCGCCACTGACCGCTGCACCCTTCTACATGGAGTATTCACAATTTTAAATTGCAAATTCTTGCACTGTGCAGAAGACTGGCATAGAAGCAGTGATAAATCTCCCCCTTAATTTCTATTCACAGGACACGTGGATACGTTTCAGAATGTTGGGGGTCCAACATATGGAATGCCAGGAAGGGGGAAGCAAGTGCTGGTGAGCATGTACTACCTGTGCCTAAATGGAACTTCTCAGGCACATCTAGCCCCCCCCCCCTTAACTGAATGTCCCATTTCATTTACTGTAGTGAGTTGCTCTGCATGAGGATATTGAAATGAGTCAGTGGCTCCTGTGAATTATAAAATGAACCCCCAATGTACATGAATTGAGTAAAACGGGTGTTTTTGAGCTAAATCAAGCTGCAACACGCCCTTCCTTCTCTGTCCTCTAGGGCACATTTATTAGAGAAAAGAGGAGGCAGGTGGTGTTGCAAAAATTCCCGGCTGGATCAATTTACGGGATTACCATGCATAATGAAGCAATTCATTATATACTTCACCGGAGTCGCTGAGAAAATGAGAGCAAATCACTGCAGAAAATGAGGTAGGAACTTTGGTTTGAAGAGCTAGAGGTGCCTGACAGGTTCCCTTTAAGTCCCTTTTATGGCACTGCAGGACAAAGTTGCACCAAATGTCAGAAAGAGATAAATGGTAAAAAGGTCAAGAATGCACCCACTGCTAAATTTACATGCAGCACTTCAGGGCACTAGCAGATCCACATTCTGGTGATCACATGAGGTCCAAACAGTCATATCCTCTAAAAAGAAAACCCCTTTATGACAAGATACTTTAGACATATATTTTTAACAAAGCTAACTCAATATTTGTCAACATGACAGTTTGCTGGAATTTGAACATCAATACCTCAGATACTGGGTTAAAGGGGTATTCCAGGAATAAGCATAATTCATATACAAATAGGTCATTAAAATACAAGCTAGTACGCAATTGGTTGTTTAAAAATAGTTGTTATTTAATGAAGACTTAAAATGCTACTAGCCCTTAATCAGTCCATTCATTTTGTCCCTGTGGATTAGACACAGGATAGAATATGGCCGCTGGTCACATGTCCTGCACCTGCCTGGGCAAGTCATGTGATCACCACTAAGTTTGGCTGTAGTGGGTTGGTTGCAGTGCAATCAGTATGACCAGTGTTGTGGTGAGATGCCATCATTACAGGCAGTACCCGGGTTACATACAAGATAGGTTCTGTAGGTTTGTTCTTAAGTTGAATTTGTATGCAAGTCGGAAATGTATACTTTATAATTGTAATCCCAGAAAAAATTTTTTTTGGTCTCTATGACAATTGGATTTTAAAAATGTTGGATTGTCATAAGAACCAGGATTAACAATAAATATTAATTACAGGCACCATTGATAACTGTTAAAGCTGTTTATTGTAGTCTAGGACTAAAGTACAGTAACTTATCAACATCCAGAGGTCCGTTTGTAACTAGGGGTCGTATGTAAGTCAGGTGTTCTTAAGTAGGGGACCACCTGTACATCATTACTATGGTGACAGAGTAGGGCAGTCCGTTACATCATCACTGGGAGCAGAACACAAGAGGGAGATAACTCTGGGAGAGTAACTTTAGAAAGCCACAAGCTTGCGGACGTACATACATGCCCCCATAGACGGCAAGGCCGCACAGAGCGACATGTCCCATCTTTCCCCACGTAACGACCCGTACGCCGTATCTCTATGGAGAGGGGAGGAGTCACCCCTACTACTCCCCATGACACCGGATGTATCCCTGCCAAGCTATGGCCCGGTGGGCAGATTTTCATCTGCATGCGGCTTAGGATTTTCGTTCATATTCTTGGAATACCCCTTTAATACTGACCTTTGTTTAGAATTACAAACACAGTTTAGACAGCAGTTTCTTGGACCAAATGCAGACATGATACAGAATTTACAAAACGGCAAACAATTCTAAAATACAATGTAGAGTTCACTATGCTATTTAGATAGTCTAGTATTTGCTAAAGATAGATTAGGGTTTAAAATGTAGGTGGCAATCTAGCAACAGATAGCAACATATGTGATGGTAGGCTTCCTTTACCCATACCACTAACTGGTCTCAAATGGGTAATAAATGTTAAGTTTTAACCTTCTTGTACACCCCACTGGAGAGATTTTTGACGAAGTGGATCTAAGCACTCCTCTACTAAAGACCGTTTAGGCTGCTAGAGTAGCCTGAGTTTTTTGTTCTGCTTATCAAATGCAGAAATTCAATATGAGAATAGGAAATGAAGAGTGATGGTGGATCATTGCCAAAGCACCATCACCATCCTTAAAAGAGGAATGTGGGCTAATTAAATTATTTTTTATTGCATATGGTATTTGAAAAACGCCTTTAAAGTGAGAATACAGGTAATATAAAATACATTACCGTTACTTTCTGTCTGGCTGCCTGTTTTCCTTCAGACCCATGAAATTGTGTCTCTTTTTTGCCCCAGCCTACTGTAATAAATTTTCCTATGTAAAGGTAAAGAGACAGAAAGAACGTTGATTAAACTTTCACTTAGACACTTAAACACTTTGATGCATCCAGGGCTCACTTGACATGAATTCAAATTACCTTCTCCAAAATCTTCCTGATGGATTGGTATTTCAGCAATAGGTTCAAAGTCTTTTGTCATCAATATAAGGGTCTGCTGACCTAGAACAACACACATAAAAACTTAATTGTGTGGACTTGAAATGTCTTTTTGGTGGATGCCAATTTGGTAATATAATAATTTCAAAATCCCAACATTACCAAATCTGTCAATGACTAAAATAAAAAATAATGCAAAAATGTGAATTTCAACACATTGGCACAGTTTTGCCACAGTTAAAAAGAAATACACAAATGGCTTTTTAGGCTACATTCACACTGCTGCATCGGGGACATATATACGGACGATATACGTCCCCCATAGACGCACCGTACCGCTCCATACCCTGGAAAATGATAGGACATGCCCTATCTTTTCCCGTATTACGGCGCCGTGTGACATACATCCCTATGGAGAGGGGCGGGGGTGAGCAGCGCTCACTTCCTCCTCCTCTCCCCTTGCGCTGCCGTGCGCCCATCGTGCTACGGTACAGCGGGCAACAGCATTGTGAATGTAACCTTATACCCAGGAAATACACAGCGTTTAAAATTGTGTATTGTTCTTTTTATCCATTGACTAATGTTACAGTAAAATTTACATTCATGTAAATTCAGTTCTTTTTTTACATTAGCTTTCTTGCCAGAACTGTGATCCCATATTTGGAAGCCAAATGGCACGTTGAACCAACTGAGAATAGTTTCATGGAAAGACTGATAAGATCAAGTAAAATTATGCCCTTCCTAGGACATAAATTCAACTTTCGAAGTGCTGTTTTTTTTCTGTTAAAAAATAGTTCATGTCCTAGTCTGAAAAACGGAAAACGAACGGATGCCGATTGGGTGAGAGAATATTAAAATTTGTTTTTCACGAGTGACAATTGTCTTACTTGTGTGCATTGAGTCTAAGTTCATGGAGAAGATAGTCTTATTTGCTGAGCAATGAATAAAAAGCTGCAGATTCCAGACTAACAGTGGTACTCTTCTGCAGGTTTTTAACCCAGAATGGACTGGATTTTGTATGAATCCTATACACTTTGCTACTAATGTAAACTGCTGTGGATTTGACAATTAGAAAGGAGCTTACCTGCAGCCAAGCTGCCCCATGTGTTTTCTGGTCTAGAGCTGTTCTCATGTGATGCGGATGCAAAGCACAATGTAATGCGTTGCAAACATAGTGTGAGGGGGTCGTGTCGATGAATTTGGTTACAGCAAATCGCTTTGGATGTCACATGAAATTCTAATAAAGGCTTTTCAATACCATCATTGTGCTGGAACTGGATTTTCTTGGGACAATAGCTCTGCCCACCTTGAGCAAGGGTCAGCAGCAGCATCCACACCACAGCTCCCCAGTCTCCTCTTTAGAGTCTGTTTGATTGGAGATGTCCAGAGATGCGTTTTTTTAAAGTAGTAAAACTGCCGGTACAAGAGTCTAAGGCACTTGTACAGGTGTTAATGCAACCTTATGCGTTTACGAATATCTATCATAACATAGGTGACATGCAATCCAACTGAGAGTTTAAAATGCTTTTTCTATTGTGCACTTGTTGTACCAGGGATATCATACTAAATACATCACAAAGTAAAAACTTGGGTAAAAGCCTTCTTTTCTCCTAATACTTAGAACAGCACAACAAAATTAAAAGTATTTTTATAGGTCTTGAGACACTTTCAAAGCCTTACAATATGCAAATTAGCTGATATGTACAGATATTTTTTTCCTAGAACCACAAATAGCCTATACACACAGTCCCCAGTTTTATATATATTTATCTCTAGTTCTATTTATAATGTGGTATCACAGCATATTTCATATGATAGATTTGGGTCCCACCACTGACTGTGTTCCTGCAGACAGGCAGAATGGGGAGTTGGCAGCTCTCCATTCACCCTATCCACGGAATGAGGCGTGTATTGCTATCAAGCTCCTAATGGACACATACCTGTTATAAGGAGAACAAGTTCCTGATCAGGACTCCAACTCATAGTAACAATACCACTATCCACACTGCCAACACACTCAAGCTGCAAGAAAAAAAATAGTTAGCATTTGGATATTCAAAATATTGGGCCAAGAAAAAGAAGAGAAAAAAAGGATTATATAAATACATCTGAACAATCAAGAAACATAGTATTTACTGCAAAAAGTTTTCATTTCAAATATACAATATATCCATTCCAACAATGTTGAAACATTTTAGTAATAAGCAGCAAAAGCTAATAAGCACCTCTGATGTCAGAAATGGAACCACTTATGTCAGCTCACCAGGCTGTGACCTCTGTGAATGAGCAGGATGGAACAGCTGCACATGAGCAAAAAGGTGGGGGCTGAGAGCTGAGGAGTGAGCAGCACAGACACGTCACGTGTTGTTTTTTGAAATACATCCAAACCAAAGCCCAAACCCTAGGACTACACAGAGGTATCTGTCAGGGTGCAAGATAAGTTTTAACACACTATTATATTGTAATGCAATGCTTAGAAAAAGCAGAAAGATATGTGCAATTAGAGTTGCACAATGCATCGTAATTTAGGTACCTTTTCGGGTTATAAATGAGGCAAAACGGTTCAATACCAGGATTTCATGTGGTGCAATGCTGATCACCTGATCACTGCTCCACCATTTAGAGCAGTGATGGCAAACCTTTTAGAGGCCAAGTGCCCAAACTACAACAAAGACCCACTTATTTATCGCAAAGTGCCAGCACAGAAATTTAATTTGTGATTTATACTCCCTTCTCTGTCACAGTTTTCATTGATACCAGCACCTGAGGACACCAATAAAGCAGAAAATAGTCCCAGGTACAGCTGCCACTTTAAAATAGCTCTGTGCACAGCAAGTCCTGGGCTGTCTGGGACTGCAGGAAGATACCTGGAGTCATCTCTGGTGATGGCCTGAGTGCCCACAGAAAGGGCTCTGAGTGCCACCTCTGGCACCAGTGCCATAGGTTAGCCATCACTGATTTAGAGACAAGGAATGCAGCACAGCTGTGGGAGTGCGGCCAAGGAGAGACAGGAGCAGGGAGATTCTATGATGTGGCACTAGAGGTAACGGCAAGTCTACATACCCCATCATTCAGTGTGCCCTCTGCCCTTAATCCTGTGTAACCCACTCGAACCATGTGTCCAGCCCACTGTGTTTTCAGCTCCTGATGGCCTGATAAAACACTGCAGTGTAACATGCTCATCCCCATTAAACATGTGTCCCGCTCGCTGTCAGTATTGGTGAAGGCTGTCACTCCTCTGCTCTCAAAAACACTGCAGGAGAGTTTTAACCCACTCAGCTCTAGTCCTTGACCTGAAGGGCGCTTTGCTTCTGTATTGCTAGTGCCAGAGTGGTCTGTGTCTGGGGTTGAAAGGGTTAAAATGATCCCTCAGTGTTTCAGCAAATCTCCAAGTTGTGGCAGTGTGCCCTGTTAGAGGTCATATCAGTGCTTATTAGAATTTCTAAGTGGAGGCTGCTGATGCCCCTCATAAAGCGCTTGACTTGTAAAGCATTGCAAAATTTGATGGCGCTTTAAAAATAAAGATTATTATTATTATAAAACACTGCAGTAAAAATTTATGCAACTCAGCTCCAGACTGCTCCTGAACTGCTGTGAGCAAGTCTTAGGGTGCTGTCACACTTGGAGTTTTGGATGCGTTGAAACTTGTGCGTCAGAACGCATGCATCTTTAAATGTTACAATGTGTTTGGCTTCTCTGGAAGTGCTTTCCGTCATTGCTGTAAGTGTAAGCAGATCTGAAAATGTTTCGGCTACATTCACACTGTGTGCCCGCCGTACAGTGGCACCGCGGGCACACATCGTCACTGCTCACCCCGAGCTTCTCCATAGAGAAACATTGTCCTATCTTTCTCACGGCTACGGAACAGTACAGTGCCGCACCATACCACTCCTGTATGGTGCCGTGTGCCCATTGCCGTGCATACGTCCCCCATACGGCAGTGTGAATGTAGCCTCACAGCAATGAGGAAAAACTTTTTCATAGTAGCCAAACGCTATGTAACATTTAAAGAGGCACACTTTTTGATGCATCCAGGACTCCAGGTGTGAATGCACCCTCAAAGGGTGAGTCTTTGGTGATGCAACCTACACTTTGAAATGTTAGACTTGTAGTTCCCTCATGGGACAAAAAAAGGGTTATATTACAAAAAAAAACATTTACTAAAAACTCCTCATATCTGTTATCAGTGTGTTCATACTGCCAAAATCTATAAATATAATCCATTACTTAACCCAATAAGGGATTTCCATAAAAAACATCCCCAAAATTTTGTAAAAATTAGTTTTTGTCACCATGTAAAGAAAAAAAAACAACAACAAAGGTTACAAAAAGTAAAACCTGTCTTTAGTAAAAATTAGCTCCCTGGTAACAGGTTCCCTTTAAATCCCCAGGTTCCAGATCTTTTCATGCATCAGACTCTTTATATAAACATGCATCTACAAGGGGTCACTTTCAGCATTTGTTTGTGTAAAGAAAAGTTATAAAAATGTCCAATATACTTTCTGTATCAATTCCTTTTTGTATCAATTGTTTTGCAGATCTCTGCTTGATGCCATTCTGTAGAAATCTTCATTGTTTACTTCCAGTGAAAATAATCTGTCCATGGTCATGCTGGTGCAAGACCCATTATAACGGTTTCCTCTCTTCACTGGTGTGATATCACATGACCTTGGACAAATTTCTGTCTATTGGAAGTAAACATAGAAGATTTCTATAGCAGGGCAGCAAGCAGAGATCTAGAAAACTGAGGAACTGATACAGAAAGTATATTGGCAAATTGTACAGTATTTAATTACAAAAACTATATCAATTATTTGCTGAAAGTGGACAACCCCATTTAAACTCAACTTACCTGGCCTGTGTTCAGATTACACAGGATAACGTCACCTGTGGCAGTAGCAATGCATACGGATTCCTGATCAGGAACATCTTGTATCCCAACAACCTGACCACTTCCATCCTCTGGTAGAAAATTCTCAGAGGTTAAAGAGACATCTGTAATGATCTAGAAAAATACAAAGGTCTATCAGTTGTAATAGTATGAACATGAATGCTGTTTAACCCCTTCCCGTCGCGGCCCTTTTTCGATTTTGCGTTTTCATTTTTCACTCCCCACATTCAAAAATCTGTAACTTTTTTTTTTTCCATCTACAGAGCTGTGTGATGGCTTATTTTCTGCGTAACAAATTACATTTCAAAATGTTGGTATTTAATATTTCATGCCGTGTACCGGGAAAAAAATTCCAAATGCAGTAAAATTGGTAAAAAAACGCATTTGTGCCGTATTCTTGTGGGCTTGGATTTTACGGATTTCACTGTGCATCGGTACGATTACGGGGATACCAAATTTGTATAGGTTTTATAATGTTTTCATACATTTAAAAAAATGAAAACCTGTACAAAATTTTTGGGGGGGATTTTGCCATCTTCTGGCGCTAATAACATTTTCATACTTTGGTGTACAGAGCTGTGGGTGGTGTCGTTTTTTGCGGATTTTGATTACGTTTACAATGTTATCATTTTTAGGACTGTACGACCTTTTGATCACTTTTTATAGAATTTAAAAAAAAAATTTTAAGTGGCAAAAAAGTGACATTTTCGACTTTGGGCGCGATTTTCCGTTACGGGGTTAAACGCAGTGAAAAAACGTTATCATATTTTGATAGATCGGGCATTTTCGGACGCGGTAATGCCTAATGTGTTTATGATTTTTAATGTTTATTTATATTTATATCAATTCTAGGGAAAGGGGGGTGATTTGAATTTTTTGATTTTTTTATTATAATTTTTTTATTTTAACTTTTTTTTAATTTTTATTTTTACTATTTTTCAGACTCCCTAGGGTACTTTAACCCTAGGGTGTCTGTACGATCCTATCATATACTGCCATACTATAGTATGGCAGTATATGGGGATTTTACTACTCATACATTACCATGTGCTGACAGCACATGGTAATGAATGGGTTAACCCGAAGTAGCTTCGGGTCTTCGGGAGACCCGAAGCTACCATGGCGACGGATCGCCGCTCCCCGATGACGTCACGGGGAGCGACGATCCACGGAAAGATGGCGACGATCAGCGGTAAAACACGCGCGATCGGTGCCGGCACCGATCACGCGTGTTACCGGTAAGCCTTTGCTGCAATATGCAGCAAAGACTTACCGGCTATGGAGAGGGCTCGGCCGGGACTACTACGTCACATGTCGGTAAGGGGTTAATGTTTCATGCTTTATACATTGTGCATACTTTATTTTATGCTCATGCTATATCAAAATTCAGAAAATTCAATATGTACAGTGCCTTGCAAAAGTATTAAGCCCCTTCAACTTTTCTACCTTTTTCCACATTTCAGAGTGTTCATGAGCCTCTTGGCTGCATCTCTCATCAGTCTTCTCCCTGTTTAAGGACGCGGTCACACGGTGCTTTTTGGTTGTGTTTTCATCACGTTTTGAAACGCATTACAACAGATGAGATGAGGTGAGTTGATTTGCCTAATTACATTACTACAAAAAGCATGTTTACAAAAAGCAGTGCTATGTGGGTGTGCTATATAAATAAAGGAATTATTGTTATCCCCACTGATCTTCTAGAGTGATTTTGCTGCATTGAAAGTAAAGGGGCTGAAAAATATCCCCACTTTTCAGTTTATTGTTTTTTTACAAAACCTTAAAATATCCAATAAATTTCGTTTCACTTTAAAATTGTGTCCCACGTGTTGTCGATTCTTCACCAAAAAATGTGAATTTTATATCTTTATGTTTGAAGCCTGAAATGTGGCAAAAAGGTAGAAAAGTTCAAGGGGGGGCAAATACTTTTGCAAGGCACTGTATATAATGAAACAGGAAAGTCTACATGCTATGAAGCCAGCCACCTTGATAGAGTCTGCAGTGTAAGCAGAGGAAACCTGCTGCCAAGTGCAATACAAATATGCATAATGCAACCATATAATGTAGGGAATTGGTAGAAAAGCAGTCACCTCCTCTGAACTAGGATTGAGTTCCACAAAGCCAAAGCTTGATCCGATGAGAATTGTTCCATTGTCTGAACGTACTGTAATGCATTGTGGAGTGCCAATACCTTTCACTGAGCTGCAATGCAAAGACTTCAGTAACTTCAGGTTACGCATAATGATAAATTATAATATTTCTGTAGATAAAGAAAAAGCAAAAAACAATTAAAATAATGAAAATTAAGATACTGATCTGAAAACTGGATGATGACATCTTGTAGCTAGAAATGTAGCAGACATGGTGTATTAAGAAACAGACAGCTATATAGAAAACATTACTAAAGAAAATTTACCTATCATCCTGGCTGCAAACCAGTTTATCCAAGAATCGGCAACATGTCATCTCATATAGTGCAGCATGCAGCGTAAGCATTCTTAAAGCAGATTACCATCAAAATAGCTCATGGTAAACCAGGGTCACTTAGTCATGGATCCAGGAACTGTGACTGTGGTAATTTTCATATATTTGTATTGTTATCCATGGCTTGCTTAAAGAGGACTTGTCACCCTCAAAAAATGCACTAGGAGCTGCTTACTAAAGTAAGCAGCTCCAAGTGCTAAAATGTGGAAACCTCCGATAACGCTAACAAGCACTGCTGCGTTGTACACTAGAAACGCCGGACAGCTCTCAAAGTGGTCCGACGTATTCATGAGGGGGCGGTGACTGCCGCTGGCCTATGGAGTGGGCGGGGAGGTACAGGGGAGAGGCAGGGCCTCGACCGCCCCCCTCATGAATACCCTGACCGCTTTTAGAGCGGTCTAGCGTTTCCAGTGTACATTGCGGCAGTGTTTGTTAGCGTTATTGTACGTTTCTGATAATGCTAACAGTGTAACAATGCTGCGTCTGTTTTAGCACTGGGAGCTGCTTAATTTAGTAAGCAGCTCCTAATGCCGTTTTTAAGGGTGACAGGTCCTCTTTAAATTTATACTAATGAACCTGAAGGGCTGTGTGGGTGTTTCCAGAGCCCCACAATGCTGTAGCTTTACAGGCTGTTACAATGAGCAGGTTTCCCCTCCCACTGCACATGCAGAGGGAGTAGACATGTTCTGACTGCAGCATGTAGGGGCTCTGGTGATGCCCCTAGATTAGCATAAATTAAAAGTTGATTTTAAAAGGAAGGAGGCCATGGATAAGATTACCCCAATCACCGAGCCAGGGAGAAAGTGTCCCTGGTTGGATCAAGTCCAATGACATCAATACCTATTTAACAGAACCATTAGGCTACGTTCATACACAAAGTTTGTGTTACATATTGAAATGCAAAGGCTGTGAGGGAGGAACCTGCCCAAGCACAGAAACGCATGCTATATACCATGGACAAGGATTTCTGTAACATACATCGCAAGTTCTGTAAAGGAATGCGCGTGACACAGGACGCAGCATTATAACATTTAGCACCAGCATCTATAACATACTGTACTGTACTATTACCTCTCCACGTTTCCTGCTTATACCACACCGTGACAGCAGCTCTCGGCACCGTGATAATGCGTCATACAGCAGTATGAAATCTGTCTCCCACTCACTAGTTGTTAGACTAAGGAGGAAGACATTTTTCTGACGACCAAAATTCCCACTGTTACACGTGCATAACGTCACATGAAAGAGGACTCCGTACGAAGTAGACAGAACACTGGAAGCTGTTGGGCCTCTAGCGCATCACCCCTTGACGCTTGCGCTGTGAAGCGGCCATACAGGGCTATGTATTTCCATAGTCATAGAGCGCTTTGCTGCATGGAGTTTTCAGGTCTCTTTTATCTGAATGAGGTTTTTCATCCAAAAAATTGTAAAACGTTGTAATGTTCTGCATGTACACATACGGACATATATTATAGTTTCTAACGTGCCCATATTACGTCTAGTAGAAGTCCATCAGAAGTAATGTGCAGAATTTGTTCCAAGCAAATGGATGGACCTGTGAACAAAAATTTAACATCATCATGTTTGTCAATGGGATTTTTTGAGCTCCATTTACGCCTGTCAGGCTGCGGTCGCACGTGCCGCTAGGCGTCCATTCATAACGCGACACTAGTGCACGGGGAGGTCCTCAGCCCGAACGCACATGCGTTTCCAGCGAAATGCATGCGAATGGCTTATCAATCCGTGTGTTCAGGCCAAGGACCGCCCCCTGTGCGCTAGCGTTGCGTTATGAACGCCTAGCGGTATGTGTGACCGGGGCCTCAGGCCCCTTCCACGTTAGAGTGTGATCAGGGTGCGATCAGGGTTTGGTCAGTGAAAAACTGACATTTTCAGTTAAATCAGTTTTCAGTCTGAGTTTGTTCAATATCTCAGTTTTTCACACGCATCTTCAATGCGTTTTTCATGGGCAGATAGGACTGAGCTCTTTTCTATGGCAATTGATGCGTGAAAAACGCATTGCTTTTGCATGGCAAAAGTAGAGCACGCTGAGATTTAAACGTGCGTTTAAAAAAACCGCAAGTCTGAAAAAGCCCATTGATTACAATGGGTCAGAGTGTAATGCAAGTTCTGCGCTTCAAAAGCATGCGCATGAAAACCGCAAGTGTAAAAGGGGCCTTATTTTAAACTTTGGACCTTTTTTTCTTTGTCCTGAGACATAACCGATTTAGTAAATATTGGTTTACTTTTAACCCCTTGAATATCAGGCCTGAATGGTCTCATCAACAATATGTATTATAAATGCCTAATCTTGGGGCTCTGACTCCCGGAATCTGGTGCAGCCAGCAAAGTGGGGAACTGCAACAGACGTCATACAGCCATTAATAATAGCCGATACAATACTATAAGTAATGTGTGTGTTGTGTTTTTGGGGGCGTGCAATGAAAATGCCGATCATCGGAGCACAATCGCGTGACGTCACCATAAGGCCGGCGCCACAAGTGGCGCTTTGTCTGCGCTCGCAAACGCAGACAAAGTCGCGCCCACCGGGACGAGCCTCGGCTCGATCGCATCTGCGTTTCTATGGAAACGCCTGCGATCGGGAACGAGCCGCCGGTGTTTCGCGTTAAATTAACGCAAAACACCGGCGGCTCGTTCCCGATCACAGGCGTTTCCATAGAAACGCCGATGCGATCGGGCCGAGGCCCGCCCTGGTGGGCGCGACTTTGTCTGCGTTTGCGTTCGCAAGCGCAGACAAAGCGCCCTGTGTGGCGCCGGCCTCAGGGTGAAGACACACATGGCGTTTTTGGGCCGTTTTTACTAAGTGCGTTTTCAGATCGTTAAAAACGCATGCGTTAAAAAACGCATCCGTTTTTTAAAAACGCATGCGTTTTTTGAAAACGCATGCGTTTTTGCCCGTTTTTCATTGCGCAATTTCGGAAAAACGGACAAAAACGGATGCGTTTTCAAAAAACCCATGCGTTTTTTAACGCATGCGTTTTTAACGATCTGAAAACGCACTTAGTAAAAACGGCCCAAAAACGCCATGTGTGTCTTCACCCTCAGGGTGTTGGGCGCATTGCTTTGCAAAATGCAATGCAACAGCTGAAAAGAGATTTGCCTAATTAACCCCTTAATAACCACCATATCAGGTTTTTACTGTGGCAGTTAAGGGTGATGGCACACATGGCGTTTTGATCGCGTTTCTGGCCCGTTTTTAAGCAGTCCGTCAAAAAACGCATGCATTTTTGACAGGTTTGACCAATTATCTTAATTGAAACTGGACAAAAACTGTTTTTAGTTAGTGCCTTTTCAGATTGTAAAAAACGCATACGTTTTTTGAAAAAGCATCCTTTTTTTTTTTACCAGTTAGAATTACGGTAAGATAATTGGTCAAACATGTCAAAAAACTAAAAACGGCCTAAAACGCCATGTGTGTCACCTCCCTTAGTGTATCCCCCATGGATCTGACTCACCCCCCACTGAGCTTACATTCTACACTACAACATGCAGGGTACGGGCTTGAAAAAACGATCAGATGAGCCCAAGTGTGGAATAAGTTGAAAAAAATCATTTTATAATAAAAAATTAATAAATGAAATTAAAGTCCCCTTATCACCCCAGTTACATTTAAAAAACAAATGTATATAAAAGTATATAAAACCCCCAAAAAATACATATTTGGTATTACCACATCTGTATGAATCTCAAAAAATGTTAAAGCAATCAAAAGAAGTTACAAGTCCCAAAAGGATCAATCCTTTTTGCAATATAAATGTAGAAGTTATGCCTATGAAAAGTTATATATAAAGTAAGAAATTATAAATGTATAGTATGTAATGTATATTATGTAATATATAAATGAAGTATCTCCATAATCTCCATGAACCTGAGAATAAAGATAAAATATTATTTTTATGTTACGATGAATAGCCAAAAAAAAAAAGGGCTAAAAATCCAAAACCAAAATATATTCATTGCGTCCCCCTTGAAATAGTTAATAAAATCTTATGATTGAGCTATAGAACCCCAAAATGAATAAAATATACAGTGCATTTCATCCCGCAAATAATAAGCCCTGAAATGTTTGCAATACCAAAAACATTAAAATTTTATAGCCTGTACAATGTGACAATACAAATCTGCTGTGAACGGCGCTGTTCCATTCTATGCTCCGTCATTAGCCCATACAGAATTTTACCACCACATATGGGGTATCGGAACACTCGCATGTCCATATTCTTTTAACCCCTGTTAAACACTTAAAGGGTTAACAGACGTTGTAGGAGTTGTTTTTTTTTATACATTAAGGGTTGTAGTTTCTATGTGTATGTTGTATAGTATATTTAGGCCTCTAAATTTCACTTGTCCATCAAAATGTGAGTCTTGGCAATTTTCAAAAATTGAGAAAAATTACACCTACGTTTCTAGGCCTCGTTAAATCCTAGGAAAATTAGAGGATGCACAAAAAACCATGTTACCATATAATACCATAAATACATAGAAAGAAGAGCATTTAAAGAAGACCCGTCACCAGAAGTTTACCACCCTGACTAGCAATGCCTGCTAATAAAGGGTTACAAGTCCTGCCCATATCAACTAAAATTAGCTGCCAGTGCCAATTACAGTTTTTCTGATATGCAAATTAGCTTTCCTGGCTCATGTCTTCTGGCTTTGACTCTCCTGGGCTGCCAGTCAATCACGCCCCCTTATTTTGACAGCAGCTCTGCTTTGTGTTTCATTCATGTCATATGACCAGAGTGACATCATCTCAGGTCTTTTAGTCTCCTCACATTAGCAAACTGTACCCGCTCTGTATTTTGAAATAGTTTTCTTGTGGCACATTGTACTTCATGTCAGTTGAACAATTTAAAGGGAACCTACCACTTTCCAACAGTGCTTCTAAGCAGCAAATACCATGCACCAGCTCAGGGTGAGCTGGTGCCGGAGCATATCTTCGTTATGTTCTTAAACCGTTGTAAAGCGTTTAAACACTTTAGTAATCTTTATATACGAAGCAGCTTTGGCGCACAGTGGTACGCAACCACTTCCTATTCAGGCGCACGCACGGTCGCGCATATGGTGCGCCGAGCGCGTACCACCGTGCACCGAAGCTGCTTCATATATAAAGATTACTAAAGTGTTTAAATGCTTTACAACGGTTTAAGAACATAACAAAAATAAGCACCGGAACCAGCTCACCCTGAGCTGGTGCACGGTATTTGCTGCTTAGGAGTACTATTGGAAAGTGGTAGGTTTCCTTTAAATTGTTCAACTGACATGAAGTCAATGGGGGACATTTACTTAAAGTGTCGGTGTCTGCATTGGCTTTGTTACCGACCTGCTCTCGGTAAGAAGATACACATTTAATATTGTGGAGCTGTGCAGAGACATTTCTGGCGCCGAGACCATTTTCTGTCCCTGGGACCAAAATCTGTCCCGAGCACCAGAAATGTGTCCAACAGTCCCTGCTAGACCAGTTTTCTTTTGGTCTACTTTCCGCCAGTTTACAGCGCCCAAAAAGGGCTGCGAAACATATTAATTGTGTCTGAGTTTCCACACTGCCAAAGCCACGCAGAGAAGAGTCGGAGCAGACGGAGCTGGCGCCGCCAGCTAATAAATAGGTCTGAGAGCAGAACATGTGGTGAGAGAGCCACAAAACTGTCGGAAACGCCATAGAAAATGTCCCCCAATGTGCCTCAAGAAAACTATTTCAAAATCACCTGGGTTAAAGCCTTCCCAGGTACCAATTAGCGTGACACATGTCAGATTCTAAAAATTGAGTGTGGTCATTAAGCTGAAAACTACTGTCAGAGATAGGGAGTTAACTAGATTTTAACTCTTGCGTTTACAAGACCACATAATAATAATTCCTTTATTCCTATAGCGCGCACACAGAGCTTGCCAAATCGGTCCCTGTCCCCAATGGGGCTCACAATCTAATCAACCGACCCGTATGTTTTGGAGTGTGGGAGGAAACCAGAGGACCCAGAGGAAACCCACGCAAACACAGAGAGAACGTACAAACTCTTTGCAGATGTTGACCCTGTGGTCATAACGCGACGCTAGCGCACAGGGTGTGGGGCTCGGGACGATCACACATTGATAACCTGATTGCATGTGTTTTTCACTGGAAACGCATATGTGATCTGCCCAAACCCTGCCCCCTGTGCGCTAGTGTCGAGTTATGAACGCGACGCTAGTGGATTCTGTGAACACGCCCTGAGACTTGAACCCAGGTCCCCAGCGCTGCAAGGCTGTGATGCCTACCACTAAGCCACCGTGCTGCCCCATGCTTTAGACGCCACATGTAAATGCACCCTGAATTGCGCTTCTAATCTCAATTAAAACGGAAACCATGAACACAGCCTCATTATTTATATACTTTGGTAGTACATTTGGTAGTACATTAGTGATAACTATATATGTAATCGAAGCCTGGCTTTAAGAAAAGGTTAAGAAAAAACAAATATCATCTTCCGAAATGTAAAGTTATGTATAAAAACTGAAAAAAGCTGCAAAGTCTAGATTGATCGTTTTCCTTTATTGGTTAAGAATAAACTTTGGTTGTTATGGTTGCATCTGTTTAGCCAGCATTGAGCAACAGCATTTGACCACTTGAGAGAATACCTACAGTAACTGCCTGACTCACCGCCTTCTTTCACAATATCATATCTCAGCAGGAATGGGCTTGAAGGAATGGTACACCCTCCCTCGACGTTGTCTGTATTTCCTCAGGGAGACGTCATTGTGTCAGTGGTAAAAGTCGAGTGGTTGTGAAATACAGCAGCAGTGACAGACAGCAACAGGAAAATGCCAGCTGACAGTATAGAGAGAGCACCAGGAAAAGATTGAGGAGAGTTACTACAGAGGAATGTTATCAGGTAAATGTTCGAGCATGTCCAGGTGATTCACTCCTCTGAGCAGGAAGTCTGCATACACATAAGCTGTGTGAGCTGCCCACACTCCAGTAGGTAAGTACATCTCCTTCTTCGATACAAAGTATGCAGATCCTAGCTTATCAACAACTGCCTATTGTCCAGTGGGTGCTGTCCAGAGCAGGCTACCTGCACACACATTTTCTTTTTCCTCTGTCTGCAAACCACAGATCTCTTGTTCATTTTTGCAGTCAGTGTGTGATCCGACACAACCGTAATACAGATGGCACATAGATGAGCCCTGTTTTCATCTGTAGTTTTCACATTCCTATAGACCAGTGGTTCTCAACCTGTGGGTCTGGACCCCAGCGGGGGTCGAACGACCAAAACCGGGGGTCGCCTAAAGCCATCGGAGCCGCAACTTTACTGTGTTTTTACTGCGAGTTGCATGGTTTGGGGTCACCACAGCATGAGAAACTGTATTGCGGGGTCACAGCATTAGAAAGGTTGAGAACCACTGCTATAGACTGTCGTGTATTGTTTAAGTGAAATACACCGGCTGGTGGTTACCAATCCTATGCGCTTTACTGGAAATTTATATGCGATCAGGGAGAGTCTCGCTCTTAGGCTACATTCACACAAACCTATGGGGGACGTATATGCGCATATATACGTCACCTCATACATGGCAATGGGCCCTACATGAGCAGTATGGTGCTGGACTCGTGCAGCACTGTACTGTTCCGTAGCCGCGAGAAAGAAAGGACATGTCCTATCTTTCTCCCGTAATGCGGTGCCTAGGCCATATATTGCTATGGAGAGGGGCAGAGGTGAGCGGCGCTCACCCCCTCCTCCTCTCCCCAGCGCAGACATGTACCGTAACGGCGGGCACACGTTAATGTGAATGTAGCCTTAGGAACACGTTAGCAACACTAGCAAAACACAATTTGCCTGATTCCACAGTGGTTAACATTGTGTTTACAAAATGCATATGTTAATGGAATGTTAAACTCATATTTTATAAAAACAATGTTAACTCAAGTGTTAATATAGCGTTGCCAAACGCATGTGTTAACATTCCATCAACACATACATTTTGTAAACACAATGTTAACAGCTGTGTAATTCGGCAAATCTCCTCTTCTTAGGTGATCTGAAAACACAGAAGTTGCCTTCTATCTGCAGACCACCCTGTACAGGGCCGCATCTGCCATGAGGCGAGATGAAAATCTCGCCTCAGGCGACAGAATGCGGGTCCCTGTAAAGGGCGGCGAAATTTGCCGCTCTAAAGTGGGCGATTCGGGCGTCCATTAACGCCCGAATCGCCCACCAGCTAAATAAATCGCGCCTGTCTCTTTAAGACACAGGCGCGATTTATATGCGGAGCGACGCAGCGCCTTTCCGGCAGCTGCGCGCTCCGTCCTAAGCAGTGACACAGGCGTCATGACGTCATGCGCCTGTGTCACTGTGCGGAGCCGCGCCGAGGGAGCAGCTGCCTGCAGGTGAGTGTGATTTTATTATTTTTCATGTACTTTAATTAAATGTGGGGAGGTTTCATGTTATACTGGGAGGGGGGGGGGGACTATATAGGGCTAGAAAACGTTTAATACTGGGGGAGGAGGGGACGCTATAGATATCATATGGGGCCATAATTATTTTATACTAAGGGGGGGGGGTGCTATATGTATTATTTGGGGCCATACTTATCTTATACTAGGGGGGGGTGCTATATGTATTATTTGGGGCCATAATTATCTTATACTAGGGGGGGGGATGCTATATGTATTATTTGGGGCCATAATTATTTTATACTAGGGGGGGGATGCTATATATATTATTTGGGGCCATAATTATTTTATACTAGGGGGGGGATGCTATATATATTATTTGGGGCCATAATTATTTTATACTAGGGGGGGATGCTATATGTATTATTTGGGGCCATAATTATTTTATACTAGGGGGGGGATGCTATATATATTATTTGGGGCCATAATTATTTTATACTAGGGGGAGGGGATGCTATATTTTATTTGGGGATTTGGGGCTATAATTATTTTATACTGGGGGGATGCTATATATATTATATGGGGCCATAATTATTTTATACTGGGGGGATGCTATATATTATATATCACTAAGCTGGGGGCTGTATATGGGATACAGTATATTACTAAGCTGGGGGCTGTATATGGAGTACAGTATATTACTAAGCTGGGGGCTGTATATGGGATACAGTATATTATTAAGCTGGGGCTGTATATGGGATACAGTATATTACTAAGCTGGGGGCTGTATATGTGGTACAGTATATTACTAAGCTGGGGGCTGTATATGGGATACAGTATATTACTAAGCTGGGGGACTGTATATGGGGTACAGTATATTACTAAGCTGGGGGATGTATATGGGGTACAGTATATTACTAAGCTGGGGGGATGTATATGGGATACAGTATATTACTAAGCTGGGGGCTGTATATGTGGGGCAAGATTTTATTTAAGCTGTAGGGGATCTGTATATGGGAGCTGTATATAATTTAATTGGGTGGTGAATAACGAGGCCTTTAAATATATGAGAGCAGGGATATTGAAGGGATGTGTTATATGTGGGGAGAGTGCGGTCAGTTGTGTTGTGAGGGGTATATATTATTTAGGAGCGCAGTGTTGTTATCCAGGAGACTTCATACTGTAAGTGACTGTGGTATTTTTAGGGACGCCGGGTGGAGATGCTGCACGGAGCTGAAGATATCTGGCCGTGAATTCACCTTTGATACGTCATGGATTGGAGAACCTGGAATAAAGTCCTCCTGATGGAAGAGATTGTCATCTATAAGGTACTAGATTCCACTAATGCCTCTCAGATCCTGTAGTCAGTCACACAGTGTCAGGGAGCTGTCTGTAGGGTTGTTAATTGTTAGTAAAGTTTAAGGATTTACTTAACAGGGAGCGGGGGGGGGGGGCAGCATTTTAATATTCGCCTCAGGCAGCAAATATGCTAGAATCGGCCCTGACCCTGTACATACACTGTGCTGTGTGTGCAGGATCTGATGTCATTCATTGGGGAACTTATGGAGATTCTGAGCTCTGTCTTTATTTGTGCATTCAAACTTACATACATACACATTTCTATATTCAAACTGCTCTGCTACATACCATTCGTATGTACACTCACCGGCCACTTTATTAGGTACACCTGTCCAACTGCTCGTTAACACTTAATTTCTGATCAGCCAATCACATGGCGGCAACTCAGTGCATTTAGGCATGTAGACATGGTCAAGACAATCTCCTGCAGTTCAAACCGAGCATCAGTATGGGGAAGAAAGGTGATTTGAGTGCCTTTGAACGTGGCATGGTTGTTGGTGCCAGAAGGGCTGGTCTGAGTATTTAAGAAACTGCTGATCTACTGGGATTTTCACGCACAACCATCTCTAGGGTTTACAGAGAATGGTCCGAAAAAGAAAAAACATCCAGTGACCGGCAGTTCTGTGGGCGGAAATGCCTTGTTGATGCCAGAGGTCAGAGGAGAATGGGCAGACTGGTTCGAGCTGATAGAAAGGCAACAGTGACTCAAATCGCCACCCGTTACAACCAAGGTAGGCAGAAGAGCATCTCTGAACGCACAGTTTGTTGAACTTTGAGGCAGATGGGCTACAGCAGCAGAAGACCACACCGGGTGCCACTCCTTTCAGCTAAGAACAGGAAACTGAGGCTACAATTTGCACAAGCTCATTGAAATTGGACAGTAGAAGATTGGAAAAACGTTGCCTGATCTGATGAGTCTCGATTTCTGCTGCGACATTCGGATGGTAGGGTCAGAATTTGGCTTCAACAACATGAAAGCATGGATCCATCCTGCCTTGTATCAACGGTTCAGGCTGGTGGTGTCATGGTGTGGGGAATATTTTCTTGGCACTCTTTGGGCCCCTTGGTACCAATTGAGCATTGTTGCAACGCCACAGCCTACCTGAGTATTGTTGCTGACCATGTCCATCCCTTTATGACCACAATGTACCCATCTGATGACTACTTTTAGCAGGATAATGCGCCATGTCATAAAGCTGGAATCATCTCAGACTGGTTTCTTGAACATGACAATGAGTTCACTGTACTCAAATGGCCTCCACAGTCTCAATCCAATAGAGCATCTTTGGGATGTGGTGGAACGGGAGATTCGCATCATGGATGTGCAGCCGACAAATCTGTGTGATGCCATCATGTCAATATGGACCAAAATCTCTGAGGAATGCTTCCAGCACCTTGTTGAATCTATGCCACGAAGAATTGAGGCAGTTCTGAAGGCAAAAGGGGGTCCAACCCGTTACTAGCATGGTGTACCTAATAAAGTGGCTGGTGAGTGTAATTGGATTACCTGAAGCATGTGAATAGTCTCATGCTTAGTACATCTTTGTAGGTCCTGGACTTTTTTACATGCTGCAGGGACTGATATTGGCCTGCTGTTGATCATGAGTGTGCATGTTCTAGTACCCCCTCCCTCCTCTGTTCCATGTAGCTACGGATTCCCATGGCAACCAACCAAGCAAAGACAGTCAGAGAAACCAGGTAACTGTAAGCTTCTTGCCTGATAGCTGACACACAGCTGCAGATAGATAATGAGTGTAAATTAGAAAATTGATTATTTTGGCTTAGTGAAGAGCTAGGAAAAAGTTTTTATACTTTACAGTTGAACTTTAAATTGGTTTTATTCCAATGCCACTACATTTCAGCTTCAGAGTCTCTATGGGAAGAGTCTGTAGATCCTCTGGACGACCGCGGGAGATGGTCTTGCTGCAGCAGGGTGCCACCAGGTCGTTCCACGGGTGTGTGCCTGGGGGTGACAGCAGGAGTACGCTTGGAAGCAGGAGCTGGCACACGACACAGGCAAGGCAGACAGGAACGGACTGACCCACAGAGGAGAGCTAGTGTCTCGGAGACATCTGGGAACACAGGAGCGTCTGGGAACGCTGGAAACACAGGAGCGTCTGGGCTTAGGCTATCTCACACCTATTCTGGAGCAGCTTAGGGAAGCTTGGTACGGAAACCATGGAAGTTACTTTGGGCACAGAAGATAGGGCTTTCACTTACAGGAAACAATGCTGAAGATTCGGCAAGGCAGGAAGGGAGGTGTCAGATTATAAGGGCTGAGCCGGATTAGCCAGCACCTGAATGGCCCTTCAAGGCTAGGAGAGACGGCGCGCGCATACCCTAGTAAGCGGGGACCCGGGCGGCCTAGTCGGGAAGCAGGAGCGTTGGAGAGGTGAGTCCAGGCCGGGGGATTGCTGCACCACATGGAAGAGCACGGGTGCACCTGCAATCCGTACCGAGGAGGCTGGAGTGGCTTCTGGAAAGCCGGAGGAGAACTTGGAAGCACGGCAGCCGGCTGGAGTGGTTCTGGGGAAGCCAGAGTAGAGCTTGGAAGCTGTGGAAGCACGGCAGCCAGCCTTTGGAACACCGGAGCCAAGGTGTACAAGTGGAAAGACAAGTGTGTAAAAAAGGGTTAAAATTACCCAAACGCTGAGATTACCCAGACGCTGAGATTATATCAGCTGTGGACCTGAGGCTTCCACCATGAGAGTTCTCTTCAGAGATGTATTTTGTATTTTTTATAGGTTTGTACAATGATGAATTATACAATATTGCACAGGCACTTTAAGACATGCCTCTTTATGCTAATCACTTACTATGTTTTGCTATATATACTTTATTTAGATGCATAGATAGATATAACATATTTTTTGTTAGCCCATTCTTTTTTTGTTATAGCTAAGAGCAGGTATATACAGGCGGTCCCCTACTTAAGAACACCTGACTTACATACGACCCCTAGTTACAAACGGACCTCTTGATTTTGGTAATTTACTGTACTTTAGTCCTAGGCTACAATAAACAGCTGTAACAGTTATCACTGGTGTCTACAATGAAGCTTTATTGTTAATCCTGGTTCTAATGACAATCCAACATTTTTAAAATCTAATTGTCACAGAGACCAAAAAAATTTGGCTCCGGGTTATAATGATAAAGCATACAGGTCCGACTTGCATACAAATTCAACTTAAGAACAAACCTACAGACCCTATCTTGAATGTAACCCGGGGACTGCCCGTATTATCCTGGACAATGCCGGGGGCTACAGCTAGTATAACATATATAATATATATCCAAGAAAAAACTGCAGCACTCCAATAAAGTGAAACAATTGTGTTTTATTGCACCCTCTGCACCTTATTGGAGTGCTGACATTTTGGATATTTATGGACTATTTATGGTAACAGTGCAGGATAGCACCCAAAACTTCTCTTTTATACAAAGGACTCTGCTGCTGTCATTTTACTTTTTAGTACATATTTGTCAATTCAGTATTTATGCTCCTGACAAGCAACACATATGACCACTTGATAAGTGGACAGCCTTTAAAATCAGCTGAACCTTTTGATTATAATACCGTATATACTCGTGTATAAGCCGAGTTTTTCAGCACAAAAAATGTGCTGAAAACCGTCCCCCCGGCTTATACACGAGTCAATGTATTTTATAACAGTAAAAAATACATAAAAAATAAGCTTGCCCCCAGCATTAAAAAAAAATAAACTTATATACTCACCCTCTGGTGGCCCCGATGTCCGCGCCGCTTGTCTTCAGGCTTCCGCGCCCATCTTCTTTCTTCTGCTGGGCGCCGCCATGTCTTTCCCCTTGGCGGGCGCGGAAGCCTGTAGACAAGTGGCGCGGAAGCCTGAAGACAAACGGCGCGGACATCGGGGGAGCAGCGCTGCACATCGGGGCCACCGGAGGGTGAGTATATAAGTTTTTTTTTTTTTAATGCTGGGGGCAAGCTGTATACCACTGGGGGCAGGCTGTATACCACTGGGGGCAGGCTGTATACCACTGGGGACAAACTGTATACCACTGGGGGAAAACTGTATACAACTGGGGGCAGGCTGTATACTACTGGGGGCAAGCTGTATACTACTGGGGGCAAGCTGTATACTACTGGGGGCAGGCTGTATACTACTGGGGCAGGCTGTATACTACTGGGGGCAAGCTGTATACTACTGGGGGCAGGCTGGGTTGGCTGTATACTATAGGGGGCTGGTTGGCTATATACTTGGGGGGGGGGGCTGTGACCAATGCATTTCCCACCCTCGGCTTATACTCGAGTCAATAGTTTTTCCCAGTTTTTGGTGGCAAAATTAGGGGTCTCGGCTTATACTCGGGTCGGCTTATACTCGAGTATATACGGTATTTATAATATATTAGAACACCTATTTTAATTGTAATTTGCATTGATTTTTTTTGAAAGACTGATGCTGGCTCACTTCTCTGATATCCGTCTTTCTGCTTATATCTGCCAGAAAGGTTCTATCCATACACGTTAGACTGGTTGATATTTGCCTTATGTTTACTATGTTCTTTATTTTAGGACTCTCTATTTAAAAAAAAATGAATACTGTTGATGATAATGAAAAAGTAACTGATGTCCATGAGCAAACCTTTACACAAATTGAAGCTGCAGAGAAATCTTTTAATGATGAGGAAAATCATGAGACTCCTTTAAACTATCAATATGACACAATTGCAGCTACCACTGATGGTTCTTCACTTACTCCAAGTAAAGAAGGTGTAGAAGAAAAGCCTAAAAAGCTTTGCGGATATCTTTATAAGCTTGGAATGAAAGGCCCTCTAAAAGCTTGGAAATACCGTTTCTTTTCTTACGATGACATGAAGTGCAATTTACTCTACTATAGAATTGCTACAGACGTTTGTGCACTTGGAAGTATAGATCTACATGCAGCCACTTTTCATTTTGATGTGGAAGCTGAAGAGGGAATATTTGAAATTAAAACCCCAACAAAACCTTATATTCTAAAGGTGAGTAACTGTTTCACATCAGTGACCCAGCACTTAAAGACTGCTACAAGATCTCTGCAATGCAGATTAGTAAATGCTGGAGCGCCCGTTCACCTAAATCAATAAAATATGATGGCAGACAATATTTTTCTTTACATTCAGTCCAGTGCCATAATACAGTGAACAAAATGAGCAGTGGTTGGACAAAGAGAATACATTTATTAAAGGGTTTAGTCATATTTACTGTAAAACCCAGTGGGAACTGGATAGTGGACAATTCTTCTCCATTACTTCGGTATTTGTCGCAACTGATGCTCTCACTTCCAGTAGCAAAGCTAGAAAGCAAAGCTAGAAAGCAAAACTTGGCAGGAGTGAAATATTACCAAAATTTCAGTGTAACTCGATAATAAAGATTAAGAGTACCTTATTCTTTTGAGACAGCTGTGGAGCTATGAACTATGAGGAAGTTTGGACCCTGGCACCACCTATAGGTACTAAAAGAGAGAGTGTGGAAGAGGAATTGTGACGTGCAGGAAAAGGCTATTTGGTACACTAGCAAACCAGCAACATTTTGCTCCTCTGTTAAATTGTAGCAAATATGCCATACTCAGGGCCAATCCTGAGGGGGAACATAAGAAAGAAATATAAGAGACCAACGGTTATAGGATTATCTACAATTAGGCCTACCAGCAGTATAATATATAGCACAAATAGAAAAATATGCACCTCCAGCAAAAAATACTACATATATATATATATATATATATATATATACCAGGTATGTATATATTACAAAAATAAATATATAACTGCAATGAATGTAGCAAGCACTTAAATAAATTCCAGCAATAAATATACCAAACACATAGATACCAATGACTATGCTGCACATATAAATATTTACCAGCACTGAATGAACGAATGTCAAAAATATTTTGCACATTTAAATATATAGTAAAAATCAATATACTACACAAATAAATATTTACCAGCAATATATAACCACACATAAATAAATACCAGTTTTAAATGTGGTGCACAATTGAGCTGACTTTCGGTAGTCACAGACATTACTTACTGTTTAAAATAGGTTGCCATTGTCAATCCTTCTCCATCAGGTAGAAAGTGTCATGGCAACTTCTTCCGGGTATCACTGCAGAATTTGCCGACCTGTTGGCTTTGGCTTCTGGAAACATCTCCACACTCAGTCCCTAAAAAAAACTCATACAGTCAATATCATGTCCCCTAGATAACCACTGAGTGCTCCTCAAAATGACCATAATGTGCCCTCTGTATATACAGATAATTTACCATGACCCCCTCAATATATCACAATATATACTACTGTATAGTTTCCTCTTCATTAATTCATATTTAACACCAGTATGTTCTTATTAACTTAGATAGCCAAACAAATGCCCCCAGTCAGTGTCGGACAGGGATACCTTGGGCCCACCAGTAAAATCGGATCTTTGGGCTCACACAGCTATAAGTTGTTACATAATCTATTAATATGACCATATAAATACATAGGATAGTTGAGATACTCTATGATAAATATATGTATAAAATACAGAGAGGATACCTTGTCAAGCACTACTTATGCAGGGCCTGATGGCCCACCTAACTCAGTGGCCCACCGGTGGATCCACCTGTTCACTTATGGGCCAGTCCGAGCCTGTCCCCAGTATATATTTAGCACAGCAAAAAATTATCAAGATTCTGTTGTGTAACTGTATCTGTATTATTATTGGACATAGAGGTGTCCTGGCATTTCAGATTCCTCTTTCTTGCCAAGTGTAAATAGACGCTCACTTGTTTGTTCAACTAATTTTATTTGTATTTTCATAAAGGCAATTAACAAACACGCCAGGATGTACTGGCTGCAGCAACTGCAAAGAAAGAGATGGGAATATTGTAATAATCCATCAAAAATCCAAACTGAATGTATTATGTCTTCAGATGTTCATGATCGTGAAGGTAGTCTTCATTTTGGAGGTTTGTAAAACATCTTCATTTTCACTTGAATCTGTTGTATTCCATTCTCCTTCTTACAGCTGTTTGTTGAAGGAGTTGAGCATATTGATACATTATATAGTGCTGTTTATATCTGCTTTCTGTATGAGTAGTCAAGGGAGTGGTCCTTGTTTGATTGCAAGCTATCTCTGTATTCCCTCCAAAACTGAAGAAGAAGCGGATGCAGTCACTGTAGCGGATGAGTTGTCTCGTTTCTGCTCTCAGTGCTAGGCAGTGAGGAGATACACAAACTCACTATGGAGTTTTCCTATCGTCCGGTGCCTCACTGTCTAGCTTCCCTCAGTGACTGAGCAACAATTTCATGTTCCCACTCAGTCACTGACATGTATCATTATTTCGACTAGTCAAAATGCCTAATTTTTGCGAATTTTTTGCGACTTTTCACTGCAGGTTTTTCAAGTGCACCTTGGACTGCACCTTGTGCAGTGTGCCTTATGTATCTTTGTTTCCCAGATGTTCTGTGCGACTTTTCGCTTATGTATCACTTTTTTGCTTATTTTTGCGACTTTTTAGGTGCAAATCTGCACCTGGTCCAGGGCAGCTGAAAAGGAAGGATTTTTTTCATTGACCCTGTTTTAAAATTTAAATTGGGATTCTGTCGCATGCTTTAGATGTTTAAAATTTTGCACAGTAACCTGATTTTTGAAAATTCGGAAATTTTTGCATTTACAAGGGTGAGGTCCCATGTTGCATTTTGATTGCGTTTTAATTGTGTTTTGAAACACTTTACAACAGCTGAGGAGAGGTGATTTGCCTAATTACATTACTGTTAACATTTGCATTTACAAAACGCAATATAAACATGATGTTGACATGTGTGTTAACATCAGGTTTACAATGTGTTTGGAAATGCAAATGTTAATAGAGCTGTCAAATGTCTCAAAAAATCACCAAAGAAAAAAAAAATATGATACATGCCCCCCACTGAGTTGGTTTTTTTACAATGTCCATAATAATAATGAGGGGGCAGTAGCTGCTGTTACTGGTGGGGACAGTAGTTGGCATATACAGTGGACAGTAAGAGCTCAATTAGTGACCCTATGCTATTGTCATGTAATGGGATTTTGGAACAGGTAATTGATGGAAAATAGGGTTGTGGTGACAGGTTCCTTTAACATTCAGAAACTATAATAATTAGTGTTCAAAGTGATTGTTAATGAAATTTTCACTTTTAGACTTGCTAGTTGCAGTAAAATTCACTTTGTTTGAGGATATTCAACTATTCCCTAAATTCAGCTTTACCATTGTCCTAAATTCTTTCTCCCTTAGTAGATAAGCAGCTGTATAAAATATAAGATATCCTACAGCCATCATAAAGATTTTACAGAAACTAATGTTAACTTTTGTATTTTGGAATAAAATTCAGACCTATGTTTTCTACTAATACAACAAAATATATATTTTCCCAATAGATGGTGACTTTTTGTCTCCAGTAACAACACCCACTGATGTGGTGGGGAAAATGGTGGCCTTAATGCCAGCTCCACAGGAATCAACATCTCTTCAAAATATCTCCCTTAAACACCCATGGAAAGAAATTCAGTAAGTACATACTATCATAGAAATCTGCATCCCCTACTTAAGGACACCCGACTTACATACGACCCCTAGTTACAAACGGACCTCTGGATGTTGGTAATTTCCTGTACTTTAGCTTTAGGCTACAATAAACAGCTATAACAGTTATCACAGGTGTCTGAAATGAAGCTTTAGTGTTAATCCTGGTTCTTATGCCAACCCAACATTTTTTAAAATCCAATTGTCACAGAGACCCAAAAAAAATTATATACAGTTACATACAAATTCAACTTAAGAACAAACCTCTACAGAACCTATCCTGTACGTAACCCGGGGAGTGCCTGTATTTTATAGCCGATATTTGGTTAATTAATGACCCATGTCATGATCTAACCTAACGGCATGTTGTCATTAGGCCATTATGGAGAGGGTTCACAGGCTGATTCCTTTCCATACAGAAAAGTTGTATTAGTCAGCAGGCACCTGATGCTAACTGCCCCGATAGCTGCTGATGGTTGTACTGCAGTAAATTAAATGATTGATCAGAAAAGTTGTATGAAAAACAAAATGTTAAAAAAAAAATTTAAAAATAGATATTTAAAACACCTCCTTTTTGTTGTTTTTGTCAAATTGTGTATATAAAGAGCACATATGTTACCTTTCTGCATATTTTTTTATTTTGACAAATTAATTGTGTTTATCTCTGTCTGCTTTTCCAGGAACACAGTTCGTAATATGTGTGGTTCTAAACCTACTCAAGCAATAAGCAGAAGTGTTTTCCATTTCGAAGAATCTGAACAAGTATCAGCAGGTATTTTTCCGTTTCCCATGGTTAGGACACATTCAGAGCCATAACTTGAAGGCAATTGCTAAACACTTTTTATAAATCGTTTTATATCGATATAGTTGCTTTCCCAGATATTGAACCAATTACATTTTGTTTTTTATTTCAACCTGCAGTGTCATTCAAAATACTTAGTGGGCCGACCGGCCGGGGGCTGCATCATGTGTAGATGGACTTTCATGGGAATACAGTTAACAATGGGACAACAAACCACAGTACATTCCGTTATGTGGGGAACCAGATCTAGTTGCTTTCATTTCTGCCATTTTAGATTTGACAGTATAGCTACAGTAGATGAACACTTTATTTCTTAACTAGAGTAATGAGAAGTGAGAAAATGTTTTTAATTTTGCAATAACTGAAACAAATACTCTTCAAAGGCTATAATTACCGTGAATTCTTAAAAAAATTATGCAATTTTTTCCGGTAATGTATTAATAATAGATTAAAATAACTCACATTGTGACGTTGATTAACTCGTCTTTAAGAGTTCTAAGTAAAATGTATATTGGGGGCTCAATGAGTTTCAAGCCCCAATCTTCACAAAGATTTTTATTAAATTGTCCTTTTTGATTCCCCCTTTAACAGACAGACCGATGCCCGTATTGTTCTACTGGCCCTTTTCTTTAGCTATTTGTCAAAAACCTCCCTGAGCAGTGAAGTGTTAACATCTCTCTTCTCTGAAGAAAGTGTCCACAGAGCATAAGGTGGACGAGGGCGCTGCAGAGAAGTGTATGACATAGCATGAGGTACAGAAAGAGACAGAGAAAGTTCTGTCACAGAAAGGGATGAATGGACCCATAGGGAACGGGGAGATCTTGTACCTTACTATTCTCTGTAGGAGATCAAAAAGCAGATATGCACAGAGAGCACTATCACAAGACCACCCCCTCCTCCCTCCAGAGTGAGCTGAGAGCAGCTGTCCTTCCCCTCTGTGAGTCCATAAAGGTGTTTGTTTATGACAGTTTCACAGGGATTATTAGCAAAGCCAGGAGACACAGCTATTGCAGGAGTAGGCTAAGAGAATATAAAGCAACTGCTTTATATAGATAATGAAGATAATATGCAAAGATGTTCTATATCACAAGTGGTATTGATTTGTAAAAAAGGTGTACTGTAATAAATACTTTACATTGCTGATTAAATATTTCTGTAACACTGGTGTTTTGTAAAGAATAGTTTTTGTGATGGAAAGTGGTTTGACTGCTTTCTTCTACTGCACTGACTTGACTCATCCTAATTATCATGAAAGAACCATTTAGAATGTAAAATGGCATCAGGAAAATCCTCTCTTACCCATCTTCCTACCTGCTGCTAGTATTATGATAGAGGTGATATGGGAAGTTACAGGAAGGGTGTCAAAGGGGTTATCCGAAAAATTGTGATGTGGCTGGGTAGAGGGGAGCTGCATAAAAAAATAAATATGTACTTACCTCATTGGTCCTCCCGATGTCCTGCGCCGTGGTCTCTCCATGCTCCTGTTTGTTTACAGGAACACGTAAGCTGTGCTCAGACAGCTTCTGGAAGGCCGGGCATGACCACTCATCACCATATCGCAGTGCCTAATACAGCACTGGGTTGAGGACGGGTGGAAATGCCTGGCCAGCCGTAAGCTGTCTGAACACAGCTTTCTTGCCCCTGTAAACAAACAGGAGCATGGAAAGACAACTTCACTGGACCCCGGGAGGGACCGAGGAGGTAAGTATATGTTTATTTTTTAAGTACAATACAGTAATACTGACAATGTTTGATCACTTGTAGTCCAAGTGATTTGAGTTTATTAGTTCCACATGGGGGGCTGAAAGATGTAAAGTCAGTTCTATTATAATAATTATTATTATTATTATTATAATAGCACCCCGTGCACTGCTATTCCATTCTGGAGTACTACTCTGTCAGATAAGCAGGAGATTTGTGTTCTGAGAAGCATGAGGCAACACTGGAAGAAGAGGGAAAGGATTTAGGCAGGAACAGCGTTGTCCCGGTTGCTGATGACACGACTTTGGTGCACCAACTGCATTAATAGCATACAGATTGAACTGGGAATATACTGGAAACAGTATAATGGACAAAAATAATACAGACCGTTCTCACCATGTGATGTGTTGCTGGTCGGCAGCAAGTGAGTGTGTCTGAGCTCATCCTGAAATGCATGGGTCGGGGCTAGAGGCAGAGAGCAGTGAACAGCACAGCACTGCAGCGTCAGACAAGAAGGCTGATAACCGTAAACTCAGAAGATCCGAGTCAAAAACCAGGGGCAACTGAAATTGTATACACCAGGACTGGTTGGAATTAAAGAGACAGGTTGGAATTACACCAAATTATTATGCAAATTGAATTTAAGTGTCATAAAGTTTAAATATTTTGTTTTTCAATGAAACTCATTGATGGCATTGTCTCAGGGCTCTTTGAATCACTTAAATCAATTTCAGATACTTGTGTTAATTAGTTTGCCAGGTGAGCCCAAATTAAAGGAAAACTACTAAAGAAGGATGCTCCTCATTATTAAGCAGGCCACAGGTTTCAAGTGGGAAAGAAAAAGGATCTCTCTGCTGTTGAAAAGCATCAAATAGTGCGATGCCTTAGACAAGGTAGGAAAACATTACATATTTCATGAAGATATTTGAAGCTGCTGGTACCTCTGGAGTCCCACGAACCTCAAGGTGTAGGATCCTTCAAAGACTTGTGGCACATAAACCTACTATTCGGTCACCCCTAACAAGTGCTCACATTCATAAACGGTTGCAGGGAGCCCAGACATACATGAAGAATGATTTTCAAAACGTCTTAATTACTAATGAGTGTAGTACACCTGAATGGACCAGATGGATGGAGTAGTGGATGGCTGGTGGATGACCACCATGTCCCAACAAGGCTGTGGCATCTGCAAGGCGGTGGCAGGAATCATGGGGATAGAGCTGGTGGGCCCCTTTAGGGTACCTGAAGGTGTGAAAATGACCTCTGCAAAGTATATAAAGTTTCTGGGTGACCACTTTCTTCCATGGTACAAAAAGAAGAATCGTGCCTTCCGGAGCAAAATCATCTTCATGCATGACAATGACTTATCTCATGGTGCAAATATACCTATGTGTCATTGGCTGGAATAAATGCTGAATGTTCAACAAATGACCATTTTCAGTTCTTTAACCTATAAAATGTTTTGAAACTGTGCATAATAATTTGGAATTGTGGAGTTTTACTTAACGGGTGACTTTAATGACATTTGCATCGACCATTTAGGAAAATCAGAGCTAAATATCATTTGCATAATAATTTAGAACTTGTTGTATATCTGTGAAATGCTTTATTTTTCTTAATAACTGTGAATTAGAGAATGTGTTATTTTGTTATCCAAAGTATATTTAAGAAACCTGTCTTCATGGAAATACCCTTTTACGTTGTATCTTGTACGTAACCTGGGGGCTGCCTATAGAGGAATTTCTCTTCAACATGCTGCCAGCAGATTATAACATTTGGTGAATATGGAAGACTAAGTTTTATTGGAAGTCTCAAAACAAGTAACAGTCTAAAGGGCCTATTTATTACATTATTGCCACGATTTAGCTTTCATGTAATATGTATGGAAGGGTTAAAGTAATTACTTCTGTGGTTTTTTTTTGACCCAGTAGAAGTAACTACAAAACAGTTTGGGAAAATGTCACCATCACTGAACTTTGCTCGGAAAGCAAGGAAACAAAATGGAGGCTTCTCATCCAATCTTGAAAATATTTCATCTGATAAATTGGATAATCCACAACTCCAAATTCAAGCACTAACTGAAGAATTAAAGTCTCAAAAGGTACTCATACATTCTATGATGTTTATGTTCAATTCCTCTTACCACTTTATAATGTTATAATACTCCCCTGTTTATTAAACATGTTTCTTCTTGGATGGTTACATACACTGGTGAAACGATCGCAGGTGCGACCAGGCTTGACGATGGTCCAGGGCCGTAGCCGCATGGCACAGGGGCCCGCTTTCTTCAACTATGTCATCTGTTGCCGCACATCCCATCCTCCCGGCCCCATCCCATCCCTGCTCACCCATAACATCCACAGCCCAGACCAACCGCCCGCCAACCACACTCCCTCCTGCTTACCGGCACAGCCGGGCGCCCTTCCCCCAGCTCTATGCTCTCACCCTGCCCCTTCCCCCCCACGGACGACAGAGCCGACCAAACTTCTGACCCCCCCCAAACAGACTCCTGAATAGTCTGCCCACACACTTCTGTCTGCCCGCCTGATCATCCGCTTTGCCCACCTGCCCAATGTGACAGCCACCCGAGCCAGCCGCCCGCTCGCCACCAAAGACACTCGCCTGATGGCCCACTTAAGATAAGAGTAAGTCCCTCTATGTATGTGCTGTGTGTGTATGTATGTGCTGTGTGAGTGCATATGCTGTGTGAGTGTATATTCTGTTTGTGTATGGTGTGTGCGGGTGCCATTTGAGTGTATATGGTGTATGTGCCTTGTGAGCCTATGAATATGCTGTGTGAGTGTATGTGCTTTGTGTGTGTATATGCTGTATATACTGTATGTATGTGTATATGTTTTATGTGTATGTATATGCTGTATGTATGTGTGTACATAAATGTGTGGGTATAAGTGTATACATGCATGTATGTATGTACAAGTATAGCAATGTGTGTATATGAAAGTGTATAAATGTCTGTGATTGTATAAACATTAGTACAAATATGTATGTTTATTTTTTTAAGGGTACATTCACACGCGGTGTTCCCACCGTGCGGGCATACTACCGTGTGCTGGAGTGGAGGAGGAGGTGACCCCTCCTCCCTCCATAGAGAATAGCGGGGACACGGCCGCACACACGCCGAAAGATAGATCTTTTTGCGGTGTGCGGTCCGGATCGATGCCACACATGTGTGGTACCGTATCTAAGCCGTGCCGCTATTGCCATCTATGGGGACGTACATGCGGACGCATATTTGCGGCCGCTTGTACGTCCCCGCAGACAGCCATGTGAATAAGCCACAATGTACGCTCAGTGGAGCCTGTATACGGATGCCTGTGTATGGATACAGTTGCATCCGTTCCCCATAGTCTAAATGATGAATGTATACTGTTTATTTCAACAGGAAGCAGGATGAAATGTACAGTCTACTGAGATTTTTCATCCTGCTTAGTATATTTTTTAACTCTGCCAGTATACAGTATGTCTATGAACAAAACACAATGGCCCAAACTGCACTGCAGTGCACCGCCTTTATTAATCTGGCACACCCTGCATGCGCAAAACATGCATAAATTGAGTACATCAGTCTTTTTTGGTCAGTTTAATGGGCATGCTCCACAAGACTTGCCGACATAAATGTTGTGGCCGGTGCAAATGTGCTTGGTAATGCCCCTTTGGTGCATGGTACCATGTTGCAGTGCATATAGTGCAGTTGCAATACAGTACTGGGGGAAACTATAAATAGATACATGTGCAGGCAGTTTTTCTGGCGCAGACCGGTTAATAAATGTAAGCCAATGTGAGCACAATCTAATAGGCATGTTAATTATGCAGACCAATGTAAAATAAATGGGTATGAAATTATCTTGCATCTGTAATGCTGTATCAGCTGACAACAAAGGATTTTCTTGTGAATATGTACTGTATTCATTTCACTCTTTGAAAGAGCCTTCGATGCAGTAATAGTCAACAACAACCCTGATATAAAGATTAATCTACTTTGGCTAATTTTGTCAGTACTTCAGATTTGGAAGAGCATGCTTGACACCACATTTATAGATGGGGCACAGGACCCTCCCCTTATGATGAAAAAGTGTCCCAGAAATTGAACCCACACTGTTTTAGACCTTATCTTGGGAAAGACCCTTTTAAATGATCAAAGATTATTATTAGAAAATTCCCACAATGTTCATAAGCCTTAATTATCGTTTCAGGATCTTGTTAAACTGCTTCACCGTACTCTTGAGTCTGCTCAGGAGGAGAAAAGGGTATGTGCTGAGTATCTAAGTGCCCCAGAGGAGAAGGACAGGCTGGAATTAATACGACATAAGGTTAGACAAATTGAGGACCTGAGGCAACGTGTAGAGGTCCTTCAGCAGGAAAAGCAGGACTTGGAACAATGCGTAAGCCTCAAGGATTTTCATATAGAAGAACTAAAGGAACATGTACAACTTCTAATGGAAAAGAACAGCGCAAAACAGCTAGTTATCATGAAGCAAAATGAGCAGCTTCTTAGCCAAATGGATTTAGATAATACAACAAGCTCTGGAATGGATACTTTACACGGGCAATATAGAAAAATTGACAGCTTAATGGTAAGATAACTGTGCATGCAAACCAATAGTATGGTAAACCCAGAAAAAGAGATCCTATAACATAAGTGACACAACATTAATATTTTCTTTTGCCTTTCAAAGGATGACATAAATGCTTACAAAACACAGAATCGGTTCTTGAACTCTGAAATCCATCAACTGACACAGTTATGGAGAAACACAGCTGAAAAGGAGACGGCTCTGCTGATGAAGGTAATGATCTATTCTATGGTATAGTCTTATTGAATGTCATACAGACTAATATATTTTAAAGTATTGCTTGGTTAAAAATCTATTGTGAAGTTACTAAGCACCTAAAAAGTGTGTATGGGACTCTGTTCCTGCAGGTTCTGAACACTCATTGGTATATAATATCTGTTTACAAGTCAACTTTAAATGCCTGCTCCAATCTATAAGGCTAAATAGCTTTGCATGTATTATACACATTACCCTGTTAAACACAGCTCCTTTATTTTACAGTGTTCTTACTTTGAAGCTAGGAATTGTCAGCTAGAAAGCAAATATTTAATTTTACTAAGAAAGCTACAGGAAGTACTGCCATATCTAGATGCTGACTATTGTGAAGTCATAAAACGTTTAATAGAGGATGCCTTACAGTCTGATATAAAAACACCTCTCCAACCATCCAATGTGCATTTTAGCCCTATCAGGTAAGAGGTTAAATAAGCAAGGTGAATTCCATGTTTTATATTAAAAAGGTTAGTGACAACTTTAGAGTAGGAATGTTTTTTCATGCATACAGAGCCTTGAAGGCCCTGAATGATTTTCCAAAAATCGCTTCCAAGGTACCCCACCTTTAGTAAGAGTGCATTATAAGAATACCTGGGAATTCTGGGAAATATACAAATACATTTTCCAGTGTGGAAAAGGGAGAACTATACTTCCAGTGCTACCATAACTCCTCAAAAACATGTGCGTTCAACGCAGTTTAGGCTACATTTCTTCTCTATGAATGGTGGGTGAGTGCTGTATTGGACTTGGTGAGTGCTGGTACCGATCACGATTGTTAAACTTTTCAACTTGGTAGTCAAAAGGGCATGTGCCTTAAAAAAAAATAGAAATGCAAAAAAGGGTATCAGTATTAAGGGGTTAAAAAAGAAAGCATCCTCTACTTCAATAATTGACCTAGAAGAAGCTTAATTACATAACATGGGCCAAACCAGTCATTATTTTACAGAAGGAATGGACACCTAAAAAGATAGAATGCAAAGGCAATCTCCATAAGGTTATTCAATTGCTTTCTGACCTACTTCTATAGCCTCTCACCTAGCCAAAACTGTTCCTTATACAGTACTTCTATCTACAGTTGCACAGAATTACTGGTTTGTATATAACCCCATGTCATGTCACTAGAGTCATAAGCCATAAAATTGCTTACTTATTCACATTGTTAACACAAAAGGGCTTTTGACATTGCTTCTGAACCCAGCAGCCATGTTGGGCAATGTACAATAAATCCAGCACTCCAAGGAACATCTGATATTGTTATAAAATTATGCTAACGAGGCTCTGTCACTCCTGTGGCTGCTCCGGCGCTTCTCCTTTTACCCTAATTATGAACTGCTTCAGAAAACGCTGTATTCTCAGTGTTTTCCCTGACAGGCAGAAGTAATCAATTGCTGCACCATCCCCCAGCTGCTGTGTATTAGTCATCCAGCTCAGGTTGATTATTCCTGTCTGGACAGGAAGCTCTGTGTAATGTGTTTATTTACTGCAGCCAGTCTGCACCCAGCTTTCCCAAGGTCCTGAATTTTATAATTGTTTTTTGAGCAAAACCACTTGATTAGGGATTAAACAAGACATGCTTCTGCATCAGTGTCACTACAGCATTCTCGATGCATAAAACAAATGGTAGATTTGCTTTAAAACAAATAAGCATTTCAAATTGCATTTCTACAGCACACTATAGGTGCTGTGGATTTTTCATACAAGCTCTAAATATTTTATTGGAAAGCATGCTAAGTTATTCAGGTAAAGGTTAGTAAAGAGAAAATGTTGTTCATCCTCTCAATAATGCTTTACTTCTCTCTACATTACAGTGAATATGATGATTATGGATTCATGATAATTCCTGAGTATGAACTTGAACATTTGAAACTTCTAGCTAAAATCCAGGCATTGGAAATTCGGTCTAATAAACTGCTCACTCATGATGTTGTGGATAAGCCTTTACGAATTAAATGGAACAGTCTTGAGGAGTTGTCCTACTCAACAGATCTGAAAAACCTGGTGAGATGTGGTATCCCAACAGAACACCGCAAACGTGTCTGGAAATGGCTTACTTGTCAACGAATTAATTTCTCTGCCAATCATTACAATGACCTCCTGAAAAAGTGTGAAAGTGCTCAACATCCAGCTACTCAGCAGATAGAATTGGATATACATCGCACCTTGACCAATAACAAGCACTTTAACAGCCCTACCTCAGAGTTCATTCAAAAGCTTAGACGGGTGCTATTCGCATACTCATGGCAAAACCCCACAATTGGCTACTGTCAAGGACTAAACAGGTAAAACAAAATATCAAAGGATGAATATAAAACTTAGGGAGATGTAAAAATGTTCTTTTCGGAGTAATACCCATCTCATATACCATTTGCAGTCATTTTGCTTTACCAATTTTTCATGCAGCTTTTGTACGGGGAATAAGATGGCAAAGTGTCCACCTCTCAGCTACATTCTGCTATTAGTTCATGTATGCTGGAATTTTGCATTGGTAGATTGCATACTTTAAAAGTATGTTCCTATTTAGACAAACCTGTCAAAATCAGCAAAGTTCAAGGCCTTTCAATTTTATGGGGTCAATGGGCACATTTGTACTATTTTTATTGTTAATTTTCTTCTTAAATTAAAAATTATTTTGTTTCTAAATAACGCCAAAACCAACTCAAACAGCTGAGCTTGAGGTCAGATCACTGTATCTCTGCTTCTTGCTGTGTGATTCAGCAGGCATGATGGGATGATGTCATCCCTTCCTGCCAGCTTCACTGCTACGTTCAGCAGAGAGAGAAGAGAGGAGTTGCTACGGGGAAACGGTACCTGTGTTTATTTTCTTTTGGGGCACAATGAGAGGGTGGCGGGGTGGGCGCACAATAAAAGTGTAAGCTGCTGTGGTGGGTGGGGGTCACAATAAGAGGGGAAACTGCTTTGGGGAGCACAATAAGAAATTGATCCGCTGAGAGGGGGAGCTGCTATGGGGGGCACTATAAGAGGGGAATCTGCTGTAGGGGAGCACAACGAGAGAAAGGAAGCTGCTGTAGGGGGGCACAGTAAGAGGGGGAGCATCAGTGGGGGGCCACAAAATGAGGGGGATCTGGTAACACCGTATCAGAGGGGCTACAATGTCAGGGGGAGATGGAGTTTCCCAAAATCCCCTAGTTGAGCATCCATGGATATGGACACGGCGGCCCTAATTGGCAGTCTCCGTAAGGAGACTGATTCTAGTCAAAAGCCTCACATTCAGACAAAACAGTTCCCTACACTGTACTGAAGAGACCCAACCAGTTGGGAATCTGTTCCTTCTGGAATAGATATACTGGTTTGGTTTTAATCCTGCATCATGTCATAAGGCTTCCTGGAAGTCATGCTTGATGTTAAAGGGGCTGTCTTACAAGGTAGATGGTTTTCCTTATCCCATCCTGGAAAACTGGATATTGGAATAACAATGCTTTTTCTATTCTAATGTAGGTTAGCCGCCTTAGCACTTTTAGTCCTGGAAGATGAAGAGAGTGCATTTTATTGCTTAGCTGACATTGTTGAGAATATAATGCCAACTGAATACTACAGCAATAATCTATCAGGATCACAGGTACAATCTGGTGTATTTTAATTCATTGTTGAATCGACCTTCTAGTAGAGAGGCAAAGGTCTGCCACCTACACTCTGTATTTCATTTACCCATGATGTTAAAAAGATTTTTTTCTACTGTTTGTTGGATATGATGTTTACATTATATAGTGCATGTTACTTATTCACACAGTTTGCTGTCTGCTATTTGAATGGAACAACATAATAACTTCTTATGATAATTTCAATTTTTTTAGGTAGATCAAAGAGTATTCAAAGATCTCTTGTCAGAGAAGCTACCCCGCCTGACTGCACACTTTGAGCAATACAAAATTGATTTGTCACTTATCACTTTTAACTGGTTCCTTGTGGTATTTGTTGACAGCCTTGTAAGTGATATTCTTTTAAAAGTGTGGGATGCCTTCTTGTATGAAGGGACAAAGGTAGGTAATTCATTTCAACATAAACATAGATAGCACATACATTTCTCAATTGTTTTCAAACATTATGTAATGTTTTGCCTGCAATCACTGCTATAGGATTCTGTGTAACTGAGATAAATGCATCAGTTCTTTATTTAGGATGTTTTAAAAACGAACACAAGAATAAATATTTACCTTCTCTACCAAATTCAAAACTTTGCATCCCTCACTAGTTGCCATTCCATTGATTCTGACACAGTTGGAATTTTTTTCTCTACCACACTCCGTTCTTGACAAAGCAGAGCCATTAATTACTGTACCTAATATACTTAATTAGCATATTGGCTGCTTAAAATGAAAAGAGATTGTATACTAAACATTGCTGTTTTATTATTGTAGTAGAAAATTGGCATATTTACTGTTTTATATTTTAAAATATATAACTTTTGGGTATTAAAGGGATGCATTTTTTTGTCTAATTTGTTAATTTGATGTACCGTAAATATTTATTTTAAAATATAGATAGCATAAAAACTTGTACCTTCTTCTTTATTTTTCCTAGGGGAATTACATAAGATAAATCATAGACTATTACACAAATGTATGAGTAGGTCTGGGGCCCTTAAGAAAGCTCCCAGTAGCTATGACTTCTATGAATGTCTCCCAAATTTCTCTGTGGATAGTCTATCTGCTACTATCACTGAAACTAGCGGTAACATCTTATCATGGCATCTGAAGGGTTGGTGCACCGTAATCTGTGTTAGTTCTAGTGGTGGAGCAAGGTTGTCACGATTATTCCCTCTGATAGAGGCAACCTTTCTTCACCACTATACCTGACAAATAGCAGCGTAACAACAGTGGTAGCAGCCATAGCAGCTGCTATGGGGGCCCGCAGTGTCAAGGGGCCCGACAGTCAATGTCAACCAACATTCCAAACTAAAGAATGGAGGATGTGCACCATTATATACATATTGGGACACATTTACTTACCCGTCCCATCGCGATCCCCAAGGTGTGTTGTCCAACAATAAGATCGTGCGTCCAATTTCCTGCATGTATCGCTTCCCCACTGAGGTCCGCCGGAGTTCACCTTCTTCTTCCTGGTGCATGTAAGTGCATGGCTTGCGACACAATTTTGAATGGTAAATCCCGGCCGTTGTCCGAATCTGTCCGACGGCCCGCCCCCCGATTTGTGAAAGTCGGCGCCGATGCGCCAAAATACAATCGATTGTGACAAAAAGCCCTTCTAAATGCGGCACACATCGGAAATCGTTGCGGACCCATAGTAAATGAGCCCCATTATGTTGCACATTGTACTGAATGTATATACGGTGTGTATATAATGTATAAATGTGTATACACAGTATGCATAATAATATGATGTAGATATACTTTAAATGTGTGTGTATTTGTGTATATATTGTAGGTGTGTATTAGAAGTATATATGCTCAATGTATAAGTGCATAAATGTATATATGTGTGCGTAAATATGTATAAATGTGTGTATATGAGTGAATAACTGCAAGTATACAAATATCTATTTTTAAAGGGGGCCCTATTCAGAATTCTGCTATGGGGCCCTGCCTTAGTTGTTCACAAAAGATAGAAGTGAACAATTCTCAAGCATAATTACAAGGAATGTGCTGCTGTGGCTTGCCACTATACCTGAGGGACTACAGTTGTCTGGGTCTCTCTCCCATATATCTATATCCACCACAATCCGTATCTGATGAAGGTCCTTCAAGACCAAAATTGTATTGGATTGTAATATTGAAATAAAGAATTCTACAATGAGCTTCTTGGATTGAATGCCAAATTCCTACAAGTGCTATGAGGTTTGATACCCTCTTCTGGCACTGCTACTTTGTATTCTACAAAATTCCTGCATAAAATAAGCATTAACCATTGTGCACATTTCACCTAATGCTTAAAAACCTTGCTTTCTTTAACAGGTTATCTTTCGTTATGCACTTGCAATATTTAAATACAACGAAGAGGAGATCCTGAAACTGACGGATGCAACAGACATCTACCAATACCTTTCATTTTTCACCAAAACTATTTGTGATGGCAGGTAAACAAAAATAATTTGCCTGAAATTAAGACATGTTTAGTGGTGTTCTTCTATATTCTCTTATGTTATTTTTTATAGAAAAATGTAGATACCATATATACTTGAGTATAAGCCGACGAGTATAAGCCTTGGCACCCAATTTTAACACAAAAAACTGGAAAAATCTATTGACTCAAGTATGAGCCGAGGGTGGGAAATGCATTGGTCACAGCCTCCCAGTACATAGCCAGCATCCCCCAGTATACAGCCAGCCTCTGCCCCCTAGTATATAGCCAACGCCTACCCCTTAGTACATAGCCAGTAGTCCCTTTCCCCCAGTATATAGCCAGCAGCCTATGTCCACCAGTATATAGCCAGCAGCCTATGTCCCCCAGTATATAGCCAACAGCCCCCTAGTATATAGCCAGCAGTGTGCGGCACACACTCATTGATGTCGGCAGGCGTCTGAGGTCATGGTGTATGCAACGCAGCCGCAAGGAGCCAAAGACTGAGCCAGAGCTGAAGACAGAAGAGGACTTGCGGGGGCGTCGTAAAGGTGAGTGCAGAGTTTTTTTTCATTGACTCAAATATAAGCCAAGTTAGGGTTTTTCAGCACATTTTTGGCTTATACTTGAGTATATACGGTACTTATGTTCTTGTTGGTAGTAAAAATTTGTCTGGTTGGACAGAGATTCTGTTTAGTCACATTTTGAATTGCTTTTGGTGTTTTTTTTTCCACTAACTGACTCTGATAAAACCTCTTCAGTCTGTTACAGTTGTAATAAAAATTATTAACCTCCACCTGCAAATTAGGTTCATTAGATAAAATCTAAATTTATAGTGGTTTGCACAACCCATATAAAAGTGTAGTTTTCTCCAAATTCAACACAAAATACCACTTATAACTGCTTAAGGACCCAGCACAATATAGATCGTCCTAATTAGCACATACTTCCCACCTTAGAACAATCCTGCTGGTCGCGCTGGTACTGCCAGTGTGATCTGTAGCAACAGACCGGCTGTTATATACGGCTTGATCCTTGCCTTCTTTGCCTGGCAGGGTGATCTCACCATCTACGCATGCCCTCTGCAACGTGATTGTGTAGTGCGCTGAGGGGTTGCCATGGTAGTCGGAGGTCAGATGAAGACCTCTGTGTCAGCCATGTACAGTGGCCTATTAGGCCCAGTTCAGGACTGGGTCTAATAGGCAAACTATCAGTAAACCACTGACAGATACAATACATTGCAGTACAGAAGTTAATAGTACCATTTTATCCATTACCTTTTCCCACAGTAAATAAGCCCTAATAATCCTCTTTTGATTGAAGAATAAAATTTTATAACTCTCAGAATAGGTAGGCGCATAGGCAAATGCAGTATTTTTATTTGTTAAAGTAGTAAAACATTTTACCTAAAAAAAAAAGTGACAAAACCGGTTTTATTCTGCTACTTTTATCATAAAAATTATTCCATTGGAAAATACAGAACTCATCGCAAAAAAAGAGCCCTCATATGCCCAAGTCAGATTTTTAAAAAAGTGGCGTCTTTTGGAATTCGAACAGGGATAAGCAAAAAAGGGCTGTGTCCCGAAGGCCATTTTAGGTCATGTCCTTAAGGTGTTAATGAATTATATTGCAAAGTTTACTGTTATCATTTGCACTATTCTTTAACAAAATGTTGTAGAAAGTTTAGTTATGCTTTATGTGTTTAGCATTTAGCCAATATATTATGTAATAAATATTCAGCAACTATAGCCTAATCATGGGTTGCCCCCCTATATGTTATTTTTTTTTCTTTACAAGAGACAGGGGAAAAATATGGATGTTAAATGTATTTTCATCTCTATACATATACCATGCCAAATTCGTGACAATCATTACAGTCTTACCTGCTTTACTTAAACAAGCTGTGTATAATTTTCTTCATCTCAGGAAATTGATGAATATTGCATTTAATGAAATGAATCCTTTCCCAATGAAGCTCGTGAGAAAAAGTCGTGCAGAACATATGGAGAAATTCAAAGCAGAACTAGTTGAACTTGAGTATATCAAACGGGAGTATGTGAAGAGTAAAAAGGAACTCAGAAGTACAGGCAATGACATGGGAGTTAGTGAAGATGAAGAAGATACATGAACATTTGTAGCATAACAGACATGGGTGCAGATGTTATAATAATGTTGAATGTTGTATTGAAAGCCTGGATAACTTGCTTTGTGGCGTATACCTTCTATGTCTTATTGTCTGCAAAACACTCCCTTGTCAATTAGAGCACAATCTGTTCCTAAAATGCATATGACATTTAGTGAGTTATGCTCCTCTTTTTCTAGCAAGGATTGATTTTTTTTTGTTGTCCACCATTCCCAAGTAATCAATGGAAGAATATTCATTTCTCTACTGGCAGAAGGGCAGTTCTGGGTTTTCTGCGCCTGCGAAGGACCACCCATCTGACAGTAGAGAACAGAATGAGCATAGTTTCCACTATACTAATAAGGTCATCTATGTGGCAAATGTAGATTTTTGCAGGCTAAGCTCAACACATGTACATTTGTAAATGTGACCTCTATAGCACTTCTGCTGTGAACAAAAATTAAATCGAAATTTCCCTTTTGCTCTGAACTACCACTGTGAATTTGTGGATTATTGGCAACATGGGTCATACTTATTTTAGACACAAATTTAATTTATCTCTCTTAATGTTGTGTTTCCCCTTTTAGATTCAAATGATCCCAAAAGGATAAAAAATATATATATATAAATAAAGACTCCATATACATATCTGTGTTATAACAGACCTACGTGTTTTGCTCACAAAAGCTTAATCATGGTCTACTCGCATCTAAAATCAAGATTCTTTTAGAGGTCCATGCTCCTCAATGGCATTTGAGGTCACGATCACATGACAATGATCATGTGACGATCTAGTACTCCAGAGGCAAGCACAAATAGACTGACTCCTTACCACTATAGGGGACGAGAGTCAGCACATTAACCCCTTCCCAACATGTGATGTAATAGAATGTCACACGTCGGGTGTGGGTGCATTGAGAGGGCTCACAGGCTGAGCCCCCTCCATAGCCGGTAAGTCTTTGCTACACATTTCAGCAAACACTTACCAGTAACACCCTCAATCGGTGCTAGCTCTGTCCATCTTGGCGAATATTGTCGCTTCCGGTGATATCATCAGTGGGCGGCGATTGGTCACCATGACAGCCTTGGGTCTCCCAAAGACCCTAGGCTGTCTCGTTTTAACTTATTGATTACAATGTGAGATTAAAATCCCCATATACTGCCATACTATGGGATCGATGGTAGGATCGACAACCTAGGGAAAATAGTTTTAAAAATGATATTATAGAAAACAAATAAAAATTCAAATCATCCCCCTTTTAAACTGTAAAAATCATAAACACATTAGGTATCCCTGCGTCCGAAAATGCCCTATCTATCAAAATATAATAATGGTTTTTCACTGCGTTTAACCCCGTAACAGGAAAATAACGCCCAAAGTAAAAAATTCAATAAAAAGTGATCAAAAGGTCGTACAGTCCTAAAAATATTAACATTGAAAACATCATCAAAAGTTGCAAAAAATGACACCACCCTCACTTCATAGTACTCGGAATTTTGAAAAAGTTATTAGCACAAGAAGAAGGCAAAACAAAACCCAAAAAAATTTGTACAGGAGGTTTTAATTCTTGTAAATGTATGAAAAAATTATAAAATCTATACAAATTTGGTATCCCTGAGATCATACCGACCTGAAGAATATAGTAGACATGTCATTTGGGGCGTACAGGGAAATCTGTAAAATCCAACCCCACAAGAAAAAAGCACAAATGCTTTTTTTCACCAATTTTACTGCGTTTGGAATTTTTTTCCTGCTTCCCAGTACACGGAATATAAAAAACCTGAAATATTAAATACCATTTAATGCTGTACCGCTGGCTAAAATCTTCAGGGATTCTGTAATGTCTGGTGTGGTGCCAAGTGACTGGCGCAAGGCAAATGTGGTGCCAATATATAAAAAGGGCTCTAGAACTTCGCCTGGCAATTACAGGCCTGTAAGCTTAACTTCCATTGTGGGGAAAGTATTGGAAGGGTTAGTAAAAGACTACATACTGGAGTATGTGACATCAAATAGTATAATAAGTGACAGCCAGCATGGGTTTACTAAGAATAGAAGTTGTCAAACTAACCTTATCTGCTTTTATGAAGAGGTGAGCAGATGCCTGGATGGAGGAGCAGCTGTGGATATTGTGTTCTTGGACTTTGCAAAGGCATTTGACACTGTCCCTCATAGACGCCTGATGGGTAAAATTAGGGCTATTGGTTTGGCAGAAATCATTTGCAATTGGATTGAAAACTGGCTGAATGATCGTATCCAGAGAGTTGTGGTCAATGATTCCTACTCGGAATGGTCACCAGTTATGAGTGGTGTACCCCAGGGTTCTGTGCTTGGCCCACTACTATTTAATATATTTATTAATGATATAGAGGTAGGAATTAATAGCACTGTGTCTATTTTTGCAGATGACACCAAACTGTGTAGTGTAATACAGTCTATGGAGGATGTTCATAGGCTGCAGGGTGACTTGGACAAACTGAATGTTTGGTCATCCACTTGGCAAATGAGGTTTAATGTGGATAAATGTAAGGTTATGCACCTGGGGGCCAATAATCCAAAGGCAAAATATGTCCTTGGGGGGGTAAATCTGGGAGAGTCCCTTGTTGAGAAGGACCTGGGGGTACTAGTAGATCAAAAATTGAATAACAGCATGCAATGTCAATCAGCTGCCTCTAAAGCCAGTAGGATTTTGTCATGTATCAAAAGTGGTATGGACTCTCGTGATAGGGATGTAATATTACCACTATACAAGGCACTGGTTCGGCCACACCTGGAATATGCTGTCCAGTTCTGGGCACCGGTCCATAAAAAGGATGCCCTGGAGCTGGAGAGGGTTCAACGTAGAGCCACAAAAATGATAAGGGGTATGGAGGGTCTCAGTTATGAGGAAAGATTAAAACAACTAGATTTATTTAGTCTGGAAAAGAGACGACTACGAGGGGACATGATTAATTTATTTAAATATATGAATGGTCCATACAAAAAATATGGTGGTAAGTTGTTTCAGATTAGATCAAATCAAAAGACGAGGGGGCACTGTCTCCGTTTGGAGAAATCAAGGTTTAATCACCGGAGGCGACAGGGCTTTTTTACTATGAGAACGGTCAATCTGCGGAATAGCCTGCCTCAGGCGCTGGTCACAGCAGGGACAGTGGATAGCTTCAAGAAGGGTCTAGATGCCTTTTTACACCTAAATAACATTGATGGTTATGTTATATAGAATTGTTTCCCCTAAATCCCTTCCTCATCCAATCCCTTCCCTTCCTTGGTTGAACTTGATGGACAAGTGTCTTTTTTCAACCGTAGAAACTATGAACTATGAATTACTATGAAGTGCAATTTGTTATGCAGAAAACAAGCCACCACACAGCTCTGTACATGGAAAAATAAAAAAGTTATAGATTTTTGAATGTGGGGAGTGAAAAATGAAAACGAAAAAGGGCCTCAGCAGGAAGGGGTTAAAACTTATAAGGGTTTTAAATCAAATTCATACTCAGTTATATTTTCCCTTAAAGAGCTAGCGATTCGATTGTTACCCGAATATTAAAATGCCCCTCCCCCCACTCCTGTTCCACTGCCCGCTCCCTGTTCAGTAAATGCTGAAAACTTTATTAACAATTAACATTCCCATAGACAGGCGGCGCACTGACACTGTGTGACTGACTACAGGTTCTGAGAGTCATTAGTGGTATCTAGTACCTTATAGATGACAATATCTTCCATCAGGAGGTGTTTATTCTGGGTTCTCTGAAGTTTCACGTCTGAATTCACGGCCAGATATCTTCAGCTTCGTGCAGCACATCTCCACCCGGAGTCCCAAAAAATACCACAGTTACTTACAGTGTAACGTCTCCTGGATAACAATACTGTGCTCCTAAATAATATATACCCCTCACAACACAACTGACCTCACTGTCCCCACATAAAAAACATCCCTTCATTATATATATATATATGTTTATATTCTACTGGAATTATAGCATGCACAGCACCAATCAATATACAACTATAATTTATTAGTACAGACCCCACCAACATTTGGTTTACATGATGCAAAGTAATCTATTGTATCCTCTGACTAATGTATCCCACCCTGTTATGTTACATATGATTTTATATACAGTGCTCCTCTAACCAATATAAATATATAGCACCCTCTAATGGATATATACTGTGTATATATATATATACCGTATTTTCCGGACTATAAGGCGCACATAAAAGCCTAGGATTTCCTTAGAAATCCAAAGTGCGCCTTATAGTCCGGTGCGCCCTATGTATGGCGCAGGGCAGCGGACCCTACTTACATAGGTCTCCGCTACCGGAGACCGGAGACAGCAGATCTCCAGCGGGAACTGCAGACCACGCGGCACGAACAACTTCTGCCGCGTCGGTCTGCAGTTCCCGCAGGAGATCTGCTGTCTCCGGTAGCGGGGACCCATGTAAGTATGGTCCGCTGCCATCCTCCCCCCTGAAAGGACCCCCTTCCCCGCTCACCTCTCCGGTTGCTCCGTCTCCGCTCACCTCTCCGGTCGCTCCGTCTCCGCTCACCTCTCCGGTCGCTCCGTCTCCGCTCTGCCACGCCCCCGGAACTCCGCCACGCCCCCGGCCACCCTGCGCCTTATAGTCCGATGCGCCTTATATATGGAATAATTCCATATATAAGGCACATCAGACTGATGCGCCTTATATTCCGGTGCGCCTAATGGCCCGGAAAATACGGTATATATATAATAATTTATTTATTTTTATATATCCCTGCTCTCATATATTTAAAGGCCTTATTATTCACCCCCAATTAAATTATATACAGCTCCCATATACAGATCCCCTCTAGCTTAAATAAAATCTTGCCCCACATATACAGCCCTCCCCAGCTTAGTAATATACTGTATCCCATAAACAGCTCCCCAGCTTAGTGATATATACGGTATCCCATATACAGCCCCCCAGCTTAGTAATGTACTGTATCCCATATACAGCCCCCCAGCTTAGTTATATACTGTATCCCATATACATCCCCCCAGCTTAGTAATATACTGTACCCCATATACAGTCCCCCAGCTTAGTAATATACTGTACCCCATATACAGTCCCCCAGCTTAGTAATATACTGTATCCCATATACATCCCCCCCCAGCTTAGTAATATACTGTATCCCATATACAGCCCCCAGCTTAGTAATATACTGTACCCCATATACAGCCCCCCCAGCTTAGTTATATACTGTATCTCATATACAGCCCCCCCAGCTTAGTAATATACTGTATCCCATATACAGCCCCCCAGCTTAGTAATATACTGTATACCAGCTGAAATCTGGCCCCATATAAAAAATATAGAGCACCCCCCCCACACACACACACACACAGTATAAAACGATTCTTGCCCATATTATATATACAGCACCCCCCCCCCATTATAAAACATATATGGCCCCATGTAATATATATAACACCCCCTCCCAGTATAAAATGATTCTGGCCCCATATAATATATACCCCCCCCCCCAGTATAAAACGATTCTGGTCCCATATCATATGTACAGCAGCCCCCACCAGTATAAAACGATTCTGGCCCCATATAATATGTACGGCACCCGCCCCAGTATAAAACGATTCTGGCCCCATATAATATGTACGGCACCCGCCCCAGTATAAAACGATTCTGGCCCCATATTATATATACAGGACCCCCCCCCCTCCATTATAAAACGATTATGGCCCCATATAATATATACAGCACCCCCTCCCAGTATAAAACGACTATGGCCCCATATAGTTTATGCAGCCCACACACACACACACACTATAAAATGATTCTGGCCCCATATTATATATAACCCCCCCCCCCAGTATAAAACGATTCTGGTCCCATAAAATATGTACAGCACCCCCTACTAGTGTATAAAACCATTCTGGCCCCATATAATATGTACAGCACCCGCCCCAGTATAAAATGATTCTGGCCCCATATTATAGACGGGATGCAGCCGAAATTTTTAAAAGAAAGTTATTTAATAGAGAAACATTCTGGATGTTTACCCTGAAAAGCCATTAAACAAGCATCTTGATCGGATACTCATGTATTGGATTTCCTTATTCCGATTTAAAAACATGCTAAGAGTATTGAATGATTTCAACCTTAATCCAATGATATTGCCAAGGGTAAATAAATTCCTTTGTTTTGATATGTATAATTTAATACAGTTATTCCGATAATATGTCTTGTTACAATATTTATAATTTAATATCGTTATTTAGATTACACAACATCACTTTATTATAGGGAATATACTTTGGGCATGTCTCAAATCAAAATGAATTGAAATATGATATAGTGTTCTTGTATGGCAAAATTGTTGTTTTGATAATAGAACATCATTTTTTTGTGAACTACCGTATATACTGAGTATAAGCCGACCCGAGTATAAGCCGAGGCCCCTAATTTTAACACAAAAACTGGGGAAACCTATTGACTCGAGTATAAGCCAAGGGTAGGAAATTCATTGGTCACAGCCTCCCCAGTATATAGCCAGCCAGCCTCCAGTAGTATATACCCTGCCAGCTCCCTGTAGTATATACCCTGCCAGCTCCCTGTAGTATATAGCCTGCCAGCCCCCTGTAGTAAATACCCTGCCAGCCCTCTGTTGTATATAGACTGCCAACCCCCTCAAATATAATGCCTGTAGGAAAAAAAAAAAACTGTACTCACCTTCCGACACCCCCCAGCAGGTCCTCTTCTATACATCAATGCTCCAGCATTGGCTCCGTGTCCCAACGCCGTCCGTCGCAGGCACCATGATGTCAGCCGCATATTGTGTGTGCTCATTGTGTGCGCACATAGTAGAATGTCAGCTAGCAGCTGACGTCACAATGTCTGCGACGGTCAGCGTGGGGACAAGGAGCCGATGCTGGGGGAATCACTGTATAGAAGAGGACCTGCCAGAAGGGGGGGGGGGGCGTCAGAAGACAAGTACACTGTTTGTTTTTTTTCTTGACTCAAGTATAAGCAGAGGTGAGGTTTTTCAGCAAATTTTTTGTGCTGAAAAACTCAGCTTATACCCGAGTATATACGGTATATACTTTTTACTGTACTTAAAACAAAAGTGAAACATGGTAAACTATAGGGGCAGATTTACTTACCTGGTCCTGTCACGTATAACTCTATACAGCCTCCTATAATAACTTTATACAGCTCCCCTGTAATAACTATATACAGCTCCCTATAATAAATATATATGTTGCCTTCTATTATAACTATATTCAGCCTCCTTATAACTATATACTGCCTCCCTATAACAACAGTCCCCGATAATATATACACATCCGACTATAAAAACTATGTACAGCCTCCCTATAATAACTATATACAGTTCCCCAGACAGAGGCAGCGTGCTGAAACGCACGTTGGGGTGTCAGGCGGTTGCGGTGTGCAGGTAATATACACCAAGTACTCCTTTATAGTCTTGTATATTGCACATATAGAAAGGTATAGACTGTCTTTCCCTCTCTAGCTGAGTAACATTGATTATTTTTTGGGCACTTTAAAAATATGGGATGATGCAGTAATAGAGGATATACACTAAGCACTTTATTATCTGTGATTTCATGTGATTTCTTTGTTTCCCATGTTGCATATATAAGTGATTGTTACATATTTATCTATCAAAGGAAACATTTACGTCTACTATTTAGTATGGAGCACTAGTTGTGATAATACTATGTGATTTACTAACATGAGACTTTTAGTGTTATTGATATGTTGTTAAAGAGATTGTGATTGTAAATCCGTTTTTTTTCCGCTAGCCCTGCTTTGATGTTGTGTCCCTCTAGTACAGTGTATTTGTTCAAATTTTTTTTCTGTCTTGTATTTTTTTGACATAATAAAATTTTGATGTTTTTATGACAAAAATTGTGGTTGAAGTTTGGCTTTTTTTTTTAATGTATGATGTATATTCAAGTGCCAGTGTAGATTAGTGTGATATTATGGAGGAATACCTGATTCAATAATGATAATTGTATGTAGGCAATCAAAATTTGTCCTCCATGTTTAGGCTGTTCCAATTGTTTTGGCGCCCCCTATAATAACCATATACAGCCTCCTATTATAACCATGTAAACCCCCTATAAAATCTATATAAACCCCCCATAATAACTATATACAGTCCCCCTATAATAACTATATACAGCCCTAGGTAAAATAATAAAATTGTACTCACCTTCCTCTGTTCCCCCTCAGCGTGATGTCCTTATGTTCTTCTCTCGCAGGGTCAGCAGCAGCAGACCCAAATATACTGTGGGCATTTCGGGTGGTCATGCAAAAGCCTGAATCGCTCAAATTTGGTGGGAGCCCTTTTAAGGGTTAAGTGGTGGGGGCCCTGGGGAGCCCCTCCTATAATCTTGCCGTGGTTGGAGGTCACAGGACCTGTTTCAGTCAATCAGTGACATCTTTGTGCATTGCTGAGGCCACTGATATATATGGAGACATATCAGGGTGATTACACTTTTTATTTCTTATCATGCCCCCAGGGATTTTTTCCAGGATTCTTTTATAGTTTTGTTTGTGTTTTGAAAAAACGCCACAATATTGATTTATATTCCTCCAATGCAAATTACTGTAGATCAGTATTAAAACGCAGAAATAAAACCACAATCCTTTTGAAGATGATCTCTGTACAACTGAAAACAAAACAGCTATTTTAAGACACTGCAAGGGCCCCAGGCAATGAACACAACATAATCCAAACCTGGCTATAAATCCATGAATTTACAGTATGTTCAAAGGAGGAACACAAACAAACCTCAACTATTATGTATGTAAATTACTGGCTGGTGACTTTAGCTTCCTGTTATGAAATATAAATATATTATGACTGAGGAACAAATATTAGGTAATACTGGGTTGGCCACAAGAGACATTGATGCTAGATAAAACTTCAATTTACAAACCAGCAACAATTAAGAATGTACTTGTGTTAATTTGTTGCTCGATATTTTTTTTGTTACTTTATGTTGTTACTTTTAAAGGGGTTTTCCCACAAAGAAAATTCTCACCTTTCAATCCCCTATTGACGTTAACACAATAAAGATCATTTTAATCCCTTACTTTATAATTTTATTGCTGTTTTAGCTCCTATCTCTCCCTCTGCTGCTCAATGCAAAATCCCAAGGCCTCTCTAAGCAGACACATTATAATCCATCTAGTTCTCTGGGGTGACAATGTGGTTATATTATCAGGGTACAGGTGTATATCCACTTTCATCTGGCTATTGACATTGTACTAACACACTGACACATAGAGAGATGAGACAGATCAGAGATACATGAGATTACACAGAGGATGATAGATCACTGCACCGTTACACTGTGAGCTCTACTACATTGCACAGACATTGCACAAAGAGCCGGCTCTTGTTCGTGAACGACCTGAGCAAACTCCTGTCAGTGAGCCGATGGCTCACTAAACCCCGCCCCTAACCGGGTCTCCACGCCTCCTTTGACCCAATGGGTGGTGTGATTGACCGGCCAGCGGATCCATGTTTTATTTTTTTCTAGGGAGCCGTTCAGGAGCCAGAAGAGCCGGCTCTGCTTAGGGAGCTGAGCCTAATGAGCCAGCTTGCTAAGAAGAGCCGGAACTCCCATCACTAGTGTGCCTGCCTCCCCGGGTCACTTATCTCCTTGTAGCTTGTTGTTTGCAGCCTCTCTCTCTGCCACAATCTCCTGGCAGCAAGTGTCTGCCTCTCAGTGTGAGCTCCGTGCAGGGGGCATGGCTATAGACAGTAATCTCAGCAGCAAGATCACACACAAAAATCCAAGATGGCTGCCTACCCTAAGTGAGAAGTTACTGGGTCATGTCTAAGGGAAACTGAAATTGTGTACAGCAGGACTGATAGAGACAGGTTGGGCTTGTATCTGTGACATGCTGCATTTTTGTTAATAACAGTGAATAGGAGAAAGTGTTATTTTGTTATCCTGAGTACATTTAAGAAACTTGTCTTTGTGGGAATACCGCTTTAATGTAACTTCAGCATTGTTAGCATTTTCAAATGGTATTGTATACACTCACCGGCCACTTTATTAGGTACACCATGCTATTAACAGGTTGGACCCCCTTTTGCCTTCAGTACTGCCTCAATTCTTCGTGGCATACATTCAACAAGGTGCTGGAAGCATTCCTCAGAGATTTTGGTCCATATTGACATGATGGCATCACACAGTTGCCGCAGATTTGTCGGCTGCACATCCATGATGCGAATCTCCCGTTCCACCACATCCCAAAGATGCTCTATTGGATTGGATCTGGTGACTGTGGAGGCCATTTGAGTACAGTGAACTCATTGTCATGTTCAAGAAACCAGTCTGAGATGATTCCAGCTTTATGACATGGCGCATTATCCTGCTGAAAGTAGCCATCAGATGTTGGGTATATTGTGGTCATAAAGGGATGGACATGGTCAGCAACAATACTCAGGTAGGCTGTGGCATTGCAACGATGCTCAATTGGTACCAAGGGGCCCAAAGAGTGCCAAGAAAATATTCCCCACACCATGACACCACCACCACCACCACCAGCCTGAACCGTTGATACAAGGCATGATGGATCCATGCTTTCATGTTGTTAACGCCAAATTCTGACCCTACCATCCGAATGTCGCAGCAGAAATCGAGACTCATCAGACCAGGCAACGTTTTTCCAACCTTCTACTGTCCAATTTCGATGAGCTTGTGCAAATTGTAGCCTCCGTTTCCTGTTCTTAGCTGAAAGGAGTGGCACCCGGTGTGGTCTTCTGCTGCTGTAGCCCATCTGCCTCAAAGCTCGACGTACTGTGCGTTCAGAAATGCTCTTCTGCCTACCTTGGTTGTAACGGGTGGCGATTTGAGTCACTGTTGCCTTTCTATCAGCTCGAACCAGTCTGCCCATTCTCCTCTGACCTCAACAAGGCATTTCCGCCCACAGAACTGCCGCTCACTGGATGTTTTTTCTTTTTTGGACCATTCTCTGTAAACCCTAGAGATGGTTGTGTGTGAAAATCCCAGTAGATCAGCAGTTTCTGAAATACTCAGACCAGCCCTTCTGGCACCAACAACCATGCCACGTTCAAAGGCACTCATATGACCTTTCTTCCCCATACTGATGCTCAGTTTGAACTGCAGGAGATTGTCTTGACCATGTCTACATGCCTAAATTCACTGAGTTGCCGCCATGTGATTGGCTGATTACAAATTAAGTGTTAACGAGCAGTTGGACAGATTTACCTAATAAAGTGGCCGGTGAGTGTATATTACTATCACATAGCCATATATGTTTTTTATAATCATTTATCATGTATCTCACCAACTGACTCTGCAGAGATCAGTAGTCTATTGTGTGTACATAAGAAGCAATGCTATTTCTGGTCATTATGTGTTTATTAAACGAATGTGTGCATATCATTGCATGGAAAGATCTCTCACACAATGACGGCAGTAGAAAAGACTTAGAACCCTGGCTTCGCAATTGCACTTCAGCTGCCTTTCACATTAGCCATCTCGGCTAATGCAGTCTGGGATGGCTTTAACTTCTGATCTAATTTCTAAGTAACTACATCATATTTTATAAATATTAATTTATTTTTACTTAAAGGAAACCTACCACTTGTAGTGGCAGGTTTCCGATGGCAATATCGGGCACCAGCTCAGGCTGAGCTGGTGCCGGAGCTTATTTTAGTTAGTGTTTTAAACTTTATAGCCGGCGCAGGCAGGTACGCACTCGGCGCTTACCATGCGCGCGGCTACATAGGAAGTGAATGAGAGCCGCGTGCACGGTAAGCGCCGAGCGCGTACCTGCCTGCGCCGGCTATACAGTTTAAAAAGTGTTTTAAACCGCGATACCGCGGTTTAAAACACTAACTAAAATAAGCTCCGGCACCAGCTCAGCCTGAGCTGGTGCCCGATATTGCCATCGGAAACCTGCCACTACAAGTGGTAGGTTTCCTTTAAAGTAAACCTGTCATCATGGAAATGTCGTTTAACTCCTTAGCGCTCAGCGGCCTACTAGTACTGCGCGGGCTCCCGCTATTAGCGCTCAGCTCAGTTGCTGGTGTCAGTGGTAATCTACTGCTGACATTCCCCCACGATCCCCTTCTACATTCCCCCGGGCCTTCTACAGGGAGAGCCAATCGTTCCTATGGCAGCCATGGGGTCCGATCAGGACCCCAGGGCTGTCTGCAGGCAGTGCCTGTAAGATAGCATCTATGACATCATCTTAAAGGAACAGTGTCAGCCTATGCATGTGCACAGCTAATACCATGCAATACATCAATATTGCAGAGTATTATCATGAACACGCAATTAGATAGTTGCTTGTTCATGTTCCATGGTGGAACTAATAAAAAAAGTTAAAAAAAAGTTATTCAATAAAAAAATAAATCAATAAAGATACCCATAAGCCACACAACACATAAAGAGACATAAAATACACAAAAAGTCTAAATCATAACACAAACCCCACATATATAGTATTACCGCATTCATAACAACGTAGAATAAAAGTAAATAATTATTGAATCCGTACATTAGGGTTCCATTTGGCAAATTTAGTAAAACATAAGAAAAAAAATATTCAAGTATGGTATCCCCGTAATTGTATTGACCCATAGAATAAAGATAAAATGATTATTAGTCTACATACGGTGAACACCCAAAAAAAAAATCCAGTGCAGAATTGATGCTTTTCTACTCCTGACCTAAAAAAAAAGTTCTGAAATTTTCAACAATAGGAGATACCAACCCCAAAATGGTAACACTGGAAAAAGCATCTCATCCTGCAAAAAATGCCATCACATGGCCCCAATAACGAAAAAATTTTATAGCCTACAAAATGGACCAATGAGAAAACTAAAATCCTGGCAGCTGCAGGGCGCTCCTTCCCTCCTGCGCCTCGCAGTGCGGCCATGAAAGTAACGGCCACATGTGCGGGGTCTCTGAAATTGCATAACAAATTTTAAGATGAGTTTTCTCTTTTTAGCTCTTTTAAGCTAAATGAACGTATAACCAACAAAATTTGACCATTCTTAATTTCACCTCCATTTTGATTCAATAACTATGAAGATCTCAATGGGTTAACGATCTTCGTAACGATGTTTCTGATAGTTTGAGGGGTGCAGATTTGAAAATGGTTTGGTTATATAGGGTGGTTTTTATGCTAAATATTTAAAATTTCATTCAAAACAGTATTTATCCCCAAAATAGTCAATTCTGAAAATACGGAAAATCGATATTGGATTTGTAAGCCGAGCGACATCAAAATAAATTATCCAGACATTTCAAAAATTATGAAAATGTAAAGTAGACATATGGGAAATGTTATTCAGCAACTTATTTAGGTGGTAAATCTATCTACCTGAAAACACAATGATTTAGAATTTTAAAAAATTCATCATTTTTTCTTTTTTTTTATTTTTTTAAAAACTTAGAAGCCAAATTTTACCACTAAAATGAAGTACAACATGTGGGGAAAAATCTCATTATCGCTTTGATAAGTAACAGTGTTCAAAAGTTATAACCATATAAAGCGACCCAAGTCAGAATACAAAAAATGGGGCTGAGTCTTAAGCTATAAAATGGCCGCGTCCTTAAGGGGTTAAGCTGTAGGTGTCATGTTGTAGAGCAGAAGTAGCTTGCAAGTTGCTATACAGTTTTGTAGGAAAAGATTAAGAATAACTCTCATCTCTGGTGTTTCCAGAGCCCCTCAATGATGTAGTTTTGCAGGCTGTTACAATACAGAGCAGGTCTTCCCTCCTCTTGAAGTTCCAGCTGCTTGCTAGATTACATAGACAGAAGGAGAAAAAAGAGGGCAGAGGGTTTGTGTAAGACATGTTCTGCTCATTGTAACAGCCTGTGATTCTGCAGCACAGAGAGGCTCTGGTAACACTCCTAAGAGTGGTGTCATTAGCATAATTTTAAAAGTTGATTTTAGAAGGAAGGCGGCCATGGATAACAAATAAACGGTTACACAGACACAGTTTCTAGATCTACCTGCACAAAGTGGTCCATGTGTAATTTGTGTGTTATTCATGTTTCCATGATAAAGCTAAGCTAGTTTATCATGTTTGTTACCCAGCAACCAACCTCAAAAGTGGACAGAAAACCTAGTACAATACATTTTGTACTACTCAGCAGTGAGTACAATTTGTACTACTAAGCAGTGAACATGCGCCCATAGCAATACATTGAGCTGTTCAAAAGGTTGTACAGTCCTGGAAATGATAGCAAGGAAAACAGTTTCACGTCCCACATAAAATGACACCTTATGCAGATCGGTACAGTGAAGTATGAAAAAGTTATTAGCATCAGAATAGAGCAAAAGGAAGAGAATTTTCTTGTACAGAAGGTTTTAATTACTTCAAATTATTAACCATGATAAAACCTATATAAATTTGGTGTTCCCATGATCGCACCAACCCAAGGAATAAAGCAGAGTTTTAATTTGGATTGCACAGTGAAAGCGGTAAAAACTGTGTCCACAAAAAAAAATGGTGCAAATGTGTTTTTTCCACAATTTCCAACTTCATAGTAACAAGCATTAAATATGAAATGCTGCCTCTGGTAAGTATAATTTGGATTTTGAAAGACAGGGAAAAGAAGAATGGAAGATAAAAACTAAAATGGTCTGGTCAAATTACCTCGGTTACTGAAGGCATTAAGTTAAAAAGAAGCCTACCATGAGTAATCTACCATCAGAAGTAGATCTTAAGATTCCTCCTCTCTTTCTCTGCCCTAATCTGTAATTTAATAATCCTGGAAACTAACCTAACTTCTTAATTTACATGTTACTAAAATAAAATATTTATCTACAGAGGCTAATGGGGCATGTAGTAGCCTGGCCGGGCATTGAGAGCCAAGGTTACTCCATGCACCATTAGCCTCTCGTGGTCGAGGGGGTGTGAAGACCGCCGCTAGAGCCAGGAGAGGTGAGCTCTCCTGCAGACGGGCTCTGGGGGCACCGCAAGGCACGCGGGTGCGCCTGAGACCCGGGATATGGGTCGCAGGGGCACCCATGACAAATACTGTGTCAATGTGATGGTTTCATAGTTTCATAGTTTATACGGTTGAAAAAAGACACTTGTCCATCAAGTTCAACCAAGGAAGGGTAGGGATTGGATGAGGAAGGGATTTAGGGGAAACAATCCTATATAGCATAACAATCAATGTTATTTAGGTGTAAAAAGGCCTTCTTGAAGCTCTCCGCTGTCCCTGCTGTGACCAGTGCCTGAGGCAGGTTATTCCACAGATTGACAGTTCTCATAGTAAAAAAGCCCTGTCGCCTCTGGTGATTAAATCTTGGTTTCTCCAAACGGAGACAGTGCCCCCTCGTCTTTTGATTTTATTTAATCTGGAACAACTTACCACCATATTTTTTGTATGAACCATTCATATATTTATATAAATTAATCATTTCCCCTTGTAGTCGTCTCTTTTCCAGACTAAATAAATCTAGTTGTTTTAATCTTTCCTCATAACTGAGACCCTCCATACCCCTTATCAGTTTTGTGGCTCTACGTTGAACCCTCTCCAGCTCCAGGGCATCCTTTTTATGGACCGGTGCCCAGAACTGGACAGCATATTCCAGGTGTGCCCGAACCAGTGCCTTGTATAGTGGTAATATGGTGATGACAATTATAATGGTGTAGTGCTTAAAAAAACACTTATGTCTTGTTACGCATGGGGGACTATGAAGAGGGCTCACGGGCAAAGCTACCGGCGGCATTAAAGAGCCGGCGGCTCACTGGGCTCTGATTGTCACTCCCCGCGATGTCATTGGGGAGCGGCGATCTGTTGCCATGACAGCCTCGGGTCACACAAAGATCCGAAGCTATCATGTTTTAGGCTATCTATTACAATGTGCGATTTGCACATTGTAATAGATGGTGTGCAAAATCCCCATATACTGCCATACTGTCAAGACGCCAAAAAGGAAAAAGGGCATTGTCCTTAACTGGGGCATACATTCGGCGCCATGCAGCGAAGGAGTGGTGACCCCTCCCCTCTCCATAGCAATGCATTGGGTACGGGTCGTAACACGGGGAAAGATAGGGCATGTTCTATCTTTTTCCCATGTAGGGAGCGGTACGGTGCCGCATGTGTGCAGCACCGTATGGCTCTGTGCGGCATTGCCGTCTTAGCTAAGGTATTTAGCCTTACCTTGTATATAAATAACTGTAAGACTTCCTAATGATAAATAGCTACTGAATGTGATAACATACAAAAGGAAACTGTACAATGTGATGCATATATCTTAGGAATGTGAAACCATGAAAACCAGTAGGATTCAAATTTGATGCTTGATCTTTTTACTGATTACATATGTAGCACACGTTCTGCTGCATGTAGCACATATATTTTTTAAATATTCATGTTCAGTTTAACCTGTTTATAATAGGAAAACAACTAGGAATGCAGTTGTAAAATAATGACACTTTCCAGTAAATGTCAAGGTGTGGCAAAATAAATACATAGAGAACAACTTATGACCTGAGTGCAAAGTCACATTGATGGCGGCACATTCAGTGTATTTATTGCAGGACTGCTTTAGTTGCAATACAGGTTTCTCTTGCATGTTAGGTGTTACTATAAAAGTAGTAAATGGCGCAGTTATAGAAATGTTTATTCATGGGTTTCTGCCTTTAGTAGCTAACAACAATTGTCACATTCTGATTCCTAAGTGACAAATATACTGTAGACAAACTCTAACACAACCTAAATTACAGTAATAACACAAAAACTATTTCATTGCCATACAAGCTTTTGGTCTGTTTGTCTGAAGAGTTTATCTACACCATCAATTTTTTCTGGCCTGCCACCACTATACATCATTGTCTTCACATAAAATTCTTGGGGTTGTGGGCCACTTTTAAAGGCACTGTCTAAATGACTCCATCTGTATTTATCCTGTACCCCATATGGAGGGATATGGAGTGTACTGCCACAGAGTCACCAAGTTGCTGTCAGAGGATTCCAGGTCAATCATGCTAGAATCCCTATTACACACTCCCAGAGGCACCACCGTGCAGTAGATTATATAAGTAATCAGACTCCCGAAGATTCTAACTTTCTAGGATACCTAAACAAGTAATACAACATAATAAAAAAAGGTTAATAAAATTGTAAAAATATAAAACTTTTACAAACATCTACCACCAGGATGAAAGATTGTAAACTGAGCACACTTACATGCAGGTGTGTGCCCCCTCTGGCAGGATCTGCTCTTCTTTTAGCTACTTGTGCCCTGGTTTTTCCAAAAAAAAGGCTTTTTTTTGTTCTTAAGACCTTTTTTTCTTAAAAAAAAATGGTAAAAGAAGTTAAAAGAGCAGATCCTGCCAGAGGGGGCACACATCAGTATGTCAACCCTTCATCCTGGTGGTACATGTCCTTTAAACACATTTAAAAACAATGTTCATAGAAAACAAAATGCAGAGGGCACTACCTGTCTGAGGGTCAGAGCACAACCCAAGAGAGTCTATTTCGGACACAGTCAATGGAACAACGTGTGATGCAGTGGTGGGTATATAGTAGGTTGCAAAGCAGCATGAATCAAGGAAGGAAGAAATCGTGGCACTTGCCATAAAACTTCACTTTTATTTCAGCATTAAAAATGTAACCACGGCATAGCCATCAGGGGTGGGAGCAGGGGGGGGGGGGGGGGTTGTGTCCCATGAGCGACAGCAGTTTCACAATGCTCTGCTGGAATTTTACACCATTCTTCTTTGGCAAACTGCTCCAGGTCCCTGAGATTTGAAGGGTTCCTTCTCCAAACTGCCATTTTGACAGGTCTCCTATGGGATTCAGGTCTGGACTCATTTCTGGCCACTTTAGGAGTCTTCAGTGCTTTCTCTCAAACCATTTTCTAGTGGTTTTTAAAGTGTGTTTTAGGTCATTGTCCTGCTGGAAGACCCATGACCTCTAAGAGAGACCCACAGGGCCTGGGCCCTACATTATGCTGCAAAATTTGTTTAGTAGTCTTCAGACTTCATAATGCCATGCACACGGTCAAGAAGTCCAGTGCCAGAGGCAGCAAAGCAGCCCCAAAACATCAGGCAACCTCCGCCATGTTTGACTGTAGGGAAGTGGTCTTTTCTTTGAAGGACTCTTTTTTTGTCCTGTAAACTCTATGTTGATGCCTTTTCCCAAAAAGCTCTACTTAAGTCTCTTCTGGCCAGAGAACATTCTCCCAAAATGTTTTAGGCTTTCTCAGGTAAGTTTTGGCAAATTCCAGCATTGCTTTTGTTATGTTTCTGTGTAAGGGGTGGAGTCTTCCTGGGTATCCTACCATACAATACCTTTTCATTCAGACACCAATGGATAGTACGGGTTGACTTTGTTGTACCCTCAGACTGCAGGGCAGCTTGAACTTGTTTGGATGTTAGTTGAGATTCTTTATCCACCATCCGCACAATCTTCCGTTGAAATCTCTCGTCAATGTTTCTTTTCCATCCACATTTAGGGAGGATACCCACAGTACCATGAGCTTTACACTTCTTGATGACAGCGCATGGTAGACACAGGAACATTCAGGTCTTTGGAGATGGATTTGTAGCCTTGAGATTGCTCATGCAAAATGGCTCATGCAATTTTGATTCTCAAGTCCTCAGACAGTTCTTGGATCTTGTTTCTTTTCTCCATGCTCAATGTGGTACACACGCAGGACAGAGGTTGAGTCAACTTTAATCCATTTCAACTGGCTGTGTGTATAGCAGAACATGTCAGGTACTTGTGTAGCTGATGTCTGTCTCTCTCACATGTTATAGCAGAACATGTCAGGTACTTGTGTAGCTGATGTCTGTGTCTCTCACATGTTATAGCAGAACATGTCAGGTACTTGTGTAGCTGATGTCTGTGTCTCACATGTATATAGCAGAACATGTTAGGTACTTGCGTAGCTGATGTCTGTGTATCACATGTGTATAGCAGAACATGTCAGGTACTTGTGTAGCTGATGTCTGTATCTCTCACATTTGTATAGCAGAGCATGTCAGGTACTTGTGTAGCTGATGTCTGTGTCTATCACATGTGTATAGCAGAACATGTCAGGTACTTGTGTAGCTGATTTCTGTGTCACTCACATGTTATAGCAGAACATGTCAGGCACTTGTGTAGCTGATGTCCGTGTCTCTCACATGTGTATAGCAGAACATGTCAGGTAATTGTGTAGCTGATGTCTGTGTCTCTCACATGTGTATAGCAGAACATGTCAGGTACTTGTGTAGCTGATGTCTGTATCTCTCACATGTGTATAGCAGAGCATGTCAGGTACTTGTGTAGCTGATGTCTGTGTCTATCACATGTGTATAGCAGAACATGTTAGGCACTTGTGTAGCTGATGTCTGTGTCTCTTACATGTGTATAGCAGAACATGTCAGGTACTTGTGTAGCTGATGTCTCTCATGTGTATAGCAGAACATGTCAGGTACTTGTGTAACTGATGTCTGTGTCTCTCACATGTGTATAGCAGAACATGTCATGTACATGTGTAGCTGATGTCTGTGTCTCTTACATGTGTATAGCAGAACATGTCAGGCACTTGTGTAGCTGATGTCTGTGTCTCGCACATGTGTATAGCAGAACATGTCAGGGACTTGTCTTGCTGATGTCTGTGTCTCTCACATGTGTATAGTAGAACATGTCAGGCACTTGTGTAGCTGATGTCTGTGTCTCACACATGTGTATAGCAGAACATATCAGATACATGTGTAGCTAACGTCTATGTCTCTCACAGGCAGCAGATAAAGCACAAACACTATCAATGCTTTACTATACATTACACAGAGACATCATCAGGGGGAGGAGAGGGGAGGGGGAACAGGGGTTGTTATGATGTATAAATTAGTTACAGAGACCTGATGACAAGGGGTATTGAATAATACTGCCCAGAACGAAGGACATATCCCATTGTTGAGTAAAGTTTTTAATAGTAGTTTTTAAGTCAGAATCATGTAGAGATAAACCTACAAGATAACTTTATGGGAAAGTTATGAATTTATTTGGGTTCAATGACTATCTGCTTCCAGAGAAGATAATTTGCTGAAGAACCACGAGGAGTTGTCCCGTTCTGGAGGCGCTGTCACACTCAGAGAATAGACTGGGATGGTGTATCCATAAAACCAGTTTTAATAAAAAGTAAAAGGTAAAACACTACGCGTTTCGGCCCCGGGCTGGAGCCTTCGTCAGGTGGATAATTACAGGTAATTATCCACCTGACGAAGGCTCCTGCCCGGGGCCGAAACGCGTAGTGTTTTACCTTTTACTTTTTATTAAAACTGGTTTTATGGATACACCATCCCAGTCTATTCTCTGAGTGTGACAGCGCCTCCAGAACGGGACGACTCCTCGTGGTTCTTCAGCACACAGCCAAGTCCGTCAACTCTGGTTTGCCCGGACCTGAGTCCCGTCGGCAGCAGTCCCTCCATCTATTTTACGCTCTATCTTTCACTGAACCAGGTGAGAGACATTCTATTATATATATTTCCTTATCAAACAATACACTTGAATCCTTTGCGCTTTCTGTCTTCTCCTCCTATTGGCCACGTTGATGCATACCTGTGGATCCCCACATTAAAGCATCTAACACCAGCCCTCCATTTGTAGAGAAGATAATTTAGAACTTTGAAAATGAAGAATTTTTCAAAATTTTTGCCAAATTTCCATTTTTTTCATAACTAAACACAAAAGATATTATCCAAATTCTTAAAATTGTTTGAAGTACAATGGGGCACATTTACCAAGGGTCCATTGGACACAGTTCCTTCGGGTTTCCCGAATTCTTCTGTTTTGCGCTGAATTGGCCCGGGGTTTTTGGCACACGCAATCGGCTTTCATGCGACACAAATCAGGGGGCGTGGCCTTCGGACAACCCGACTGATTTGGACAAACCGCAGAACTTAAAAATCAAATTGTGTCGCTAAATCAGCACTTACATACACTGGGAATAAGAAGGAGAACTCCAGCGGACCTCAGCGGGGAAGCGACACATACAGGAAATTGGACGCATGATCTTAGTGAATTACAGCAGCTCCGAATTCTCATCGGACATTCTGGATCGGTGGCGTCAACGGGACGGGTAGGTAAATGTGCCCCAATGTGTCCCGAGAAAAAAAATCTTAAAATCCCCTGGATATCTTACAGCGTTCCAAAGCTACAACCAGTTATAGTGATACAGGGCAGATGTGAAAAATAGGGTTGCGTCCAAGAGGCCAAAATAGGCCCGAAGGGGTTAAATGAAATATTAGCCATTTCCTTAATCTTCTCTTGGGACTGAAACTACCACCATCATTTGAATCAAGGACTGGATATTTTCCCAAAGATTAATCTTCAAGGAGTCTGTTTTTTATTTCAACAAATTTTTGAGGGAGTATATATGAAACTTATTTGTGTATCCTTCCTTTATAAAAAGAGAGTTTGTAGTTCCATAGATTAAGAAAGTCTAGAGGTTTTCCCCCACTATGGCTTCATTGCTTTTTTTGCTTGGTACTTGTTTCTTTCTACATAGCTCTTTGAGGTGAAGGTTTGTTACATCTGCTCCAGCACTGTCTACTGTAGCACAATGCAGCTTAGAAGGCATTGATTTTCCTCTGAGTTTTGTGTATGTGAACCCATTTGCTCTGCAGCTCACCCTAGCAATGATTAACTTGAGTGATGAACAGCTGGTCCAGTCAGCTGCTGGGGGTGGCATCATGAAACTACTTTATAAATTTGCCCGTTCCATTGCTGATATGACTAGTCTTCTGATACCTTTGTCAATTTATGCTTGATATAACTTAGCTATACTGTGTATCTGACCTATGCTTTGTCATTTGACCATTTTCTTCTTATTCGATTCTGTCATCGCCATCTTTGACTTGACCAGGTTCTGTCGACTTAACTTGTCTGTCTGTCATCTCTCCTGTGTATTCGGTCAGTGTAGAGAATGTAGACCATAACCTCCAACTAAAAGAGTTTGCTAGGCTTTTTAGGTAGGTGATAGGTGTTGTGGGAGAGTCTAGGACCTGCACCACAATTCCTGTTATTTTGAAATCCTGAACTTCTTCTCTTCTTGTGAACATAATTCCTTTAGAAAAGAAGATTTCTCTTCTTTAAGGATTTGACCCATGGACTCTTTACATAATGGGGCAGATTTATGAAGCTGTCTGAAAGTCAGAATGTTTCTAGTTGCCCATGGCAACCAATCACAGCTCCCCTTTAAAATATTCATGAGCACTGGTTAATTGAAAGCTGAGCTATGATTGGTTGCTATGGGCAACTAGAAATATTCTGACTTTCAGACAGCTTGATAGATCTACCCCAATGTTTTCTTGTAGTTATCTGGTAACTATTTCCTATTATATGTACCACATCTCAGAGGGGGGCTTTTTGAATTTTTCTTTAACCTTTTCCTGTAAGAGAATATCTAATATATAAAGCTGTGTGTGTGTGTATGTGTGTGTGTGTGCATGTGTGTCCGCTAAAGGAATCTGCACAGTCGCATTTACAATCACCAAATTTTGCACAGCCACTCTCTGTGACTCAGGGAATGTCATAGACTCGGTTTTGCTGAAGTTTTAACCCTGCGCTTTTTCCAAAATACACTTATTAACCACCATATACAGGAGCCATTGTCTGCTGCTGCTATGGCAATTAGAAGTTGAGCCGAGATTGGTTGCTATTCTGCCACAGGTCATTAATATGAGCACTGAGCTTTGATTGTTTACAATTGTTAAAATGAGTATAAGACACTTATGTGTGAGGTAATATGGATAGGGATACAGAGATAGGAGGAGATTTATCAGAAATGTCTGAGGTAAAACTGTTCCAGTTGCCCATGGTAACCAACCAATCAGAGATCAGCTGTAATTTTATAAACAGCTGTGGGAAAATGAAACATAATAATAATAATAATAATTGAGCTGTGATTGGTTGCCGTGGGCAACTAGAACAGTTCTGCTCTCAGACACTTCTGATAAATCCCCCTATAGACAATGTGACAGTCAGAGACAAATATAGATCTGGTCAGAGACAGTCAGAGATGGTCAGAGACAGTGAGAGACAGAGACAGCCTGAGAAAGTCAGAGACAGAGACAGCCTGAGAAAGTCAGAGACAGTGACAGTCAGAGACAGCCTGAGAAAGTCAGAGACAATCAGAGAAACCCAGAGACAATCAGAGAAACCCAGAGTCAGAGATAATCAGAGATGGACAGAGACAGAAACAGAGACAGTCAGAGACAGACAGACACGGACAGAAACGGTCAGAGACTGAGACGGGCGGAGACAGAGACAGTCTGGGGCAGTCAGAGACAGCCTGAGAAAGTGGGGACAGTATAGTCAGAGACAGACAAGCCTGAGAAAGTCAGAGACAGCAATCAATATATACCGCTTCCCAGCAATCATTATATACAGATCCCCTAGCAATCGCTGTATACAACTCCCCCAGCAATCACTGTGTACAGTTCTCCCAGGAATCACTACATACAGCTCCCCCAGCAATCACTGTATACAGTTCCCCCAGCAATCACTGTATAGAGCCCCCAGTAATCACTTAATACAGCACCCCCGAAATCACTATATACAGCTCCCCCTGCAATCACTATATACAACTCCCCCAGAAATCCCTGTATACAGCCCCCACAATCCATTTATACAGCTCCAAGCAATCACTATATACAGCTCCCTCAGAAATCACTGTATACAGCCCTCAGCAATCAATAAATACAGCTGCCAGTAATCACTGTATACAGCCCCCCCCCAGCAATCACTATATATAGCTCCCCTATAATACCTATATACACCCCCTATAATAACTATATACAGCCTTCCTATAACTATATACAGTCCCTTGATGACCTCCGGCCTCCATCCCTTCCCTTAAGATGTCAGGGTAGTGGATATCGGAGGTGTAGCAGGGCGCTGACATCTTTATATCCCTTCGATGGTCATCTATGGCAGAGCAGGAAACTTCTAGTTTTAGCCATAGACTGAAGTCAGAGCACATCTGAAGAACACGGCCCGGGGAGTCAGGACCCAAATAGACTGTAGGCGATTTGGGTGGTCATGCAACCCAAATTGCCCACATTTCATGGGGGTCCCTTTAAGGGTGCCTCCCCCCTATAATCCGGCCCTGGTCAGACACAATCAGAGACGGTCAGATATAAACATGTATACACTCATTTATACATTATACACTCATATACACACAATATACACTCATACACATATTATATGCTCATATATATGCTCACTTTATACACTCATATATACTTTATACATTCATATATACATTATACACTCATTAAACACACATCATACCCTCATTACACACTCACATATACATTATACTCTCATATACTCTCATACATACACACTCCTATCAGGGCCGAGGTTCACGGCCAGATATCTTCAGCTCCGTGCAGCATCTCCACCCGGAGTCCCTAAAAATACCACAGTCACTTACAGTATAAAGTCTCCTGGATAACAACACTGTGCTCCTAAATAATATATACCCCTCACAACACAACTGACCTCACTCTCCCCACATATGAAACATCCCTTCATTATATAAATATATTCTACTGGAATTAGCATGCACAGCCACCAATCAATATACAACACCCCTAAGTAATCTTTTGTATCTTATAACTAATATATAATAAGTACTACCCTGATTAATGTAAATATATAGCACCCCCTAAGTAATATATATATATATATATATATAATTTATTATTATAGCCCCCCCCCCCAGTATAAACAATATCCGGCCCCAAATAAAGATATACAGCCCCCCCAGGAAAATAAGAATCTGGCCCCATATAAATATATACAGCCCCCCAGAATAAAAAGAGTATGGTCCCCCATATAAATATATACAGCCCCCCAGAATAAACAGAATATGGCCCCCCATATAAATATATACAGCCCCCCCCAGTGTAATAAGAATTTGGCCCCCCATATAAATATATACAGCCCCCAGAATAAACAGAATAAGGCCCCCCATATAAATATATACAGCCCCTTATAAATATACACAGCGCCCCCAGTAAAAAAAAAAAAGGAATCTGGCCTAAGATAAGTATATATAGAAGACCCCACCCCCCGTTACAGCAGTAATGGTCTATATATGGCCACATTTAATTAATAATTGAACAATAAAAATAATAAAACTCATACTTACCTCGCGGCAGGGTGCTCCCATGGCACGCGGCTCCCGTATTCACGCGGCTCTTCTGGCGGCCGCTGCACCGCTGAGTGACACAGGCGGCATGACAGGCGGCACAACTACTTCTTAAAGAGACAGGTGCGATTTATCTGGAGGTCGAATCGCCCTCATTGGAGCGGCAATATGCTGCTTTTAAAGAGGTCCGCAGAAATAGAGTTACACAACTGAGCCCCCCCGGCAAGTCCACCGGCAAAAAAAATGGATCAAATACACACTATTGCCATGAAGACCAGATCTTCTTCCATTTGTGCTCTGTGCATGTCATTTTAGATCTATTAAGTGCATATTCTCTTATCTGCATCGTAAGTTTCCACCAGCTCTCCGCTTTTGGAGGGAGTTTGGATCCCCATTTTCTGACTATAATTACCATTGCTAAATTAATTAACCTACTGATCAATTTACTGTATAGGTTGGTCATTCTTGGATTATCCAACAGGCCAAAAATAGCTGTGGGAATGACTAGAGGAAGATCAATCCTAAGAGTATCATCTATTTTTCCAAATACTTCAATCCAGAAATTGTTATAAATGGGCAATGCCATACCATATGTAAAAAGTCTGCATCAGACAATTGGCATTTCCAACACCTGGAATTTTCCTTCACTTTCATTTTACACAAAGCCACTGGAGTATAATACACCTGGTGCAACACATTAAAATAAATTAACCTATGATTCCAATTTAATGAGCATAATTTAGCATTTCTGTGAATTACTTTCCATTTTTCCTTACTAAGTGTCCCAATCATCTCTTCCCATTTACCTTTAGATTTATGTATCATATTCCTCGAAGAATTATCCCTTAAGAACCTATATATTTTAGACGTAATCTTCTTATTGTTACCCTCTGCTTTAACAAAACCAATACACTTATGTGAGTCCAATTTAATTCTTATCCCGTAATTATTGCATTTCATAACGTGCTTTAGTTGAAGATACCGTAACCATTCTTCCGGTTTTCATCCATATAACCTTTGCATCAACGAAAGTTAAATAAATTGCCCATCTATTATGATTTGTGGTATATACCTAACACCCATTCCCCACCAAAATTTCTGATCTGGTAAATCCCCTACTTCAGTTAGATTTGCATTAAACCACAGAGGAGTGTCATTTAAAAAGCCGTATACTCCCAATATCTTTTTACTAGCATTCCATGCTTTTTTCAAGGCCCCACCCAGGATTTGATTATGGTATATCTCACCATCTAAGAGAGAACCCTCCAAAAGTTCAAAAATAGATTCTACTTTACCTTGCGCCATATTCACTAATTTAACCATTAGTGGGTTCTCCCTCCAATTTATTAATCAACCAATTTGAATCCCCTTTCACCTACCGGTTTACACAGAAAACCTATTTTCATCCTAATTCTCTTTCTTCCCCAAATCAGACTGTTCAATATTGCTTCAATCATTTTGAAGAAAGAGTCTTCAATCCAAAATGGAGAAGCTGACAGAAAGTATAATACCTGCGGTAAAATTACCATTTTAATAAGCCCAATTTTATCTGCTTTAGAGAGTGGCAGTTTAATCCAACCTCCAATTCTTTTCCTCAGTGTTCCAACTAATGGTGCCAAATTTAAACCATAAAATTCTTCCAACCTACTCGAAACCTCCACGCCCAGATATCGAAAATTCTTAACACAGGCTAATGTAACGTTATCCCTCGCCCAGTTTTCTACCAGTGGATCTAGGGCAGGCATAATGGACTTCCCCCAGATTATTTTTAAACCGGAAAATCTACTAAATTCCTCCATTACCTTAATTGCAATTGGGACGGATGTGGGAGCATTTCGTAGGAAAAGAGCTAGGTCATCTGCATATAGACTGATCTTATTGTCTGGTCCCCCACAACCCCACAATAATAAAGGTGATAGTGGACACCTTTGTCTGGTTCACTGACCCAGAGTCCTGACACACATATATTATACACTAATATATACAATTCATACAGCAATCACATATACAATTCATATCAAATCATATATACAATCATATACAATTATACACACACACATTTATACACCATGCAAACTTACACTAATATTCCCTGGAAGCAGTGTCCAGCAGTCTTCTCACAGGCACTGAAGCTGTTTACATCCGGGTGTGGGTCAGAAGGCCACACAGATAAAAATTCAGTCCGATGACAGGATGTTACCTGAAGTGCCTTCTCCTGCCGCGCTCCTCTCCTCTGCCCATCCCCCTTCCCAGCATTTCTTCACTGAGCAGCAAGCTCAGCATAAAGTGTTCTTGTGGCGGGTCAGATTTGGCCCTCTGAGAGTTACTCCTCTGGGGACATGACAAATGATGAAAGGTTGATTCGTGATTGATCAAATAACACTTTACCTTTATCTAGAAATGAACGAAACAAGGTGGATAGTCTTCAACTACAGAACATCTCTGTCCACTGTTACCTTTATGTGAAGATCTCTGGATGCTAGTGATCAACTGTAAAAAATGATCAAAGGTTTCGGCAATTGGAGCTTTATTGTTAGTCATTGTTACCCTAACCAATGGCGGATCTTCAGATAGGCGGTATGGGTGGGCACCTGGGGCCTTGTGGGTTCAGAGGGGCCCACCCACATTTGGCCCCATATGAAGATTTCCAGTCAGGAACTGGGGCCCAAGTCGCAACCAAATAACTCAAAAGCAACTCTACACTTATCTCCGACTTCTCCCTGTGGCTCTGTCTTCTCTTCTTCTTGGCCGTGAGCATACACTGTGACACGGCGTTGTCGCAGCCACGTGACTTCATAGTGTATACATGCGGGCAGGAAGAGCAGATGATGAAGCTGCGGAGAGGAAAAGCCTGAGGCAATCGCGGTCCGCGGACCCTTAGTAAATGTGCCCCAAAATTTTAACACAACAGGGTGTTAAATAAAGGTATGAATTTTGAAAATTTTTTAAATAAATAGTATTTTTGTATATCCTTTCACTTACCTGTATACTTAAATCTGTAACCCATTCTCTATAGCTCCCACACTGTTTACATTTATTTTTCTTATTTTTAACCATTTGCTGTTAAGGGCATGTGGTAATTTAGGGAGACAATAATATTATAAGAAGGCAATAAAATGATAAAGGGCAATAAACACGAGGGGCTGATGGTTTGCACCCTATATTATAAGGGGACTCATAGTGAAGGGACAACTATAAAAAGTATAAAACCTAAGGGCAGCTATTGGCATTATATTCTAAAAGGGGGCTATTACCTAAAAGAAAATGTTGGGCCCACGGACTGAGTATTAATTATAATTAATATTATGATCGCCCTTCTGCTCTCCCACAATAAAAATCCTTCCCAGTATTTTATTATTTTCTAGTGAGCACTAATGGAGCATTATTGCTATGTAAGGAGCACAACAAGGCTATGTTTAAGACAAAGTTGAAAAAAATTTAAGAACCAAAGAGGTCTGTTTTTTTTCCCCTTTAGCTTTTAATTTATATATTTTATATTAGATTTGTTTTATAAACCCCACAAAGATTAATCATGTCTAGAAGAAGGTATTGTGGTGGTCTGAATTGAATACAACAGATGGATGAATGGAACAGCTGCAATCAGAGACATGAAATGTATTGAAAACTGATAAAATAGATTAATATTATTATGCTTATGATGACTTGATAAAAGCTGCTGTATACTGCTCAGATAAACAGCGAGCATTGAATCGATTGGAGAGGAGAGAGTTTGGTGAGTGGAAGACCGGTTAGTTGAGAGTTACAGTAGTCTAGACGAGAGTGAATCAGAGCAACAGTTAGCATTTTACAGGTTTCAAATGTGAGAAACGGTCGGATTCTAGAGATGTTTCTGAGATGCATCCGGCAAGAGCGAGCAAGAGATTGAATGTGTGGCTCAAAGGAGAGGCCGGAGTCCAGCACAAGCCAGAGACAGCGGGCCTGCTGCCTTGGGGTTATGGTGACCCCACAGACTGATATGGAGAGGTTAGGATAGGCTCTGTTAGTGGATGGTGGAAAGACAAGAAGTTCGGTCTTAGAAAGGTTAAATTTCAAGAAGAGAGAGGACATGATGTTAGAGACAGCAGAGAGACAATCACTAGTGTTCTGGATTAAGGCAGGGCTGATGTTACATGCTGAGGTATACAGCTGGGTGTCATCAGCATAAAGATGATATTGAAAACCAAATCTGCTGATGGTTTGTCCAATGGGGGCAGTATAGAGGGAGAACAGAAGAGAACCTAGGACTAAGCCCTGAGGAACCCCCGACAGAGAGAGGAACAGAAGAAGAGAGAGATCCAGAAAAGGAGACACTGAAGGTGCAGTCAGAGAGATAGGAGGAAAACCAAGAGAGTGCAGTGTCCTTCAGGCCAATGGAGTGAAGCATCCTAAGGAGGAGTTGGTGGTCCACAGTATCGAACGCTGCCGATAAATCCAGGAGAATGGGGAGAGAATAGTCACCTTTGGATTTTGCAGTGAGGAGATCATTGGAGACTTTAGTAAGAGCAGTTTCAGGAGAATGCATAGAGCGGAAACCAGATTGTAGGGGTCAAGGAGGGAGTTAGCTGAGAGAAAACAGGAAAGTCGAGAATAGACCAGGCGTTCCAGGAGTTTGGAGATGAAAGGAAGGTTAGAGACTGGTCTGTAGTTAGTAGCATTGGATTTTATAATTCTACTGTACAGGTGGTCCCCTACTTAAGGACACCTGACTTACAGACAACCCATATTTAAAGACGGACCCCTCTGCATCCTCTGGTGTAGCTCTCTGGATGCTTTATTATAGTCCCAGAATGCATGATCAGCTGTACGTTGTTTGTAATGAAGCTTTATTGATAATCCTTGGTCCAATTACAGCAAAAAAAACTCCATTTGTCACTGGGGGAAAAAAAATGTTTGGATCTACAATGATAAAATATACAGTTTCGAATTACATACAAATTCAACTTAAGAACAAACCTATGGAATCTATCTTGTATGTAACCCGAGCACATTCCCTACTCTCCATTTTTAGATGTATTGAAACTATAGTTTTTTAGAATAAATTTTTGGTTTTCATTGTTATTGTTTCATGTGTTGCGTCATTTGTTGTTCTTACTAAACAGAAACTAATGTAAAAAAAATTACAAAGTCCTCTCATATTTTATCTATTTTATGAGAGAAGACTATCTAAAGAATGTCTACGCCCTACCTGGTAGTTTCTAGTAGTTAACACCATGACTGGCTAAATGCCTAACCAACAGGGACACTTAGTTCTTTTAGAGGGTTCACAAATACCAAACATATCTTAATGCGTACAGCACAGCTATAGTTGATCTGCTAACAGCCACTTATATATATGCACACAATCTGCCATTAATGTCTGAAAACTACAAGCTGACATACACATTATAGAGAGGTAGAAAAAAAATTATGGGGAAAACTGTAAATAGGGCACAAGACACAGCATAATAATCTGAAAATGCCATCATTTCTTAAAGGGCATCTCTCGGAAGATTATGATAAACAGCAGACATTGCTTGGGGGCAGCCACAGGCAGCTGTTTCACCATGTAATTTGTATGTTTCTCAGAGCAGGAAACTTTTAGAAGACTACCTTTGTACCTTATCCAAGGGCCCCAGAGAATTTTATCCTCATACTGCTGTGCTCTTAGCTCCCTGCATTAAAAGGGGTATTCCCATGAGGAAATAATTCTTTAATATTTTCTGGATAACAAAATAACAGATTCTATATTTCACTATTAACAAAATACAGCATTTCCCAGATATAATTCCAAACTGTCAGCCCTGGTGTCACTGGATACGACCGTAAAACTTCTTATTATGGTCATCTTATCGCTGCAGTGCTCTCTGGCTCCTGCCCATCTCTCCCTGCATTACAAGACCAGCTCGGGCATAGCTATGCAGCCTGCATAGACTTACTCTACTAGCTACAGTCATATAGGGTCTTTATCCAGGGTAGGGAGGCATAGCAGGGCTGATTGTGTGTGTTATAGGTGAGGTAGCAGAGCTGGAGTGTGTCATTGAGTCTTATATCCATCTCATGACTCAGATCCATCTCACCTTTCTTTTTCTATGTGTCAGATACTAGTAGAATGTTCAGAAGCTAAATAAAAGTGTAGATAAACCCTGTACCCTGATCACCTAAGCACATGATCAGCACACAGCATCTCCTAGCACAGAGAGATCATGAAGTCTCTGCTTAGAGAGTCCCGCCCATACGCTGGAAATTTACACTGACCATCACTTGGTTATAGGAGCTAAAAGAGCAATAAGACTGTATACAATTGTAAAGTATGGGGGTTAAAAATTATTTTTATTGTGTTAACATCTCTAGGGGATTCAAATTTGAGAACTTTCTTACATAGGGAAACCCATTTAAGCTGTTACATATCCATACCACTCGCTAACCGAATGTTTTATTCCAGCAGCTTGCAACCGTATAGAGGCTGTGATGCAGCATGCAGATAAGCTTCAAGTGCATTGGGAGAAGCCCCAATCCTAAAATATAACAATTTTAATTTAAATTCTACATTTACAATTCTGCTTCTGCTTATAACATACACAAGGTAAAAGGTACAATTAAACAGCTTTGGTCCTACTAACTATTACTGGTTGCATGGTCAAAGTTGGTGACAGCATTTACAGTTTATATTTTTGAGCAATTGATAGTATAAAGTAAAGTAAGGAAAAATGTCACAATATCATGCAATAAGTTTATAAATGTATGCAACCCAGCCTAGTAATGGTCTTAAAAATCACGTTAGACATTTAGTAGCTCATAATGGAAGATTGTGTGGGTAAAATAGGAAAATTACGGATGTTTGGCTGTGATCACTGCGCTTCCAAACTTCTGTTTCAACAAGGCCTCATTCCAGTTAGTAAACCAAGCCCAACAGTGGGTCTATAACATGTTGTTGAGTCACAAATAATGGTGTCAAATAGTGCCCAGAATACTGATTTGTAAAAGTTAAGGAGGGAGATTTAAAATACACTGGCACTAATTCTGGCATATATATATCCAGCACCGTTTGTGCGGTGGGGCATTTCTAGGCCTAGCAGAGAGTTACACTATAGCCTGCTCCTGAATGGGTACTCCTCCTTAAATGGCCCTCCACACCCACTTTTTGCATAGGTGGTATAAATAGGCACCAGGAATTTTGATTATTTCATGGCTTGAATGCAAAAGAAATTACTTACACGAACTGATAAATTCACCCGATTTGTTATATTTTTCGTACAGAGGTTTCAGGAATTAAAGGAAACCATTAAATCCAACACCCCTAAATAAATATTTTTTAAACTGCTATTAGAAAGCAATGCAGCTAACACTAAATAGTTTCTCCTCATGCCAATAAACTTTTACATTTTGTTCCCAAAGTTATCTAACCATGTATACAAATCCCCCTATGTGAATCCGATCTGTGTATTCCTCAGTGATGAGTCTAGCATATACATTTTTAACTCAAAAAAGGGTCCTTAATGACCTAGAAAATAAATTGCATCCCAAAAAATGAAATTCAAACTACACAACAAGACGGAATGCATATGAAGAAAAATACTTTATTAAACAAAATCATAGATAAAAACAATTAAAAAATGCACTGGATGTGCATATACAAAAAATCCAACCGACTCCCTTAGTAGATGACAAAACAATGAGTGCTAACCAGATAAAGTTGACCTGGTATTGTTCAGCCTGCAAACAAAGTCTATTCAATATGACAACATCCCCTAAGAAGTTAGGATATAAGTTGAAATAAATGCTGAATAGTCCAGGAATGAAAAGAAATATAAAGTATGTAATTACTTTAGGTACATTATAAGATGATAAAGGGAGCTGGAGGAGCAGAGTCCCCACACGTATCGCCTTTCTGCACAGGCTTCCTCAGGGGTAAATGAGGTATGGCGATAAGCCAAGTATAAATAGGCGTGACCCACCTCCAGACACAGCCCACAACAAGCGCGCTTCCTGTAAAGGATGTCGGCGTGCATTCCAACCGGCGGAAGTGACATGACGCGCATAAAAAGTGTCCATCGCATATACAGCAATGGATAGGAGCATAGTTCACATGATGCGATACAAGATACAAGATAAGCGATACAAGATTGCGATACAAACCCAAAGGATGCCGGCGTACAGAGTGTGTGAGCGCAGTGTGCATGATAACAATAAAACAGTCCGACTATCAATAAATAGTTAAACAGAACACAGTAGTCTCATATAACGGCACTTCTAAAATAGCAGTAGGACTTGAAACGAATACCTGAGAATACCTGAATACCTGAGGTAGGCTTTGGCGTTGCAACGATGCTCAATTGGTACCAAGGGGCCCTAAGAGTGCCAAGAAAATATTCCCCACACCATGACACCACCACCACCAGCCTGAACCGTTGAAACAAGGCAGGATGGAACCATGCTTTCATGTTGTTGACGCCAAATTCTGACCCTACCATCCGAATGTCGCAGCAGAAATAGAGACTCATCAGACCAGGCAACGTTTTTCCAATCTTCTACTGTCCAATTTCGATGAGCTTTTGCAAATTGTAGTCTCAGTTTCCTGTTCTTAGCTGAAAGGAGTGGCACCCGGTGTGGTCTTCTGCTGCTGTAGCCCATCTGCCTCAAAGTTCGACGTACTGTGCGTTCAGAGATGCTCTTCTGCCTACCTTGGTTGTAACGGGTGGCGATTTGAGTCACTGTTGCCTTTCTATCAGCTCAAACCAGTCTGCCCATTCTCCTCTGACCTCTGGCATCAACAAGGCATTTCCGCCCACAGAACTGCCGCTCACTGGATGTTTTTTCTTTTTCGGACCATTCTCTGTAAACCCTAGAGATGGTTGTGCGTGAAAATCCCAGTAGATCAGCAGTTTCTGAAATACTCAGACCAGCCCTTCTGGCACCAACAACCATGCCACGTTCAAAGGCACTCATATCACCTTTCTTCCCCATACTGATGCTCGGTTTCAACTGCAGGAGATTGTCTTGACCATGTCTACATGCCTAAATGCACTGAGTTGCCGCCATGTGATTGCCTGATTAGAAATTAAGTGTTAACGAGCAGTTGGACAGGTGTACCTAATAAAGTGGCCGGTGAGTGTATAATACTGGTAAAGATATTCAGACCGAAAATGCACCTATCATCCTAGAGAAAAGATCTAATATTAAGCAGCATTATTTATTCTAATAAACTGAAAAGAATACAAAATGCATGTGCAATTGTGTGCATATATCGGTAAATTAATACGACAGAAGATTCATAAAGGTGATAAAGTGCTTTGTGCTAAAAAATACATCGTACAGTATGGGTCTGGCTAGATTACTATATCTAAATATGCTGGTTGCTGAGGATAAATGTATTTTCTTTATCCAGGACCTATACATTTTAGTGCAAATACAAAAAGGAATGCATGGATTAAATAGAACTGTACAGCCCAAAATATATTTGGTACTAGAATAGTTAACCCTAAAGTGCCAAATCTGTAAAAAACGCGTGCAAGACGGACTATAAATGCATGATCCTAAAAAGCCGCACATAGAAGCCTAAACCAGATCGTGAAACTAAATAGTCGAACAAAAACAAAGGTGAAAAGCCGCGCTCTAGTGGGACTGAGCTGGAGGCAGGTCAAACCAATACAAGATAACAAAAGTACAGTTACAATTAAAAAACAATAATTGATAGAAGAGATATTATACATATCATAGTGTTAGACGGGCACAAGAGAAGACTACCAACTCTGAATATCTTTACCAGTATTATATAGGACTTCGGTGTTGTCAATATTAGGAATAATACTTTTTTTCTTTAATATACTTTATATTCTATATGCATACTTACTGCAAATAACCTTTTTGCCATTTATTTATAATATCGGTTAAATGCGAATGTCTCAGGTATTCGTTTCAAGCCCTACTGCTATTGTAGAATGTAGAAGTGCCGTTATAGGAGCCTACTGTGTTCTGTTTAACTATTTATTGATAGTCGGACTGTTTTATTGTTATCACATTTAGTGACGCACACACAGTGCGCTCAATACACACTCTGTATGCCGGTATCCTTTGGGTTTGTGTCGCAATCTTTGGCGCATGCGCCATGTGAACTATGTTCCTCTCCATTGCTGTATATTTGAAGGACACTTTTTATGCGTGTCTCTGGGAAGCGCGCGTGTTGTGGGCTGTGTCTGGAGGTGGGTCACTCTTATTTATACTTGGCTTATCGCCATACCTCATTTACCCCTGAGGAAGCCTGTGCAGACAGGCGATACGTGTGGGGACTGTGCTCCTCCAGCTCCCTTTATTATATTATAATGTACCTAAGGTAATTACATACTTTATATTTCTTTCATTCCTGGACTATTCAGCATTTATTTCAACTTATATCCTAACTTCTTAGGGGATGTTGTCATATTGAATAGACTTTGTTTGCAGGCTGAACAATACCAGGTCAACTTTATCTGGTTAGCACTCATTGTTTTGTCATCTACTAAGGGAGTCTGTTGGATTTTCTGTATATGCACATCCAGTACATCCCATCTTGTTGTATATTTTGCGTCTAGCATAGTCATAAATCTCCCCCACAGCCGTGCCTACAGCATGAGGGAGGGGGGAATGAGAGAGCTAATTTACCTTTAGCAAGCCACACACAGCCAATGTCTCAACTCTCTCTTTACTCCTTCACTCTGTTATTCTCTTGAGCGATTCACACACGTCCAACATCTCTCTTTCAACTCTCTCATTCCCCCTCCCTCAGGAATTCTTTTCAGCAAGACACATAGACAACATTTCTCAGCTCCCTCATTATCCCATCCCTCATGAATTCTCTTCAGCAAGTCACAAAAAAACATGGGGCACACTATGAACCACATAACAGGTTCCCTTTAAACCAGTGTCAGAGATAATTGAGGTGAGGGTCTCCAAACCCCTCTGTAAGAGTTGTAGAGTGAATTCCAAATTGCTGATCGATCAGTTAATCCAGTACTGGCCTGAGAGCCATATCGCAAGAAACAGATTGGAGCATTTTATAAAAACAACTTATACTTTATTATTGCACTATAGGGTATTTTAGCAAGCATAAGAGGGAGGAGCCCTCTTGGGCACTATACTTGATTGTGAATGCCTTATTCTAATTTTGTCATGTTTCCGTCTATGTGCAGAAAGGCACGTAGATTAGACAACATATCATGTAATATAGATATACATGAGGCTCCACTCTTCCTCAAAGTGTATGGAGGAGGAACATGATGTACGCTCTTCAAGGCTGTGTTGGAGATGATGTCTTGGAGGTCATAGCACACAGATGACATGCTGCATAGTTACAAAATATGAAACTGAGGTATGTTAATATCAAATGTTAATTCTTTCTTGAACAACTTCTACCAGAAAATATAGTTATATTCATAAACACCGGTAATATGGGTAATGAATCTGCCATTTTGGTCGAGGTTATAGTACTTAGGTAATCTAGGCATCTTAATGCATTGTATTGTATAAATAATGGCTACCTGAATGCAGGCCAGCAAGTCAGGGTGTAGCCAATCGTGTTCCTCAAGAAGTATTATACTTATTGAAGAATCTCAAACAACTGGTTTCGTAATGTAACGCTATTGTCTGAGATGGAAAAAGGGAGTATTTACTATTTGGGAGCATTAACCACTGAAAATATGGCAGTCAAGAAAACAAATCAACATATGACTTAAATGCATAACACTTTTTAATGACAACTCTGCAAATACCTATAATTCAAGCAAGCCAGACTGTGCTGGACTGGCTGGCTTTCTGATATCTATGGGAGTGTGGCAACTTACATACATGTCAGATGTCAAAAGGAAAAAAGGATTTTGGTATATTCAAATATGAGCCTTTTTTCTCACAAGAGAAATGCCTCCTTTATATTTAAGGAGTGGTGGGTAGTTATAGGATGCAATGATCACCACCCAAAATTTAATAATGTGCAGCACATGGCTAATTTGAAATACAAGTGGTACCCAATTTACAGATAACCCCTAGTTACAGAAGGGCCTCTATCTGCCCACTGTGACCCCTGGTGAAGCTCTCTGGGTTCTTTACTTGAGTCCCAAGTTGCAATGATCAGCTGGAAGGTGTCTGGAATGAAGTTTTACAGATAATCCTTCTGTCACAAAGGGTGTGAACCTCTGTGCCACGTGACCAACTTCCTCAGATGGCAATGACCCAGTGAACCCCTTGTTCTTTACAGAGCTCCTGATGGTGGATATGCCTGTGCCAAGGGGACACAAGAGGCACCTCTAAGGAGAATGGGAATAGGATACAGCTGTTACTAGGGAGACTAGAAGACACCAGAGGTACAGGCGGCCACCGAAGATCAGAGCTCAGGAACAGCAGTGCAAGTCCTGAGGATGAGGCTATACAGCAAAAGACAGGAGGACAAAAAAGACAAATCACGAGGAAAGACAGCAGGACACTTCAGGCAAGACACAAGGTACTTTGACCCTCAGGCACTGAGGGAGAGGGCATGATCCAATACATACCTGCTGGAGGGCCAGGATTGGTTGCCTAGGTCACATGCACAAATCTGTTACATTACAGGAAGTAATGTCATCCGATGTCCTGCAAAAACCAGAGTAGAGCAGACATGACAGAAACTCTGGAATGGACTTCAGAAAACACCAAGGCATGAAATCCAGGACTGGAGTAAGGCTGGGAAAGCACCTGGTTGACCAGTCAGCTCTGCTTCCTGGCCACCGGCCAAGGCGGAGGAGATTAGAACGAGCAGCACCCATCTGAACACGAGATCTAGAACTGAAGAAATCCAATTCTCATTGGGACAAAAAATTTTTTGTCTGTAGTTACAATTATAAAATATACCAGTTCCGACATACAAATTCCCAAACATAAAGAACCTATCTTATACTTAACATGGGGACTTCCTCAGGGGCGTAACTAGGAGAGGCAGGGCACCATAGCAAACGTCATAATGGGCCCCCCTTAAAATTCACATATTACATTCACATTACACTTACATAAACATACAGTTCTTCACTCATACACACACACATATAGAGCATATACACATCACAGATATACTCATACATGCCATATACAACATATATACACACATACAGTATATATGCACATCACAGATACATACATATACAGCATACATACATCACATATACAGCTCCCCCAGCAATCACTGTATACAGCTCCCCCAGCAATCACTGTATACAGCTCCCCTAGCAATCACTTTATACAGCTCCCCCAGCAATCCCTATATACAGCTCCCCCAGCAATCCCTATATACAGCTCCTCCAGCAATCCCTGTATACAGCTCCCCCAGCAATCACTATATACAGCTCCCCCACCAATCAGTATATACAGGTTCCCCCAGCAATTACTATATACAGCTCCCCCAGCAATCACCATATACACTCACTGGCCACTTTATTAGGTACGCCTGTCCAACTGCTCGTTAACACTTAATTTCTAATCAGCCAATCACATGGCCGCAACTCAGTGCATTTACGCATGTAGACATGGTCAAGACAATCTCCTGCAGTTCAAACCGAGCATCAGTATGGGGAAGAAAGGTGATTTGAGTGCCTTTGAATGTGGCATGGTTGTTGGTGCCAGAAGGGCTGGTCTGAGTATTTCAGAAACTGCTGATCTACTGGGATTTTCACGCACAACCATCTCTAGGGTTTAAAGAGAATGGTCCGAAAAAGAAAAAAAACATCCAGTGAGCGGCAGTTCTGTGGGCGGAAATGTCTTGTTGATGCCAGAGGTCAGAGAATGGGAGAATGGGCAGACTGATAGAAAGGCAAGCTGATAGAAAGGCAACAGTGACTCAAATCGCCACCCGTTACAACCAAGGTAAGCAGAAGAGCATCTCTGAACGCACAATACGTCGAACTTTGAGGCAGATTGGCTACAGCAGCAGAAGACCACACCGGGTGCCACTCCTTTCAGCTAAGAACAGGAAACTGAGGCTACAATTTGCACAAGCTCATCGAAATTGGACAGTAGAAGATTGGAAAAACATTGCCTGGTCCGATGAGTCTCGATTTCTGCTGCGACATTCGGATGGTAGGGTCAGAATTTGGCATCAACAACATGAAAGCATGGATCCATCCTGCCTTGTATCAACGGTTCAGGCTGGTGGTGGTGGTGTCATGGTGTGGGGAATATTTTCATGGCACTCTTTGGGCCCCTTGGTACTAATTGAGCATCGTTACAACGGCACAGCCTACCTGAGTATTGTTGCTGACCATGTCCATCCCTTTATGACCACAATGTACCCAACATCTCATGGCTATGATGCGCCATGTCATAAAGCTGGAATCATCTCAGACTGGTTTCTTGAACATGACAATGAGTTCACTGTACTCAAATTTTATCTTCAGGCGGTGTCATATGCCTCATACTCTGTTTGGGTCAGACTGTGAAATTTAGCCAGCACACAGTATGCGATTCAAATGCTGACCAGCGTTGTGTGCTGCTGGCCTAAAAGTAACCCTTCGATACAAAATTACATGATAGCACACAAAAGGTAAACAAACAAATAAACTATGAAAATGTTCCCCAGGAGTCAAATATGAGTAAGTAAAGAAAGAAAAAACACACACGTAAAATATGGATGAATATACATTGATATTTTTGAATAAAATTGTAAAAAAAGTTGTTGCCCAGTTTGCCTGAAGCTATTATATCTGATATTCTATATCGAGACAAACATTGTGCAATAGGTAATTAATTTGTAATGTTCATTAAAAATATTTAAAAAACTTTCCCCCCACTTTTTGTAACTTTAATCATCTGAAATAAAACCAAAAATGAAAAAAAAAAAAAAATCCTACGTGTCATGAAGAAAAATGCTGCAAAATTAGTAAAGGCTCCCCAGTGTCCCCATTGAGAATAGTGCACACATTGCCAAAGAGTTTCTATAGTAAAACTGACTTTTTCTGAAAAAAAGGTGTTTCTGTATGCAGAGCTGTGTCCCTACTCCCTTGGGAGTGGCCAGTGAGGAGTGGAGCAGACAAGTATGATTGTCTGAGGGGGAAGCAGCAGGGGGCGGGGGCTGGGAGGGTGGTTGTCTAGATATAGGGACATGGGAGGGTTTTTTTAAATCTGAAATCTGTATATGACGAAACAGTTTCCTGAGGTTCGGGGGAAACCACTCCTCATTGGCCACTTCCATGGAACTTTCATCTAACTCCAGACAACAAAACAAAACACTCATAATAGAAAAGATGTATTTACACCTTGTATTTTTTAATCATCCTGGGATGGAAGGAGCCACGAGTCTTTACAGTCTTTTCCTGTACAGTAACCCTTGGTTCTGCAGCAGACTCCATTCACTTGAGTCCATAGTGCAGCCCTTATTCACAAGATTGATACCTGATTTAGGTCAGATAAATGATATTGTGAAGACATATAAAGTCATGGCAAATTGCTAGCAGATTATGCCTTTTAAAAAAAACAATGTATTAAACCAAAGAGGGAAATGAGATTTACTGTATTTTGTCTTCAACATATACATTCTCACCAAATTTACATGCAAATTTAAGGTTATCGTCCCCTCTTTCCATGGAATATTGACAAATTTCTGAATTTGTAAACAGAAGTTTTTCCATGAATCTCATCAATGTCATATAGCATATACTTGATTTGTTGCATAAGCAGCATTGTTCTCAATATTACTGATAAGAGTCAGTGTCAGACATGATCCCATCAGTGCAGTGCACTCCTCTATTGTCCCTCTCCCTCCCTTCTCAAACCTCTCCAGGACTCCTGTGCCCGATGGCCCCTCCCTCCTTCCTGCTGCAAACACAATACAGTTTCTGTCAAGCAAGTTTCGCTGCATTTAAAGGGAACTTTACACAAGTTGCAGACAGATCGCAAAGAGTTGCAGAAAGACAATAAACTGAGGATCCTTGTGCAGCGTCTGGAGGAGAGTCATATGGGGTCTTCCTGATCTCCAGCTGCAGGTGTAAACGCTGCATTGTGCCTACACTCCGTGGATCCTTGTAGGAGTGTGGATTATAATCTCCTCGGATTATTTTGTTTTCACTTTCCATCTCCATCTGGCTGTACTATGCGGACCCCGACTGTGATGATCATTGGCATGGTGCTGGCCCCCTGTGGGCTGGTGCTAAACCTCACCTCTACGGTGGCACCAGCCTGGCGGACACTCAGCTCCTTAACGGACAGACCCACGGATATAATATGGAACGAAGGCATTTGGGATATATGCCAGGAGTCAACCACTAATCAGAACAAGCAGTGTGGACAGACGGACAATGCCTACTTCAGCCAACAGGTGGTGCAGGTGGCCCGGGGATTAATGATCGCCTCCCTGGCAGTCACTGCCCTGGGCATAGCCGTGGCCTCCTGGGGTGTGCGATGCTGGGAAGATGTGCCCCACTTCATAATATCTGCTATTGGTGGCACAGTGATCTTCATCTCAGGTGTCCTCAGTTTGATACCTATTGCTTGGTACAACTCTCAGATCTATACTTTGCCAAACCAGGGACAACTTCACACCTATGTAGGATATGCACTGGTCCTTGGCTACCTGGGTAGCTGCTTTGAAATCATAGGTGGATTTTCGCTTATGCTCTGCTTTGTACCACCCTGTAAGAAATGCTTGAAGAACAGGGGGAAACCTACATCAGCTATGTACTACAACCAAAAACAAACCCCCTACAAGGAAAAACACGATAACCATGTCTACAGTGTCCAGATTCCGGATTATCAATCAAATAGATACAGTGTACAGAATGATAACTACCAGCATGGTAATAAGTCCAACTCTATGGCTTACAGCCCCAGGTCTTACACCAACCCCATGGACGTGACAGCAGGAGAGCGCCCTAGGAGTAGTAGACCTGGAAGTCAGCTGAGTTCTCTACCCTGTGACTCTGATCTACTGTAGAGCTTTGGTAGCCCCTTATACATATTTCATTCTAAATGAAGGAGCGTGTAAATCGACAGGTGCACGGTTATATTTTTGTATCTTTTTTTTAATAAATTGTACATTGTGCTTTTAAGTTACCATATTATAAATATTAGGATCACACTCACTTGTAATACTTTGCACTGAAAATGTAGTGGCCTTATGATCACACATATGGTCTATATTTTGTATATAAAATTGCAGTGGACATTTATTTTATAATAACTTATTGTTTTATATTGAATTATAAACCACAAGTAACTGAAATGTCCAGTGCCAATTCCCTTCTCTTCAGGTTGAAATTCAGGTGTTATGTTTTATTTTCTCTCTTATGGGGTGCAATATTTCTATTTAAATCTTTTTTTTTTTTTTTTAAACAAAATGACGTTTCATATTTCGGTAATTATTGAGACATGTACTTATATAGGAAAGTTTACACACAGCAAATGTTTTGCAGTTGTTTAAATAATTTTTTATACCTAGTTTTGTCCTCTATTTGTCCATTTACTGGTTGTATCGACTTTAATGAAAGAAATCTATGGTGAAAAATAACCATGAAAAAAAAAATCACTTAATACACATAGTAAATAATGTAAACTTTGGTTACAAAAAAAGGCTGTGGGACCAATACAAAAGTTCTTGATATTATTCATTAGTTGCCCTATCAATGTCTATCACTTTATGAAGAAAAAGAAATTGTAACAATTATATTAAAGTCACTATTGTTACCATTATAGATAGGTTAATATGTGGCAGCCATCACCTGTAAACCTGGAGTGAGCCTGGGCAACAAGTACTACATTCTTCTGTTTTTGATTATACATATAATTACATATTTCACCATCAAAAGGATTAGCTGATTACAGCAACATTTATATTATGTCTCTGACAATAAATTATTCTATTCATCATTATAGTTGTGTGCCTTTTAGTCTCTTTTCCCAATCAGCTTTTTTTTTTATTCTAATTTTGAACCATACTAAAAATACACAAGCAAGGCATAACTTCAGCACGTCCATGGGAATACTTTAAAACATTTCTTCTTTTATTTCTTGATATCAAACATCATCCACTGCAAACAGATAAATTATCAGACTGGACATAGTGTGAACAGACCCGACGCATTTCATACTAAACAGACTTATTCATGGTCATGTCGGTTGTTTGTGCTCCAAACATTTAAATGCAATAACTATTACTCCCACCTGGAAGTGGGCAGGAATTCATTATCACATGACTGGTCCACATCCCCAAGGTGTTCCAGCCCATTTAATCCATGACTTTTATGCTATTTCTGTAACCCTTGTGCACAAACTCATTGATAACCCACACACACACACACTATATATAATATAAGTTCAATGAACATTACAAAGAGATCTCATACAAAGAAACCTACATGGATTAATTAATGCACAAATGCATTTGTATTTCTTTGTTACTACGTTAGTACATTATTCTACATGAATGCTGTAAGAAAAAGAATATTACTTGTTAGCTTCTTTAGTAACTATAGTAACAAAGTAACAAATCCCGTCTCAGGTTTAACTGCACGGGTTGTCTGCTCTTCAGGATAAATATCCAGTAGGATATATAGTAGTTTGGTTACATGATTTTGTTGTTCTATATACTGGAAATACACATCTAAAATATTTTTTGTTTAAAAATACAGATTTACATAGAGGAGCTCCTCACGGTGCCCATTAGCTACAGTTTCCCTGTAGATTACTTTTAGAAAGTAGTATTTTATGCCACAACCAGGAATAGAAGGTCCTAAGAAAATGTATAATGGTAATTGTATAACTTCTGTTTTCTTGATCTAATCCTTTTCTGGTCTAACAATTAACAGTGGCCCACATGTACTGATGTGGTCTGCTACTTTGTACAAATATACAGTGAATAGTAATCAGATATACCAACTTTAGGACAGGGGAGTACACCATGATATAGATTTGTCAAATCTACTCTAACAAAACACATTTTCTGTACGATAGGCCTGCTCAAGACTTACTTTATAGCATTATGTGCTAAGAATCTGTTGCCCTGCGTTAATAAATCTGGATTATTTTATTTGCCTAGATACAAGTGAGGCGCAACTTCCTCAGTTTCAAATCTGGGTGATTTGAAATATTTTTTCCCTAAAAAGGGTTTGCATATTTCTTAATACTGGATCAATTATATTCCTTGGCTACAAATATACTCTTTGGCTCTTACTCCGTGCCATAAAACATCAATGTGTGAAGCAATTATTGAAGCGATGTTCAGCCTCTGAATTGTGGAGTGCTAGGTCTGTGGCTGCTTCTGTAAGTGTAGTTTGCCTTATGCAGGGTGTGCCAGATTATTGAATACTGGTGCACCGTCTTCAATTATCTGGCGCACCCTGCACTGCTCAGGAAGCGGGCACCATCTTTATTTAGGTGCACCTTTAACTTACAGCAATTCTGTTGAGTCGCTGTATTGTCGGTACAGTGCAGCCGCAACACAAAACTGGCGCAGGCACCTCCTAAATACATGTGCAATCTCCAAAAACATTCTTTCTAGTGCAAAATCAGACAGAATTCTGGCACAGCCAGGTTAATAGATCTGGCCCAGTATCTTTTGGATTCTGCAGAAATTACTGAGGTGTCTTTCAATAGTGGTATTAAGGGAAATCCCATTGACATTAATGTAAAGTTGATGTAATCTTTTATGTCATTCTTTATGCATGCAGTTTTTTCAAACCCAGAAAAAGTACTGCAGTCACCGTCATTTTTTTCATCAAATGCATGCATGCATAGCAGATGCTTGCCAAACTGAAACAATGGATTTCATAAAATTTACATTGATGGACTTAAGGAACAGGTGTCTGAACAGTTGTGTGAACTTAGCCTTATAACACTATTCTGTTAATATTGTATCTGTTCCAAGACTATACATACAATGCCTGAACAGTGATTTGTTACTCATTAATGCCTTTCACAAGCGGATATGTGTGACTTATTTTTAATTCTTTTCACATTGATCACTTAAGAATCGTCTTAAGAGACCGGAATCCTGTGAATAATGATTATTACATTGCCATATATAATGCATTAAAAAAATGCTTTGTAACAGTTCACACGGTTTTGTAAAAATAAAGGAAAACATCACTTTTTAAAGAAATAATTCCTTGTGTATATTCTGGTTTACATACATGTTCTAAATGAAGCGAAGTTTGGACAACCATAACACAGAGCACCCTAAGGCTGCATTCACATTGCCGTATGGGGGACGTATATACAGCCAATATACGTTCCCCATATATGGCAATGGACGCAAAGTGCCCTACGGGAGCAGTACACAAGTGCGGCACCGTACCGTTCCATACCGTGTGAAAAGATAGGACATGTCCTATCTTTTCTCGGCATACGGCGCCATGTTCCTTTATGGAGAGGGGCAGGGTGAACAGTGCTTACCCCCTCATTCTCCTCTCCCCGGCGCTGCCATGTGTCCTCCGTGCTACGGTACGGCAGGCACACTGCAGTCTGAATTCAGCCTGTTCACGGAAACAAGAAGGACTGTTTGCAATAGTTTTTATTGTTGCTTACTATTTGCCCCTATAGATTCTGAAGCAGTTGCTACCATGATTATTACATTGCCTTCTACAATGCACTAAGAAAATGCTTTGTAACAGTTGTAACACTGTTTTGAAAAAATAAAGGAAAACATCACATTTTAAAGAAATTATTTCTTGTGTATATTCTGGTTTACATACATGTTCTAAATGAAGCTACGGTAAGTTTGGACAACCATAACACAGAGCACCCTACTAAGTGTATGTGCTACCTGTTCACGGAAACAAGAAGGACGGTTTGCTATAGTTTGTTTTGTTGCTTACTATTTGCCCCTATAGATTCTGAAGCAGTTGCTACCATTGTGAGATAAGATTGCATTGAGTGGATGTTTACACAACTGTAACTGAGCAGTGATATCTGTATTTACCCATTGACATCAGTAAAGAATGAAAACACATTTAGTTATAGTGAATGATTAGATAGTGTCTAGAAGTGAGTATTGACCTCAGTCGTTTGAAATATGTTAAATAATCTATCAGAATTTATAGCGGAAAAATGTTTAATTATGATTATATATTAATTATATATTAAACATGACCAAAAACATTAAACAGAAGGTTAAGATAAAAGTACTTACGGTATTATTGTAACAACAGACTTAATAAATGCATACATTTTAAGTTATCATTAACCCCATAGCACAATAATACGTAACTGTACATATTGCTGTGCTGTGGGGGAGTATGAAGAGGGCTCACGGCCTGAATGAAGCAAGTACGCGTCGCTAACAGCCACGATTGGTTCTAGTACCGATCGCAAGTGTTAACCCTTTGATTGGGCGCCGCCGTCTTGGCTCCGATCATCGCTTCCTGTGACGTCATTGGGGAGTGGCGATCCATTGCCATGACAGCTTCGAGTCACACAAAGATCCAAGGCTATCCCGTTTTAGGCTATTAGAATGTGTGATTTGCACATAATAGATGGTGTGCAAAATCCCCATATCCTGCCAAACTATACCCTAGGGAGTCTGAAAAATAGTAAAAAAATAAAAAAGTTAAAGAAAAAAATTATATTAAAAAGCCCTAAAAATTTTAATCACCCCCCTTTCCCTGTGGGTATCGCTGCGCCCAAAAATGCCTAATCAAAATATAATAACGGTTTTTCACAGCGTTTAACCCCATTACAGAAAATAGCGCCCAAAGTCGCAAATGGCATTTTTTTTTACATTTTGAAAAAATATAAAAAATTCTATAAAAAGTGGGCTAAAAGTCGTACAGTCCTAAAAATAGAAGCATTGAAAACGTCATCAAAAGTTGCCAAAAATGACACCACCCACTGCTCTGTATACAAAAAAACAAAAAAGTTATTAGCGTCAGAAGACGACATAATGAAGATTTTTTTTTGTACAGGTGGTTTTAATTTTTGTAAATGTATGAAAACATTCAACAATGAATAAAGTAGACCTGTCATCTGGGGCGCACAGTGAAAGTAAATCCAAAGCCCACAAGAAATGGTGCAAATGTGTTTTTTCATCATTTTCCCTGCATTCAGAATTTTTTCCCCACTTCCCAGCATAGAATATTAAACACTATGAAGTGCAATTTTTTTTATGCAAAAAACAGGCCCATACACAGCTCTTTACATGGAAAAAAAAATACAGATTTTTGAAAGGGGGGAGTGAAAAATAAAGACGCAAAAACGAAAAAGGGCCTGGTCCTTAAGGGGTTAATACATATTTACAAGACTTGGTACTTGTGTTGCTGTCCTACAATAAATATTTAGTTAGCATTTAAAGGCCTAAAATACCATAGAAAAACTTCTTGTTAGGCCTCCTGGACTTCTACGGAATCGCAGAGCCGTAAACACGGAAAGGACCTGCTCTGAGTTTTTCTTAGGGTCACATGGCTGAGGAATCCTTAGCTGTGTGTATGAGCACCGAGAAATACATGGAGCTGTGAGACAGCGGCAAACCTTCAGCTGTATCACCTAAGGCAGCGATGGCAAACCTTTTAGGCACTGAGTGCCGAAACTACAAGCAAAAGCCACGTATTTTTCAAAAAGGGCCAAATGCCAATTTAAAGTAACAGGTTTGAAACGTACTGGCACCCTGAGGACACCAATACAGGAGAAAGAAGGAGAAATTTGTATTATTATTGTAGTTTCCCTCTAAAGACCCCTTAACAGGATGAATCACAGGTCCGGAGAAGGGGCTACAATGAAAATCAAGCTCTGTCCACACCTCCTTGATTCAGGTCTTGAGGCCTGGATGGTGACCTTTGTGCTGAGTGATGGCCTGGGTGCCCAAAGAGAGCTCTCCGAGTGCCACCTATGGCACCCTTGCCACAGGTTCGCCACCACTGACCTAAGGAAACAAATGATTGTGTGCATAAAGCCTCAGGATGCAGAAATGCACCAAGGTGAGATTCCCACTCATTGTCAATGCCAAATAAATTTCATATTATTCATCTAGAATATGAGATGTCAATTTTCACCCTCATTTCATATCTTGTGCTAAAGGCGAATGGTACATGGTTTGTTTTAACAACTGAACTTGTCATCTCCATGACAATAGATACCAGTGTTTCCTTATGGACATTTTTTTTACTCCTCCTTGAGCATACACATATCAGGGAAATTAACATCACAAGTTGAATTGAATTGATAATGGATGTCCTATTGTGACTAATTTAGCAATTGAGAAGATGTCACAAAGAGAGGGACAGACATGTAAGTACAAAGGAAAATGCATTGTAATGTTAAGTGTCTTTGTGATGGTACATAATTCCACTAGAAAATAATCGTATGGCAGTCTGATAAATAACAAAAGGGCAAAAGTGAACAATACACTAAAACAATCAGAAACCAGACACTAACGACACTAATAATTTCCTGATAAATATTTGTCCACCTTGGGGCTCTTTCACATTGGCTTTGATTGTAACGTCCGTGATTCAGTAATTTCCATGGGTGCGTCACAAAGCCATTGATTTCTATGGGTGTTTTCACATTGGCTTGTATTTTTACTGATTCGTTGTCCGTGAAAAAAATAATGAAACATTTCCTATTTTTTTCACTGATGTGTACCACGATAGGCAATAGAGGTCTATGGATCTGCAAGAAAGAAAAAAACTGATGAAGCATCCATTTTTTTTTCACAGATTAGGCTGGAAAACTAGGTTTGATGTTTCCAAGCAACGTTAAATCTTCATTTTTTTTCTGCAGACATGGAGATAAAATGAAAGGGACGCGCAACTGAAGGAGAGCACCAATGCCAGGGCTGGATTAAGATTGGTAGGGGCCCCTGGGTGCAAAATCCGGTGATACCCCCCCACAGAATTTAGCCCAGCGAGGGTACACATTTAGCATCCATGTAATAGGTAGGGTTCCACCTATTAATCCAACATAAAGGGGACCGTGATCTGGCCACACAATTTTTTGGCTGGATCACAGTCCCCATAGAAGTCTACAGCCCCCACTTATTCATAAAATGTACAACCTCCAGTGATAATATATACAGTGCCCAGGAATTAATATACAGCCTTCCAGTAATTAACATACATCCCCCCAGTAATTCATAAATGTACATCCCCAGTAATATACGAAGTACCCAGTAATTAATAGATATACAGCCCCCACTAATAGATATAAAGCCCTCCAATGTAATATACAGCCTCCTGGTAATAAACAGCCCCCCAAAAATATGCAGCTCGCTAGTAATAAACAGGCCTCCAGGAATAAATTTGCAGGCCCATGTAATTCATAACAAGCCCCCAGTAAAATAATAAATCTGTACTCACCTTCTCCTGTTCCCACGGTCCTCTTTCTAGATGTTGCTGGTACATTTGTGTCTATGGCATGTGCACTTGTGAGGCAGCACATAGTGCACCTAGGGCAAAGTGGTGGGGGCCCGGGGTGCACCTCTCCTATAATTCGGCCCTGAGCAAAGCCAATGTGAAATACACCTTAAGAATAAAAAGGTCCAAGTGGCCCGATTTCTGTAGATCATACTTGTAAGGCCACATCATTTCACACCACTAATTAACAGACTGCAGACTTTATACACTGGGATTTTTTTTTTCAGCATGTACATAGAATTTGTTTAAATTCCTAGTACTATGATGGCACAGCTAAAACATTTTAGGTAACCTGCAGTAATACGTACACAGACGGCCATATATAATTTGCTTCTTTTTATTCCCATACCCTTCAGTCATCCTTGGAAGTGGAGCAGTTTTGCACAATTTTCGAAACAATTAACGGGAACCATCCAGAAGGTCAATGTCACATGAGGACCTGTTCCAATGGGCTCTGACACGTTGATTTTAATTGTAATTTTTAATTGTTTCTCTAATAATACACCATGTCAACATGGCAGTAGTGTGTGATAAGTTCTGTGAGGGGGTAGTTCAAAATGCACAAGTCTTCTCATGTAGACATGACCTTCCTGAAGACAGGTTTTAATTAATAAGTTGCATTTCAAATAATTAAAGCACCCTTTCCTTGAAACAAGAACAATGATGAGGTCAGTGCAATTATCCACAGGATAGGGCCTGACTTGCTGTTCGGTGGGTTCTCAGTGATGTACCCCAGTCAGACCCCTTGACGCTCCCAGAAATGAGTAACCGGTCTCTATGGAGCTGATGGAGATTGCCAAGCGCTGTACCTGGCAATCTCCATTAGCACCACAGACATGAATGGAGCAAGCTGGATATGCGCATCCTTCTGCTTCGCCCATCTCAGGGAGTGACTGGGGTACAACAGACCCCTCGTTCTTGTGATCTGTGAGGGACCCATCACTGAGACCCCCACCGACCAGAAAGTTAGGGCATAACTTGTTTTATGGGAAAACCCCTTTAAAAACATATTAAAATGGAAGCTGTGTAATGTTCTATAGATTGTACTAAGAAACATTAATAAAAATCTGTTGACCTCAAAAACCTATGGCCATTGAAAATTCATCATAAACAGACCATAATATACCACTACTTTATTTCTGCAAGGTCAGAAGATGGTTTTACTATTAATTATTGTGGTGTACATTATTTTCCTTTTGAAAAGCCTTTTTCTGTGTATATAAAAGACAAGAGGTTTTATTCCTAGTATAAACCACATCCTCATGGCCTGCTGACTCATTGGTTGTATTCTGTATTACAAAATCACAGGAAATGGGGAAAGAAAAAAAAGACATTGAAGGAAATTTCAACAAAAAGTACAATAAAGTGACCCCTCAGAAATAGCTAAAATGTATTAGTACCTAGTAGTCACTTGGCCAAGTTCTTGCAGTGCTTTAACTTGAACATATGCAATTAATAAAAAAGGGACCATCAAAATCCACCATGATAAAGCATTTACTCATAGATACAGATACCGGGACTTTGATAATCTTCTTGTACAGGCAGTCCTCTACCCAAGAACACCTGACTTGCAGACGACCCCTAGTTACAAACAAACCTCTTTACTTTAACCCTAGGCTACAATGATAAGCTGTAACAGTTATAAAATGTGTCTGAAATTAAAGGGGTATTCCTGGAATATGAACGTCTGACACAAAAACCCATGATGATATAAATAAATGAATACAACAATACTCAATGTCATTAGTCACAAAACGGAGCTTAAATAGTTTGATTTTATGATTTACTAAATTTTATGGCCTCTGTAAAGTAGGTGGAGTTATCACCAAGATGGCCGCCACTGGAAACTACAGGTTCCATGATCTTTTAGTTCTCAGTAACTCCTCCTACCTCTCAGGCTCTGCTCCCAGTGATGATATAACAGGTTTTCTTGCTCTGTTACCATAGTAATGATGTGTAACTGCCATCACCACAACACTGGCCATACTGGATGCTCTGCAACCAACTAACTACAGCCAAACATAATGGTGATCACATGACCTGCCCAGGCAGGTGCAGGACATGTGACGTGGTCATGTGACCAGCGGCCATCTTCTGTTCTGCGACGGACCGCGCGGAGGAAATAAACGGACTGATTAAAGGGCCAGTAGCATTTTAATTCTTCATCACAGTGTATGTCATCAGCATTTTTCTGCTAAGGGGAGCAAAATTTTAAATAACAACTAATTACACATTAGCTTATATTTTGAGTATCCATTTGCATATGAATTATGCTGATTCCTGGAATACCCCTTTAAGCTTTATGGATAAACCTGGTTCTTATGACAACCCAACATTTTTAAAATACAATTGTCACAGAGACAAAAAGAATTCTGGCTGGGGCTACAATTCTAAAATATACCATTACGAAATTCAACATAAGAACAAACCTACAGAACCTATCCTGTATGTAACCCAGGGACTGCCTGTATTTGTTATCCATGAGTGAGTATGGAGCATCACCCTGCTTTCTTCCTCCTCCCTCTGCCTGTGTAATCTGGCATCAACAGGAAATTCTGGGAAAGGGGGTGCCTGGATCCATGAGTAAATGTACCTGGTTTATCATAATGGATTTTGAGTACAGTAGTAGATTTTGTTTACAGGGTCCATAAGGTGCATATTTCCCATTTAGGAAGACATACTATAAACTATACATTATGTTTGGAGGGCCCACAGGGGCCTGATCGCAGTGTGGCAGCAGTTGGATTTCCAGGGACCAGAGTGGCTGGCTTTAATGCGGCCTAGCGGTGGTTGGCCCACAAGAACAGGCCTCATTCTTGACCATTTAGTAGATGCAAGAAGAGGGGGAGGTTGTAATTTAGAGAATGGATCCCCTGGAGCACTTCTGGTGTGCGGCAGAATAGATTGAGGGCAGCTGTTGAAAGAGGCCCGTGATCACACTGGAGAGCCAGGGAGCACACAATGGAAATATTGAAGTAGATAATTCATTGTTTCTTTAATGGAACACAGGGACGGATTAAGACTGCCATGGGCCTTAGGCTGTATAAATATTAAAGCCCATACAAGTTTGGAATTTACTTCCTACATATGGTACTAGAATCAAGCATCTTGGGGAATGAAGGATGTGTTCCTTCTGCCTACTTTCAATTTGCGGTTTCAAATGAATAAATCAGTGAATATTCAATAAAGTTAATATCAATAGGGTAGGGATTCATTTTTCATTTTTTATTTTCTATTTTTTATTTTTATTATTAACTTTATGGAATATTCACTGATTTATTCATTTGAATGATTGATTTTATCCTCTATGTATTTTTATTACCACTACATAGAAATATGGACTTTTATTCCTTATTACATTTGGTTGTGTCTATCCACTTCTATCTATATGTCTGACTAACACTTATTACGTTTGTTTTTTTATATACGAAACATTTGTAACTGGACACATATATACTTGATTTTATCACATATGTCTACAGTTATGATTCAACTAAAGTATAATCTTGTACATGCTCTTCTACCTGCCTAATAGTCTCTATTTACTTTTTTTATATATGTGCTTTTTATATATGTGTTTATTATCTAGTAGAACATTTGTATTATTATTTTTGTTATAGAAATTGTGTTTACGGACCTGATGAAGGAGGCATTCCGCTTCCGAAACGCGTTGTCCACTGTAATCTTGAATTAAACATGAACATTGAGCAGCGCGGTTCCAGCCTGTTTTTTTCCCTTCTCTAAACCATTAGAGACATTGGTTAGTTTAATGATGGGATAAGAAACCAAATTAGTTTGTCAAGTAGTAAGGGCGCATGCACACAAACATTGTTTGGATATGTGCTAGCACATGTCCCCATTTATTAATATGGACTCGCCATGTGCCCAAGCTGCGATTTATTTTGCAGCTCCAGGATTGTGGCTCATGTAGGTCTTTTTCTACTGCCATTGGTGTACGAGTGATCATCACACCAATGACACATTGTGGCGCAATCAAACCAAGTAACCAGAGTTTTATAGCTAACTAACCCTATCAAATTACTTCAGTCCCATCCTAAGGAAGCTCTTGACCTGTATTGTCTGACCATTGCATATTTAAGTCAATTCAAAACTCCAGGTTCAAAGAGAAGTTAGAGCTGGAAAAGTACAGTGCTGAATTTGGGGATAAGTTGTGATAGAATTGGATCACGTGCACAAATAGTGAGATATAAACTTGACAGTATGGAGGAAACCTCATCAGTAAGGATAGAGAAACTGGCTACATGGGATGGCCAATGGGTAGGTTGGGTTGACTTCAGGGATTGTAGCTTGAAGCTATCCCTTAGTCTATTTTGTATTAGGGATGAGCTGTAGTTGTACAACAGGACTTGATACAATGAGCAGGAACTATGTGTCAACATCAAGTCCAATAAAGGAGCAGAATATTGGGGCTTGGGTCTAGATCAGGAAAAAGTCGACACAGTGAGCAACAAAATATGGGCACATTAATGGCCAAGAGGCTTAGGGGGCCAATAAGCTGCATCTTTTCCATATGAGAAGACCATAAACAATATATTATGAGTGATGGCTTAGCACCGATTTTTCAGTGTGTCCCTAAAGATTCAAGTTAAACCACTGGTAGGGACTTGTAACTACTTTTTAATCCCGTTTAGCCTCATTTACTTGTCTACACTTTCTTACAACTAATAAATTTGTCTTTTCTTACAGCTAGCCATTTCTATATAAAATATATATCTATCCCCCACATGAACGACCAGTGCCAGTTGTTTCCGAGCTGGTGGAGGAGGCTCCCAACGCCTGTTTCGAGACTTCTCCGGGGTGAGATCCCGCTGAAGTGCCAGCTACCATCCACTATGTGAGGCAGTGGAACACTGGTTATTGGGGGAATCATTGAGGCTACTGTAGGGGCACAACATTAAATTTGTCAAAAGGGTAGAGGAGATTATGATAAAATGAGGAACCTAACTTTTTTGTGCAACTAAATATTTAAAGCCGAGTACTGGCAGTAAGAAGCTGATGAATCCTCCAGATAAAAGATGAAAGAATTCCTCTGGCTAAAGATGTCATGTGTGTGTGAGTTTCTGGAGTTGCAGTAAGTGCTGGCACGCAGAACAAAAATCAAGCTCAGTGTGATGCATTGTTTGTTTTCGTGTACTTTCAGCATACCTCCCAACCGCCCCATTTTTAGCGGGACAACCCCGTCTTTTGGGTTTGTCCCGCCTCCTCCAGTCCTGGTAAATTAGAACTGCAAAGCAGCCGAGGCATGGGGACCAGGTGGAGGCGGGACTAGCCCCTGCTACCTTCTCACATGATGTTTGCACAAGTCATGTGAGTAGGTAGCTCCACCCCTGGCTGGCCGCGCCCCCTCCACGAGTCAGTCAGACTTAAAGGGGTATTCCGGGAATATGCATGTCTAATACAAAAACCCATAATGCTATAAGTAAATGAATGTAACAAAACTTAATGTCATTGGTTACAAAATGGAGCTTAAATAGTTTGATTTTATGATTCACCAAATGTTATGGCCTCTCTAAAGTTATTACCAAGATAGCTGCCACTGCAAACTACAAGTCCCAAGATCCTTTAGTTCTCAGTAACTCCTCCCTCTTATGCTCTGCTCCCAGTGATGATGTAACAGGTTTTCTTGCTCTGTTACCACAGTAATGATGTGTAACTGCCATCACCACAACACTGGCCATACTGGATGCACTGCAACCAACCGGCTACAGCCAAACTTAGTGGTGATCACATGACCTGCCCAGGCAGGTACAGGACATGTGATGTGGACATGTGACCAGCGGCCATCTTCTGTCCTGTGTATGCTCTGCAACGGACCGCGCGGAGGAAATTAACGGACTGATTAAAGGGCCAATAGCATTTTAATTCTTCATTACAGTCTATGTGCACAGCATTTTTCTGCTAACGGGAGCAAAATTTTAAATAACCATACATAAACAGAGAAAGATGACGGCACTCAACGGTTCCAAAAGCATGAAAAGCGTCCTTTATTGGTGGGGAAGCATGCAGGGGGGTAAACAGACAGGTTCCGGCAACGGGGCCGTTTCACGCACTGTGGCGCTTTCTCAAGCCAATCTCTATGTTTATGTATGGATATCTTCTTATATACATTGCTTGAGCACAGCTGGAAAGTCCTGCCGTGATCACCCCTGCCCCTGGAGAGTTGGGCCACGCGTTGGGCTGTCGGCGGTATCGTTGGGGCTGTGCCCGCCAGAGACTTTTCTCCATTAAATTTTAAATAACTAATTACATATAAGCTTATATTTTAAGAACCCACTTGTATATGAATTATGCTGATTCCTGGAATACCCCTTTAAGCACAGGAGAAGACAGATTGACGGCGGGGGAACGAGGTAAGATAAGAAACTGAGGAGGTTTATTTTACTACCAGGGGACAGGAGGCCACAGGTGGAGGCGGCAGCTGGAAGACCGGTGGAGGCTGGAGGAGAGGGGTGATGCTGGAGCAGGCTGCAGGACAGGAGGCTCCAGTAGGCAGCTGGAGAACGGGAGGCCACATTATGAGGATAGAGAACAGGTACCACACCATGTGAGGGGGTATAGGGGTAGGAGTACAGATAGTATTATGTATAAGTTTGGGGAGATAAATAAAAGTGAAAAACCAAATGTAAAAGGGAGGATAAAATTAAAGAGGGGTTTTATATGTTGCAGAGTTGCATTAGGAGGGTATTAAACAGGTCCATGGAGGGGTGGCCAAAGTAAGGGGCATTGTACTATGTGGGAACCATCAAGGTAGATATTATACTATGCTTGTGGGTGGGACAATGGGCATGGTTTAGAAAAAGGGGAAGGGCCTTTATGTCCCTCCTTCTCTTGCCCAAAAGTTGGGAATTATGATAACAGCTCCTCTACTTCCTTTCCCAGGAGGCTCCGCCCCTTCCTGTGACATAACTGAGAAGCAGCTCCATTTCAGACACTACTGTAGTCGTAGGGACCGTTCTGGGAGGTGTGCGCTTGCTGTGTTGTCACTGCGAGCTGACTCCAGAGACAGACAGCTCACACTTGACTGGTACTTGTGTAGAAGGGATTGGGACTGGGAATCTGTGTGCAATGGCTATTTGCACATTGTAATGAATTAGGAGGAAAATCCCCATATACTGCCATACTGTAGGATCAGACAACCTAGGGTTAAAGTACCCTAGGGGGGTCTTAAAAATTCTAATTACACCCCTTTCCCTAGACCGGATATAAATAAACAGTAAAAATAATACACATTAGTTTTCACCACGTCCAAAAGTGCCAGATCAAAATATAATAATGGTTTTTCACAGCGTTTAACCCCGTAAATGGAAAATAGTAAAAAATGGCACTTTTGCCATTTAGAATATCAAAAGGTTGTACAGTCCTAATAATGGTAGCATTGAAAACCTCATCAAAAGTCGTACAAAATGACACCACCCACAGCACTGTACAAAGTATGAAAAAGTTATTGGTGCCAGATGGCAAAATAAAAACATTTTTTGTATAGGTGGTTTTTAATTTTTGCAAACATAAAACCTATACAAATTTGGTATCCCCATGATCACACGGACCCGAAGAATAAAGTAGATATGATATGTCGTTTGTGGTTCACAGTGAAAACTGTAAAATCCAGGCCCACAAGAAAACGGCGCAAATGCGTTTTTCTTTTACCATTTTCACTGCATTTAGAGTTTGTTTCCCCACTTCCAGTACATGACATGGAATATTAAATATCATCACTATGAAGTGCAATTTGTTATGCAGAAAACAAGCCGCCACAGAACTCTTTGTGTGTAAAAATAAAAAAGTTAGATTTTTTAAGGTGGGGAGTGAAAAATAGAAATTACAAAAAAAGGGCAGGTCATTAAGGGGTTAAATACCAAAAAAACTACAGGTCCAGTATATCACAAAACACTAAATATTTTATGTTGAATCAGTTTTATTAAACATTAAAAACTCACAAAACATTAGGCAGAGCCTACAATAATCAGTACGTAACATACAATGTATGATAAACATATATCCAGGTCACACATTATACCTCCAGTGAGGCCCTGAAAGAGTATAATGGCCTTCCGGGTGGAGAGGGGAGCATGCTCCACTTCTGAACTCTGAAGAGTGCCTACCATTTGACCGCCGCATCCCTACCCCTGACAACATGTCACCCTATTCCTTTCAGGATAGTATGCGGTTTAGTTCCAAAAATTGCAGTGAGCTGCGCGCCTGGAATGAGAATGTTAATAAGGCTAGAACACAATTCACGACAAGACTGACATTTAGACAGATACAATAAGGCTAGGATACACAAGGAGGAGGGGTACTGTGGCGCGTGTTCTGAAGGGTGAGGGAAACTGCAGGGATTGCCCTTCTCCCGTGATAAGGCTATATATGCCCCTACAGGAGCTTTATGGGAGTCTATCCTGGGGCCTGCACTTCAAAAAGGGCCTTAAAGTCCTGGGAGTCCCTAAAGCTCATCCAAGGAGACCAAACGTGAAGAAACTTTTCATGGGCTTCTGGTGTTAAGATAGCCAGTTCCTCCATGCGGAACAAGTGAGACATTTCTGTGGCCCATTCGACGAGGGAAGGACAAGTGGTGGACCACCAGTGGCGTGGTATTACCGCCCTAGCTGCAATTAGGCAAAAATGTAGAATGTCCTTTTGAGCTCAGGAAGAACCAAGAGAAGAGCCACGTCTGGACGTGCGGTCACTGTTTTGCCCGAAATTCGCTGGTACATGTTGAACATCTGATTCCAAAAGGGTTTAAGGGCTTCACAGCTGCACCAGACATGCAGCATATCTCCTCTATCAGTTCCACAGCGCCAGCATACGTCCGAGACCGAAGGGAAGGCTAGATGCAACACTGTCGGTACCCGGTACCACCGTGATACTATCTTATAACCCTTTTCCTGTGCTGAACAAGCGGAGGACATTTTGTGCGTAAAAAGGAAAGATTTGTCCCAGTCTTCCTGTGACAGGGGGGTTCCCAGCTAGCGTTCACAACTCCTAACGAATGGGAGTTCTGCAGTCTTAGATTCCCCCTTCAGGATAGAGTAGATTTGGGAAATAGCATGTGGTGGGGCTGCGTCTAGTCGGAATAACCCCTCAAAGGCTGTAAGGGAATCAGCAAAGGCCGCCGAGTCACCCGCCCCCACTATAAAGAACCGTAATTGTGAGTACTCGAACCAGGGGCTACCCGTGTGGCCCTGGCATGGATTGAAATCCCTATGAAGAGGCAGTGGTGATCCCTGCAGCAGGTTGTACATCCTTGGGTCCTCTAAAACCCCCCAGCCCAGAAAGGACAACTTAGCCATTCCCGGTTGGAATCCCGGATTACGAAAGATCGGGGTGAGGGCCAAGCTCGCGGGAAAATAATTTCTTCGCTATTAGTGATCTCCATAAGGGCAACTTGTCCCTAAGCAAGATCGCCTGAAACGCAGGAGCGGGGAAGGCCCCGTGACGAGTGACGAGGAGCACGTTTGTTCTAGGGCAACTCATTGTTTGCATACCGTGTTATTTTGTCCAGTCGAGCAGTCGGAGAAGTATTGAGGCCTGGTGGTACAATCTAAGGTCCGGAAGGCCCGTCCCCCCCATTGACTTTGGTTCAATCAGCGTCTTTCAAGCTATTCTAGGGCGCTTAGATCCCCAGATAAATCGCAGCTTGGCAGACCGTAAGGTGCGGAAAAAGCCCGAAGGGGGTAGGATCGGCACGCCCTGAAAAATGTATAAAAAGCATGGGAGCACATCCATTTTTAGGACATTAATCCTGCCAAACCACGAGAGGCGCTTACAGTCGTATGTTTGGAGGTTTTTCAGAATGCAATCCAGAAGGGGAGAGTAATTAAGAGTGTATAGCTTCAACAGATCAGTCGGAATCATGACTCCCAGGTATTTGAGGGACGTCTGCCGCCACTGAAAGGGGAAGTTATCTTTAATGTGGTCCACCTCTGATGCGGGAAGTGATATGTTAAGAGCCTCAGTCTTGGTATAGTTGATTTTAAAGTCACTAATCGCGCTATATCTCATGAACTCATGTATGAGCGATGGGAAGGAGATCCTTGGTTGGGAGACATACAGCAACAGATCATCTGTGTATAGTGCAGACTTGTAGTGTCTGGATCCCATTGTGGATCCCGTGGATGTTAGGATAGCTGTAGCTAAGTGCTCCATCACTATGACATATAATAAGGGTGAGAGCGGGCACCCCTGTCTAGTACCATTCCTGATGAAGAAGGACCTGGAAAGGTTCCCATTATCTCTCACCCTAGCAGTGTGGTTAGAATAGAGGGCCAGAATTTTTCCCAGGAACCTAGGTCCCAGCCCGATCTGTCGAAGTGCCGCCACCACAAAGCCCCAGTGGACCCTGTCGAAGGCCTTTTCCGCATCCACGGATAGTAGACACGCGGGTATGGAGCGCGCCTGCGCTTGGGACATTAGGAGGATAGTTTTGTTTAAGTTATCCCGTGCCTCCCTCCCCGGGATGAATCCGACCTGGTCCGTGTGTATTACTGTCGGGAGGTGGGGGGCCTACCTTTCCGCCAAAACCTTAGAAAATAACTTCACATCCACATTTATTAGGGATATGGGTCTATAACTAGCTGGGAGCGAGGGGTCCTTACCCTGTTTGGGAAGCACACTAAAGTGAGCTTCCATATTGCTGGGGGAAAAGCCTGAATCCGAGGATACGGCACCATATACTTTGGCTAGCAAAGGGGACAGCAATTCTCTGAATTGTTTAAAGAAGGCCAGGGTAAACCCATCAGGCCCAGGACTTTTACCAGCGGGTGTGTCCTTTATTACAGCAGACACTTCTGCCGCCTCTATATCCTGCTCCAGAGTATCTGTGATTTTCGTGGGCAAAAGTGGTGGGCTTGTCTCCGCCACGTAAGAATCTATATGGGAAGCTTGGGAAGGGGATGATGTCGGTCTCTCTGTACCCCTAATGTCATATAGCGAAGTGTAGAAGGAAGAGAAACTGTCACATCTCATCAGGGTGGAAAACCTCCGTTCCCTTCGGACCTTTGATCTTGGGAATATAGGAGGCCTGGGAGCGGGGGTGTAGTAGTCGGGACAGAGGTCTGCCGCATTTGTCTGCGTGATCATACAAATAGCTCTGAAACAGAGCCCGATGTTGCAAATATTTTCGGTCCAAGAGCGACCTTAAGGACTCCCTTGCCCCTGCCAACTTAGCCAAGTCTGATGCAGTCAAGGAGGAATTGTGGCGCAACTCCAATGTCTGCATCTGTGCCATGAGGGCAACAATCCGTGCATTGTTTTCTGATTTGAGGTGGGTACCGTGACGAACAAAGATATCCCGCAAGTCCCCCTTTAGTTGCTCCCACCTCCAAGGAGAGTGCGCCGGTTCGCTCCACTCCGGGCCGTTGATAACCGAGGCTATATGCTCTGTGACCTCTTCTGCACAAACGGAGTCCCTGAGGAGGTTGTCATTTAGTCTCCACCTCCAAGGACTGCAACTATGGCGCTGCAAGGACAGTGTCAATAAAACAGGGGCATGGTTCCCATTAAAGAGCGTTGTGGCTCAAAAGAAAAAAAAATCAAATTCTGCTATAAGAGCCGTGCGCAGGGGAAAAGTAGGAATAGTCCCGATCCCGGGGATGTAAAATCCGCCAGATGTCGACCAGCTGCAGGGCATGTAGGTCTCTCCACAGGCCACGGAGGTGGCTGAGCGGGATAGCACCCCGCCCCTCTGACGTGTCAACTGAAGGGTCTAAGGGAAAATTAAAGTCGCCCCCCACTATGAAGTGTCCCTTCATAAAGTCAGACAGTGTGTTCAGTATTGTCCTGCAAACAGGAATAGGGCCGTTGTTGGGAAGGTACCAGGTGGCGAGAGTAAGCACCTGCCCGAAGGCTCTTACCTTCGCAAAGACATATCTGCCGTCGTCATCTACCTTTGTCGGCAGGACCTCCAATGGCAGTGATATGTGAAAGGCTATCGACACTCCCTTTGATTTGGCCTCAGGGTTGGCGCTGTGGATCCAATGCGTAAAATAACGGTCTCGAATGTCTGGCACGCTGGTGGAGCAGAAATGAGTCTCCTGTAAGAAAAGGACGTTAACTCTGTTTGTGCATGTCATATAGGATCTGTGTCCTCTTCTGCGGGACGTTAAGTCCCCTAACGTTGAGGGACGCTAGACAAAAAGTATCCATGACAATTCTGGTTCCCTACTAACCTCTCGCTGCCCCACTGGAAGGACAGCGGACAATACCGGACCCCCCGGTGTTATAGCAAAAAGGAATGGGTAGGGGTATAGAAGGGGAAGGGCTAAACACTAAGACACGACACAGGATAGACAAACACTGAACAGTGGGGAAACAACACTTATAATACCGCAGGCAGGCCCGCTGACTACGGATTCCCCGGTGGGTAGTGTACCGACTACGAAAGGCTCCCCCCACCCCAACAATCGCATATTACACAGTGAATCTATATCAAATCAATAAACCAAATCCAGTTTCAAGAGTAAAATACAGATGAAAAGAGAAAACATTTAAGAATTAAGACAGTAATAAACATTTGGCGGGCAGAGGAGGCGGCAATGGGACATCAAGCTACTCATGAACCCCAATGGTCCCACTATCGTCGTAAACCGGCTATAGTAAACGTAGGAGCCTCGTCAGCTTCCCAAATCTCGTCCCCAGATGACCCCCCCTCCACCTGGTGACTCAACCCTGAGAAAGAAAACACATCTAAACCACCCTGCTTATTGAAAATCATTCCGTGGGCAGCGGCCCGAAACACTAAATATTTTAATTGAGCTTGCTCATTTTGGCTTGTTTCTCGAAGTGGCTTGGGAACATAAATGGAGTTAAAATGAGCAGATTTTGTGTGTGCTAGGAGTGAATCTGTCGTTTGGGTGATGGTGGATTGAGTAGATAATAGCAAGAAACTTTTTAGCGTCACAATTTAAATAGTTTTTTTCCCCTTTCTTTGCCTGGCTTGCTAATTAGGATGAGGGATTAGTGGGCTCAGCTGATAAAGGGATAGCAACTCAGAAACACAATAAAAAATTAGTAAGCTCAAAACTAAGTGGCTTGTGAACACATGTGGAGTTAAAACAAACGGAGTAGTAGGGTGAATGGGAGTGTAGGTAAACCAAGGCAACTACTGGTTGTAGGGGACTTTAATCAGGAAAGCTGCCTGAAAGAGAACACTTAAAAAATTAAACTTTATTAGATATTCATAAAATGCGGCCACTCTTCAGCCAATTAAATAGTCAGATCAGGCTTCCAGTGTGTATGGGGGATATGAGACCAGTAGAATCCCACTAAATCACGATATAACCCCCTCACTGGACTAAGGTGCTGATGTGCATACTGTTCTGTTCATAATGTGTGCAACGATCGGTGATATTTAGCTATCAGCAATTGAGCGGGTTATCGCCCTAGTAACTAGATCGGCACTACACTCTAGGATGAGAACAGAAACATAACTAGGTAGTGGTTTAAATCATAATGTGAACCAATACCCTGTCTATTCTGCCTAATATACCCTATGCCTAAAGGCCTAAAGGCATAGGGTATATTAGGCAGAATAGACAGGGTATTGGTTCACATTATGATTTAAACCACTACCTAGTTATGTTTCTGTTCTCATCCTAGAGTGTAGTGCCGATCTAGTTACTAGGGCGATAACCCGCTCAATTGCTGATAGCTAAATATCACCGATCGTTGCACACATTATGAACAGAACAGTATGCACATCAGCACCTTAGTCCAGTGAGGGGGTTATATCGTGATTTAGTGGGATTCTACTGGTCTCATATCCCCCATACACACTGGAAGCCTGATCTGACTATTTAATTGGCTGAAGAGTGGCCGCATTTTATGAATATCTAATAAAGTTTAATTTTTTAAGTGTTCTCTTTCAGGCAGCTATTCTACTCATTCACTTGAACACAAACTTGGTATTCATTTTCAACTCACCTATTAGTCTCGACTTTAATCAGGAAGACAGAATAATTTGTCGCCAAGACCGCCTCAACCGAAAGGTTTGCGGTCTCCCTGGTGCCAGGGTTTGGCATGTGGTGGAAAGGGTGGATAAATTACTGTTAGGGGCTGGGGAACTTATTGTTCCCTGGCTCTGCCATAGGCTGAAGTCGGGGCATTCCCCATGTCCGCTGGGTACGGTCCGGCACAGAAATTCTCACGTCCTCCCGGATGACTAGGGGTGTCAATTATCTGGGACGACGTGAGAATTTCTGTGCCAGGTAATTATAATACTGGATCCTATAATGTCCATTGTCATGCATGACTAGGTGTTTACATGTTTGTAAGGCTTTACTGGCATTTCCCTGGCATCTAGATAAATGTTACAAAGAAATATAAAAAATCCTCCACATACTATTTTGATTACAATCACGTCCCCCGGATGTTTATGTTCTTCCATCATAAGCTGGCATTTCTGCAAAAAGTCTGTTCTATTGTCATTTTAATGTATGCTTTTAATAAAAACTTTTGATATTTTTGCCAAATATTGCAATCTGAAATTCTGGATTTTTCTTGGATAGGTTACATTTAATTGATGCCAGAATTAGATACCTATATTGAGGACCACAGAGTTATTATCTACCCTTCTCATAAACAGATATTGTTATTGACAAAAACACAACTCCCTTACAGGAATGAAGAAGTGTCCTCCACCATTGAGACTCTATCACTGCTGTGTGCAGCAAACATGATGCGATTGCTCCATTCAGTTGCAGGCATAGCAGTGGCATAGAAGATAACAGATTCAGGGAATTTCAAATGACAAAACTGTGGTGTTGACTTCTACGCTGTAATAGATTAATGTGACTTTATATTAGGCACACATGTATAAGGAGGTGGACATTCTGTATGGTCATTGTATACGTCCCCCCCCATATGTCCACCTCAGTAGCCTCAACTTATTTACTCAAAATGTATTGAATGCCCCCTACAGATACTATTTTGCCTTATGCTTCCCATATTATATGCTTTTCCGCACCACTATTTGCTTACCTTCTTATACGTCATGGTGATGGGGGGGGGGGTTAACCCCTTCCTGCCAATGCACTTTTCTGATTTTGCATTTCTTTTTTAATATCCTTTGAAAACCTATAACTTTATATTTCAATGTACAGAGCTTTATAAGCATTTCATTTCTGCATAACCAATTGTACTTCCAAGAAGCAGTATTTTTTTTTTTCATGCAGTGTACTGGCAAGCAGGAAAAAAATTCCATATGCAGTGAACTTGGAAAGCCTTAAAAATATAATGCTTTATTAAGTGTTTCAGATGTTATGGGGCTCACTGCCAGGAATAGATCAGGCATTTTTGGATGCGGCAATACCAAACATGTTTAGGATTTTTATTTATATCAGGTCTAGGAAGGGGGCGATTTTAACTTTTTAAAATTTTTCTAGCTAAACTTCAGATCTCCTAGGATTAAACTACTCTAGGGAATCTAGATAATGTATACAATATACTGCAACATTACAGTATTGCAGTATATTGTAAATTTACTGTATCCTGCTATGGCAGCCAATACCTTAAAGCAGTGGTCCCCAAACTACGGCCCCCGGGCCACATGCGGCCGGCGGACCGTTTTTATCCGACCCCTTGGAGCGCCAGCGGCTCCTGCTGAGGCCCCCGGCAAGTCGCGGCAGTCAGGCAGGAGCCTCCGTCCGTCCGGACAGGAAGCTCCTGCCCGCCACTGAATAGTGCTCGACGCGGCCGATACGGCCGCTCGAGCACTATTATTACAGGTGGAGCGATGTGGCCGGAAGACTACCCCGGTGCACATCGCTCCGTGAACCTGAGTGCGCGGCCGCGTGATGACGTCATCACGCGGCCGCGCACCCCTTGCTGGCCGACAGCAGCCCGAAGATAGAAGACTCGGGAGCCGCTGCCAGAGGTGAGTATAGGATTTTTTTTTTTAACCAGCAGCAAATATATTTTGGCGGCCGGGGGGGGCCCTGGTATGAAAAAAATAATTAATTATGGAGGCCTTAAATACAGTATAGGGCAGTATAGGGAATAATTAATAATGGAGGAGCAGTATAGGGAATAATTAATGATGGAAGAGCAGTATAGGGAATAATTAATGATGGAGGGGCAGTATAGGGAATAATTAATGATGGAGGGGCAGTATAGGGAATAATTAATGATGGAGGGGCAGTATAGGGAATAATTAATGATGGAGGGGCAGTATGAGAAATAATTGATGGAGGGGCAGTATGGGAAATAATTAATGATGGAGGGGCAGTATAGGGAATAATTAATGATGGGGGAGCAGTAAAGGGAATAATTAATGATGGAGGGGCAGTATAGGGAATTAATGATGGAGGAGCAGTATGGGAAATAATTAATGATGGAGGGGCAGTATAGGGAATAATTAATGATGGAGGAGCAGTATGGGAAATAATTAATGATGGAGGAGCAGTATGGGAAATAATTAATGATGGAGGGGCAGTATGGGAAACAATTAATGATGGAGAAGCAGTATAGGGAATAATGATGGAGGTGCAGTACAGAAAATAATTAATGATGGAGAAGCAGTATAGGGAATAATGATGGAGGTGCAGTACAGAAAATAATTAATGATGGAGGGGCAGTATGGGAAACAATTAATGATGGAGAAGCAGTATAGGGAATAATGATGGAGGTGCAGTACAGAAAATAATTAATGATGGAGGGGCAGTATGGGAAATAATTAATGATAGAGGGGCAGCATAGGAAATAATAAGTGGTGGGGGGAAGCATAGGAAATAATTAATGATGGAGGAGCAGTATAGGATATGTGCAGTGTACAGAGGAATTTCTTATTTTTTAACTTTATTCCGGCCTTTCAACGGTCTGAGAGGGACCGTGAACGGCCCTCTATGTAAAAAGTTTGGGGACCCCTGCCTTAAAGGATTACATAGGTGTTTACGTAGCATGGAACCCCACAGGCTCCTTTGCATGATTTTAAAAGCTTTTTTTTGTAAAAACCAGGGCTTAAGAAGCTACAAGAGAAGATCCTGCCAGAGGGGGAACACACCAATATGTCAGTGTGCTTGGTTTACAATCCTTCATCTTGGTGGTAGAGGTCCTTTAACACCTTGCCGACCGAGGATGAACTACATCATCCTTGCGCAGCAAGGGGAGTATGGAGAAAGCTCACGAGCTGACATCGATCGCGTCAGTTAACCTGTTAAGTGCCACGGTCAAACCCGACCACGGCATCTAACTTACAGTTATATGGGCGCCGCCTCCTGGAACGTCATCGGAGGGTGGCGATCGGTTGCTATGGCAGCCTAGAGTCTCATTGAGACTTGTATGCTTGCCATGTGCAATGATTTAATAGCTAGCAGAGGGCAGGCTATTAAAAATAATTGTAAAATAGGTATATACTGCAATACAGTAGTATTGCAGTATATAGTATTAGCAATCGGACCCTGCAGGGTTAAATTACCCTGGAGGATCTCAAATGGTAAAAAAAAAAAAAAAAAAATATGAAAAAAGTAAAAGTTTAAATCTAACACTTTAGGTATCATTGTGTCCCAAAATGTCCGATCAAAATATATTAGCGAATTAGTGTCAGTTAGCTAGTGGGGGCCCCCTGGTGGGATGCAAGATGGTGGGACACATATAATCTGGCCCTGTGTATAGCTGTGTGGCAGGGGGGTATTGGTGGAGGTGTTGAACATCCAGATATAAAATTCAAAAGCATCCGAATGGGGTGCGTTGATGTTCTCCTCAAGTTTTGGGACATGAGACAGGCGCTGACTTACTCAGAAGCTTTTCCTTAAAAAAGGCTTTTTTTTATTTAAGCCATAAATGGCAATAAAACAATAAAAAGGTTCTTTTAATAAAAAATTGGAATAACGCGTTTCGCGCTAGGACTTAGCGCTTCCTCAGATTCCTTGACATACAATTAGCTGCTGGACATTTCTAGATGACAGGGAGCAATCAAACAAACAAACAGGAAGTCCAGCAGTGAGACTTCCGGCCCAGAACCGCATGGGGACAGATATAAAATTAACACTTTCAGATACCTGCACGTTAGGGCTCCTTCACAGTGGAGTATTTCATATCCGCGGTTCAGGAATTTTCATCGTTGTTCTTTTTACCAATTTCAATTTTTTTTCCACACACACACACACACAACAGATCAGACGTATATAGTCTACAGGTCTGTAAAAAAAAAAAAAAAAAATGCAACGGAAGGGCAATAAACCCGCCAATGTAAATCCACTGTTATTGATGTTAATCTGGCACCATGTGCCAATTTTCTTGAAGGGAAGTCAGTATTGGTCTTTTCAGTAGTTTATACAAGTTTCATTCAATTCAAAATTACCTGGCACTGGAGGGGGATGGTGTGGAGGAGAGAAAAAATGCATGAGGAGAGACACACACACAGGCTGCTCCTCCCCCAGGACCCTCCATACACTTGAGGCAGGGGGCCAGGTAATGTAAATCTAACTATTATAAAACTACTAAAATGAGTCATGCTGATTCTAAAAATACTGAAGTCAGCAGTCTAACATACACTACTGGTCAAAAATTTGAAGTGAAGCAGACAATTGTGTCTTCCATGAAAACGTATACTTTATTTTGGAACCCAAAAAAAAAAAAAATAAATAAAATTTAATTTTCTCCTTCAAATTCTGCAGCAAAGCTAGCATTCATTGCTGAAAGCAATTACAGCATTGAAGACTTTTGGTGTTCTAGCTGATAATTTGCTGAGGTAATTTGTAGAAATGTCCCCCCATGCTTCCAGAGCCACTCCCATAAGTTGGATTGGCTTGATGGGCACTTTTTGCATACCCTACAGTCAAGCTGCTACCACAATAGCATAATGAGGTTTAGATCTGCCGTCTTGGCTGAACACACCATTACACACAGAATGCTTGCCACCGGGTATAGCATGTGTTTGGAAAATTTAATAGCCAAATCCTTTTGACCTTGTACAAATCTCCAACTTTGCCATCAGCAAAGCAACCCCAGACCATCACATTACCTCCACAATGCAGATGGTGACAGGCATCTTCCAGCATCTTTACCTCTGTCCAATGTCTGTTCTTCTGCCCATATTAATCTTTTCCTTTAATTAGCCAGTCTCAGATATGGCTCTTTGCAACTCTGCCCTGAAGGCCAATCCTGGAGTCGCCTTTTCACTGTAGGAGGTTGACATTGGCAGGTAATATTTAATGAAGGATCTGTGAGGCGGTTTTAATCAAACTAGAGACCCTAATGTACTTGTCTTGTTGCTTAGTTGTGCAGCAGGGCCTCCCACCTCTTTCTACTCTGAAGATTTCCTACTCCCTTCAGAGGAGAGCACAAAACAGACTCTTCAGTTTCTTGGCAATTTGTCACATGGAATAGTCTTAATTTCTAAGTATAGACGTTAAGTTTCACATTTTTTTTTACTGCCCATTGAGCTGGTTGAGAATCTGGAGCATCACATTTGTTTGGTCTATGAAACTCACAAAAAGTCAGTTTTACAGCTTCTCTAATCAGCCAAATGGTTGTCTGTTGTGCTAGCATACTTGAACAAGGGTGTTCAAGGGTTTTAAAATCATCCATTGAACCACTGGAGTAGTGGTAGTTGGAAATGGGCCTATATACACCTATGTACATATTGCATTAGAAACCAGACATTTGCAGCTAGAATAGTCATTAAAACACATTAATGTATTAAGTGTATACAGACGGTCCCCTACTTAAGAACACCCGACTTACAGACGACCCCTAGTTACAAACGGACTTCTGGATTTTGGTAATTTCCTGTACTTTAGCCCTAGGCTACAATAAACAGCTGTAACAGTTATCAGAGGTGTCTGTAATGAAGCTTTAGTGTTATTCCTGGTTCTTATGACAATCCAACATTTTTAAAATCCAAGTGTCATAGAGGCCAAAAAAATAATTGTAACCCCAGGCAAATTCTAAAGTATACGGTTCCGACTTGCATACAAATTCAACTCGAGAACAAACCTGCAGAACCTATCTTGTACGTCACCCGTACGTACGTGCCTGTATATGATTAACTTAATGTTCGAGGGGGGCGTGGCCGAGCTGAGTATGTGAGCGGTCGCACGCAGCCTCAGCTCCTGCACAATATCCTGATTTATCCTGAGAACACCCGATTTCTGTGCTAACTGGTGCTGGAGCAGAGAGGGGAAAGCACCCGGAAAGATCACTGACTGCAGCTGTATCGCCCGAAATGGTCACCAAGGCGGAAAAGGCGAAAAGCAAGACCGGAGGTAAAGCAGAGATGGGCGGCCCGCGCACGTCATCTGCTGCTGCCGTGAATAAGACGCTGCGCAACACCCCGAAAGTGCTGGATGTAGCGGTTCGTTTAGAGCAATTTGCCCGAACCACTAACTCACCGGGTACTGCCGAGGGTCGAAGGGGGAGAGGTGGCCTACAAGCCGGAGAAGACGGCAGCCCGCGTGGACAAGATGGCGCCGGCCTGAGCGGGGAAGGGAAATCCCCTAAGACACGAGGTGAGCCTGCAGACATTCAGCAGGAAACACTGCAGACAGAGAGTGAAGCTGAGGAGGAGGAACCGACCCTATCTGATGTTTTTAAAGCAGTCATGCAATGTAATGGAGCCCTGACTACATTGACTGACCACATGGGCTATGTAAAATCAGATATCTCCATAATAAGACACGATTTGCAAACGGTGAGAGAGAGAGTGTCAGCAGCAGAAGAAAGAGTGGGAGTGGTGGAGGATCTTATACCCCCGATCACCAGAGAAGTCAAAAAGACATCTGGTCAAGTGGCGACGTTAATGGCGAAAGCAGATGATCTTGAAAATAGACTGCGCCGCAATAATATCCGTATAGTTGGTGTGCCAGAAAGGATAGAAGGCAAGAATCCTGACGATTTCTTTGAGGCTTGGATGCTAGAGACATTTGGCAAAGAGGCCCTTACACCACTTTTTGCTGTGGAGAGAGCCCACAGAGTACCATCCCGCCCCTTACCACCAGGGGGCCCCCCCAAGACCGGTATTAGTGAAGCTTCTGCATTTTAAGGATAGAGACCGGATCCTGAGAATGGCGAGAGATAAGCAGCAACTGAGTATTGGAGGGGGTAAAGTGGCGCTCTTTCCAGATTTCTCCGGTGAAGTGCAGCGGAAACGGGCTCAGTTCCAAAACATGAAAAGAAGGCTTCGGGATCTGGACTTACCATATGCCATGTTCTATCCAGCGAGGCTACGAGTGGTGGCCATGGACACCACTCATTTCTTTGATTCGGCAGCGGATGCTACAACCTGGCTGGACGTCCATGAGAGAGAGCTGAGGGGGAGGCGAACCCCATCCCCATAATGGCGTAAAGCTCCTATCCTGACGGACAGGCTCTATTTCTTTGGACACTGTCGGGCAAGATGGTTGATATTATAAGCATACATGCAGTGTTCTTAGCCATTTCCTAATAGTTATTATAGAAGTTAATACGTGTGAACAGAGGGTGTTCTTATGTTATTATAATGCAGGAACCTAGGAAGGTACTGACGAATTGCATTACAATTGTTTACAGAGTTAACCACTATGAAAAAGTGCAATGCCTATACTTTAATGCTACTCAGCATACAGGTGTTTATGGGTTTTTGCCCTTGGGATTTGCAAGAAGTTGGGGAGGGTGGGAGGGATGGGTTGTGTGTTGTTATGGGTGGGAATCCCCCTGGTTTTTGGCATAATAGGAAACCTGGTTCCACTGTGATTGTCTGGGACGTAGTCAACGTGGCTCTTTCGATTGTGGGGAAATGGTGTATAGGCTATTTTCATTATTGTCTAGATGGCGAGGATACTTAATGTCCATTCGTGGAATGTACGAGGGTTAGGTGAGGCGAATAAAAGGTATGCTGTTATGAGAGCCTTGAAAGCTATTCCCGATTCTATGGTGTGCCTGCAAGAGACTCACATGACCCCGGAAACGGTGCACCTCCTTAATAGGTCCTGGATTGGGATGGCATATCATTCCTATTTTACGGCTAATTCTAGGGGGGTAAGCGTGTTTATCCATAAGAATGTGCCATTCCGTTGCTCTAGAACCTTGATTCAGAGGGGCGCTTTGTATGCTTAACGGGTACTATCTACCAAACTGATATTTGCATAGCAGCCGTATATGTCCCTCCCCCATATAATGCAGGGGTTATTAAGACAGTGTTACCGTTTGTGATGGCTGACCCAAAATGTACCGACTCTCCTGATAGGGGATTATAATTGTTGGCTGCAGGCGCACCTAGATAAGTTCCATACCCGCAAATAGCCCCCCTACGGCGCTTGCGCGTTTGCTGCAGGAGATGCAGCTGATGGATATCTGGAGGGTTCGCAACCCACAGGAAAAGAGATACTCCTGTTTTTCGGCTTCATATATGTTGCTCTCCCGTATAGATTTAGCTATAGGGAATGGTAGACTAATGGGACTAGTCACTCATGTCTCATATGGCACACGGACACTATCAGACCATGCCCCATTACAGCTTAGTCTCAATATAGGAGTCCCTGAGCACCGTCAGAGGCCAATGTGGAAACTAAACCCTTATTGGCTTCCCATTCTGAACAATGTGCCGGAGATTGTAGTGGATATGGAGGAATTCTATAGGGATAATGGATCTAGGGAAGGGAATGCTAGCATTTGGGATGCAGCTAAATCGCATCTTAGAGGTGTATACTTCAAACATATCTCCAGAGTTAAAAAGCGCAGTTCTAATCTCACAAATACGCTGCAGGGGAGAGTAGATACCACCGAAAGGGAATATGTGGAAAACCCATCAGAGGCTAACAAGGAACAGTGGCTGGAGGCACAGAAAACCCTTACTGACCACTTGCTTCAGCAAGCGGCTAACAAGCGTTTCTTTCAAAAACAGCACTACTTTATTGAGGGGGAAAGTGCGGGTCATCTGTTGACCACAAATTGTTAACGCTCAGAATGGGGCTGCGCATGTGCCGTCTTTGAGAACTGGTACTGGCGCTTTGATGGTAGATACAGTAGAAATTGTAGCAGAGTTTCAAAGATTCTATGAGGACCTTTATACATCAAGGCTGAATAAGGAGAAGTCACAAATTAGGGAATACCTAGATAAGATTCACTTACCTACACTCACAGTAGAGCAAAGAGAGACATTGGACCAGCCGATAACAGTGGAGGAGATAGAGGAGGCACTGGACACTTTCCAGAATAATAAAGCTCCAGGGTTAGACGGCTTACCAACAGAAGCCTATAAAGAACTAAGGGAGTTGCTTATTCCAAAGTTACTAGAAGTTTACCAGGCAGCGTTTGAGACTGGGAGGTTACCAGAATCTATGAGGGAAGCGGTGATTACAGTTATACCTAAGCCAGGGAAGGATACACAACTGACAGAATCATATAGACCTATCTCGTTATTGACAGTGGATATTAAAATCTTGGCCAAAATTATGACGCGACGTTTAATAACTGTTGTAGATGGGTTGATTCATAGTGATCAATCTGGCTTTATGCCCAATCGCTCCACAGCAATTAACTTACGCAGGCTTTTCCTTAACCTCCAGTCGAAGCCAGACAATGTTGGGAGCCGGGCGGTGCTCTCACTCGACGCTGCGAAGGCCTTCGATAGCGTTGAGTGGGAGTACCTATGGGTGGTCCTGGAGAAAGCGGGTCTGGGTCCCAACTTTAGGAAATGGGTGCAGCTGTTATATTCTTGCCCCAAAGCAAGAGTGAGGGCTAACGGGATACTGTCTCAACCTTTTGATCTAACCAGGGGGACAAGGCAGGGGTGCCCTCTGTCACCCTTGCTGTTTGCTTTGGCAATCGAGCCATTGGCGCAAATGCTGAGGGACAGCCAGTCGATTACAGGGCTCAAGTATAACATGCATACGGAGAAAGTAGCTCTGTATGCAGACGATTTGCTTCTCTTTTTAGGTGACACAGGAATATCGCTAGAGAGTGCTATCACTACTATAGGGCAGTTTGGAGATTTTTCCGGGCTCCGGATAAACTGAAGTCAGTATTATTACCTATTGATCCCCTCTCAGAAGACTCCACGGTAGCCAACACTCCTATTCAAGTAGTTAATACATTCAAGTACCTTGGAGCTCAGGTCTCAGCTAGAGTCCAAGATTACCTGCAGCTTAATTTGACCCCTCTTATTGCGAGATTTGCTAATAAAATCACGACATGGTGTAAGCTACCACTCTCGGTCATTGGTAGAGTCAATTTGACTAAGATGATATTGATGCCTCAACTATTGTAAATTGTACATAACACCCCTATATGGATTCCCCTTAGATTTTTCCATAAATTACAGTCTTTGTTTAGAGAATTAACCTGGAAAAAAGGGGTGGCGCGGATTAAATATGAGACGCTGCAGAGGTCTAAAGAGGCTGGAGGTCTGGCGGCTCCAAATCCCTGGATTTATTTTTTGGCCTCACAATTACAACGTCTGAGGGGTTGGGGAGTGGAGGAGGGGAGTGGGGCTGTTGCGGCTTTAGTTAGTGAAATGACACCTCACAGACCCTTGTTAGCAGCCGTTGAAGCTGGGTTTCCGGGACAGGGAGGAGCTAGGATCCCCACGTTGACGCTTATGGTAAAGGTCTGGGGGAAAGTCAAGCAATTGATGGAGGTTGAAGGTTGCACTCCTTTCACCCCCATCTGGAAGAACCCAAGGTTACCAGAATTTTTTAGGCTGGAGGGCTTTACTCCCTGGTAACAGGCGGGTGTGAAGTTTATCCATCAGCTGCACTCTGAGGGTACTTTTAAGGCATTCTCTGACTTACAGGAGCAATTCCAATTACCACATAGCCAATTCTACAAATTTTTACAGCTAAGACATGCGTGGGATACACAGGTGACCACAACAAAACTTACCACTGGTACTGCTCCTGTGATCACAATAACGGCCGCCAAAGGGGAAACTGCTGGCCTGATCTCCTTATTGTATAGTCATTTGCTTGAAGCCTACCTAAAGAATTTTCCCCTCAATTTGAAGCAGAAATGGGAGGTAGACTTGGGACCCATCTCAGATGACCAATGGGAGGGAATTTTAGCATCAGTTCCTCAGGTGTCAACATCTGAGGCCCTAAGGATTTCACAAATATATCTTGTTCATAGGGTGTACAGAACTCCTGCCTTCCTCTACCGCGTTGGAGTTGGGCAGGATGATGTGTGCCCTAGATGTGCCCAGGGCCCAGCTGATCATATGCACATGTTCTGGGGATGCGCATTCCTGGGTCACTTCTGGAGTGGAGTGCTTACATATCTGGAAAGCATATTTCAACTGACTATTCCCAAGAATCCTTTACAATGTGTCCTGGGATATGTTGAGGAACTACCGGGTAATGAGAGTCTCAGATTAGCGCTCAAAAGATCATTATATCAAGCTAGGAAGCTGATAGCTCAAAAATGGTTGAGCCCAGACCCACCTACCTTAAAAGAATATAAGGATAAAATGATTAGACTCATTCAAATGGAAAAAGGGGTTTATCTTAAGAGGAAAGCTATTAAAGAATTCAATAAGATTTGGGGAGAGTGGCCGGGAGCGAGGTCGTGATATATTGACTATAGAATGAGGAATTGTTAAAATGTGACATTATATCCTGAAATCGATTAGAAATTGGTCATTGATAACCAGGCTTCTTACTGTCTGTTAAAAATTCATTGAGTGAACCGTAAAGCAATATACTTATGAGACTATATGTGTAACCAGGTGGGGAGGGGGAGTTGTTGGAAGGGAGGGGGTGGGGGGGGGATACTGTTTTAATGTAAGTAAAACTTGAAAATGTTTAATAAAAAATTTATTTGATTTAAAAAAAAAACTTAATGTTCGCTTCATTGAAAGAAAATGTGCTTTTCTTTAAAATATAAGATTAATAAGTGACCCCAAACTTTTGAGCGGTAGTGCAAAGGGGTGGGCGAGGGGAGGCAAGTTTTTTTGTACGCTTTCCTGAAAATATCTGAATGTGCCATCACAAAGAATATATGTACAATAATAAAAAGGGGACAAATAAACCGTCTGAATAGTTTAAATTTTTATTCACATAATATATATTTAGATTTTCTGATGCATAAATTTGATCTTCGTCGAGTTCATTCCCTGTGGGTGGAAAATGAAAAGTTAATTATTTCACATAGGCTTGATATCTATCCAAGATTGAGGCGGCTTTACCAAGTTACTTTGCTATGTGTGTGCGTTAATACCCAAATGCAAGCGATCAGCAACAAGCAGTACAATGTTTTGCTGGTAAATAATGCAACATTACATTTCTAAATGCAAACACAGCATGTGAACAGCATGTACTGCCTAACAAACTAAATAGAGTAGTTTCCACCCATAGGAGGTCAGCTCAACTGCTCTACATGTTGCCTTTTGCAATCCGAAAGGTTGGTGTAGTCTAGAGTGTGGCTGTGTGGCGTCACTACCAACTGTTGGAGCCGCCCACAAGGATTCCATCCCAGTCTGTCTACTTAATTCATACACTAATCATTCTAAAATCATCTTTTCTTTATTATGTAAATGAGGCGGGGCACATGCAGACTGATGTCGGCCCCTGTTACCCCTCCCCCCCCTGCTAAGGCCTGTGTGTAATGTATAGTAAAGCATTGACATCAGCTACACATTTTCTGCTGTACACATGGCTGCATCCTGGAGCTGTTGATTACACACACAGGCTGAGGTTGTGTGGCAGGAAGCACGGAGGAACCAGCTGCGCCTCCCACTCATGAATAAGCTGGACAGCCGAATATGATTATTCATTGGACCTCAGGTCATTTGCATACAGATTTAGGAATGGACTGCTGGGATATCAAACATGGCGTTTTTAGGCCATTTTTGGGCTGTTTTTAAAATCTGAAAATGCACTGTTTTTTAAAAACTGATGTGTTTTTTTTAAAACCGGATGCGTTTTTAAACGAATGCTTTTTTTTCGATCTGAAAACGCCATGTGTGACATCACCCTTAAAGAGGACCTGACAGTTTTTCTTTAATTGGAATGCCAATAGTTGTACCCCCCCCCCCCCCATTAACAAAATTGACAGCAATCCTAGCTATTAGCCACTGCATAGCTCCAAAAAAATATAGCATTAAAACTATGGAAAATTATAAAACTTTAAGTAGAAATTGTACAAGAAGAGTGGAAAAACATGCCGTACCTCATTGTGCAATACAGTCTCAGATATGATCCTAAAATTTCAGGGGGAAGAAAAGATAACTTTCAGTGTCCACCCAAATTTGAATGGCAGAAAATAGTCTGCTTTGAAATTTAAAAAAAAAAAAAAAAAAAGTAAAAAATTGGGAGGGGTTTTAGGTTAATTGTACAAAATTATTCAAAAATGAATCAAATTCTGTAAAAATGAGACCTCCGAGATGGATCGTCTAGTACCACAAACCCCCCCCCCCCCCCAACATTCTCAAGGTCACCAATAACCAATATGCCCAACATGCATTTATAATTTTTTTCTACCAAATTAGTGGGAGTCCCCAGAACTGACCCCTCCATGAAGCTAATAACCATAAAGTGGTTTAAAATCCTTAACCCTTTTATGGAATTTTATTCATATAAATAACCATTGAAATCTCATAGTTTGGAATGCTGACATTTGTGGTTCACAGAGCACAATTTATTTTTTTTAATTGGAGAGTTTTGAATCATACCTTTTTAGGTTTTTTTTAATGTCCAACAAACTTTTTATGCCTCAACTATTTTGCAGGACAAGATTGAATTTTCTATAGGACCGTTTTGGGAAACCTCATCCTACACAGTGATCCCAATCACTGTACACAAAAGTAGCCTGATATCCATGGTCCAACAGATAAGCATTCCCTTCATTTATCTTTCAGTTTTGGGTCTGATATCATTTGAGAAAAAGAAAGCATTAAAAAAGACCTTGCATAAAAATAAAGGTTGCTTTTCAAGCACAAAAAGCTCCCACCTGTCTCAGAGCTTCACCTGATGGCTTCTTCCCGGGCATACTACACCTATGTAATATTCCAAGGCCTAAAGGGAACCTGTAACCAGGGACCTCATTTTACACTTAAGGCGGGTTGCAGAAGCCCTTCACACCTGTCTTTCTACCTTTTCTAAGCATTTGCATTATAATTTCATTGTGTGTTATTTGTCTTGAACGCACTTAATATGTAACATCTAAGACTCTATATTTGGTTACATTCTCATCCTTATTCATTATAAACAATCTGAAACAATAGAGAGTTGGTCTTTATATATGGATTTGGCACGTCGCCACCACGCTGCAGTGAGCTTGCTGCATGCGGGGGTCTCCCTTTCACATTCACTGTTTTTGGGTCCTGCGTGTCCTGCTGCTGTTGGGATGTATACTGTCATTGTTACCAAAAATGTTCACTACCGCTTCTTGAACTGTATGCATACACTCTTCAACTAAATAAACCGTATTGAATATAATTTCATTGTGTGTTAGAACTTAACAGAGGATTTTGTCAGGGTGCAAGGCAAGTTATAATACACAATTATATTGTAATGCAAATGCTTAGAAAAAGGCAGATTTGAACTGCAGGTGTGCAACCTGTCTTTAGTGAAAATGAGGTCCCTGGAGACAGGTTCCCTTTAATACTTTTTCTATTGCATATTGCAGCAAAGACACACAGCTATCACCTGTGGTCAGTGCTTGTAGCGATTGCAGATGTTAACCTCTTCTCTTCCGCCGGCAGAGTAACCGGCGGCAATTAAAACATGGCAGCGCCATCGGACGTCATTGGGGGGGTAGCGATCGGTTGCCATGACAGCCACGGGTCTACGTCAGGCTGCATGGTGTCAGGAGATTCGTTACAATGAGCCAGTGGCTCATTGTAATGAATCATATGCAAAAGTGCCATATACTGTAATACAGTAATATTGCAGTATATGGTATGAACAATCTGACCATCTAGGGCTATTGTACCCTAGAGGGTCTAAGAAATGGTGAAAAAAAAAAAAAAGGAAAAATGTAAAAATTTAGAAAAAATTTCAAATCACCCCCCTTTCCCTAGAGCTGATATAAAACAAACAGTAAAAATCACTAACACATTAGGTATTGGCGCGTACCAAAATGACCCGCTGACGATGACCTCCAAAACAGGAAATGGCGCCCAAATGTCTGAAATGTGACTATTACACCTTTTTACATGACATAAAAAAAAATAAAGGGATCAAAATGTCGCACAGTCCTCAAAATGGTAGCAATGAAAACTTCGGCTCATTTAGCAAAAAATGACACATCACACAGCTCCGCACACCAAAGTATGAAAAAGTTATTTGTGTCAGAAGATGGCAACATTTTTTTCTTCTTTTTCGGCCACACTCGTTTAATTTTGGAAAATGTATAAAAACGCAATAAAACCTATATAAATTTGATATCACCGTGATCGTACCGAACCAAAGAATAAAGCAGAGGTGTTATTTGGAGCAGAGTGAAAGTCTTAAAAACTGAGCCCACTATAACATGACGCACATGCATTTTTTTTTTGCAATTTTTCCACATTTGGAATGTTATTATTCCATGCCGTGTACTGGGAAGCAGGAAAAAAATAACATGGGAATTAAAATTTGTTACACACAAAATAAGCCCTCTTACAGCTCTATAAACGGAATAATGAAAAAGTTATGGATTTTTGAGAGCGAGAAATGAGCAAAAAAAACCTGCGTCCTTAAGGGGTTCTGTTTCCACAAGAAAAACAATCATAACAATGAAATTATAGTAAACAGGAGATTCTCTTTAACCCCTTAACGCTCTGCGCCGTAGCTCTACGGCGCAGAGGTATAAGGGATGTATGAAGAGGGCTCACGGGCTGAGTCCTCTTCATACAGAGGTGGGGGTTTTTGCATTTTGCACAAAACCCCCACCGCTAATAACCGCGGTCGGTGCTTGCACCGATCGCGGCTATTAACCCTCTAAACGCCGCCCGCAAAGTCGCGTGGGCGCCGCCATCTTTTTTTCGATCGCCACGCCCCCGAACGTCATCGGGGGGCGGCGATCGGTTACCATGGTAGCCTCGGGTCTTCTCTTGACACGAGGCTACATGGTTTATGCAGGTTCGTTACAATGAGCCAGTGGCTCATTGTAATGTAAGACCTGCAAAAACGCCATATATTGCAATACTGTAGTATTGCAGTATATGGTAGGAGCGATCTGATCATCTAGGGTTATTGTACCCTAGATGGTCTAAAAAATAGTGAAAGAAAAAAAAAAGTTTAAAAAATAAAAAAAATTAATAAAATATTAAAAGTTCAAATCACCCCCCTTTCCCTAGAACGGATATAAAACATAACAAACAGTAAAAATCAGACATATTAGGTATCGCCGCGTCCCAAAATGCCTGATCTATCAAAATATAAAAACGGTTACGGCCGGCGGTGACCTCCGAGGCGGGAAATGGCGCCCAAATGTCCGAAATGCGACTTTTACACCTTTTTACATAACATAAAAAATGAAATAAAAAATGATCAAAATGTCGCACAGACCTCAAAATGGTAGCAATGAAAACGTCGCCTCATTTCGCAAAATATGACCCCTCACACATTTCCGTGCGCCAAAGTATGAAAAAGTTATTAGCGTCAGAAGATGGCAAAAAAATGTTTTTCTTTTTTGTACACATTCGTTTAATTTTTGAAAATGTATTAAAACACAATAAAACCTATATAAATTTGGTATCACCGCGATCGCACCGAACCAAAGAATAAAGTAGGCGTGTTATTTGGAGCGAAGAGTGAAAGTCGTAAAAACTGAGCCCACAAGAACGTGACGCACGTGCAGTTTTTTTTCAATTTTTCCACATTTGGAATTTTTTTTCAGCTTCGCAGTACACGGCATGTTAAAATAAATAACATTACGGGAAAGTAAAATTTGTTACGCACAAAATAAGCCCTCACACAGGTCTGTACACGTAAAAATGAAAAAGTTATGGATTTTTGAAGTTGGAGAGCGAGAAATGAGCCGGAAAACCCTCCGTCCTTAAGGGGTTAATAGGACACCCGAATTGAACGCATCTGGACACAGTCATATGGAAGTCCTAAAGGGGTAAATAACCAGGTATAAAGCAAGCTATAAAGTCTAGAAACAATAATACCTGATCAGTAGTGGTACCTCCGGACTCAAATGCATCATTAAGAAATGTTTCAGAAGACTCGTTCTTTTGAAATTCCAGTGGCTCCATATCCTTAGCTGCTTGCCTTGTCAGTGTCCTTGAAGACGCAGAGCTAGAAGTCCTAAATGAAAGCAGTTACAGGGAAATATGCATAGAAAGGTTAATACAAGAAGAATCAATACAACAATGTTCTGTAAAATAGAAAATATGATTGAGACTTTGACATAGTTAATCGATCTCAAAATGGCATAAATTAACAGACTTTGCCATCCATGAGCTTGACAAGCTTTCAAAGCAAAACTTGTAGCAAGTTATAAATAGAATTTTGGTGATGCCCCTCAAAAATGTATTTGGGGGGTGGAAAGACCAAGGGTCATAAATGTTAGTTCCTACTAAGCACCAAGTACCAAGCAGTGACACTGTAGGAAGGACTCAATAGCCGTCTGAAATCAACAGGCGTTTGTCACCTTGAAAGCTGCCATTTCCTTACAAGGTCACATCAGAATGACAAAAATCACTATTCCTGAATAGCCACCAGCATTTTGAACCATACTGAGACCTTACTAATTAAAGAAAAAAAATATATATATTAATCCTGCAAAGCCCTTCCTTCCGTACCAACTGGTCCTTACCCTTCCCTCCTAATCTACTTTCACCCTGGATGGTATTACAATCTTGCCAAATCTCATTAAGTGTCACTTTCTGCTCCCTCTCCCGCTGCATAGATATGTAATCTGTAGTGAAGAATAGAATTCACATGAAGGATTCTGCTGAATGCAGATGCGATCTTAGCTTGTTATCCATAGAAAAAAAAAACTGTACCTAGCCATCACCTTTCTGCTATAAAACAAAAGTGAAATGGAAGATTTGCAAAGACCTTAATGTACTGAAGGTTAACAGAAGTTGAATAAAGGCCTTCTGTTTAGTTGTTATGCTCTACTAAAATTGAGAGCGTAGTAGAAACCCCCAAACTGAACCTTATCAGTCATCTACACACTAATCTTGATGCTTCAGAGTTTGGCAAAATGTTAGATATTTTTGAAATTCATACCTTTGCAAGGCTTTCCTTCGCGTCACAAACACAAAGATTCCTGCCACCAGTACAAATACAAGTAGAACTGCCACTGTGCCAACCGTGAGGGGAACAGCAAGGGCTTTTACCCCCACTTCACAAAAGTCTCCACTGTAGCCTGAAAAACATTTACATTTGATAACACCAGCATCTACTATACATTCTCCCCTCATGTTACAAGTCTCACTGGTACATGGCCTAGACTCCATGTTTCTGCCAAAATCTTCATTTGTCAGACTGTTATCCTCAAGCTCTTTCAAATCTTCAGAGGAAGTTTTGCTTTCCAAAATAGTGGATTCTGTGTTCAACAAGATTTCTACTTTTCCTTGATGAAGTCTTGGATGACCCATGACCTTGATGGGCATATTAGATTTTGTGGGTGAGACGACAGGCTTTAATAAGTTTTCATCACCATATATGCCTGAAAAGAACAAAATATAATTGGTATCAAGTATTTTTTATGGGGTACTATTTTTTTTACAGTGAGGTGTCAGAACATTGATTCCACTAAACTATAAACCCATCTAAATGGTCTATTCCAGTGACTGGTTTCCTTGCCCAAATACATTCATATAATTTCCTGGCTTAACTGACACATCGGAACTGGGGTCACAGTAAACATATGAAAGTAGGCTGCAAGTTCCAATACTTCCAGCATTATCTGATAGTTAAACTAGGAAAGAAAGTCTATGGACTCATGATGTGGGTAAAGGAAATCTACCACCAGGATCAAGGATTTTAAACCAAGCACTCCAACATGTTTGCCCACTTTGACAGGATCCACCCTTCAGCTTCTCATGCCCTTGGTTTTTTTTTTTTTTATTAAAAAGGCTTTAAAATAATGCAAATGAGGGGCTCCATAGCTGTTAATTGAGCTTTGAGCCCCTAAGAGCTCAATTATAAATAAGGGCATGAGAAGCTAAGAGGTACCAGAGGCACCACCATTTTTCAGAAATGTGTATCCATACTATGTAAACTTCTAGAGAACATTTGTTCAAGTTGAGTGTCACCTGTTATGACCCATACAAGACTGCAGACAAGAGCTGTGTAACCATACCTGTTTGTGTACTCTTAGCAGGACTGAAAATATATGTATAAACCAGAATTATCCCCTTAATCTCCACTGTAATACCTAACCAGTAGTCAGCTGCTTCTAACTCAACAAAGGATAAAGGGAAGTGTAGCAGGTTAGTTAGGAAATCTTGTACAGGAGTGCTTTCCAGTACTCCAAGTCCAGTTCCAGTCTTGTAATATAAATGCAGTGTTCATAGTCCTGTTGTATACACAAAGATATGATTCACTTCTTCAGGTCATCAACCCAACACCAGTTTTTGCCAGATAAAGCTACAGTGTATAACATCTAAACTTGTTTATAGAAATGATTTAGAGATTTTCCAGACACGTTTGTATTTATAACCACTTACAGCCTCTCTCATCTGAGCCATCCAAACAGTCCCTCTTGTGGTCACATATCTTGCTATCCGGTACACACTTTAACCCATCTTTGCAAAGCAAATATCCTTTGTGACATTTGGGCACCTCGAGACACAATGTTGCATTTACTAGTTCATGAGCTAGTGAACAACGGCACGTACGACCTTCACGATTTGCTAGACAAATTTGGCTACATCCACCATTATTTGCAGAACATCCACTGTTGGCTGTTACAAGAGAAAACAGATGTCTATAAAATGTAAGGACACATCCTATGAATCACAAAGTTTTCAAAGCATATATTAAGAATTTTCAACAGCAGGTAGATTGGAGGTATAATGAAGAAAGCAAATTTTCTTTTTCTACTGTCCCATGCAAAAAGGTTGACTGGGTTTTTTGGTATAACAGTAAAAGGTACTGAGCCACAACAGCTACTTCACCTGGAAGGGGGGCAAGGGCATGTCCAAGAACATCACTATATAAAATCAGAGGTCAGATAGATATAGAATAAGTCTTTAATTTTGTGAGGTTTCAGGTTGCAGATGACACTACACAAGAAAAAGGGTTGTCTACTGTAAGCACATTACCTCTAATATTGTTTGTGTAAAGACGTTATTACATTTTACAATATACTTTATCAATTCTGTGTCAATTTAACTCTGCTTGCTTTCTTTCTATAGAAAGCTTTTGTTTACTTCCTGTAGATAAACACTGGTCCATGGTCATGTGATGTTACAGAGGTGTATCGATGGTTAGCATCATACAGCTTTGATTACACTGTATTATATCAAGCCATGCCCCTTTGTGAGATCACATGACCATGGACCCCTGTTTATCTACAGGAAGTAAATGATGCAGCTTTTTGTTGCATGACAGCGAACAAGCAGAAATCTTGGAATCTGAAGAATTGATACAGAGTATTGGAAAGATTTTTAACATAATCACACAAACAATACGGGCGGTCCCCTACTTAAGAACACCTGACTTACATACGACCCCTAGTTACAAACGGACCTCTGGATATTGGTAATTTGCTGTATTTTAGTCCTAGGCTACAATAAACAGCTATAACAGTTATCAATGGTGCCTGTAATGAAGCTTCATTATAAATCCTGGTTCTTGTGACAATTCAACATCCAATTGTGACAATGACAATCCCATGTCACAGAGACCAAAACATTTTTGACTGGGGTTACAATAGTAAAGTATACGGTTCTGACTTGCATACAAACTCAACTTAAGAACAAACCTACAGAAACTATCTTGTATGTAATCCGGGGACTGCCTGTATTAATTATCTGCTGGAATTTGTTTAAAGTGAACAACCCTTTTATGCATCAGTGTTCATTACATGGGGAGCTTATCTTTTTATAGTATCCTGTTGTATATGGTATTTGAGCTTATAATTTTGTCAATTGACTGATGGAACTGCTGGAAAAGGAGTTGGGACAACTTGCATCAGGGTTTCCAAGTCTCTAGACAGTCTAGCGATGGGGCCTATTACAATCTGCCTAAAGCTAATCATTGACACACAGAAGAAAACAAGGCATAGCTGTGGTTTAAAGCTATACCACTCAGTCTAAAATAGATTTTAATAGGTTTGTTTTGTCCTATTGTAATATATACATATACACACCATACATGAAGCTACACAACTATTTACCTTGCTGGTCTGGTCTGCTATATACTTTTATATCTACCACCTTTTGGTTCATTTCTAAATATTTATCTTCACTTGTGCCAGTTTTACTGAACCAAACTCTTTCGGTGCCTAAAGAGAAAAAGTTTAGAAGAATTGTAATAAAAGGCAATACATATATTTGTATGGAAAGACAAACCTGACCATTGCAAAATTTTAAAATAAGTCATATACCACCTTCCAAAATCAGCCAAAAAAGGTTATTTTAATTGTGCTTTTTCCAAACAATGTAAAAGCAATCCATTTTCAGGGTAACATTATTGAAGTTAAAAATTCTGTGGTTTTGCACAAAGTCATCAAAACACTTGCTCCCCCTCATTTTTGTGCAGCTGTACTTCTCCCTGCACCAAAGTTGCTGCTATGCAAGCTGGTGCATCCACTGTCTTTCAATTCTCTCTACCATGAAATATAAAAATTCTTATAGAATCACCATTGCCAATAAAAAGATACTAAATAGAGGGGACAACAGTATTTTGCAAGTAATTCTAGTCTGACAGACAATTGTAAACCATGCCCTCTGCATGACAAAGATTTAGTGAAGAATCTTGACATTTCTCCCAGCCAGTGACCCAGCTCTCCTCTTTAAAAAGAAAATCTACCACAGTCACCGGCTTGATTTTGATGGTAATCTTATGTTTGTTACCCATGGCTTCCTTCATTCGAAAATTGAAAATCCCAAAATTTAAATATGAGCCAGGGGGGGGTCAAAAGGATGTTACCAGAGCCATGCACTGGCTTCACAGGCTATTCTACTGTCTTAACCCTCCTCCTTAACCCTTATGTCAACTCATGTCAGAAGAGGAAGTCACAGCACACAGTAGGAGCTGTAACTAATAGTCAATCTGTTAAATTAGAGTGTAACGAATAAATAAAAAATGAAATTTGTAATTTATCATACCATTATCAAAAGTTGTCCAGAACAAAACACCATTTCCAGCAGTGAATGTGTTAATGCCACGCAGCCCACTCCGGACCAGCTTATAACTTGATCCATCTACCTTAATTGATTCAATGGTACCATATCCTGTAAGTAAAAAAGGAGCTCATTTACTTATGTTTAAAACAATGGAATAAAAATTGTCACGTATCTCTGTCATGGGAACAAGACAGTTTTCTTGCATTTTAGAAAGGTGTAAAACAAAAAAGTTATTATAAATAAAATCTATAGTTTACCTCTATCAGCCCAGTAAAGTCTAGTTCCAGAGTCAGCAAAGGTCAGTCCTACCACAGCTTTGCTTTTTTTCCACAGTACTCTCCGGTTATTTCCATCCATATTTGCACATTCTATCTTAAGGCTGTTTTTTTTACTTTCTATTCCTGCATCAAAGTAGCACAATAGGCCACTAGGTGGATAAAGTGCAAGACAGGTTGGCTTGTACAAATCCTCTTCCAGCACTGAAGCTGTATACATGCCATTTGCAGTTGCCACTTGAATTGATTGTTTGACTGTGCTACTCCAGAAAATATTTCCAGTTGTCCAGTCCACAGCAATGAAGGATACACTGTCATCAACAAAAACTATTTTTTTCCAGTCTGTAAAATCAGAATCTTTAGCTTTTGTTGAGGCTATATATCCACCTTGTTTAACAGAAAAAACAAGAGATCGATCTTGTATGATGTAGTCAATTGAAGAGATCAGGTGAACGTTTTTCAGTTTTGCAATCTGATGCATGGTTGGAACCTTTTGGTCCACCAAGTTAAGTTTCTGAAGATCAACCTAAAGGGAAACATAACAATTTGAGAAAGCTCTAGCTTGCATTAAATCTGGAATGGCAGAAACCAGGCAAAATAGTCAAAATTATGATTTTAAGCTGCCTTTTTATTGTAACTGGGAGAAGAGCTCAACCCATGTACAACCCTACTGATCAATATCAATAGTGATATTTCGGTTTGCCTCTGATGCTATGTACCTGATTGACAGTTGAAGCCATTGCAATTAGAAGAAAAGGCAAATCTTTCAGTGGAATGCAATCGAGTAAATTATTTGAAAGCACAAATCCTGTAGGGCATCGGCAGCTTCCAATCATTCCGGGACCAATCAGGCACAAATGAGAACAAGGCAGTTTTTGACAGGGATTATCAGTAGTAGGTTGTAATACTTCATGCATTACCTAAAAAGAAGAAAATTAAAAAAATAAAGCCATTAAAAAGGAATCCACCAACCATGAATAGAACCATTACCAAAATGGAGGTATAGTTAAATCATCTGCCCAAACATTCAAAGGATCCCCTTTCTAGAGTTCTCTTCAACGCAAAAAATGGATTTAATTTACAATGCAGAGCACTGAGGCAGCGTCCATGCATATGAAAATGCATGCGTTAACGCCATATGTGGATGCAACCTAATGGCTCTTTCGCATTGGGGTGGGTGCTCAGCTTCAGTTGCACATTTGTTGCTTTTTGTCCCCATTGTGTGCATTTTTTCTGCTTTGTCCCAGTGTCCACAAAACAAACTAAAAGGTTTAACATTGCTTGAAAGCATCACTTTTTTTGCAGCATTAGTAAAAAATAAAAAAAACAAACAAACAAACAAACAAGATGTTCCATTTTTTTGTGGACCCATAGGACTATTGCCTTCTGTGATATGCATCCATGAAAAAAATATATCAGTGAAAATACAAGCCAATGTGAAAACCTTAATAGGAATCAATGGATTTGCGAGGCATCCATGCAAAAATCACTGAACAACAGAGATGAAAAAACGCCAATGTGAAAGAGCCCTTAATCTGGAGCATTATATACATGCATTTCGTTCTGAAGAATTCAAATAATTCAGAGTAGTCAAACTCAACTTTTAAGACTGCAGTACTTTTCAGATGTTAAACTGTAGTGTGGCATCTGCCCTACAAGTGTGAACAGCATGATTTGTAAAGGTACCTTGAGTCCATATGGTTGTCCATGTCGCTTTATCAGAACAGAGAAATTCTTACCAGTCCTCTTACTCATTTTTTGCACAGTTCTTGCCTTTATTTCAGACCAATAGATCTCCTCCTCAAACACAGTCAATGCAAAGGGACTTTGAATGGTTTTGAGTTGAATCACCTAACAGAAAAAAAAACACAAGGTTTTCAAGGTAAAACTGAGCAAATTTTTTATATAATATTAATAAAATATAGCCCAAAAATGACTGCATACTTTAATAGGGTTGCAATGATCAGAGACTTGGGTGGCTCACTCCAAGGAGCAATCTACTAATCTGCTAATATTCCCAGTTGTGCCAAATATTTGTTCCATAGCCACAAGAAATGTTATATCAATTTTATAGGAACAGTAGTTCAGTCAACAAATAGATATGTATGGGCAAGCTTCAATAAAATGCATTAGTACCTACCTTAATATCTGTACCATCTAAACTTGCTGAGCCAATAGAGTGAAGCTTCTCATCAGACCAGTAAATTCTCCAGCTCAGCAGATCAAGTGCCAATCCAGTTGGCCACCCAAGTTGTTCTGTAATTAGAACTTTCCTGCGGCTTCCATCCATACCGGCACGCTCAATTTGTGGCTCTATTCCAATTTCACACCAGTACATTAGTCTGAATGAAAGATTGTAAATTACAGTTTTTAATTTTGGTTTTAAAAGAAAGTTCTAACAATATATTATATATAAATATATTTCATTGTTTCAATAAGATGATTTTTTATGTTCCAGTCATTTAAGAGCTTGTCTTTTATTCAGTCAAAAATGGTAACTGGCCAGAGAAGCAAGTTTGACATGCTAAATAAAGTGGAATATTTAACAGCTAAAGCCACTTAAAGACCTTCTCTTAAATGAAAAAATAGGAATTACGTGAAGGGAAGATTCATAGGAGGTAGATTTCAACAGAGCAGTGTTGTGTATACAACTCACCCACTTAGTGGCTGTAAAACCAAAGAGCGTGGTTGGTCTATATCTTCATCCAGTATAACTGTGTATTCTGGAAATCCCTTCCAAGATACATTGAGACCTGTTGCAAGTATCTGCCCAGCTACCCCATCAGTCCAGTAGAGGTTACGGCCAACCCAATCAACAGCTATACAGTCGGATTTCACGCCTGAATTAAAGAATGACAAAGCGAGTAGTATAAACCTGCCTTTTAAAATTGCTATTGAAGAACAAAAATGTTACACAAGCCATGTGAAGACTAGCCCTTACCTTTAACTATGGTTCCTTTTGCTTTTGTGCCCATAGTTATCCACTTTATACTCTCAGCGTTAAGGTCCATCCAGAAAATTTTGCGTTCCATTACATCATAATCCACAGAAAATATCATTGAGCTTTTATCGGTGGACATAAGAATCTCCTCATCCAATGACCTCAATTTATATAAGAGAAGATCAAATTGAATTGCTACTAGCAAAATTGGTTCTGTACCTACAAAGGGAAAAAAAAAAACAAAAACAAAAATTCACTTCTGCTTTACCAATAAAGTCCATCCACCAAAATAAATGACATTTGAAATTTTGTCACTTAGTGGCAGGTATGTCTTGGCTTAGGTCCTCTTGTCCATTACAGTTGTGTTTTTTTTACACAAACCCCCCCCCCCCCCACACTTTACTGCTCCCATTTACTGGTCTCATGGCATGTCTAAGAAGGACAGTGAACATATGCCAAAAGAGGAGGAAAGACATAATAATGACATAAGCTGTAGCATTGCGAGTCAGACACATCCATAAAACTCTATTCTTTTCTTTGAGGTCTTCTATGAGATGGGGTACGAGAAAATCTTCAGTTTTCTCCATGTGCTGTTTATATGAGAGACTTAGAGTTAGTCTAAGCAGACACATTATGAGGTCTCTAGTTCTGTGTGACGACAATGTGATTAGATCATCAGGGTACAGGTTTACATACTCATTTAGCTTCTGAACATTGTACTAGTACGACACAGAAAAGGTGACAGGTGATGAGATCCACAAGATGGATATAACAAAATATCATAAGATAGAAAAACAAGAAGTCTGACGATCAGTGGCATTACAACAACCGTAGCAGCTGGCCCGGGGTGGACTGGGGCGATGGGAACACCCTTGTGCCATCCCCTGTTCGCCCACCTCATCTGAGACTCCTAATTTGCGACTGCCCCGATGGCTCGGTCTTAAGCTGCTCGGCCAGCCTCTCCCATCTGTGGGCCGAATCTCCTGTCCGCTGCCCGCGGCCACCCAGCCTGTCTCTCCCATCCATAGTCCGCACCTCCAGTGCACCCACTGCGGGGTCCCAGCCCGGCACTCCGATCTGTGGCCCCCCTCCTCGGCCCAGCCACTGGGGGTGTCCAGCCCGACTCTCCAGCCAGCTTCTCCCATCCGCGGCCGACCGCCCATCTCATTGACAGATAATTTATGTACCCATTTTTATCTTTAGATGGGGGGGGGGTTTGACATATACACATACATCTCTGTAAACATGTATATGCTGTATGGTGTGTGTATGCATCCTGTATGAGTGTATATATGTGTAAATGCATGCCATATGAGCATTTATGCATATATGCCATTATATATGGTGTATGTACTGTATGTGTGCATGACGTCTATATGCTATATGTATATATACACAGTATATGGCACATTTGTTATTTATTGTACACCGGTACAAGCTGTGATTTATGTAGTGTGCTGGTGGAGGCTTAGTGTCAGGATATGATAAATGTGCACCTATGTGTGTATACGGCGTGTTTATATTGCATGCATGTGGATATATAGTGGGTACACACTATATGTTTAAGTATATGATGTATACATAGAATGTGCATGCACTATATAATATCTGTGCATGTACTATATAATATTTGTGCAAATTTGATGTGTATATACTATGGTTGTATAAGTGTATATAATAAGTACACTGTATAAATTTGTATATACTCTATTTGTGAATGTATAAATGTTTGCGTATAATTGTATACATGTATTTATATGTGTAAAAGTGTATTAAATCATGTATGAGTGTAGAACCTTGTATGTGTATATGAAGGTGTTCAAATATGTATATATTTATTTTTAAAGGGGAAGAGGGGGCCCCATGCAGAAATCTGCTGTTGGGCCCAGCCTCATCTAGTTACACCCCTGCTGCCATCCCTAAACTCAGAAGATCCAGAGTCGGGTCAAGGGGCAACCAATAATTATATCTGAAAAGCTGTATTTTTGTTTATAACAGTGAATTGGAGAATTTTTTTTTTGTTATCCTGAGTATATTTAATATGGTCTTCGTGGAAATACCCCTTTAATGGATAACTCAGTTGTCAAAACTGAGTTTTCCATTAAAGGGGTATTTGCACAAAGACAAATTGCTGAAACTTATAAAAGGTACAAGAGGATCTTCAAACTGCCCCCAACATAGGCATGATATACAAAAATAGGGTCAAACATATGGATAAAACATAATGTACTATAAAACCATTAAATTACCTCAGAGATTATAGCATAAAGAAAACATTTCTGCTGAAAGTTTCCACATGCTTGCAGATGGAGCATTAAAAGGATGTCACATTTTGCAGTGTGCCTTACTGGAACACAGAGCTGTAACATCATTCAACACGTCACAGGTAAAAGGTTCTTTACCCCTTAACATTTGTAAAAATCTACCCCATGTATGGATCTGATCACATGAAATCGCAGCATGGCTCCATGGAGGCTTGGGGAGGAGTAGAAGTCCATGAAGCCATGGTGTGATTTCATGTTATCAGATCCATACATCGAGTAGATCTTTGCAAATGTTAAGTGGGGTAAAAGGACCTTAGATGACATCACATATAGTGCTAATGCCCTAAAGTTACTCAAATGTATTTCTGTTGACATCTTCCTCCAACTGAAATCTTTGTGACAAAAAAAAAAAAAAAATTCTATTTATTCCCATGCAGATGTTTGAAAGGTTCAACACTAGCAAGTATTTAAAAAAAAAAAAAAAAAAACACACCACACACTAGAGGAACCTACATGCATAAATGTAACAAAGGAGTCACTTTACCTGCAACTTTACACTGACGATTGTCTGGTTGCAAAACATAACCTGGGTGACAAGTGCAGTTGAAGGTGCCATTTAAATTGATGCAGGATTGGCTGCATGGTGATGAATCAAGTTCTTTGCACTCGTTAATGTCAATGCATACACTTCTGTTACCACTTAATTTAAAGCCTTTATCACACATGCACTTCTAAAATATAAAGAAAATAACATTTGTAAATGCATCTATTAAACAAATTCCTAAACAAACTCGAAAGTACCATTATGGCCAATTCTTGAAAAGAAATTTTAAAAAAATCATGACAAAAGAGGTGTTGGGGCCTGCCATCTTGTAACCCCACAGTCCCCCCACAGTACTTGGTATATAGTTGTAGACAGTTCTGTACTTTGTGTTGTGGATACAGCACACCACTAATAAAGCTCTGCTCCCATTTACATTAATGGAAGCCAAGCTGCAACTGTGCATTTTGTGTCAAGTAACCAGTGAATTGATATTGATTGCCTTAATGGGTATAGATATCAACCCATTTAATTTGATACTTTACATCAAAACAAAATCAGGTGTATTCCAAGACTAGTGTTTACATTGGACTCCAATTCTGACAATTGTACTTACTGGCCCAAGAGGAGAAGTATGGCAGGCATGGGCACACCCCTCTTCACAGGATATGTGACATTTCCCTCCTTCATCTGAGCCATCCGAGCAGTCAAGTTTCCCATTACAAACTAGATCAGTTAAAATGCAGTCAAAATTTGCACACTGGTACATGTAATTGCTGCAATTTTTCGGTACACCTGAAAAATGTCAGAAAGAGTCCATTTCTAAATTTTAGAGTAAAATATGCAACATATTAGTGTTTGCATATTTTTTTTTTACAAACCAATTTGCAAGCCATGTAAAAATGCATGTTTTAAAATATACACAGGGAAAAAGTAGCATTTTAAAGAGTCCAAGTATTAAAGTTAGTGGTATCAATGGTACAGTCCCTTACTAATTTCAAAGTCACATCAGTGTACATCTGACAGCAGAATTTTGCCACAAAAGTCTCTATAGCGCAATACTTTGATCTGATCATATTTAAAGGAGAAAATCATTGAAATCAACAGTGAAAATCAGATGACTAGAGAAATCCACAAACTACAGCACACACACTTTTCTGTATTTTCATGGCTATAAAAAAAACTGTAGATTCACACTGAAGGCATCAACATTATGAATTAACACTCTTGGTATTCTCTTGTAAGACCATTTCAGGTGACTACCTGAAAGCTGATCAAAAGTTATGAAGGAGTTCCCAGAGATACTGTACTTCGCACTTGTTGGCCCTTTCGCCTTCACTCCGCAGTCCAGCTCACCCAAAACCATCTCGATTGGGTTCAGGTCTGGAGACTGTGGAGGCCAGGCCATCTAACATGGCATCCCATCACTCTCATTTGTCAAATAGCCCTTACACAGCCTGGAGGTGTGTTTGAGGTCATGGTCCAACTAAACGCAAATCGCATTGAATAGCATGACTCTGCAAGATGCTGTGGTAACCATACTGGTTCAGTATACCTTCAGTTTTGAATAAATCCCCAACAGTGTCACCAGCAAAGCACCCCCACACCATCACACCACCTCCTCCATGCTTCAAGGTGGGAACCAGGCTTGTACCTTTTCTGTGTTGCACAAAGACACGGTGGTTGGAACCAAAGATCTCAAATTTGAACTCATTTGACCACATTGCAGATTTCCACTGGTTTAACCCCTTACCGACATGTGACATAATACTACGTCATTCGTCTTTAAAACTTCACCTTTATTTGAGTATTTAAAATAAGGTTGTGACCGTCAGCCACTAAAGTGAAATATTTTAACTATGACATATGTCTGGCTTATATTAAAATTATGCAGACCATCGTGGAAACTTAGTTGTGTGGTATTTGCTAAGACTAGGGAGACTAACTTCAGAAAATCATAGGATCTTAATATAGATGGCCACTAGGTGTCAATATTGTGCTCTTAGTCTTGCCTTGATAATTAGTTTTATTTGTCAGATACTTTTGCTACAATGTTGCAGCCCTCAATTACAATGATTGATACTGATGGTATTATATAATGATAGTGTTGCTACAATGTTGCAGTTCTTAGTTTAATACAGTATCGATGGTCTAAGAGTGTCAGTTAATGTACACGCATGACCTTAGTGTGGCCTCTTTAAGTGCCCAATACATTATTTGGGAGTGAGCCAATATTTGAGTCGTTTGCAGTTAATATTCACTGCGAAATCAATTACTACACTCCAACACAATAATGATGAGATCCTATGAAGCTAAGACTCGTTCCTATGGTGGCGTTTCACCTATATTGTTTTCTACCCTAGTATTCATTCAAGCAATTTTTGCCACACACACACTTTGTCTGCTATTTAAAAATTATTCACACTAACGCCCCCCCCCCCCCCACATGTTTCGCCACATTAGTGGCGTCCTCAGGGGTGCCGGGGCTAGAGTGCCCTGAACAGACAAATTTTGCAGCATCTGTTCCAGGATAGGAAGCAGTGGAATGACGTTATTCAAAGGCCCTGAGCAGAAGGCAGGTGTCAAGCATGACCTGCCAGTGGCTGACATCATAGTTACACTGGGGAGTACTTCTGTCTGCTTGCATCATCAAAAAATCATTAATGGATTTTCTCTGTTCAACAGCCGTTCTAACATATGGAGGCTGTAATTCCAACGGGTGGAAACATTGCATATCAGTCTATGTTGGGGGAGGCTGTTCTGCCGCTTCAACTCGAGGAGGGTGTGCTTGGGTTTGCAAGAATGGCTGAGGTGCACGCACAGTTTCCTGGTCATTTTTAGAATGTCTTACAGATGGGTGGAAGACTTCCTTGGTGCTGCACAGACACCATGTTCCTCCCATTGTCTGTCATCATGGTTCCGATTTGCAGTTGTCGCACACATTGATTTCGTTTTCCATGAAGCGGAGCAGTTACTCCCCTGTGTGACTTTGTTCACCCAGGCAAACCAGGTGAAGAACTACGTAACACTGCTGTGCCCTGCACATGTGGTATGATGGAGCAGGAGCATCTGGATTGGGAGATGATGTCAAAGACAAACAACTCCCTTCGGCAGAGGTGCTGGAGCCTTGACTGGCTCAAATGGCATGTGTGCCACTAGGTGCTGCTGCGGCAGTGGCAGGATGGACCACCACATCTGAGACATGTTTCTCCCAGGCCATTGTTGACGCAAGGCCGTCATGCCAATTTAGGCTCCCTGGCCATACTTAACATTCTGCCTGCAAATTCTAAATATACATACACTCGGCTCCTCTGGTGTCTTAACAAAAAACTGCCACACTGCCAGGTTGGTGATTTTACCGCCAACACTCTGCACTGACTAATAATGCCACTGCCTCGCTCAGCCCCTGTACCACCGCTTACTTGGACCTGCAAAGCGGGTTTTGTACCCCGCGGCCCTGCGCCCTGCTGTCTCACGGCCACGGTAGTGACCTGCTTCGCTGCCTGACACGCAAGCTGACACCTTCGAGACATTGATGGTGAAGCCCTTGCTTCACTCTGCTCCCAAGTGTCACTGCAATTCTCCTCAGGCTGTGCATACTGCTTGCAAGCGCAACATAACCTCCCATACCACATCTCTACTTTCCCGCCTACTGCACGAAGCAGCGGATGTCTGCCCCACCTCTTCACTGCCAAGCAACTGCTGACTGTCCTCAAAGAGTTTGTTCTCGCTGTATAGTGGCGCTGAGCCCAGACTAGCTAGAAGATCTCTGGCTGAGGGAAATGAACAGAACAGAGGCTGGTTGAAGACAGGTGAGGGCCGCTGACCAGCTCCTGGGTCATGCCAACTAAGGGTTGTATCTGACGAACCCATGGACTCTTGGCTGGGGCGGTCAGATGTCATTTGGGAAGAAGTGGATGACCTAGTCAACCAATCGAGAACCTTTGGGTTGTTCATCAACACACTGCCACTAGATGACAATGGCAGTTCTGGCCTCACAGTCACCCCTGCTGTGATTTCCCCTTACTGTGCTGTGACCTGTGCCTGCTCCACCTGACATATTGGTTAATCAACTATGTTGATTTGACACAGATTTATTGTTATACACTTAAAATAAATTAAAAAAAAAAAAAAAAAAAATTTAAATTTGAGGAATACAGAATCCCAAAAACTGACACCCTTGACGTTTGGAAGAGATGGAGTGATTTTTGCTCAGAGTGCTCTGCCCCATGTAACAAGTTGAGCTCGCGGCCATTTTGCTAATAAAGGAGGGGAAAAAAAAAAAACCTGGAGTTTTCCTGAAATTAGAAACAAATTCCACTTCATTAGAATCGATTGGCAGATCTCTAGTGGCTACTTTGAAGAACCTAGAATATAAAACAGATTTTCATTTGTTTCAATTTTTTGTTAAGTATATAATTCCACATGTGCCATAGTCATAGTTTTGATGCCTTCAGTGTGAATCTACAATTTTTATAGTCAGAAAAATATAGAAAACTTTTTTTTTTTCCCATATTTCCCAGTATGTTGCCATTATAAGATGCAGAAGGTTAACTGCCTGTGATTACACAATGGCGAACCAGCTGCATTTGCAGCAATGGCTAACCAGCTGCATGTGCGACCTGAGGGCATTTTCTCACATCAGCAAGAAACCTCAAGCCAATTTCTCTCTCGTAGGGAAAATCCAGATCCAGTAGATCCAGTGTTCCAATTTTTTCAAGGTCCCAAAGTCTTACTACTACAAACCAAGCTAAACCAGATTGTCACCATCTGCAAGAAGGGTATAGCAGAAGGTGTGTAGCTATGACTTTTTTGGCCAAGTTTCTGCCTCTTAGTTGCAGCAGGTAAATATAAAGTGATTACTAAAGTATCCAAGCTCCCCCAATGGCTCAAGTGAGGGAAAATATATATAATATGACGTTCTAAAAGGAATATTCCACTTTAAAAAAAATGTTAGTTAATAAAATAAGTTACATCCGATTTCATCACTGCCATCTCTACAGTCCTCGTTTCCATCACATTTCCATAAAGATGGGATACACTGATTATTATTGGAACATGCCCATTGGGTTTTTTCACAAGGCAGAGTCTCTGGTTTACAGTCCTATGAAAGAGGAGAAAATTAAAAAAAATAAAAATAAAAAAAATGTATAGTTTTTAGCTTTAACTAGATCTACATTATGCATGATTGCATGTACCAGGAAGAGTTTACAGGAGTTTACAAACCATTGACCATACACACAGCCTAGACCTTTAGGTAAATACGTACCAGTAATTTTCCAAAACCACCACCGCGAGAGAGGGGTCCGCCCCCAGGGACAGGAAACCCAGACTTTAAGAACTCCACTCCTCCTCCATGACCTCAGTGTATTTCAGAGAGCTGTATGAGACTTAACAGTATGTTAATCACCCACTAATCAACCACCCACATTAGGTGGATAACACCACACGAAAAAACCTCAAAAGTACGGGAGGGAACGAAGCAGTGCCGTCATGGTTCTGGGAAAGAAAATTACTGGTATGTAATTACCCATTACCCCCTCACCATGACAGCACCACCAAGAGAATAAAATATTAATACCTCTAAAAAGGGAGGAACAACAGAAGATAACACCCTGCGACCAAAGGAAAGATCCATTGCTCCCCCAACATCCAACCGGTAGTGACTGAAGAAAGTATGAGGGGAAGACCAAGTAACGGCTCTACAGATCTGGTCTATTGAAACTTCCCTAAATTCTGTCCAGGAGGCAGATACTGCCCCAGTAGAGTGTGCTCTAAGATCTGAGGGCAGTGGTTAAATAGCTGCAGAGTAAGCTAAGAAAATGGGCAATTTAATCCACCTAGGTATGGTTCCTGTAGAGGCTTTCCTGCCCTTCTGTCTCCCGAACAAAATGAAAAGATTAGACAGAACAGCTGCCTGGAGAAAGTGATAGATATTCTAGTAAACCTCTGACATCTAGGTTATGGAACATCTCATTTTCTAAAAAGGGATTCAAACAAAAGGAGGGGGGGGGCCCCATCTCCTGAGAGCTGTGAAAATCTGATACCTTAGGGAGGAAAGCTGGAACTGTAAAGAGTAACATCCTGTCATATAGAATTTTTAGGTATGGGGCTTTACAGGATAAAGCTGATAACTAGAGATGAGCGAGCACTAAAATGCTTGGGTGCTCGTTATTCGAGACAAACTTTTCCCGATGCTCGAGTGCTCGTCTCGAATAACGAGCCCCATTGAAGTCAATGGGAGACTCGAGCATTTTTCAAAGGGGACCAAGGGTCTGCACAGGGAAGCTTGGCCAAACACCTGGGAACCTCAGAAAAGGATGGAAACACCACGGAAATGGACAGGAAACAGCAGGGGCAGCATGCATGGATGCCTCTGAGGCTGCTTAGAAAATAATAGAAAAGACAAATAGCGCTCATAGGGTAATATTGTTTGATTATGGATGTTTGATAGGTAAGGTAATTTGCTCACCTGATCGAGTTGTGCTCAAAACAGGGCACAACTCCAGTGTAGGTATGTAGTGGAAGAGGTCTGTGGCAGCCTGTGCTTCAAAGTGGTCTCCAAACTCGGGCGACTAGACCGGTTGGAGTTAGGCAGTAGAATCGAGGGTGGGATGGAAGCGGTGGGCGCACAACAAGACTCGATGTAGGTAATCTCCAAGACAAATTTATTTAGGATGAAGGAAATGGGTCACAGGTCATCACAACGCGTTTCGGGGAACGCAAGTCCCCTTTTTCAAGTGAACAATTCTCGGTCTCCGGGGGTTAATGGAGAGCCTCCGGACGCTCTCCATTAACCCCCGGAGACCGAGAATTGTTCACTTGAAAAAGGGGACTTGCGTTCCCCGAAACGCGTTGTGATGACCTGTGACCCATTTCCTTCATCCTAAATAAATTTGTCTTGGAGATTACCTACATCGAGTCTTGTTGTGCGCCCACCGCTTCCATCCCACCCTCGATTCTTCTGAGGCTGCTTAATCGCACCATTATGCCAAAATTATGGGCAACAGCATGGCCATGACAGAGTGACAGAATGAAGCTAGATAGCATCTAAAACATCCAATAATTGAACCTGACACTATAGGGGACGGCATGCAGAGGCAGCGGCAGGCTAGAGTGTGTCATGGCGACATACCCTAAATGGACTCAGGCTTTAAACCAATGGGTGGCAGAGGGGAACCAAAGGAGGTGAGCAAGAAGCGCTGAATTGATTTCCTATGTCAACAAAAGGTTGACGGTATATTTAGTCGATAACACAGCATGGTGGCGACATAGTGACCAAGTTCCATAACGTATCTGGTGAAACACCCGAAAAATGAGCCCCAGCTCGTTTGATAAAGGGGACGACATGTGGAGGCAGCCATGGAGACAACTTCCATGATTAAGAGTAACAGTATGGGGCATCCATATTGCTTCGATGATTGAAACTTCAGGTCTCCAGCATGGCGGCGACAGATGGGCCGAGTTCCATTATGTATCTGGTGAAACACCTGAAAATTCTGCCTGACACCGCTCGTTTGATAAGGGGACGATGTATGGAGGCAGTAAAGTAGTAGTAGATTAAAGGTGCTGCAGTTAAAACTGTTAGTTGAATCTTGGGAAGGACCTGGCGGTCCGCTGCCAGGCGAGCTTTCGCCTGTCCAAGCCCCTGTCTCTCGGCTACTCCCCAAACAGCACATCTAAGAACCTTTTGTATAAGATCAAGTGTAGTAGTGTTCTTATAAGTTTGGGTTATGGCGGGTGAGGGGAATGTAAACAGATGCGCAAGAAGCGCTGAAATAATATCGGTAAATGATAAAAGTTTGCCAGTATGTTTTGTGGATAACACACAGGGTGGCGACACAGTTAACAAGTTTGATGTGGAAGCCATGAAAACAACCCAAAATTCTGCCTGACACAGCTCGTTTGCTAAGGGGACGATGTATGGAGGCAGCTATATGGACAACTTTGGGAGGCAGCTATGGAGATGATGTGTGGAGGTAGCAATGGAGACAATGTGTGGATGCAGCTATAAAGACGATGTGTGGAGGCTGCTATGGAGACAATTAAATTTGGATAGTGCCTGTATGTGGCAGTCCAAAAAAGTTTTCAAACCAGAGGAGCAGGTAGGTGGTCCTCCAGAAAAATTAAATACATAGAGTACTATAGCTAGAGCCAGTTGGCCCTGGCAAAAAATAGTCAGTTTCCTCTGCTTTAGTGTACAAAGAGGAGGAGGAGGAAAATGAGGAGGAGGAGGAAAATGAGGAGGAGGAGGAAAATGAGGAGGAGGAGGAAAATGAGGAGGAGGAGGAAAATGAGGAGGAGGAGGAAAATGAGGAGGAGGAGTAAAATGAGGAGGAGGAGTAAAATGAGGAGGAGGAGTAAAATGAGGAGGAGGAGGAAAATGAGGAGGAGGAGGAAAATGAGGAGGAGGAGTGCATACATTATTCAGGTTGAGCTTCCTTCACCTGTTGGAGAATGGAAATCCTGAGAAATCCAGGCTTTATTCATCTTGATAAGCGTCAGCCTGTCAGTCGACAGGCGTGTACGCTTATCAGTGATGATGCCACCAGCAGCACTGAAAACCCGCTCAGACAAGAACCTACAAGGCGTACAGTGCCAGTTCGTGCCACATGTCCAGCTTTGAAACCCAGTAGTTGTAGGGAGCTGTGTGATCATTTAGGATGATGGTATGGTCAGCTACGTACTCCCTCACCATCTTTCTGTAAAGATCAGCCCTACTCTGCCGAGACTGGGGACAGGTGACAGTGTCTAGCTGGGGTGACATAAAACTGGCAAAGGCCTTGTAAAGCGTACCCCTGCCAGTGCTGGACAAGCTGCCTGCTCGCCTACTCTCCATCGCTACTTGTCCCGCAGAAGTACACCCTCTGCCGCTAGCACTGTCAGAAGGGAAATACTGTTTCAGCTTGTGCACCAGGGCCTGCTGGTTTTCATGCATTCTCACACTCCTTTCCTCTCCAGGGATGAGAGTGGAAAGATTTTGCTTGTACCGTGGGTCCAGGAGAGTGAACACCCAGTAATCGGTGCTGGAATAAATTCTTTGAACGCGAGGGTCACGGGATAGGCAGCCTAGCATGAAATCTGCCATATGCGCCAGAGTCCCAACTCGCAAGAATTCACTCCCCTCACTGGCCTGACTGTCCATCTCCTCCTCCTCCAACTCCTCTTCTTCTGCCCATACACACTGAACAGTGAAGGTCTGAGCAATGCTCCCCTCTTCTGTCTCGCCAACATTCTCCTCCTTTTCCTCCTCATCCTCCTTCACCTCCTCCGATATGCGCTGAGAAACAGACCTGAGGGTGCTTTGGCTATCAACAAGGGAATTTTCATCCCCAGTCTCTTGTGACGAGCGCAAAGCTTCTGACTTCATGCTGACCAGAGAGTTTTTCAACAGGCCAAGCAGCGGGATGGTGAGGCTGATGATGGCGGCATCGCCACTGACCATCTGTGTTGACTCCTCAATGTTACTCAGCACCTGACAGATATCAGACATCCACGTCCACTCCTCATTGTAGACTTGAGGAAGCTGACTGGCCTTACTACCAGTTCTGGTGGAAGTTGACATCTGGCAGTCTACAATCGCTCTGCTCTGCGCTGCTGGTAAACTCTGGATAACATGGTTAATGTTGAATTCCACCTTGTGGGCACGTCGCACAACAGTCGGTGAGCGGGCAGTTGGAGGCGGCGCTGCGCTGCCCTGAGAGTGGCAGCATCTGTGCTGGACTGTGCGGCGCATCTTCGTGAGCAAATCAGACAGATTGGGGTATGTCTTGAGGAACCGTTGAACTATGAGATTTAACACATGGGCCAGGCATGGCACATGTGTCAGTCTGCCGAGTTGCAGAGCCGCCAACAAGTTACGGCCGTTGTCACACACAACCATGCCTGGCTTCAGGTTCAGCTGTGCCAGCCACAGATCAGTCTGCGCCGTGATGCCCTGTAATAGCTCTTGGGCGGTGTGCCTTTTATCGCCTAGGCTCAGCAGTTAGAGCACCGCCTGCTGTCACTTAGCAACGGCACTGCTGCTGTGCCTAGAGCTAGTGACTGATGGCGCCATGCCCACGGATGGTAATTCGGAGGAGGAGGAGGAGGAGGGGTGGGAGGAGGAGGCATAGTAGGCCTGAGAGACCTGGACCGAGGTAGGCCCCGCAATCCTCGGCGTCGGCAGTATATTACCAGCCGCAGGGTCAGACTCGGTCCCAGCCTCCACCAAATTAAACCAATGGGCCATCAGCGATATATAGTGGCCCTGCCCGGCAGCACTCGTCCACGTGTCCGTGATCAGGTAGACCTTGTCAGAAACGGCGTTGGTCAGGGCACGTATGATGTTCTCTGACACGTGCTGGTGCAGGGCTGGGACGGCACATCGGGAAAAGTAGTGGTGGCTGGGGACCGAATACCGAGGGGCGGCCGCCGCCATGAGGTTGCGAAAGGCCTCGGTCTCTACCAGCCTATAGCGCAGCATCTCCAGGCTAAGTAGTTTGGAGATGTGGACGTTGAGGGCTTGGGCGTGTGGGTGGGTTGCACTGTACTTCCTGCCCTGACAACAACTTCACCACTGTCTGACAACCGTGCCTCCTCATCGTCCGACACCTCTTTACACACTTCTTCCACTACGTCAACAATGTCATCATCACCCACAAACTGCGACCGGTGGAAAACCTGGGCATCGGAAAAAAGCTCAGCAGCAACCGGACAAGTGGTTTGTGACTCTGGAGGAGTGCCGATTTCGGTGACATGGGTGGACTGCGTGGAAGATTGACTGGTGGACAAATGGCTAGAAGCATTGTCCGCAATCCACGACATCACCTCTTCGCACTGTTCTGGCCTCAACAGTGCTCTACCACGAGTCCCAGTAACTTGAGACATGATGAACCTAGGGAGTGTAGCTCTGCGGCGTTGCCCTGCACCCTCATCAGCAGGTGGTGTCTCACCCTGCCCAGGACCACGGCCTCTGACCCCTGCAGTAGTTGGAAGCCCACGTCCACTCCCTCGTCCTCTACCCCTAGCCCTCAGGCTCAACATTTTCAAAATTAAAGTAAACTAAATTTTTTTGTATTTTTTTTTTTTTTTTTTTTTTTTACAAAAAGAGTTAAAAAAAAAATAAATAAAAAGAAAAAAAAAAAAAAAAAAATCAGCAGACTGTGCCTAATTCAATCAAACCCCTAATAAATTGTCCCACTTCGGTGTTGGGATGGATATGCGTGTCACTAAGAGCTAAATTAGAACGTTCCCAAGTCTCCCTGCAAATTCCTCACAATATGGTACTAGCTGCACTACTAGTGCCAGCAAGCCCAGCCACAAGCAAACAAAAAAATATATATATATATAAAACGCTATTCTAGCCCTAACAAGGGCTGTTGGGTTCTTCTAGACTCACTCCTGCCTAACAGTAAGCTAATATAACACCACGGCATCCAGACAGAGAATGATGCGAGCAGCGCGGGCAGGGGCTAGTCTATTCCAGGGTCACCTGATCAGGCCAGCCAACCACTGCTATCGACATGTTAGGGTACCGCGTCATGCTGGGTGGAGTGCAGAGTCTCCCGGCTTGTGATTGGCTCTGTTTCTGGCCGCCAAAAAGCAAAATGGTGGGAGATGCCATTTTCTCGAGCTGGCGAAATATTCGTCCGAGCAAGGAGCAGTTACGAGTACGCTAATGCTCGAACGAGCATCAAGCTCGGACGAGTGTGTTCGCTCATCTCTACTGATAACCACAGCAAGACAAGTTGGTGAGTTATCGCCACCAACAACACTACCTTAAGAGTCAAGACTAACCGTGATCTCACCAATTGGTTCAAAAGGAATTTTAGTAAAAGAATTTAGCACTACTGAGAGATTTACCTAGGAGTAGGATGGATACGAGAAACCACTTAAAAAAAAAAAAAAAAAAAATCTAATAATCCATGGGTGAGAAGCTAACTAGAAATCAAATAAGGAACCCAATGCAGAGACCTGTACTTTAAGGGTCGCTAATTTCACACCCTTATCCACTCCCTTTTGTAAAAATTCTAACACCCTAGTAATATTTGTCAGGATCCCAATCTGAATTTGGAAATCCCCCCAAAAAAACAAATTCTGAAATATATTTTAGACATTACAGGCTTCCTACTCCTCTGTAGGGTATCAATGACTTGCTCTGAGAGACCCTTTTTAGTCAGTATTAACGTCAAGAGCCAAGCCATCAGATGAAGCATTGGTTCGTGATATAGGAGCTCCAGAATATCTGGGAGGATCCAAGTATCTCCTATTGACAGTTCTCTGAGGACTGAGAACCACGCTCTTCTTGGCCAGAATGGAGTCATCACGATTACTATGGCTTGATCTCGCCTGATTTTTGGACTTGAGTGTTGAGTCAGGAAGCAAACCAATCCACTAATGGATTTCCCCATAGCCTGGTTATTTTTGAAAATAAATGTATCTGCTGAGGCACCATCCCCCCTGTTTCAGCTTGGTTCGACTTAGTAAGTCTGCCAAGGAGTTCTCCGGCTGTAGTGGCATTATCTGAAAGAATTTTAACATCTGATTTAGATAGACCAGGAAGGGCTACCTTCATGGCTTCTTGCACTGCTGCTAACTGTAAAGTTTGAGGATCTACCCGCCATGGAGTTAGGCCAGGGCCCCCGAAACACCTGGTAATTTACATGAGCACCCCGACCCCATGAGCTAGCATCCGTTATTAGGAAAATGGGGTCCTTCTACTTCCAAACTAAACCCCACATAGATTTTTACCGACTAAACACCATTCTAAAGATTTACGAACCTCTTCAGGCAGAAAAATACTTTTATCTAAATTATTTTTATTACCATCCCAGCATCTCAGCATATGGAGCTGAAGCTGCCGCAAATGGAGTTGTGCCCATGGTACTTGGAGCGATTGCAACTCCAAAAGGCATGGCTCTGAAGTGCAAGTGTGTTAATATACCTTTTAAGAAAACTGCCTTAAGTACCTCTGAAAAGAAAAATTAAATGGGAACATGGTAATATGCATCCGATAAATCTATTGACGCCATGTAGCAACCCGAAAATACCAAATTTATTTTGGATTTCATAGTCTCCATCTTGAACTTTTCAACTAAAAGAAAATGTAATGGTTTTAAATTAATAATTGTCCTTAAGGAACCATTCAGCTTCTTAACATGAAAAAGGGTCGAATAGAACCCTAGTTTTTCCTCATGGACTGGAACCCTGATTAGAACCGCCTTTTGTAACAGGAGATTTACTTCCTGTTCAAGGGCATCTTGTGCCTGGAAATTAACCATGTGACCACAGTGACCATAAACCTGTTTGGAGGGGGAAGACACAGCCGCCCCCCCAGTATATAACCAACCAGCCCAAAGTAGTATACAGCACTGCCCCACAGTAGTATACTGCTTGCCCCCAGTAGTATACAGCACCCTAGCCTGCCCCGTGTGGTATACAGCCCAGCCTTCCCCCGGTAGTATACAGCTTGCCCCAGCATTAAAAAAAAAAAACAAAAAAAAAAACACCTTATATACTCACCCTCCGGTGGCCCCGATGTGCAGCGCTGCTCCCCCGATGTCCACGCGGCTCGTCTTCAGGCTTCCGCGCCCGTCTTCTTTCTTCTGCCAGGCGCCGCCATTGCTCTCTCTCTCGGCCAGCGCTTAGTATGATGCGCCGCTGCTGACGTCATACTAGGCGCCGCCCGGGAGAAGAACAATGGCGGCGCCCTGCAGAAGAAAGAATACTGTCACGGAAGCCTGAAGACGAGCCGCGCGGACATCGGGGGAGCAGCGCTGCTCATCGGGGCCACCGGAGGGCGAGTATATACGTTTATTATTTTTTAAGTATTTTTAACTCTTATATAAGCAGAGGGGACTTTTTCAGCACATTTTTTGTGCTGAAAAACTCGGCTTATACGTGAGTATATACGGTAGCTATAGTCCCTCTAATGACACAGCACCCATTTATTTTTTTGAGATCTCTTCCTATTCTGGAAAGAAAATAATCAAGTCGACCCCCAACCGAAACCTGGTGCCACTGTTGGCCAGTTTTCTGGGAAGCGTCAGAAAAAGGATCATTAAACAAACCCCATTGGCCTTTTAGATTATGTCCATACGAAGAAAAAGAGCTGGCACGGTCCGTTTCGCGCTGTAACAGCGCTTAATCCTGCTTAACAGGATGTAACAGGATTAAGCGATGTTACAGCGCGAAACGGACCGTCGCCTTCTGTGGGCTCCTGCAGTTCGTGTTCTTCCCTCCCGCAACGATGTCTTTTTAATCTAAATCTTGATGAAATAAAGCCTTGAAGTTTTAATTGGGTGAGTGCCAGCTCTTTTTCTTCTTATGGACATTTTGTTGACGCTACTATTGTTTTGCTCGAGCTAGAGCACCGCCCCGGCATACACACGGATAGGTACCCCTGCAACACTTCTTTTTGTGCAAAGCGCAGTCTTTTGCCAGAAACGTGCTACGTTTGTCTAAGTGCAGTGCCCCCCTATGTTCTTTTTTACAGTGATTGGCCTTTTAGATTACTTCCAGCCTTCTATTTCTAGTTCACTGGTTTTGCACAAACCTTCTTTGCAGCCAAAAAATATTTTTTAGGCGTTTGGCTGACAGGGAAGCCCTTTTTCTTGACTGAAGCTTTTTCCAGAAGTGTAGAACTCATGCTGATAGGCTAGCACATATATAAAAATACGAGTACAGAGAACATACAGTTATGCACACATGGAAGGATACATACTAAAAGTAGGCAGCAGGAATGGTGAGATACTATCCAGAGGCCAGCTGGGAGAATGAACTGCACACTGACTAGTGAGCTACGACCATTTTTTAAGTTTGAATTTCGTGCCCTCGATTACGTGACATGCACTGCCCCAATTCTGAATCTTCACATAAAAATGTACAGGGAATGCGGCGCCGCATGCTGCAAGGGTCCCCATGGCTACATGGTCCGGGAACCAGCGAGCGCCCGATCAGTGCACACCTGTCTCAAAGAAAGGTCCTTCCCATGCCCCTAGACCGTGCTGCTAAGTAAGAGGTGGCTAGACATGGAGAGCCCGGTGTCATAGGGATTCCCAGTGCCTCCTACAGGGTATGCACATGGCCGACAGGGGACACAGGCAACACCCAGGACCGCCTTGCTCCCATGAGCACCAATAGTAGTTCTTACTCCAGGAACCTCACTGAGGTTCCAACTGGGTCTCCCGCAGGTACTGGAAACCACTGAGGCCATGGAGAAGGAGTGCAGTTTTTAAAGTCTGGGTTTCCTGCCCTGGGGGAAGACCCCTCTCTCCATGGTGCCAACGTGGTGAGGGGGTAAACTTGGTCCCAGTTCACATCTCAGTTATGTCTTCACTTATATGCATTTGTTACTGTGAATCAACACCATTTAAATCAACTACAGATAGCCATGGTATAATGGAAAGACAGCCACTTGTGGGTTCGAACACACTTTGTTTTGGCTCACAATATCGCCTGAGATGAAGACAACAACAGAGCTTCAAAGGGAGATGCATGGATCTGGCTTAGATTGAGTAGATTGGGGGAGGATCCTTTTTATATTTATAAGGCTAGGGTTATCAGGCAATGAATATGCCATAAGGAAGTATTAACTAGGTTAGTGGTCTTTTGGTTAGCTAGATTACCATGGCTAGTACAAATGAAATGAATCCTAGTCCTGCTAACCCAACAAGTGTAGGGGGCTATGGTTGGAGGGATTTGCATAGCTATGGTTATTGTTATATTTTTTTCAGTGTATGCCGTGCACTCAGGCTGCTTTATTTTATTTGTCTGGTTATAGAAAGGGGGGGGGGACCCTGTTTTATTTTAAAAACATGAATTGAACAAAACACAGAGGACCCCCTTCAATTTCTATAACCAACCAGATACAATAAAGCAGCCTGATCATTTTTTAAAATTTGGCATCAAAACTGCATATACAGGCGGTCCCCTACTTAAGAACACTCGACTTACATACGACCCCTAGTTACAAACGGACCTCTGGATATTGGTAATTTATTGTACTTTAGTCCTAGGCTACAATAATCAGCTGTAACAGTTATCAAATGTGTCTGTAATGAAGCTTTAGTGTTAATATTGATTCTTACGACAACCCAACATTTTTAAAATCCAATTGTCACAGAGACCAAAAAAGTTCTGGCTGGGATTACAATGATAAAATATACAGTTCCGACTTACATACAAACAACTTAAGAACAAACTTACAGACCCTATCTTGTATGTAACCCGGGGACTGCCTGTATGTGAATAGACCTTTGTAAATATATATATTTTTAAAACTTACATTTTATTGAAAGTTGAAACCAAGAGGGAGAGGCAGGTATCCATGGATCCTTTGAAAATATTTTAACAGCATTTCATATGCGGTATATTTTTGGTGACGATTCACCATGAAAATAAGGACAAAATCTAATCATTACCCAAATCTAACAAGCTCAGCATTGTTTTTCCAAGCCTACCAAGCTTCAGTGTCACCATAAATGGTTAGGAAACTCCAACGTACCTTTTCATCACTTCCATCCTTGCAGTCTTTAGCATCATCACACTTCCACTCCTTCAATATACATTCACCATCTTGACATCTGAAATCCCCATTTTGACAGTGCACAGGTTTAGAGATCGTGCAGTTCACTTCATCAGTGCGATCATCACAATCATGGTCACCATCACAGTGCATGCTATATGGAATACACTGCCCATTTTTACACTGGAACTTGCTGCTGCTACACACCTTAGGCTCTGAAAGTCAAAAGACATTTTTTACAATAATCCTAGGTTTAACTTTTAGAAAATGAGAAAATTTGTAGATTAAATTTATCGGTCTTCATAGTAGTTTCATACTGCTTCATAGTAGTTTAGCATAGAGCTTAGCATTTCTAAAGGCAGAAAACCAAATTGTGTTTTGACCAGGACTAAAATATTGATGAAATTATCAAATCTTAGTGCAAAACACCCAATACTTGCACCATTCAGCTAATTGAAGTTACCACAGCATTTAGACCATTTGTGGCCTTATCAAATATAGCCATTGACATTAAATCGCAATTGTGCATGGTGTTGGCTGTCATTCCCATTAGCCAGAATTAGAATGAGCTGCATGTCATGTCCTTACTGAAGTGACACTCTAAAGTGTTCTTCAATTAAGTTAATATTTCTGGCATCCTTTATAAGCCATGGCCTTTTTGATATACACTTGGTAGATTTCTTTTAAAAGGCTGTAGGCATTGGGCACTTCCTCATATCCAGGCACTATGACCGTGGTAATCTAATATTAATTATCCTTCTAAAAATCAACTTTTAAATTTAGGCTAATGAGCATGAGGGGCTACTCTGATCTGGCTTTACTTTACTGTTAAATGAATGCTCCTTCAGCACTCATTTTAGAAGGGAAGAAGCCATGGATAACAAATAAGATTACCACAGCACCTGGATCTATGAGTAAATGTCCCTGGTTTACCATGATGGATTTTGCTTGTAAATGGACTTTAAAAGCAACAAGCTCCAGGAATGCAGTTTCACAAATAGAAACCATTTTGTTGCCCGTAGAATAAAATAGCTTACCACAGCCTTCCTCGTCCATCTCATCAAAGCAGTCTGGTTTTCCATCACATACAGAGCTCTGAGGAACACAACGACTGTTCCTGTCACAGCGGATTAAACATTGTTCAGTTGGCCTCCAGCAATTTTCCTCATCGGAACCATCAAGGCATTGATGTACACCATCACAGCGGTACCGTTCCTCAATACATTTTGTACCAGTTAGACACTTAAATATTCCTTGGAAAAAAAAAAAAAAAAGATAGGTTATTTATAAAATCTAATACATAGTATTCAAAAAAAGCAATGTCTGAAGACTAAAGGAAACCAAAGAAAAAAAAAAAAAATAACACACTGCAAACTTTACTTACCAGTATTGCTACAATAGTTGGTGCAGTTTTCCTCATCAGATCCATCAAAGCAATCCTTCTCACCGTCACATATAAAATCTGAAGATACACATTCTTTTCCATCTCGACATGGGACAAATGCTCGCGGACAAAACAAATAAATTGAAGAAGAAGCATTTCCCGGCAATGGTTCTCCACCTGTAAACCACACCAAAGCATACAAATGCATTTATGTAGACACGTGGAAACAAAGTTACAAAAATGTGAGGGCAATTTGTACCCATTGAAAGGAAAGCTTTGTACAGCAGCCTAAAAAGACACCAGTGTGAACTTTGCATCAGGGCTTCAAATAGCCAAACTCTTGCTACCTCACACACTATAGATGCCACACAGCCTGCCCAGCTGCAGCCTACCCTGACTAATCAAATATCCCAAAAGAGACCAGTGTCATAAAAATAAACACCAAGCTTCCTGCACATTGCTCTGCTCCTGTTAGCAATGCAGGCTGACACACAATGTATGATGCGGCAGGGGCGCCACCTGATAACATCATAGCTTGTTTGCAGGCAGAGCACATACCGTATATACTTGAGTATAAGCTGACCCGAGTACAAGCCAAGACCCCTAATTTTACAATCAAAAACTGGAAAAACCTATTGACTTGACTTGAGTATAAGACTAGGGTAGGAAATGCATTGGTCATAGCCTCCCAGTTTACAGCCAGCCCGCCCCATATATCTTATACAGCCAGCAGTTTGCCAAGCACATAAAAAATAAAAAAAAAACTTACATACTCACTCTCCGACAACCTGATGCTCGGCCTGGCTCGTGGTGGCTTCTCTTTTCCGTACCAGCCGGCAGAGACACGTCCATATGATCTGCGTCTGTTGGCTGTTACAGCAAAGAGAAGAAAAGAGGAGCCGTGGCGAAAATTGGGAGCAGTGCCGAGCACCGGGGCTTCGGAGGGCAAGAACGCAATGTGAGGTTTTTCAGCACTTTTTTGTGCTTAAAAACTCGGCTTATACATGCCTATTGCATGTTCATGTGCATGTGAATGAGACCTTATACAAGAAGGGTAGCCAGGAAGACCCAACTTACCATCAGCACAGTTGACCCGGTCATCTGGGCATAGGCAGTGTATAACCCCTTTGGAACCAGGCACACAAATTTCTTCTGACAGACAGCCACCATTGTCCAATCTGCATGCAGAGTTACTACCTTAAAATAGAATTAAAGTTTATTTTGAACAACCCAATCCAATAATTTTCACACAATGTATGTAAAAACATATCTACCTTTAACATGACTGGATGCCACTATCATGAGTTTTGTCACATTTGCTTCATTGACAGTGGAAACAATCTTCATTGTTTTTCTGTCCCATATTTCAACAATGGTCTTATTATAAGAAATCAGATAGGGCTCATAGGAATCCATCAGTATACTTGTGAAATTGTCTTTTAAGTGGAAAAGTCTATCTTTCAGAAGCCCAAATGAATACAAACCTGGAATAAAAAACATTATACTAGGAAATCCTTTACAGAAAAAAAAAAAATGATGATTCAACTATTCAGCCATAGAATTTTCCTATACAGATTGTATCTGACACCGTATTGAAAGAAACCGTTTCAGTTTGCACTGTCAAAGACTTTGAAGAACCTATGCAATACTATCTTCAATTGCTTCATGCATGTGTGTGCAGGTTGACTGCATGGATATAGTACTAAAAGGACTCTGTGCTCTGCCCCTAATCCCCCTAAATATATAAATAATTCAGACAACATTACCTTTTAATGGTTCATCAAAACTTTCCTGTTATCCTACACTTCAGTTGATCCAGGTTATCATGTTCATCTACGGAATTCTCTCAATACAAATCTCTAGGTTTTCTATATAACCTAACTGAATGGGCAACTCTCTCCTGTGGAGGATCTGGGTAGAACAAATGCCCATCAAAGCTACTACAGATTATGATTGCTCAAATCACAGTTATGTAAAAATGGAAAGAGCAGCCTTCCTAGCTTCATATTTGTTGGAAATAAGCAGCAAAAAGGATGAATCACCTACTCTTTCCAGCAGGCAGAGATTGACAATCCCCAACTGCCCTTGTGTTGTACATCATCATAGTATAGATGCCTGCATAGAGAAATCTAAAAGGCAAATTACTAAAGGCTACTTACTGTAATCTGGTGATGTCCAGACAATACTATGGGACTTAACATCCAAATTCATGTGTGTAAATCCAGTACCATTCAAAACATTCTCCACTTCATCACCAATTAGATTCATCTGTCGCATTAGGTTGTCATCTTCCACAACATAAAGTAATGCCTTTTCTGAGTCAAGTAGTAGGTGCTGGATGGAATTCACGGACTGATAAATTATCTTTGTCCCTGATCCAGTGTGCCTGGTCAAACACACTTTGTTTCTTTCACAAGGAAGCCAATACAGATTTCCTGTAGAAATGTCTATTTTCACCATGCACACTAGGAGAGAAAAAAAAAAAGTAATATTTTATAAATTGTTTAACCTAGAAACATGAAAAAGTACCGAAAAGGAAAAAAAAAAAAAGTTACATGAACTATGAAAAATTTTTTGAAGCACACAATAGGGCCAATTCAGATCAGATTCATATATTTTTCTGATGTAGCAAACTGATACCTGCACCACCAGTATGGATTACTTTAGGATTTTCAAAGAGGCCACTAGATCTTAAAAGAAGTCCATGGTCATCTGTCCAGTATATAAGGTCTCGTTTCCAGTCAACATCCATCAAATTAATCTTTGGTGCCTTTTTGACAGTTTGCTTTGTGAAGACACCTTGAAATCCCAGTTCAAGCAAATAAATTCCATTATCAGTTCCATACATTATTTTTAGACCTGAAACATTGGGGGGGGAATTATAGTTACAAATATGTATAATAAATAAAGCAACTTAGGTGAAAAATTGTTGCTTGGGTATACTCACCTTCACATTTTCCAGACGGCAGAAGAAATAATCCAGCAGGGCAGGCACACTTATAAGATTTAGCAGAAATAGGGGACAGCAAACACAGATGACTACAGGTCCCCAAAGAACATGGAGATCGCTCTTCTAAAAAAAAAAAAAAAAAAAAAAACTCAAGTTATAAAACAAAAATACGTCAAAGTATTTTTGCCTGGCTTGCCCTGCACAAATTAAAGACCAATGCTTTTACACAGAAGCACACCTCAAAATCTTAATACAGCAACATTCTAACATGCCATTTTAGGAATTTAATTATTACTTATTGGATCATAATGAGTTGCCATTTTAGACTAAACTGACACTTTTAGCCATTAAAAGTACATGTGAAATCTCAAAGTACTGATTAACTTTGGTAAATTATTGTGGGTATGCTCAAATGTGCAAAAGGTCCGATCAGTTCGAGTCAGAGCCCCAAAAACAAATTTCCTCGAATGGAGTTGGTTCAAGGGCTTCTGAAGAACCCAGTACTTCCTTACAATAATGTATAATATACATTAGGGAAAAATTCTGGAGAGGCCGACCTTTAATTGTCTAGTGTCAGGGGGAATGTCTGTTAGTGGGATGGGTTAGATCCCTTGTTTGTGTTCAGCCTCCTCCAGAAGGAGACAGCTGTTGTATGACAGATGTGGAGTGCAGAGAAACTTGATGGGGAGGGACGAGTACTGGAATTTAATTTGGCTTTCGTCCCGTACATGAGGGTAAAGCCTGTAGGGGCAATTAGAGGGATTACCAATATCTATCAATACCAATTTGGAGTACTAGGGCTATAAAAACTTGCTATGGCTTGCATCGGGTATAGAAAAATAAACTATTGAATGATTACCTGTAGGTTGTTGTAGCTCATGTAGTACAGTAAATGCAGATATATTTGAAGTGTTGAGCAACAACCTTCTCTTGGAAGGATTATTTCTTGACAAAGAAAAGAGATCATTTTCATCAGCCATAAAGAACCATCCTTCAAAAACAGACATGCCTACTGCATTCTGATCTTTATGCAGGATATCTGGGAATGTAAATCGTCCAGTGCCATCCGTTTTAATGGTTTCTATGGACTGTATGAAAAAAAAATATATCATGAGAAAAAAAAAAAATTAACTACATAGCTTTTTTTTTACTCTTGTTCAAGGTGCCTTACAAAGACCTCAACTTGAGACACATGATATAAAGTTATCTACCAGCAATGAATTAATGGTGCACTTAGTAAAGGGACGCACTAAATGGCAACCTTATAAGAAGAGTTATTTTTATGGAGTTACAAGTTACCTCCTTGTAGTCGCTAATCCAATACAAACGGGATGCGATGTAATCAAGAGTGAGGCCTGTTGGTTGTTCCATAGGTACAAATGAAATCACATGTCGATCTGATCCATCCATGCCTGCCATCTCTATAGTCTTATTACCATTTTTACCATAATTTACCCAGTACATGTATCTGAAAACAACATTAAAAAAAGTCAAAGGTGGCAACCTCTGTCAATATCTGCACGCTTAAACTTACCAATGTCTGCATCAATACAACTTGTTTGGAACTTCATCCACAAATGCTTTTAATCTTTTAAAAGGGGAAAACCCTTGCCATCCACTACCCAGGGGGCTGTTTGAATGTTATCTTAACACAATTGTGCTTTATAGTGGCATATTTTAATATTTTGTGCAATAGCCACATCCTGCTATATGGAGAACTTAAGAGAACCAGTCATCAGTGTGTCTCATTAGGTATATCAGTGAAAATCTAACTAAAAAAATGCATTGTTTCTATCCCCACAAAATTAACTTTGTGAATTGCCACTACTTCTGGCAGGATGCAACCAAGTTTGCTTACAAAGGTGCGTGATTCATGCAAGGCAGTGTTTTTCTCAGTTCATGTCTGCTGGCATGTCCCTCATACCTTTTTTGTGGAAAGACAATGAGCTGATCAGGCACAATGGTCTTTTCAAGTATGTTGATATAACCTCGTCCATCAGTCAATCCCACAGAAATGGTTTTGCGTATGCTACTTGCCCAATAGAGTTGCCCTGTGTACCAGTCTACAGATAAGCTGTTGACATTGCCAATATCTGCAATAAAGACATAAAATTGAATTAGCCTTCAAATTCATGACCCAGCCCACTGTAGGCTTTTCACTAGTACTTCATTTAGGGTTTAACGACCATTACTCCTTGATGATTACGACCATTACTCCACTGACTTCATACTCAATCCCACTTTTTCATCTCGAGCAAGCGTGAAAACTTGTCCCTTGTACAGCCCGTGCGGTCACCAGTGCGGCTGTGCAAGGGACAAGTTCTCGAGCCTGTGCAAGATTTCTTACAAGCCGTCTGACATCAGGGAAGGCAGGGGAGCTGCGGTAGAAATGAATATGAATTAGTTGGGGCGTGCATAAATTAGTAAGCGGAGGAGCTCCTGAGCGCCTCCAGCTTTTTACACAACTTTATAAGTTGATTTTATGGGCGATTACGGAGCCTGGAAGCTAGCTGAAAAAAAAGCCAAATCATCCCCTACAGGTAAGGAGCACGAGTTATAGGACAGTAACACCCATAAAGTGGTGATACATGTCCTTACCAAAGCCCTGTGACCACAATTCTTATACAATATCTCATGAAAGGACTATATATAATATACCTGGGGAGGGGGGCATCTGTATGTGGGGGTTGGATTCTAACATGGAAGGGGCTATATACAAGCACACACCATAACTGGGACTGAAATTGTACTGGAGGGGTGGATACTAACATAGGGGGTTTTATGTAATGCAACTGTGGGGCTATAGGTATATGGGGAGCTGTACAAAATATAACAGGGGCTATTTATAATATTTATATACATTATTCATTATATTACTGCATGTAGTCAGAGGGCTGTATATAAATTATGGGGGTTGTAATGCACAACAACAGGGTGTCATATGAAGATTAGAGGACATGTAGGTATATTAGGTTGTACTCAAACGATGTGTTTGCTTTGTGTTTTGAAACGCAAATTTATATGTCTATGTTGAGGAGTCTTGCCTGATGCATTTGTACTGGGTTTGAAAACGCAATATAAAAGAATCATGTGAACCCAGCCTTAGTGGACGCTGTATACGATATACAATAACTTATTTAATCAATATACTGTGACTGTAGTATTTCTAGGGGCGTAGGCTGATGTGCTGCATGGAGTTGGCCAGGAGAAGTTGTGATGAAGTCTTCCTGAGGGAGAAGATCTATCCTGTAAAATACTAGATGCCATTAATTAACGAGTGTGTGGACAGCACCAGCCTGTGTAGCATCAGCCACAGGGGCCAAGGAGTTGTTAGCTTTGGATTGTGAGCCTGTATCGGGTTGTTGGGAGTTTATCCATTGCAACAATTTTGCCAGAATTCTTGGATGAGGTTGTAGACACTTTAAAAAATGCTTCAGTGAGCCAATGTAGCAGGCAATAAGTAGTAAGCTGAAGGGGGCAGCATATGTAGACTGCACAGTGCGACAATGCAGATCTGCTCTTTAAAAGACCAATGCTGCTCCTTTAATGCCCATACAGCATTTTACCACCATTTTTTAATGGTGAAAGTGATTTTTTGGCCAATATATATTATATATTCCTTAAAAAATGATTTTTTTTTTTTTTAAAACTTTGTTTTGCTTTATACCCTGTAAAGGGAACCGGTCAACAGAAATTGGCCTATTGTCTGGTAGAGTAACACCACCTAGTTTTTGTTTCTTTCATGGCCCAGGGTGGTGGCATCATCCAGAAAAATTAACTGTTAAGTGAAGTGTAAATTGGCTGTATAAAGTAAATGAGGCAGAAAGATTAACAGACATCAAGGTGGAGAGCTCCGAATGCCTCCTACTCTGTGATTAACATTGTGCATTGGACTTCAGGAGATCTGGTTAGTGATGTAGGACCATTCTGAGGGAGATGGCTTGATTTCCACCTCCTCAACCAATTTACATCTCACTTCAGAGTTGTTTTTTTTCATGTCACCACATGAAAAAGAAATATGATCTTTAAGTTGTTCAGCAACATACTGGTAGTGGTTTATTAGGTCAATTTCTGAAGACAGGTTCCCTTTATAGGGTTGAATTTCCTAAAAGTTTTTTTATGTCAGTTACATTACATGCTCATTGTCTAAAATTGGGGTAATTTATAATTATCAGTACATCTTTTTGGATGTTTGCAGTTCATTTTCATTGTCCTTCGCAAAGGCCAATTCTGTAAAGATGATGCATCTGTGACAGGCAGCAAAGAATTTTAAGTCACAACCTGATTCTTCCCTGGAGCAAATAGTGTCTGAGTTATGTGTGAAAATGTGTGGATGTAGCAGATCTGTGTGTGCTGTGCTTGTGTGTGACCAACGGGGATATTTTAATTGGTTTAAAACAATTTTCCTTTTTTGAAAGACTTTCTCTTTGATGTACCGTATTTTCCAGACTATAAGATGCTGCTTATTATAAGAATCATCTCAGATTTAAAGTAAAACTAAATGAAACCATCCAGCCTTCTAGTGAATCACATAACCTCCCATACCTTAGATAAGGCCTCTTATTTGCCACTCTGTGCAGCCCAAAGATTGAAACAGACATTGATTGCAATACAACACTAATTCTGGGGGACTATTATAGAAGGGGAGAATACATGCTCCTCTTAATGCACCACATAAGAATGTCGCTTTATCAATTGACTTGCCCATAGAGTAATAGAACTGGTAAAATGGTTAAACGGAGGGGAGGTCACATAGTAATTAAAAAGTATTATGATCACAGAAGATTTCACAATATTAGGAGGAGTTTGAATGCAAACATAAAACTTAATATTTAATTTTGTCTCAAGTTATTTCATAATAAGTAATTGCTGTACCTGGATAGAGGGAAGTAGAATTTTTTCCTCCAATCACAAAGGACTGCAGAGTTTTGTTCTCATCTATCCAGAAATAGGATTCGCTAAACAAATGATAAGCAACAGCGAAAGGCTGACCCCGAACTGAAAAAAGATGCTGGTAGTCACCACTCCTAGCATCCACTATGCCAACTTCACCTCTTTTCGCAAGCAGTATTACTGTAGCGTTACCTACAGAAAGAATTTTAAAAAATATATATATTTTTTTAAACTCATTTTACTGTAACAAAGTACAAGCAAAAATAATACAATATTGAACATTTGGTAATGTGCAGATAGCTACAGGATCTTACAACAGGACAAACCCATGCAGTGGGTTATTGATTCAGATTAATGAATGGACTCTATTGAGAGGTGCTACGCAGGTACACAAATTAAAGAGCCTGTAACCCTAACATAAATCGTAACAAAGAAGACACAAATCAGAAAATTAAAACCAAGAGAAGAAAAAGATCCATTTCGGTGCAGACAAAGATTCGTCTCATTGCGCCTTTCCTGGAGCGCCGGAAACACTCGCCCACCTAAGTATCTCAGTAACCACCTAATTACATCTCAAGGTCAGGTCAGATGAACACCACCAGTCCTAAATCTTGTGGAATTTATCTGGGCTCTTCCTATTTTTATACACTTTTTCATATGGAATTGTATTATTAACAATCCCTTTCCACATGCTTAGTGTTGGGGTCTCTGGTCCATCCATCAAAGGACAATAGCTTTCGTGGCTAGGAAAAGGGTGGATGCCAAGAACGTTTTAGCATACCTGGGCTATATTTCCTTGTCTAAGTGCAAAGAGGCACACCTCTAGTCATAATGGGACTGGGAGTTGGAGGACTGAGGAAAGCAAAGCAACCACTTCTGACCAAAATGATTGTAGCACGGGGCAATCCCATATATGCCAGAATGTGTCATGTGCAAAGTGGCACCTGTGGCATACAGGGAATGGGATACGGTGCATCTTGAATCGTCTTAGTGGAGTAAGATAACTTGTGGATAATATGAAGTTGGATCATTTTGTTATTCACAGCTGGTGAAACCTGTAGGTAGGAACAAAGGAGATCTGCCTTACTATTCTCTTCTAGAGTGGGCATCAGTTCCCTCCATCTAGTGACCGCAGGGAGCGGTATTGCCTCTGCCTTAATGCATATTAGGTGAGTAAATCATGAAACTAGTCCACCCAGGCCCTGGGAATGGATAACACCAATGAGTGGGTAGTCTGAGATGGGAAGACTGGGTTCAGGAAATAATGATGAGAGGGCATGGTGCAATTTTAAATAGTTATAGAATCGATTATTAGGTAGATCATATTTCCCCCTGAGCTGCTCAAAAAAAAAAACAGAAGAATGTTCTCTTCATACAAATAAAAAAAAATATTTAACTCAGAAAGAAAATAGAATTTTACATACACTGTATGTCTACTATATGACCCCTGGATTAAATATAATTTTATTGGTATGTGCAATTGAAGTAATTTGAGAAAAAAAAAAAATTAACTGTTGAAGACCTATACCTATAATGTAGGCATTTTGCTTACCTATAACCTCACAAACTGTCCCATGTTTAAGTACAAATCCTTTACTGCAGTCACAAGTGAAGGATCCTTCGGAGTTGTTACAAAGTTGTTGACAAGGACTATAATCCAGGGAACATTCGTCAAGATCTGAAAATTATGAAAAAGTCAGACAGACTGCTGCAATATCAAACATAAGCTATGGTGAGCTATGGCTCTATTTCTGGAACCAACCATGGTTTTCCATTTATGTACAACCACTTTGCAATGCAACAAAGCAGTTTTAAATCTCACCAGCACAACTATGGTAGTCTGGTTGAAGTTTCCATCCCTCATGGCATGAACAGTTGACACCCCATGCAGTATCTTCACATATCTGTGAGCAGCCACCATTTTCCTCAGAGCACTGGCGACCTGAGCACAATCGGAAACACACAAGGTAATAGACAACATCCATCTCAAAAGTCGATAGTGTGCACCTACAAAGTTGCTTTATACATGGACACTTTTATAAGCCAATACTGCTGAAGTATATCAGTAAATGGCCAAAATGCAATAAAACTCCCTCATACCTACAAACCAGTGCAGTTATTTACTGTAAATGTACTGTATACTTAAAGTGTTAACCAAATCAAAAACAAAGAAAATATATACCACAAGAGTTTGTTTCATCTGAGCCATCGGAGCAGTCTACTTCTTTGTTACAGACTTGGCTTCCATTTATACATTTTCCATCACCACATTTATAAAAACCAGGAGCACAAAGTTCTGTTTGCAAAAAGAAAAAACAGATTATAATTCTGTTTAAACCTTGTTTTTTGCAAGATCTGAACACACACACACACAAGTTTTCTTCTACAGCATTGAACCAATAGGCTAATGAGTTAGAAGTTTTACTAGTTACTGGACTTTACTCTGCAGGAATACACTACCAATTCTCAGTAGGAAATTATAAAAAAAAGTCGTAACCATATTTGAATCTGTAAACCCTCAAAGGGATATAGATTTATATTTAGGAGAGGAGAGTAACATACAATTTAACATCTAAGCACTTTTCAATATCAGTGATTTGGCATCAGTTAAAAATATATTTTACAGTCCACAGATTCTACAGTGAAAGGGACTTGGAGGTATTCCAAAAAAAAAAAAAAAAAAAAAAAAAATTAAAAATTAAAAAAGATTATTAAATGCATTCTTCGTATCAAAACACTCTAGTTCACCATTAAAAATACACTATTTCACAGATCTAAATCCAACCTGTCCTAGTGTACACAATTCTAGTAAATCTTTCGACTAGGATTGGGCATGGCAGATTCTTCTCATGAATAGCTTCTCTTTTCTGCACGCCGTCTGTCATTCTGCCTCCTGCCCCTCCATTCAAAGACAAGCTCACAAAAGACACTTCCTGCTGGCAAGCAGCAGTGTGAGGAGACTAACTACAAGCTACAGATAAGAATTCTTTATTCCCCCCACACACACACACCCCCCCATAGATTTGTTTGACTTTTATAACTTTTACAACTTTTACTGCTTTCACTGTGGGGTCCAAATGCCACATTAAAATAGTTTGTCCATAAAAGATAATTCTCCAATTTTAATTCCCCAGTCATGTTACACATTAAAAATCAATTTTAACCCCGCATTTAGTAACCTCCGTTTTAACTCCTCTCTGAATACGCTGGTCAGTGTAAGCTTCCAGGGTGTGGGCGGGCGCTAGCTCAGCAGACCCTTCAGGATTGTGCTGACAATGTGCTTAGATAGATACAAGACAAAAAAGGTAGCGATACACGTGGGGCTCACATCCCCAGCCCCCTTTTTCTGTTGGGCCTTGCTGTACAGGTAAAGTGTGTTATATTCAGAATTGTTCTGGCATAGGAGCTTTATGGGCTCTCATTTAGATGTATAGGATTTGTATTGATTTGCCCATATGCATATATAAAACAGTTTCCAGCCGCTTTCTTACATAGTATTGCATATTATGCATTTTTTGGTCTTGGCCAGCAGGGGGAGCTGGAGTATGAGGACAATGGATGTTCTCATGCGTTTCCACTGTCCTGAGGAATAGTGTAGTGGTGACATGGTCACATTTTTAAATGTTTTTATTGTCTTTGTGGTGATATATTTTTTCCAATAAAACATTCTTTATTAACTAGACCTTTTGCCTGTATGCTTCTGTTTCTTTAAGTAAGTTTCTGCAAGTTTCTTTAAGTTTCTTATTGGGTAGTGCTAATCCGACCCGTTAGTCCACGTGATACAAGACAACGACACACTCCGCTCTGCTGCCTCACGTAATCAATAAAACAGTCACCCCTTCCCTCGGATCAAAACCGTATCTTAAAAGAAAAAACTATCATCCAGCACAGTGTTGGCGAGTTAAAACTTGCTTCGTCTTTATTTAGATATCCATAAAAAAAAAAAAAAAACTTTGTGGCCAGAGAACAGGCGAGGGCAGTGATGGCGAACCTTTTAGTGGCTGAGTGCCCAAACTGCAACCCCAAACCCCCCTTATTTATCGTGAGGTGCCAACCAAAAATTAAAGTAGTAATTTATTGCTCCCTGTTCAACAACTTTCAATCATATTGGCCTCCTGAGGACAGTAACATAGTAGAAAGAAAGATGGAAAATTTTCATCATTTTAGCTTCTTTCCAGTGTCCCTCTGTACACAGAGTTGTGGGGCCAGCAGAAGATCCTCCAAAGATAATTCGGCCCTGTCTACTCATTCTCCCTCTTCCTACAGTCCCTAGTAATGAAGTAAGTATCAAAACATGACAAAGTAGCATCTTTTAAGTTGCTTGGAACTGCAGGAGGATTCTTTGAGTTCTGTCTGGTGTGGTGGGGCAATGGCCCGGGTGCCCACAGAAAGGGCTCTGAGTGCCGCCTCTGGCACCAGTACCATAGGTTCGCCACCACTGGGCTAGGGGATACTGTCGATCCTAAAGAGGGGCCCTTCTAGACAAATCAGATTCCAGTTGATATTACCTCTTGTAATTCAGGGTCTTGGGATAAAATAAACAAATTATCAGGAGAAATTTTGTCTACTAAATGTTGTGACAAAAGGTGATAGGCGCTTTTTTTCTTTTTACCCTCACTATACTTTGTTTCCCTTTTTTATCCTGTAATAGACTGTTTCTAGTGGTTTTCTGATTCTCCTCTCCACTGCATTGAGGACCTGTTCTTCATATCCTCTTTCAAGTTATCTTTCCCTAATCATTTTAATCTTTTTATCCAGGTTTTATTTAGTGCCTTTTCTTTTGGCTCTCACCATTTCTCCATACGATATGTCGTTAACAACATGCTTGGTGTGGTTAGATGTAGCCAGAAGAATAGAGTTGCTTGCCGTTTCTTTTCTGTAAGGAATAGATACAATTTTCCCCCACAAAATTATGTGTGAACTTGAGGTTCATGTGGTTAGTGTTATAATGTGTCATCATTGAATTCTTGCTCCGTACCTTCCCAGACCCACACTAAATAATTGATGAACCTGCCCATCCATTTAAGATGGTCCCTTTACGGATTGGAGGAAGAAATACAGATATACCAAAATTTGTAGAGTTTTAAGTCCTTTACAGAAGAAATATTATAAGCTTTTCAAAAACAATTTTCATAACTTTCATACATGGGTGTATAGAGCTGTATTAGCAGCACACAAGCTGATGCTTTTTGTTGATACCATTTTGTGAACTTTAAGTTTAAAGGTGATAAAAGTATTGTTTTTTTTTTATGGGTGGAATAATAGTGGCGCTCACAAATAACTTTACAGAAATCTAAAATTTTCATCTGAAAATACTAACCACAGGAGTCTTCATCAGATCCATCACCACAGCTGTTTATTCCATCACATTGCCAGGACGCCATAATGCATACTTTATTCTTGCACTGCACCTGATGTTCCATACAACTTTGGGTCTTACAGTTCTGTTCATCTGAACCATTTTCACAATCCTGATAACCATCACAGACTTCCCATACATCAATGCATTCACTGCTGTTGGCACACTGGATTTTGTTACCTGTGCAAGCTAGAACAGACATATCTATTAAAGTTCTACCTAACTATGTTGCAAGATCTTGTCTTCACAGTAAAAATAGGGTAACCTTACCACAAATCATAAATACAGAATAATAGTTCTATGATGTGCTCATGTTTCCATGATAGCCATAGTAGTACTGAGCCTCAAATGCCCCCCTGTTGCCATAAGGCATATTGGTGTTGGCTCTGGGCACATTCAGCTGCTCTGGGCACATTCTAGAAGTCCTCTCTATGAAATTGCAATATTATGCACTTGTATAAAGATCATGGTAACACAGCAGTATTGCAAGATGGAAAGCCATTTCCTTTGATTTTGGAGGCAATCTGTCACATTAATGAAATAATTTAGAACAAATGCTGTATTAGCACCTACAATAGCAAGGGTTCATTTTTTTTATTTTAACACTAACTATACTTAAGCCCAGAGCCCTTTTTTGTTTTTGCGTTTTCATTTTTCATTAACCACCTTCAAAAATCTAACTTTTTAATTTTTCCATGTACAGAGCTGTGTGATGGCTTATTTTCTGAGTAACAAATTACACTTCAAAATGGTGGTATTTAATATTCCATGCCGTGTACTGGGAAGCAGGAAAAGTTCACAACAGTATGGCAGTATATGGGGATTTTACTCTTCATTCATTACAATGTGCTGGTAGCACATTGTAATGAATAGGTTAATCTGAAGTAGCCTCGGGTCTTCGGAAGACCCGAGACTACCATAGCGACGGGAGAACACCCGCGATCGGTGCTGGCACCGATCGCAGTTGTTACCGGTAAACCCTTGCTGCAATATGCAGCAAAAACTTACCAGCTATGGAGAGGGCTCAGCCTGTGAGCAGTCTCCATGCACCCGGCATGTGACGTAATATTACATCACATGTTGGTAAGGGGTTAATATTCTATGCCGCATACTGGGAAGGGGGAAAAAAAAAATTCCAAATGTAGTGAAATTGTTTAAAAAAAAAAAAAAACGCATTTGTGCCGTATTCTTTTGGGCTTGGATTTTACGGATTTCCCTGTATGCCCTAAGTGACATGTCTACTTTATTCTTTGGGTTGGTGCGATTACGGGGATACCAAATTTGTATAGGTTTTATAATGTTTTCATACATTTACAAAAAATTAAAACCTGTACAAAATTTTTTGGGGGGATTTTGCCATCTTCTGGCGCTAATAACTTTTTTATACTTTGGTATACGGAGCTTTGGGAGGTGTCGTGTTTTTGAAGACATTTACAATGTTATTTTTAGGACCATACAACCTTTTGAGGGCCGTGAGCCCTCTCCATGCACCCACGGCCGATTACGTCACGGGTCGTGAAAGGGTTAAGTAATGTGTAGGATAAGGGCAGTGGGGGTTTATTTATACAGGGCCCCAATCAAAAGTTTGCTACAGGGCCCAATGAAGTCTTGTTAGAACACTAAGCACTTGTGAGTTAAGGCGAGCCTACATATCAAGGAAGAGGACATTTGCGGGAAAGTGCAAATAACAGTGGAAGCCTGGTGGACAGGTGGTGGGGTTCTAACCCCAACTGTGGGAGAGAATCACTTAAAGTTATTAAAATTGAACTAGAAAAAAAAATGTTGTGTAAAACACGTTAAAAGAGTTTCATCTTAACTGCATGTTTAAGGATAGTGATCTAATGAAGTCACACTATTGTGAGGTTAAGTCTGTTATTGAGCTATAGCATTGAAGATTGTTTTAGCCAGGATATGCAATTATGTCATTTGATTGGTATAGGCTGTAAAAAGTGAATTTAGAGGAGGGCAGCACACAGTAAAAATATAGCAGTCATTGACACACAAGTCTTCTTTACCAGTAACCTGTGCTTAATGTTTCAGGATTAAATCCAATTTTTATAAAAAGATTTAAGTTTTTTTAACCTTGTAAACAAAGAATAAAAGGGTTAGGTCTTATTCTCGTGGCCTATGCTTGCCCGGATGGGTTCAGGGGCATAGCACACAGCTCCTCACCCCACCCCATTGAAATCCAAGCAGCTTTGTGCTCACCACAGATGGATCACAGGGCCCGTATGGGAATTTGAATGGGGTCCAAGAGTAGTACACACTAGAAAAGACATGTTATACATACCGCAGTCCATTTCATCAGAGCCATCCATACAGTCATTAACACCATCACATTTCCAACTTTTAGAAATACATTTTCCATTGTCACATTGCCAAGCATTTATATCACCTCGACATGGGATATCTGTTTAAAAAAAAAAAAAAGCTTCAAAAATGTAACATGAAACAAATCTCAAACATTCAGTGTCCCAGTAATCATTTAAATATATAATATCATAGTACGCAGCGCTAAAAAAAAAAAAAAAAGTCTATAAAGTCCAACCTGTAGGAATTAAACAAAATGCTTTTTTCCCTGTGATATTTTTCTCTCCAGAAAGGCATCCAAGCCCCCCTTGAACACGTACATAGAGTCCGCCATAACAACCTCCTGCGGCAGAGAGTTCCATAGTTTCACTGCTCTTACAGTAAAGAACCTTTGTCTATGTTGATGGTAGAATTGCCTCTCCTCTAGGTGCAGAGGATGCCCTCTTGTCCTGGTCACAGGCCTAGGTATAAAAAGATCTTTGGAGAGATCCTTGTACTGGCCGTTCAGGTATTTGCACAAAGCAGTCCAAAACTTACTGTTCTCCATTCACTTGAATGCAGCGTTTTCAACAGCCAAGACACCCCCCCCCCCCCCCCAAAATCCCCTGTGATCTGTGAATAGGGGATACCTAATGTTCCTCACCAAAAAAAAACATTTTCCTTAGGGTAGTTTCATAAGAGAAATAAATATATAACAAAATCCATATATAGAACTCACCACATTGCTCATCAGTGCCATCAGGGCAATCCCTTTCTCCATTGCACAGCCAGGAAACTGGAATGCACCGATCTTTACATACAGACTGCTGCAGTTCATTGCACATCAAAGGATCTGGGAAACAAATAGCAATATTTTTCATTACTTCTAAAAATCACTAAGATTTGTTGGCATAAACAAATTATCTTCTCCAGTGTTAAAAAAAACAAACTATAAAAGGGACAGGGAAAAACAGCCCCTATGGCGGCATTTGTCCTGGGCAGAGCTTACCTCGCAGACCTGCTTTAGAGTACGGTCACACATACCACTAGTGCTGCGTTTACAAGTGCAAGGTTCTGTGCCTCAGCCCGTTCTCATTAGAATTTCCAGTTTCACTGCAAACGCAATCGTCAGACGCACCCATTGCACTAGCATATCGATTGTAAACTTAGCGCTAGCGGTATGAGTGACCGTACCCCAAGGGCGTCGGATTGTGGCATTTTGAACCCGTTTTTGGGCCGTTTTTAAGCAGCCCGTAAAAAAAAAAATGCATGCTTTTTTGAAAATACATCCATTTTTGACCCATTTTAATTAAGATAATTGTTAAAACCGGTCAAAAACCGCATGCGTTTTTCAAAACACCCCACCCCCCAAAAAACCCGCCCAAAAATGGGTTCAAAACACCACGTGTGCCACCGGCCTAAGGGTGATGCCACACTTGGCGTTTTGAACCCATTTTTGGTCCGTTTGTAATCAGTCCGTTAAAAACATGCGTTTTTTCGAAAAACGCATCAGTTTTTGACCAGTTTTAAGATGTTAAAGATTAAAGATTAAGATAAGATTAAGATAATTGGAAAAACCGGTCAAAAATAGATGCGTTTACAGAAACATACGGTTTTCAAAAACGCATGAATGGCGTTTCAAACCCGTTTTTGGTTCGTTTTTAAGCTGCGGGTTTTAAAAACACATGCGGGTTTTAAAAACACATGCGGGTTTTAAAAACACATGCGGGTTTTAAAAACACATGCGGGTTTTATCATTTTTAATAAGATAATTGGTAAAACCTGTCAAAAACGCATACGTTTTTTTAACGGACTGCTTAAAAACGGACCAAAAACAGGCTCAAAACGCCATGTGTGGCACGGCTTTGTCTGCATTTGCGTTTGCAAGCGCAGACAAAGCGCCACGTCTGACATCACCCGCATGCCGTTTCAAAACCCGCATGACTTTTTTTAGCAATCTGAAAACTAAAAACGGCCCAAAAACGCCACGTGTGTCTTCACCTTAAGGGTGATGTCAGACGTAGCGCTTTGTCTGCGCTTGCAAACGCAAATGCAGACAAAGCCGTGCCCCCCCCCCCCCCGCGGTGCGCGGCCCGATCGCATCGGCGTTTCGATGGCGTTTTCAATCAGGAACGAGCCGGCGGTGTTTTGCATTAAATTAACGCAAAACATTCATTCCCGATCGCAGGAGTTTCCATAGACACGCCGATGCGATCGGGCCGCGGGCACCGGCCTAAGGGTGAAGACACACATGGCGTTTTTAGGCCGTTTTTGGGCCGTTTTTAGATTACAACAGCTGAGATGAGGCGATTTGCCTAATTACATTACTGTTAACATTTCAGTTTACAAAACATTGTAAACACAATGTTAACACATGCGTTAAGAATGCATTAACGCAGGTGTTTTGTTAATGCATGTGTTAAAATTACATTAACAAATGTAAACAGTAATGTAATTGAGCAAACCACCTCTCCTCAGCCGTTTCAAACGCAATGAAAACGCAGGACAAGGGTGATGCCACACATGGCGTTTTGAACTCGTTTTTGGTCAGTCTAAGCACTCCGTCAAATAACCGCATGCGTTTTTCGAAAATGCATCCGTTTTTGACAGGTTTTACCAATTATCTTTATTAAAACTGGTTAAAAACAGATATGTTTTTCAACGCATGCGTTTTTGGACGGACTGCTTAAAAACGAGTTCAAAACGCCATGTGTGGCATCACCCCAAGGCCCGGTGCCACAAGTACCGCTTTGTCTGCGGTTGTCTATGGAAACGCCTGCAATCGGGAATGAGCCGCCGGTGTTTTGTGTTAACGCCGATGCGACCGGCCCGCCACGGTGGGTGCGGCTTTGTCGGCCTTTGCGTTTTCATACGCAGACAAAGCAGTACATGTGGCACCGGCCTCAGGGTGGTGACACAAGTGGCGTTTTAACGCAGTTTTTGGGTCGTTTTTAGTTAGTGCGTTTTCAGATCGTAAAAAACGATGCACATGCGTTTTTGACAGGTTTGACCAATTATCTTAATTCAAACTGGTCAAAAACGGATGCGTTTTCAAGAGACAACATAAACAGTTACTTACCCTGTAAGCATCCCAGTAATCCAGCAAATAGGACTAAACTCAATGCCACATACGTCCACCTCATGGTTTTCCAAGATTGCATGCAAACATAGAAAGAGGACAGACATAAGTGACACTGAACTAAAGAATCATAAAGCAAGTTTGTCCTAGTAGCACAATAATTTATCTTGTGGGAGTTGCTGGCAATTAGCCCAAGATTTGTCACACATGATTAGAGTTATCCCGGGATCATTTTTCCAAGGCTGCATTCCCACAGGTTTTCAAATGCAGTTTTTGATATCCAAACCCGTAGTGGTGTTAGGGTGATGGCACACGTGGCGTTTTTGGCCCGGTTTTAAGCAGTCTGTTAAAAGAACGCTTACGTTTTTGACAGGTTTGACCAATTATCTTTGTTCAAACTGGTCAAAAACACATACGTTTTTTGACGGACTGCTTAAAAACGGGCCAAAAACGTGTTCAAAACGTCACGTGTTGCATCACCGTTAAAGAAAAGTGGAGCAGTAGCTTCATTCACTTATATGTTGTCATCTATTCAGGCCTGTGACACACGTGGCGTTTTTGTTGCAACTTCAAACACATTGAAAACAGATGCATTTTTGCACATGCATTTTTCAAATGTTTGCTTGTGTTTTCTTTTTTAAAAACACAATGCTTGATGTGCAGTAATTGCAGGCAGAGACTGTGTCTCTTGGAATATGTTAAGGGTGAAGACACACATGGCATTTTTGGGCCGTTTTTGGGCCGTTTTTACTAAGTGCGTTTTCAGATCGTTAAAAACGCATGCGTTAAAAAACGCATCCGTTTTTTGAAAACGCTTGCGTTTTTTGTCCGTTTTTCATTGCGCAATTTCGGAAAAACGGACAAAAACGGATGCGTTTTTTAACGCATGCGTTTTTAACGATCTGAAAACGCATTTAGTAAAAACGGCCCAAAAACGGCCCAAAAACGCCATGTGTGTCTTCACCCTAAGGCTGCAATTACACTTTCTGCTACCGTTGCGAGCGGAATGCAGTGATCTTCTCCCTGCTGTTTGTGTGTGTAATCACATGTGTTGCAAAACACAGACCACAAATGCATGCATTTTCAAAAACGCAACCGCTTTGAAAATCACAATGAAAACAGACCTCAGGGCGCGTTCACACGTTGCGTTTTGACCTGCGTTTTCAGTGCGTTGGAAACGCATATACAACAGCTAAGGAGGGGTGATTTGCCTAATTACATCACTGGTAACATTTCCGTTTACAAAATGCATCGTAAACGCGATGTTAACGCATGCGTTAACAACGCGTTAACGCATGCGTTAACATTGCATTTACAAACATAAACGGTAATGTAATTAGGCAAATCACCTCACATCAGCTGTTGTATATGCGTTCCAAACGCAATGAAAACGCGACCAAAACGCAACGTGTGAACGCGCCCTCAGGGTGCGTTCCTACGTTCCGCTAGTGTGGCGTTCGCAACGCTAGCGCACAGGGGGTGGGGCTCGGGCCGCTCGCATATGCGTTTCCCGTGAAATGCATGCAATTGATAACCCGATAGCATGCGTTTCTCTGGAAGCGCATATGCGATCGCCACGAGCCCCGCCCTCTGGGCCCTAGGGTCGCGTTATGAATGCAATGCTAGCAGAACATGTGAACGCGCCCTAAAAAAAAAAGGCCACAGTCACACGATCCGCTAGGTGTTCGTTCATAACACGACACTAGCGCACAGGGGGCGGTCCTCGGACCGAACACATATGCGTTTCCAGAGAAACGCACATGATCGGCTCATTAATCCCATGCAAAATGCATGTGCGTTCAGGCCGAGGACCTGTACGCTACCTGTGCGCTAGTGCCGCGTTATGAACAGACACCTAGTGGATCATGTGACCACGGCCACACAGACAAAAAAATGTAGGGGAGAAAAGTTAAGACACTTTAAGGGCGCTGTCCCACGTTGCATTTTGGCTGCGTTTGCAAACGCAGACAAAACAACACCCACCAGGGTGGTCCGTGGCCTGTTCGCATCAGCGTTTTATGGAAACGCCTGTGATCGGGAATGAGCCGCCGGTGTTTTGCATGAAAGCAGCGCAAAACACCAGCGGCTCGTTCCCGATCGCAGGCGTTTCCAGCACCGATCGCAGGTGTTTTCGCGCTGAACTCCGCTGGCGGCTTCATAAAAATGGCGGCGCCTCCATCTTTCTGAGGATCGTCGCTCCACATGACGTCATCGGGTTGTGGTGATCCGTTGCCATGGCAGCCTCGGGTCTTCGAGTTAACCTATTCATTACAATGTATTAGCCGCACATTGTAATGAATGAGGAGTAAAATCCCCATATACTCCGATACTGTAGTATGGCAGTATATGATAGGATCATACAGACAACCTAGGGTTAAAGTACCCTAGGGAGTCCGAAAAATAGTAAAAATTAAAATTAAAAAAAAGTTTAAAAGAAAAATTATAATAAAAAAACCTAAAAACTCAAAACACCCCCCTTTCCCTAGGACTGATATAAATATAAATAAATAGTAAAAATCATAAACACATTAGGTGTTGCAGCTTCCGAAAATGCCTGATGTATCAAAATATAATAACGTTTTTTCACTGCATTTAACCCTGTAAAGGAAAATCGCTCCCAAATTCAAAAACGGCACTTTTTTTACATTTAAAAAAAAAATTAAATTCCATAAAAAGTGATCAAAAGGTCGCACAGTCCTAAAAATGATATCATTGTAAACGGCATCAAATGCTGCAAAAAACGACACCACTCCACCCGTACACCAAAGTATGAAAAAGTTATTAACAGCAAAATCCCCCAAATTTAATTTTTAAGTTTTAATTTTTGTAAATGTATGAAAACATTATAAAACCTACAGTACCTATGGTATCCCCATAATCGTCCCAACCCAAAGAATAAAGTAGACATGTCATTTGGAAAAGTAGATAAGGGGGAACTACACAGAGGTAGCAAGCTGGGCACATGAGAAACTAGTTGTACAATCATGCAAAAGAAACATGTGCTATTCCAAAATATATGTGATCTTTATTTAATATAAACATAACATAGAAGTTGCACACCAAACCAAAAAACCAATAAAAACATTTAAAAAGGAAAAAAGTCCTCTATACAAAACCCAAGGGAGGTTAGGACCCATGATACGGTCCATGAAAAAACAACCCCTCCCTACCCAGCCCCAAAAACCCTCGGCCCGTCAGATGACAACTATACACCGAAAAATATATGTATATAATCAAACAAGATCTCTAGAGTAAGAGGATGTGGTAAATATACAAAAAAGAATAATCAATATAATTACCAGGCTCAGAGGGTGAGGGGCTGGGAGAGCCCCACGCGTATCGCCACTCACAGTGGCTTCATCAGGGGTGATTGGTGTGTGGAAATCGCTGGGTATAAATACCTGAGCAAATGGATGATACCAGGTGTGGAGCGCCGGACTGCAATTGTGGCGCGTGATGTCATATCCGGTGCAGTGCGCGTGTGTGCGCATCATATCCGCCAGTCACATGACAGCCGGTCATGTGACCCGAGGATAATAATGCCGCATGCCGCAAACCCATTGTGAGAAACCGGCATCGTGCCGAGTCACATGACAACAGGTCATGTGACCAATAAACCGGCGCACGGCAAGGTATCTGAAGCGACATATATATGGCTGAGTAATATGTGAACTAAGGTAAAAAATACATATTTAAAATGCGTAAGTGCAAATATAAAAAGTAGTAAAAAAGGCCAATTCGGGAGATTTGGATCAAACCCACTTTCCTACACAGGTGTATATATATTAAACCCAAAAAGTGTCAAAGTATTTTTCACATGCCATAAAAGAACATATTATTACAATATACATCTATATATATATATTAGAAAATAATAGAACGAATTCACACGCTTACAGACACACATACATGGGCCCATGTACGCACACACACACATACAAAACAGACCACACAAATAAATAACTGTATACAGGTATCTATATCTCTATGTCATTAAAGGCAAATCCACAATTTTTTGATGTGCAGGCAGATCCTCAATGAAGGCTGAGAGGGACCCCTGGAGGGCCATAGAGAAGAATCCAGATATCTTAGGTAGATGTGACAGCGAGGACAATCTAACATGCGGGAACAAAAGGAAAAGGGGACATCCTATGAAGAGATGAGGGAGACGATGGTCCACCGGACAGGAGGAAAATCATGCTGCACTTTATAGTTATAGACCGTATATAATCCTAGGATGAAAGACGGTAGGTAAGTAGGTACATTTTACTAATTAAATGTATAAAAATCGTGTAAAAAGTGACATGCCAATGAAGTGAATAGACGTGAAAATGCTAGTGAAAAGTGAGTGAAGTAGAAAACGCGAGTGAGTGTGTGAACAGGTGTGGATGTGTTAGAGATGAAGAAGGAGAAGATGAAGAGAAAGAAAAAGAAAGAAAGAAAGAAGAAGGAAAAACAAAGTGAGAAGGACTGGGGATGTGGAGGTGTGAAAAGGATTGTGAGCAACAGTGAGGTTAAGGAGTCACAATAAATGCCAACCACAAAATAAGAGGAGTGACCCATAGAGTGAAACGTGAGTCAAAGTGTGAGTGGGGAAATGAGAGAAAGGGGACGTGACAGAAGACAACATATTTATATGTATGGAATGTGTAATGAGGTAGAACATGTGAATAGTGTGTAAGGGTGAGCCGCGTGTACCTTATTGTTTGTAAAATCCAGAAAACAACATGTCTTCATTAAGTCCTTGAGGGGACAGTGTGCCCAACCGAAAAATCCATCTTGCCTCCTGTCGTAGTAGTAACGGTGTTATGTCGCCTCCCCGGATATTGGGTTGCATTTTTTCTAAGCCCACTACCTTCAAACCGGTTGGATTGCCACGATGATAGGTATGGAAGTGCTTAGCCACCGTGGTCAGTTGTCTGCCATTCGCAATATCTTTTTCAACAGTATTGATGGTGGAAATATGTTTCTGCACTCTCTTCCGTAGCTCTTGTGTCGTCTGACCGACATACATTTTTGGACAGGAGCAAAGTAACCCATATATAACCTGACGCGATCGACAGTTAATGTATGACCGCAATGTGACTTTTTCTTGGTTGACCGGATTCTGAAAAGTACTCCCCTTAAGAATCAGGGGGCAAACTGTACAGTCCCCACAGGGGTAGGAGCCCAACAATTTGACGCCCCTACCAAGTGTCTGACTGGGTCTTTGGAAGTGGCTTTGGACGAGAGAGTCCCGTAAATTTCTGGCTCTTTTAGCAATCATCTTCGGTTGAGCTGTGATGTGTGGATATAACCGGGGATCACTTCTCAAGATACCCCAGTTCTTTTGCAGCAGTTTATACACGTCAGACCATTGATTGTTGTATGTTGTTGTCAGACATGATTTCCCATCCATTCTTTTAGTTTTGGGTGTGAATGTGTCCTCTCTTTTAGTCTGTTTGGCCCGCATATATGCTTTGGACACCACCTTTTTGGGGTATGCTCGATCGCGAAATCTTGTCGTCAAATCCAGACAGTGTTGCTGGAAATTCTCCTGGGTACTACAATTCCTCCTCACTCTTAAAAATTGTCCAATTGGGATCCCATCCCTCAAATGACGCGGGTGAAAGCTCGAGTAATGTAGCAAGTTATTAGTCGCCGTCTCTTTTCTGTAGAGTGTTGTCTCCATATGTCCACTCCGGTTGATGATCTGGAGGTCCAAGAAATTTACGTCTGTCTGGGAAAAAACAGGCGTTAAATGAATCTGCAAGTTGTTAGTATTCAGATCCGAGACAAAACCCTGGCAGGTCCCGAGCGAACCCCTCCAGAACATGAGCACATCATCGATGTAGCGATACCACCCAATGACGTGCTCCTGGAAGGTCCGCGAGGGGTACACGCTGGTCTCCTCCCACCACCCCAGAAAGAGGTTGGCGTAGGAAGGAGCACAGCGTGCACCCATCGCGGTACCCGAGACCTGCCTGTAGAACACCCGGTCAAAGACAAAATAGTTATGTTTAAGGACAAAATCCAGTAGTTCTAAAAGGAAGGAATTGTGCCGACAGTCCCCATATTGGTCCTTTCTCAAAAAATATGCCACAGAATTAATACCAACCTCATGTATGATATTGGTATATAATGACTCCACGTCCATCGCCACTATCCACACTTCTTCGTTGACTGCCCGTAAGTCCAATTTGTCGATTTGCCCTATAAGGTGTGAGGAGTCCCGTACATATGAAGCCAGCTTTGTTACCCGATTCTGTAGAAAGAAATCAATATAGGTACATGCCTTTTCACAGAGCCCTCCTATGCCGGCCACAATAGGTCTACCTGGTGGGTTGACAAGTGCCTTGTGCACTTTTGGCAACATGTAGAATGTTGCTACAACTGGTTTTTTAGTTGTCAAAAAGTTTTTCTCCTTGCGAGAGATAATCCCCGAATCATGGGCTGCTTTGATCAAACGATCCATCTTGCCCTTAAACACCTCCGTAGGGTCTGAAGGCAAGGAAAAATAATATTTTTGATTACTTAGTTGCCTCCTTGCTTCAGCCACATATTGGTCAACAGGCCAAACAACCACATTTCCGCCTTTGTCGGCTTCTTTGATAACAATAGTTGTATTAGAGCGCAACTTACTTATCGCTTGACGTTCCATTTTTGAAAGATTTTCGTATTTATACGGTTCCTCCTTCAACTCTCGAATGTCTGCCATCATGCACTCAAAGAAAATCTGTATGGCCGGAAAGAGGCGTAAATTTGGAGTAATTTGTGACGGAAGACGTTCTGTGAAATTAGGCCTACCTAGTAATTCTTCATTCTCATTTTCCCGCAAAAGGTCCAGCAAGTCCATAAAGATTTGTCGGTCCCCTTCTGGCATATTGTCTGCAAGTGATGGTTGATGGTACAGAAGTTTAAAAGATAACTGTCGACAAAACAGATATATATCTTTGACTAGGGTAAATTTGTCAAGTCTTAGCATCGGTGAAAAGCTCAGACCACGATTAAGAACATTCTTTTCAGCATCAGACAAAACATAGTCAGATAAATTGATAATCTGTAAATTCTCCTTACCCTGTTCCTCCTGCTGGCCTAGTTGCTCTTTTTGTATTTCTGTCGACCTCGTTTGTAGCTGGGGGACCATCTGTTTTTTAGGCCCCTCTTGCGCATATTGGGTCCATTTTCTCCTGTGCCTCCTGGATCTCCGTCCAAATCGCTCGTGTCCGATGATAAAAAATCGCTTGATGAGGTCTCATTGGCTATTGTCGGTGCTGCCGATGGTCTAGTGAATCTCCTTCTATTCCCAGCATGAGTCCATCTGTAGGCTCTCTTGCGATCATAGTCACCCTGGTCTCTATTAAACTTCGAGCGCTTTTTCTGTATGACATCTTTTTCATACTTCTCAATTGTTTCCTTGAGCTGTGTCCGAAAGGGTTGGACAAGAGTAGCCTGATCAAAAGTGGACAATTGAGTTTCACAAGCTCGGATACGTTCCTTTATGTGTGTCAAAGCCTCTCGGTCATGTGTCAGGAGCATATCAATAAGAATGGTGGAGCATTGTAAAAGCCCATTTTCCCAAGTGGCTTTAAAGTCGTCCTGGACCTCCCAAGAGGGAAATATCTGAACTCTCAAACCTCTTGGTATGATGTGTAATTTTTTGTACTCTTCAAGGCTGCGAATATTCCACCATGTCCGCGTCAGACTCCTATGTGCACTTAAGAGTTCATCAGATATAGTTTTAAACTCCAAATTAACATTACCACTGTCAGTAGTGCCAAAAAGAGAGGCGGTCTGACTGCTCCAGGCTAGTTCCCTAGCCTCCAAATCCATATCTGCCTGAAAAAAATTGTGCAAAGCACCAATAAAGGAATTATTAAATTATTAAATTCTTCCTGTAAGGAAAAATACTGCAATATATATCCAACAGTAAATAAGCGTAAGTACGCTATATGCTCCACCAACGAGGTTTAAGCACACGGCTAACCTCCAAACATCAGTAAAAGTAGATAAGGGGGAACTACACAGAGGTAGCAAGCTGGGCACATGAGAAACTAGTTGTACAATCATGCAAAAGAAACATGTGCTATTCCAAAATATATGTGATCTTTATTTAATATAAACATAACATAGAAGTTGCACACCAAACCAAAAAACCAATAAAAACATTTAAAAAGGAAAAAAGTCCTCTATACAAAACCCAAGGGAGGTTAGGACCCATGATACGGTCCATGAAAAAACAACCCCTCCCTACCCAGCCCCAAAAACCCTCGGCCCGTCAGATGACAACTATACACCGAAAAATATATGTATATAATCAAACAAGATCTCTAGAGTAAGAGGATGTGGTAAATATACAAAAAAGAATAATCAATATAATTACCAGGCTCAGAGGGTGAGGGGCTGGGAGAGCCCCACGCGTATCGCCACTCACAGTGGCTTCATCAGGGGTGATTGGTGTGTGGAAATCGCTGGGTATAAATACCTGAGCAAATGGATGATACCAGGTGTGGAGCGCCGGACTGCAATTGTGGCGCGTGATGTCATATCCGGTGCAGTGCGCGTGTGTGCGCATCATATCCGCCAGTCACATGACAGCCGGTCATGTGACCCGAGGATAATAATGCCGCATGCCGCAAACCCATTGTGAGAAACCGGCATCGTGCCGAGTCACATGACAACAGGTCATGTGACCAATAAACCGGCGCACGGCAAGGTATCTGAAGCGACATATATATGGCTGAGTAATATGTGAACTAAGGTAAAAAATACATATTTAAAATGCGTAAGTGCAAATATAAAAAGTAGTAAAAAAGGCCAATTCGGGAGATTTGGATCAAACCCACTTTCCTACACAGGTGTATATATATTAAACCCAAAAAGTGTCAAAGTATTTTTCACATGCCATAAAAGAACATATTATTACAATATACATCTATATATATATATTAGAAAATAATAGAACGAATTCACACGCTTACAGACACACATACATGGGCCCATGTACGCACACACACACATACAAAACAGACCACACAAATAAATAACTGTATACAGGTATCTATATCTCTATGTCATTAAAGGCAAATCCACAATTTTTTGATGTGCAGGCAGATCCTCAATGAAGGCTGAGAGGGACCCCTGGAGGGCCATAGAGAAGAATCCAGATATCTTAGGTAGATGTGACAGCGAGGACAATCTAACATGCGGGAACAAAAGGAAAAGGGGACATCCTATGAAGAGATGAGGGAGACGATGGTCCACCGGACAGGAGGAAAATCATGCTGCACTTTATAGTTATAGACCGTATATAATCCTAGGATGAAAGACGGTAGGTAAGTAGGTACATTTTACTAATTAAATGTATAAAAATCGTGTAAAAAGTGACATGCCAATGAAGTGAATAGACGTGAAAATGCTAGTGAAAAGTGAGTGAAGTAGAAAACGCGAGTGAGTGTGTGAACAGGTGTGGATGTGTTAGAGATGAAGAAGGAGAAGATGAAGAGAAAGAAAAAGAAAGAAAGAAAGAAGAAGGAAAAACAAAGTGAGAAGGACTGGGGATGTGGAGGTGTGAAAAGGATTGTGAGCAACAGTGAGGTTAAGGAGTCACAATAAATGCCAACCACAAAATAAGAGGAGTGACCCATAGAGTGAAACGTGAGTCAAAGTGTGAGTGGGGAAATGAGAGAAAGGGGACGTGACAGAAGACAACATATTTATATGTATGGAATGTGTAATGAGGTAGAACATGTGAATAGTGTGTAAGGGTGAGCCGCGTGTACCTTATTGTTTGTAAAATCCAGAAAACAACATGTCTTCATTAAGTCCTTGAGGGGACAGTGTGCCCAACCGAAAAATCCATCTTGCCTCCTGTCGTAGTAGTAACGGTGTTATGTCGCCTCCCCGGATATTGGGTTGCATTTTTTCTAAGCCCACTACCTTCAAACCGGTTGGATTGCCACGATGATAGGTATGGAAGTGCTTAGCCACCGTGGTCAGTTGTCTGCCATTCGCAATATCTTTTTCAACAGTATTGATGGTGGAAATATGTTTCTGCACTCTCTTCCGTAGCTCTTGTGTCGTCTGACCGACATACATTTTTGGACAGGAGCAAAGTAACCCATATATAACCTGACGCGATCGACAGTTAATGTATGACCGCAATGTGACTTTTTCTTGGTTGACCGGATTCTGAAAAGTACTCCCCTTAAGAATCAGGGGGCAAACTGTACAGTCCCCACAGGGGTAGGAGCCCAACAATTTGACGCCCCTACCAAGTGTCTGACTGGGTCTTTGGAAGTGGCTTTGGACGAGAGAGTCCCGTAAATTTCTGGCTCTTTTAGCAATCATCTTCGGTTGAGCTGTGATGTGTGGATATAACCGGGGATCACTTCTCAAGATACCCCAGTTCTTTTGCAGCAGTTTATACACGTCAGACCATTGATTGTTGTATGTTGTTGTCAGACATGATTTCCCATCCATTCTTTTAGTTTTGGGTGTGAATGTGTCCTCTCTTTTAGTCTGTTTGGCCCGCATATATGCTTTGGACACCACCTTTTTGGGGTATGCTCGATCGCGAAATCTTGTCGTCAAATCCAGACAGTGTTGCTGGAAATTCTCCTGGGTACTACAATTCCTCCTCACTCTTAAAAATTGTCCAATTGGGATCCCATCCCTCAAATGACGCGGGTGAAAGCTCGAGTAATGTAGCAAGTTATTAGTCGCCGTCTCTTTTCTGTAGAGTGTTGTCTCCATATGTCCACTCCGGTTGATGATCTGGAGGTCCAAGAAATTTACGTCTGTCTGGGAAAAAACAGGCGTTAAATGAATCTGCAAGTTGTTAGTATTCAGATCCGAGACAAAACCCTGGCAGGTCCCGAGCGAACCCCTCCAGAACATGAGCACATCATCGATGTAGCGATACCACCCAATGACGTGCTCCTGGAAGGTCCGCGAGGGGTACACGCTGGTCTCCTCCCACCACCCCAGAAAGAGGTTGGCGTAGGAAGGAGCACAGCGTGCACCCATCGCGGTACCCGAGACCTGCCTGTAGAACACCCGGTCAAAGACAAAATAGTTATGTTTAAGGACAAAATCCAGTAGTTCTAAAAGGAAGGAATTGTGCCGACAGTCCCCATATTGGTCCTTTCTCAAAAAATATGCCACAGAATTAATACCAACCTCATGTATGATATTGGTATATAATGACTCCACGTCCATCGCCACTATCCACACTTCTTCGTTGACTGCCCGTAAGTCCAATTTGTCGATTTGCCCTATAAGGTGTGAGGAGTCCCGTACATATGAAGCCAGCTTTGTTACCCGATTCTGTAGAAAGAAATCAATATAGGTACATGCCTTTTCACAGAGCCCACCTATGCCGGCCACAATAGGTCTACCTGGTGGGTTGACAAGTGCCTTGTGCACTTTTGGCAACATGTAGAATGTTGCTACAACTGGTTTTTTAGTTGTCAAAAAGTTTTTCTCCTTGCGAGAGATAATCCCCGAATCATGGGCTGCTTTGATCAAACGATCCATCTTGCCCTTAAACACCTCCGTAGGGTCTGAAGGCAAGGAAAAATAATATTTTTGATTACTTAGTTGCCTCCTTGCTTCAGCCACATATTGGTCAACAGGCCAAACAACCACATTTCCGCCTTTGTCGGCTTCTTTGATAACAATAGTTGTATTAGAGCGCAACTTACTTATCGCTTGACGTTCCATTTTTGAAAGATTTTCGTATTTATACGGTTCCTCCTTCAACTCTCGAATGTCTGCCATCATGCACTCAAAGAAAATCTGTATGGCCGGAAAGAGGCGTAAATTTGGAGTAATTTGTGACGGAAGACGTTCTGTGAAATTAGGCCTACCTAGTAATTCTTCATTCTCATTTTCCCGCAAAAGGTCCAGCAAGTCCATAAAGATTTGTCGGTCCCCTTCTGGCATATTGTCTGCAAGTGATGGTTGATGGTACAGAAGTTTAAAAGATAACTGTCGACAAAACAGATATATATCTTTGACTAGGGTAAATTTGTCAAGTCTTAGCATCGGTGAAAAGCTCAGACCACGATTAAGAACATTCTTTTCAGCATCAGACAAAACATAGTCAGATAAATTGATAATCTGTAAATTCTCCTTACCCTGTTCCTCCTGCTGGCCTAGTTGCTCTTTTTGTATTTCTGTCGACCTCGTTTGTAGCTGGGGGACCATCTGTTTTTTAGGCCCCTCTTGCGCATATTGGGTCCATTTTCTCCTGTGCCTCCTGGATCTCCGTCCAAATCGCTCGTGTCCGATGATAAAAAATCGCTTGATGAGGTCTCATTGGCTATTGTCGGTGCTGCCGATGGTCTAGTGAATCTCCTTCTATTCCCAGCATGAGTCCATCTGTAGGCTCTCTTGCGATCATAGTCACCCTGGTCTCTATTAAACTTCGAGCGCTTTTTCTGTATGACATCTTTTTCATACTTCTCAATTGTTTCCTTGAGCTGTGTCCGAAAGGGTTGGACAAGAGTAGCCTGATCAAAAGTGGACAATTGAGTTTCACAAGCTCGGATACGTTCCTTTATGTGTGTCAAAGCCTCTCGGTCATGTGTCAGGAGCATATCAATAAGAATGGTGGAGCATTGTAAAAGCCCATTTTCCCAAGTGGCTTTAAAGTCGTCCTGGACCTCCCAAGAGGGAAATATCTGAACTCTCAAACCTCTTGGTATGATGTGTAATTTTTTGTACTCTTCAAGGCTGCGAATATTCCACCATGTCCGCGTCAGACTCCTATGTGCACTTAAGAGTTCATCAGATATAGTTTTAAACTCCAAATTAACATTACCACTGTCAGTAGTGCCAAAAAGAGAGGCGGTCTGACTGCTCCAGGCTAGTTCCCTAGCCTCCAAATCCATATCTGCCTGAAAAAAATTGTGCAAAGCACCAATAAAGGAATTATTAAATTATTAAATTCTTCCTGTAAGGAAAAATACTGCAATATATATCCAACAGTAAATAAGCGTAAGTACGCTATATGCTCCACCAACGAGGTTTAAGCACACGGCTAACCTCCAAACATCAGTAAAAGTAGATAAGGGGGAACTACACAGAGGTAGCAAGCTGGGCACATGAGAAACTAGTTGTACAATCATGCAAAAGAAACATGTGCTATTCCAAAATATATGTGATCTTTATTTAATATAAACATAACATAGAAGTTGCACACCAAACCAAAAAACCAATAAAAACATTTAAAAAGGAAAAAAGTCCTCTATACAAAACCCAAGGGAGGTTAGGACCCATGATACGGTCCATGAAAAAACAACCCCTCCCTACCCAGCCCCAAAAACCCTCGGCCCGTCGACAGTTATCTTTTAAACTTCTGTACCATCAACCATCACTTGCAGACAATATGCCAGAAGGGGACCGACAAATCTTTATGGACTTGCTGGACCTTTTGCGGGAAAATGAGAATGAAGAATTACTAGGTAGGCCTAATTTCACAGAACGTCTTCCGTCACAAATTACTCCAAATTTACGCCTCTTTCCGGCCATACAGATTTTCTTTGAGTGCATGATGGCAGACATTCGAGAGTTGAAGGAGGAACCGTATAAATACGAAAATCTTTCAAAAATGGAACGTCAAGCGATAAGTAAGTTGCGCTCTAATACAACTATTGTTATCAAAGAAGCCGACAAAGGCGGAAATGTGGTTGTTTGGCCTGTTGACCAATATGTGGCTGAAGCAAGGAGGCAACTAAGTAATCAAAAATATTATTTTTCCTTGCCTTCAGACCCTACGGAGGTGTTTAAGGGCAAGATGGATCGTTTGATCAAAGCAGCCCATGATTCGGGGATTATCTCTCGCAAGGAGAAAAACTTTTTGACAACTAAAAAACCAGTTGTAGCAACATTCTACATGTTGCCAAAAGTGCACAAGGCACTTGTCAACCCACCAGGTAGACCTATTGTGGCCGGCATAGGAGGGCTCTGTGAAAAGGCATGTACCTATATTGATTTCTTTCTACAGAATCGGGTAACAAAGCTGGCTTCATATGTACGGGACTCCTCACACCTTATAGGGCAAATCGACAAATTGGACTTACGGGCAGTCAACGAAGAAGTGTGGATAGTGGCGATGGACGTGGAGTCATTATATACCAATATCATACATGAGGTTGGTATTAATTCTGTGGCATATTTTTTGAGAAAGGACCAATATGGGGACTGTCGGCACAATTCCTTCCTTTTAGAACTACTGGATTTTGTCCTTAAACATAACTATTTTGTCTTTGACCGGGTGTTCTACAGGCAGGTCTCGGGTACCGCGATGGGTGCACGCTGTGCTCCTTCCTACGCCAACCTCTTTCTGGGGTGGTGGGAGGAGACCAGCGTGTACCCCTCGCGGACCTTCCAGGAGCACGTCATTGGGTGGTATCGCTACATCGATGATGTGCTCATGTTCTGGAGGGGTTCGCTCGGGACCTGCCAGGGTTTTGTCTCGGATCTGAATACTAACAACTTGCAGATTCATTTAACGCCTGTTTTTTCCCAGACAGACGTAAATTTCTTGGACCTCCAGATCATCAACCGGAGTGGACATATGGAGACAACACTCTACAGAAAAGAGACGGCGACTAATAACTTGCTACATTACTCGAGCTTTCACCCGCGTCATTTGAGGGATGGGATCCCAATTGGACAATTTTTAAGAGTGAGGAGGAATTGTAGTACCCAGGAGAATTTCCAGCAACACTGTCTGGATTTGACGACAAGATTTCGCGATCGAGCATACCCCAAAAAGGTGGTGTCCAAAGCATATATGCGGGCCAAACAGACTAAAAGAGAGGACACATTCACACCCAAAACTAAAAGAATGGATGGGAAATCATGTCTGACAACAACATACAACAATCAATGGTCTGACGTGTATAAACTGCTGCAAAAGAACTGGGGTATCTTGAGAAGTGATCCCCGGTTATATCCACACATCACAGCTCAACCGAAGATGATTGCTAAAAGAGCCAGAAATTTACGGGACTCTCTCGTCCAAAGCCACTTCCAAAGACCCAGTCAGACACTTGGTAGGGGCGTCAAATTGTTGGGCTCCTACCCCTGTGGGGACTGTACAGTTTGCCCCCTGATTCTTAAGGGGAGTACTTTTCAGAATCCGGTCAACCAAGAAAAAGTCACATTGCGGTCATACATTAACTGTCGATCGCGTCAGGTTATATATGGGTTACTTTGCTCCTGTCCAAAAATGTATGTCGGTCAGACGACACAAGAGCTACGGAAGAGAGTGCAGAAACATATTTCCACCATCAATACTGTTGAAAAAGATATTGCGAATGGCAGACAACTGACCACGGTGGCTAAGCACTTCCATACCTATCATCGTGGCAATCCAACCGGTTTGAAGGTAGTGGGCTTAGAAAAAATGCAACCCAATATCCGGGGAGGCGACATAACACCGTTACTACTACGACAGGAGGCAAGATGGATTTTTCGGTTGGGCACACTGTCCCCTCAAGGACTTAATGAAGACATGTTGTTTTCTGGATTTTACAAACAATAAGGTACACGCGGCTCACCCTTACACACTATTCACATGTTCTACCTCATTACACATTCCATACATATAAATATGTTGTCTTCTGTCACGTCCCCTTTCTCTCATTTCCCCACTCACACTTTGACTCACGTTTCACTCTATGGGTCACTCCTCTTATTTTGTGGTTGGCATTTATTGTGACTCCTTAACCTCACTGTTGCTCACAATCCTTTTCACACCTCCACATCCCCAGTCCTTCTCACTTTGTTTTTCCTTCTTCTTTCTTTCTTTCTTTTTCTTTCTCTTCATCTTCTCCTTCTTCATCTCTAACACATCCACACCTGTTCACACACTCACTCGCGTTTTCTACTTCACTCACTTTTCACTAGCATTTTCACGTCTATTCACTTCATTGGCATGTCACTTTTTACACGATTTTTATACATTTAATTAGTAAAATGTACCTACTTACCTACCGTCTTTCATCCTAGGATTATATACGGTCTATAACTATAAAGTGCAGCATGATTTTCCTCCTGTCCGGTGGACCATCGTCTCCCTCATCTCTTCATAGGATGTCCCCTTTTCCTTTTGTTCCCGCATGTTAGATTGTCCTCGCTGTCACATCTACCTAAGATATCTGGATTCTTCTCTATGGCCCTCCAGGGGTCCCTCTCAGCCTTCATTGAGGATCTGCCTGCACATCAAAAAATTGTGGATTTGCCTTTAATGACATAGAGATATAGATACCTGTATACAGTTATTTATTTGTGTGGTCTGTTTTGTATGTGTGTGTGTGCGTACATGGGCCCATGTATGTGTGTCTGTAAGCGTGTGAATTCGTTCTATTATTTTCTAATATATATATATAGATGTATATTGTAATAATATGTTCTTTTATGGCATGTGAAAAATACTTTGACACTTTTTGGGTTTAATATATATACACCTGTGTAGGAAAGTGGGTTTGATCCAAATCTCCCGAATTGGCCTTTTTTACTACTTTTTATATTTGCACTTACGCATTTTAAATATGTATTTTTTACCTTAGTTCACATATTACTCAGCCATATATATGTCGCTTCAGATACCTTGCCGTGCGCCGGTTTATTGGTCACATGACCTGTTGTCATGTGACTCGGCACGATGCCGGTTTCTCACAATGGGTTTGCGGCATGCGGCATTATTATCCTCGGGTCACATGACCGGCTGTCATGTGACTGGCGGATATGATGCGCACACACGCGCACTGCACCGGATATGACATCACGCGCCACAATTGCAGTCCGGCGCTCCACACCTGGTATCATCCATTTGCTCAGGTATTTATACCCAGCGATTTCCACACACCAATCACCCCTGATGAAGCCACTGTGAGTGGCGATACGCGTGGGGCTCTCCCAGCCCCTCACCCTCTGAGCCTGGTAATTATATTGATTATTCTTTTTTGTATATTTACCACATCCTCTTACTCTAGAGATCTTGTTTGATTATATACATATATTTTTCGGTGTATAGTTGTCATCTGACGGGCCGAGGGTTTTTGGGGCTGGGTAGGGAGGGGTTGTTTTTTCATGGACCGTATCATGGGTCCTAACCTCCCTTGGGTTTTGTATAGAGGACTTTTTTCCTTTTTAAATGTTTTTATTGGTTTTTTGGTTTGGTGTGCAACTTCTATGTTATGTTTATATTAAATAAAGATCACATATATTTTGGAATAGCACATGTTTCTTTTGCATGATTGTACGACATGTCATTTGGGGCATACAGTGAAATCCGTAAAATCCAAGCCCACAAGAATACGGCACATATGCATTTTTTTTACCAATTTCACTGCATTTGGATTTTTTTTCCCGCTTCCCAGTACACGCCTTGGAATATTAAATACCACCATTTTGAAGTGTAATTTGTTACGCAGAAAATAAGCCATAACACAGCTCTGTACATGGAAAAATAAAAAAGTTAAAGATTTTTAAAGGTGGGGAGTGAAAAATGAAAACGAAAAAGGGCTGCGGCTTTAAGGGGTTATAGTGACGGATAAAACATAACTGTCACGGTTGCCTGCTCTCCGGAAGAGGTTTCAAGGGACCAAGAAGAAGAGGAGGAGGCCGAAGGGGGGTAAGGATGCAGGCCCGTGCTCCTCTCTGCTGCGGTGCTACCCCGGTCCCCAGCCCAATCTTACCTTTTGTGGAAAACACAAAACAGGGGATCCATCTAATTCGTTCCATTGGATCCATTGGAATTTACTGTATCCAGATAATGCTAAGACATTGGGGCTCATTTTCTAAGGGTCCTCTGGCCACACTTTGGGCGGATAGTCCGACGATTTCTGATCCGCACCGCATTTAGCAGAGGATTTTGGTGCACGCGATTGGATTTTGGCGAATCGGTGCCGGCTTTCATGCGACACAAATCGGAGGGGGGGGGCTGGGCGGTCCGTCAGACGACCCGACTGATTGGGACTGAGCGCGGGATTTAACTTTGAAATTGTGTTGCAAGCCAAGAACTTACATGCACTGGGAATAAGATGGTGAACTCTGGCGGACCTGAGCGGGTAGCCACACACATGCAGGATATTGGGCGCACGATCTACGTGAATCACGGCAGAGTTCATCCTCGTCAGATCGGGGCTCACTCAGGGACCGGGTAATTAAATGTGTCCCATTATCTTTCAGCCAGGCTTATTGGGCATTGTTTTTTTCTTCCTTTTTTATTTTGTCTTAACATACCATCCAAAAATGTTGAGGCTGTTGCCTTATTTAGCAGTTGCAGGTTGGTTCGGAAAAAATCCTGTCCCCTGTTGTTGCTATTGCTTTCATTGATCAGGATTTGGCCAAGTCTATTGCTGAAGCTCGGAGTTCAGCTTGTGAAAATATTACTGAAGGAATGTTTGTTCTCCCTAACCTTCATCTTTGTGCATTTAAAAACATACATTGGTCTGTGTTAGCCGGGCATCAGGGCATTGTTAGAACTGTGTATCTGTTGTCTAAGGTACCATTGGTAGCTATCCTCGTGACATGATGTTCAGGGCTTCGTAGCTGCTTTCAAAGTGTGTGCGAGATTCAAGGTCCATCGATGAGGGGCACCTCCACCCATCCTCTTTCCAGTAAGCCTAGGACATATATTTTCATGGACTTTATTATGGATCTACATGAGTTCCAGGGTAAAAAAAGTTATTTAAGTGGTATGTGACTGGTTTTCTAAGATGTGCCATATGATACCCCAGAAGAAACTCCCCAGAGGTAAGGTTTTAGCCTCCTTTTTAACTAACCATATTCTACATATAGATGAAATCCCAGATGATATTGTTTATGATCACATTCTACAATTGGTGTCTAGGTAATAAAGGGAGTCCTGTAGTTGCCTGGGTATCTCTCTTTCCTTCTTCTATGCCTTTCATCTGGAGATGAATGGACAGACAGATATACAGAATCAAACTCTGGAACAATTTTTAAGGTTTTGTGTCTCTGACTCTCAAGAAAAGTGGAGACAATACCTAACTTTCCCTGAGTTTGCTCTGAACAATGGATTGTTCTATTGTAATTATGGGTTTAACCCCAAGTAGTTGTCTTGCAGGGACACTGAATCGCTTAACCTTTCCACCGAATAGACATTTCAATGACTGAGCTCTTTTGCCTGGCTAAAGCCAAAGGCAAACAACGACATGAAGCCAGAAAAAAAGGTGGACTCTGTGTCCTGAATATATGTTAGGGGAACGAGTGTCAAGAACTTGCATCTTAAAGTTCGGTTTGGAAAATTTGCCCCAAGCTACATGCGCCCATATGCGATATTGTTGGTGATCGCAGTGTACAATTTGTGTCTAGGAACAAGAGGGAGTCCTGTAGTTTTCTGGGCATCTTTCTGTCCTTCTTCTCTGCCTTTCATCTGGTGAAGAATGGACAGATAGATATATGGAATCAAACTCTGGAACAAGAGTCTCTGACTCTCAAGAAAATTGGAGATAATTCCTACCACTTTGTTCTGAGTTTGTTCTGAACAATGGATGTCAGCATTGTATTGTAATTATGGGATTAACCCAAAGGACTTGTTGTCAGGCTTCAGGGTTTGTGAACCCCCTGGACCACCGCGGACGATGACACAAGCCGACACCTGGGACCGGAGTCTAAGTGGCACCCGGTCTTCACCAGAGCCCGCCGCAAAGCAGGATGGTCTTGCTGTGGTGTGGTACCACCAGGTTGTTCCACAGGTTCGACTTGTCCGCGGTGGCAGCCAAGGTCGACTAACAGGAACACTAGGCAGTCCCGAGGTCGGAGACAGGCAGATAATCAGGGTAGGTGACAATGGTGCAGAAACAGGAATGGAGCAGGAGGTCAGGGCTGGCAGCGAAGGAACAAGGTCAGGGTCACAACGGGAGGTTAGAATACAAGGAATGCACATAGGAAGCTTTCTCATAGGCTATGAGTACTAAGATCTGGCGGGGGTTGCTGTGAGCAGCCAGCTTTTAAAGAATCCCAGAAGTGGCCAGCACCAATCAGCAGTGTCCTGGCCTTTTAAATCTGCGAGTGCCAGCTCACGCGCCCTAGGGAGCGGTTAAGCGCGCGCTGGCCAGCCTGACATGAGCAGGAACGTGGAGAGGTAAGTGAGGCCGTACAGGGGTGCCGCCACGGGGATACATGGATTGCAGGGGCACCTGTGACGCTTGTCTTGCAGGGACACTAAGTCGCTTAGCTCTTCCACCAAATAGACTTTTCAATGACTGAGCTCTTGAGCCTGGCTAAAGCCAAAGATAAGCAACAACACCAAGCCAATAAAAAGTGGACTGTGGGTCTTGAATATGTGGTAGGGGAATGAGTGTGGTTATTGACCAAGAACTTGCATCTTAAAGTTCAGTCTGAAAAATGTGATAACCAAAATTATTAATCCATTGTTCTTTAGATTGCAGTTTCCCTGTAACCACTGTATCCACACTGTATTTCACATGTGGCTTTTGAAAAGATACATTTCCCCTGTCCTGCCTATCTCTAAGACACCAGTTTCTGCTGTTGTCCAGGGAGAGTTCGAATTCTTGATTCCCCATGGTTCAGAAAGCTGTTCAATACTTATGTCATGGGATCCCCTGCGACCCATGTCTTGTGTCACAGGCGCACCTGTGTTCCTCTGTGTGTCCCCCCTCCCCCACGTGAACAGAAGCTTCACTCCTGTCCTCGCTCCATCAGCAGTCTCCACGCTTTTGCGCCGCATCCCCGCCTCCTATGGAGCATGCACGTTGACTCTCTAAGGCTAGGGCGCCGATGATTAGGGCTGGCTGCCCACCTACCCTGTTAAATTGCCTGAGGCCTCTCTCTGTGTCCCCTGCCGGATCTTTGTGCCCTTATGCCGTTGAGAAAGGACCCGTTGTGACTTCCTGCTACGTTCGTGACTTTGACTCTCTGCTGCCTGTCCAGACCCTGCACTACGTCCCCGACTCCGATCCTATGCCACCTGTCCTAACCTTCTGACTGACGATGATTCTGGTTTTGCCTGCTGACGCTGTATCTCGCCTTGGCCACCACCATGAGCAAGTCGCGCCTGTGGAGCTACATGGTGGTATCCCGGGTCCGGTTTCTTGTGAAAAACGGGTGCAACTTAGACTCCGCTCTCAGTTGATGGCTTACCTCATCGCTCGCGGTGGTTCCGAGGGTCCACTACCCCTGATCCTGACAGTAAGATCCAGTAAATGATCCCGCTACCTGAACTAGCTCATCTTACCATCATCGTGGCTTAGCAGTCACAACAGATTGTCGTGCAGGGCCAACAACTTGGTCAGCTCATCGCCATTATGCAGCAATTGTTGTCTACCCAGCAGCAGTGTCCAGTTCCTGCCACATCTCCCACTATAGAGGCCACACTACCTACTGCAGAACCCAGACTGTGATTATCTATGCCCTCCAAACATAACAGAAATGCCAAGTTGTGCAGAGGTTTCATCACTCAGTGTTCCCTGCACGTCGAATTAATGCCTACACAGTTCGCCACAGAGCGGGCGGTGTAATTCGTGATCAGTCTTCTCTCCAGGAAAGTCCCGGCATGGGCCACTCCCCTCTTGGACAGGATTAACCGGTCACGGCTAATCTCACCTCATTCCTCGCTGAATTCTGGTCCGTCTTCAAGAACAAGCTTGGGCGTCATCTGCAGAAACCGCCCTGTTGAACTTGCACCAAGAGGACTCTTCTGTTGGTGACTACACGGCTCAATTTCGCAGACTTGCCTCCAAGCTCTCTTGTAATGAAGCGGCTTTGGTCGCCACCTCTAAGAAAGATTTGGCCTGTCATATAAAGATGCTCTGCACAGACCTGCTGTCTTCGCTGAGTGACCTTATCTCCCTTGCCACTCAGTTCGACATCCGGTTCTCTGAGGGTTTATAGGAGCAGCGTCTTGAAGAAGCACAAATCAGTGTCAGGCGCCAGGCATAGTGGACCCACTGGACCACCACGGACGAGGCCTTAAGCTGACAGCTGGGAGCGGAGTCTAAATGATACCCGGTTTTCACCAGAGCCCGCCACAAAGGACTTGTACGGCGGGGTACCACCAGGTCGCTCCACAGACGCGACTTTCATAGTATCATAGTATATAAGGCTGGAAAAAGACGCAAGTCCATCAAGTCCAACCTTTAAGAATTAAATAAATGTTTTATCCCCATAACCCGTGATATTTTTTCTCTCTAGAAAGGTATCCAGGCCTCTCTTTAACATGTACATAGAGTCCGCCATAACAACCTCCTGCGGCAGAGAGTTCCATAGTCTCACTGCTCGTACAGTAAAGAACCTTTGTCTATGTTGATGGTAAAATCGCCTCTCCTCTAGGCGTAGAGGATGCCTTGTCCTGGTCACAGGCCTAGGTATAAAAAGATCTTTGGAGAGATCCTTGTACTGTCCATTCAGGTATTTGTACATTGTAATGAGGTCTCCCCTCAGTCGTCTTTTTTCTAAACTGAATAATCCCAGATTTTGTCATCTGTCAGTGTATTCTAATCCCCCCATTCCCCTAATAATCCTGGTTGCTCTCCTCTGCACCCGTTCCAGCTCTACTATATCCTTTTAATACACTGGTGCCCAAAACTGTACACAATATTCCATGTGTGGTCTGACCAGGGATTTGTGTAAGGGCAAAACTATGTCTTTATCATGAGAATCTATTCCTCTCTTGATACATCCCATAATTTTATTTGCTTTAGCAGCAGCCGCCTGGCTCTGGTCACTAAAATTAAGTTTACCATCCACCAATACCCCCAAGTCCTTTTCAGCTCCAGTTTTACTGAGTAATTGACCTTTTAGAACATAATTATACTTTTTGTTTCCATGGCCCAAGTGCATAACTTTACATTTATCTACATTAAACCTCATCAACCATTTCTCTGCCCACTCCTCGAGCTTCCACAAATCCCTCTGTAATGCTAAACTATCGACCTCAGTATTTATTACTTTAGACAGCTTAGTATCATCTGCAAATATTGAAACTTGACTGTGTAAACCCACTACAAGGTCATTAATAAAAATATTAAAAAGAAGTGGCCCCAATACTGACCCCTGTGGCACTCCACTGGTAACGTCAACCCAATCTGAGAATGTGCCATTAATGACCACCCTCTGTTTTCTATCACTAAGCCAATTACTTACCCAAATATTTTCCAATTTCTTCTTCTCAATTCCAATTAAGATTTCAATAAACGTGCGTGAGCAGGTATTACATGCTTCTTCCCACCTCTTTCTAGTGATATCGTCATCTAGAGGGAAAGATGGGTATACCTGTACTCGAAGTCCCCTCGGTATTAGGTCTTTAGCTAAATATTGCTCCAAAGCTACTTTGTTCCACCATGTTTTAACCCGTTTTTTCAACAGTTCTTTCTGCGATATTTGAACTGTCTTGGTCTCATCAGAGCCTAATGTAGAATGGGGTGAGTCGCAATTAAAAACTTGAGTGACCATCGAAAGCCAATTTCATTCCCTACTTCGGAAATCCATAGTAACTGTGGGATAATCAAAAAACAAACAATAAATACCAATAACCGTGCCCACTTCTTAGGTAACAGGCCCCTATGCTGTTCAAACAGAGAATACCAACAAAGAGCATATGAGACCATGTATCATACTGCAAGTACCAATTAATTAGCACATGACACTTTAGATCTCTCCTTGGCTATCCGAGTGAGGGATTCAGCAAGGCACATTTAAATGTATTCACCTTACAATTTATCATGGTAGTGATTGTTGCACTTTATTAATAAGCACATTACACTTTATACACATAGCACTTTATGTAGAGTTAGATCATTACTTCACACATAACTATTGGGTGAGTCCAGCTTCTCACTTGCCACATTAAGCCACAATAAAATCGGGCTACAAATTATCAAATCATCACATTGCCTAATTCAAATGTATATTAATATTATTATAGTTAAATAAACAGCACAATCACATAGATTTGGACACAGTATATATAATTGTTTTTATTATTTTTTCATATATTTGTTTAGATTTTTTGGTTTTTGTCTTTCACTTCACGTCCTTTTTATATGCACATGATTAATTAATAAACAATTAATAGTCCAAGGTATAAATGTATAATATTTATTCATACCATCTATGCATGAAAATAAGTTCATTATTATGGTGGCTTTCCATGTATATTTAATGTCATCATATTTTGACCTCCGGTACATATTGTAACAACTTTCTGTTACCCTGCTTTGTATACTTACCTTTAATGATCTCTGGTATATCTTGTGCCCACACTCCTTGCCAGCATCCAAGATGGCGGTTGATGCGCATCTCTCCGGCGCATGCTCTGAATCTGGCGACGGACCCGTGCTTCCGGTCAGCGATGGCGCGCATGTATGCGCTTCATTCGCTCTCCGGAACTCGGGCCTGTCTTCCGGTCACGTGCCTGGCGGCCGGAGCGTTGCGCCACTAGTATACACCTGCCTCATTACATATCTTGGGTAAGAGACATTTTTCATAGGCTCATATTGGTCAGCTGGTTTTGTGTGAGAGGGTAGATATATCCTCCCCCCGCCTTGCCACAGCACACCCCCTTGAGGAAGCGACAGCGAAACGCACGTTGGGGTGCTGTGGTGGTAGTCTGGGGCTAATTTGACCTGAGGCACAGGTATGATACTCTGACACTTGTGATTTAACTGTGATGTAGTTTATATTTTCTGTGCTCGGTACAGCCCTTATCTCTATACTTTATACTTTTGATTTTGTAGATTGTTATGACGTATTATTCCTTACTATGGCTAATGCATTGACCACCACCATGCTGTTTGTTCTTGTGGTTTTAATGTGTATGTTTTTAATGTCCAATTTTTGATTGTCTATATGTATTAATAAAGATTTATATTTTGTATTAATTGGTACTTGCAGTATGATACATGGTCTCATATGCTTTTTGTTGGTATTCTCTGTTTGAACAGCATAGGGGCCTGTTACCTAAGAAGTGGGCACGGTTATTGGTATTTACGGTTTTCACCATAGCCCGCCGCAAAGCAGGTAGGACTTGTTGCGGGATGGTAGCACCAGGTTGTTCCAACTCGTGGTCGGGGACGGGCAGGAGGTCGAAACAGGCAGCACAGGATTGGAGTCAGGGACGTATTTGAAGGTCAGAACAGGCAAAACGTGATTAGTCATTAATGCACCGGGGTCACAACGGGAATTCAGAAATACAGCAAATCGCATGAAATAACTTTATCAGTTATACAATTTCATGGGAATGGCCAGCACCAATCAGCAGTGCACTGGCCTTTTAAATCTTCGATCGCCGACGCGTGCCCTAGGAGGCAGGGATGTGCGCATCGGGGTGCTGGATCCGGAACAGGAACGCAGATAGGTAAGGCAGCTGGGAGGGGAACAGGGACCGGAGAGAGGTACAGGTGTGTCTGCGACCCGGAACGTGGGCTGTGGGGTGTACCCACCCCCCTTTGGTCTCCACCTCTTTTTGGTTTGAATGAACCTTTGCAGGAGGCCACAATCCAAGATATTGTCCTCGGGCTCCAAAGATCTCTCTTCAGGCCTAAACCACTTCCAGTCAACAAGGAAGAACAGCTTACCTATCACTGTCTTCATGTCCAGAACCTCCTTTCCAGCGAAGACATCAGTGTAGTCAGCATCAGGAGAAGGAGATTGCCAAAAGAAGCGGTTCAGGGTGACAGGCTTCATGAGAGAGACATGGAAGGAGTTCGGGATGCGCATAGTGGGAGGAAGAAAGAGTTTATAGGACACAGGATTTATGCGCTTTACCACCTAGAATGACCCCAGAAAATGGATCAAGCTTGTAGCTTCGAATCTTCAGCTGGACATATCTGGATGATAGCCACACCTTGTCACCAGAAGACTGGAGGAGACCTGTGCTTCTTATCAGCTTGGGTCTTGTTGCGGACAGATGCCTGAAGCAGTGACTGATGTGTCTGCTCCCAGATCGATTTGAGGTCCTGCACCAACTCTTCCATCGCAGGAACATCCAAGGGAACAGACAGAGGAAGAGGTGGGCTCAGAATTCATCCATAGACAATAAAGAAAGGAGCAGTGCCAGCAAACTCAGAATCCAGGGGATTGTAGGAGAAGTACGAGTGGTCCTCTCGGTTACCCACGGTAACAGAGAGGACCAGTCGTCCTGACGGGCAGAGACAAAATGACGAAGGTAACAGCCCAGGGTTTGGTTAAGTCTCTCTACCTGTCCATTTGACTGCGGATGGTATAAAGAAGAGAAGTCCAAATGCACTTGAATTTGATTACACAGATCGCCAGAAGCGGGAGATAAACGGAACCCCTCGGTCTAAGACGATGAAGCTGTAAGATGTGGGTAAAGAACAGGCTGGCAAGGCGAGGAGCTGACGGCAGACCTGGCAGCGGAACAAAAGGGACATCTTGGAGAACGGGTCAGTTACCACCCAGATGACAGTATTTCCAGAGGAAGATGGAAGATCCATGATAAAGTCTTTGGCCACGTGAGTCCATGGGTAGCTGGGTATTGGCAAACGGCAATAGGAGACCAGCAGGTTTGAGGCGAGATGGCTTATTTCGAGCAAGGGAGGTGCAGGAACCCACAAAATACTGTACATCTTTGACTATGTCTGGCCACCAATAGAAACCAAAAATGAGGGCTACTGAGCGCTGCACCCCAAGTTGCCCAGCCACACAAGAGCAATGTCATCACTGGAACAGTAAGAACCAGCCGTTCAGGAGGAACGATATGTCTGGGAGCAGGATTTTCCCCAACAACATCCGAGGCACGAGAGAGAGCAAGTTGAAACGGGAGAAGAAAAGAGACCAACAAGACCGTCTTGGATTGAGACACTGGGCCGTCTGGAGGTACAGGAGGTTTTTGTGATCGGCATAGATAGTGAGTGGATGACAAGCACTCTCCAAAAGATAAAGCCATTCTTCCAAAGCAAGTTTAATAGCCAGAAGCTTCTAATCACCAATAGAGTAGTTCCTTTCTGCAGCTGCAATGATCTTGAAGAAGAACCCACATGTGAGAATTCGACCTTTGGGCCCTTTCTGGGTAAGAACAGCTCCAGCACCAACGGATGAGGTGTCAACCTCTGGCAGGAATGATTTCTCAGTATTAGGGGGTGAGAACGGGAGCAGATTTCAGCTTAGTGGAAGCTTCTTCAGCAGCCCGAGGCCAGAGCTTAGGGTTGGCGTTCTTCTTGGTCAGCTCCACAATGGGAGATACCAGGGAGGAGAAATGTGGAATAAACTGCTGGTACTAATTGGCGAAGCCCAGGAATCTCTGGATAGCTTGAAGTCCCACTGGATGCGGCCACTGAAGTACTGCAGACAACTTTGCAGGATCCATCTGTAGTCCGTTGTCTGAGATAATATTTCCTAGAAATGGAAAACTCTTCTGATGTAGTTGGCACTTCTCAAGCATGGCATATAGGCAATTGGCCCTTAGGCGCCTGAGAACTTGCCGTACATGGGCCCAATGGCACTCAATGTCCGTAGAGAACACTAGGATATTGTCCAGATAGACCACGACACAAGTATAGAGTAAGTGCGCAAATATGTCGTTGACAAACTCCTGGAACACCGCTGGTGTGTTACAGAGTCCAAAGGATATAACAAGGTATTCGAAGTGCCCATCTCAAGTATTGAAGGCGGTTTTCCATTCATCACCTTCACGTATGCGGATGAGGTTATATGCCCCTACAGATCCAATTTGGTGAAAACCTTGGCACCATAGACAGATCAAACAGTTATGTGATCAGGGGTAGTGGGTAGCAGTTTTTCACCGTGACCTTATTGAGACCACGGTAATCAATGCACGGACAAAGAGAACCATTCTTCTTGGTCACAAAGAAGAATCCTACTCTGGTAGGGAAAGAAGACTTATAAACCCCTTCTGCAGGTTCTCCTTTACATACGCCCACATGGCCGCGGTTTCGGGAACAGATAGGGAATACACTTGATCCTCCATCTTCCAGTTAAGCACGGGTGCATGGAGCTGCAAGCATGGAAGGCCCAACAGAATAGAAGATGTGTATTGGGGTGGCACATAAAAAGACAGTCTCTCCTTGTGTAGCGCTCTGACTTGCAGGAACAGAGGCTCAGCGCGGTAATGGACCAGATCAGAGAGAATTTGGCCACTGACAGAGGAGATTACCAGGGGCTTCTCGAGACGGACCACAGGGATATGATGCTGGGAGAACAGGGATGCATCCACAAAGTTTACTGCAGAGCCGGAATCCAAGAAGGCAGAAATCTGGACCTGGCTACCTGTGCCAGAGCTGATGAGCAGAACGGGAATGTTCAGACGTGGAGAAGCTTTACTCTCACCTAGGGCCGCTTCTCCCCCTAGGTGCGTGCATTTCCCAGACGCTGAGGACCGACTGGACAAGTCTCAAGAAAGTGCGCTGGGCTGGCACAATAAAGGCAGAGGTTGTCCTGTCTTTGTCTGGTACGCTCTTGGGTGGTCAGACGAGCTCTATCCACCTGCATTGGCTCCTCTGCAGCAGACATGGAAGACTGCTGAGGTGGTCTTTGAAAAACTGGAACCAGGTGGGGCAGACGTCGGATGCTGACTTGTGGTTGTTCCAAAAGTTGCTCCTCAGAGCGCTCAATAAACCGGATGTCAATCTGATTGGACAGAGAGATGAGATCACTGAGCATAGGCGGCAAGACTCGTGCAGACAGGGCGTCTTTGATCTGACCAGACAATCCTTTTTCAAACGTAGCAAGCAAGGCCGTCTCATTCCAATCCAGCTCGGAGGCTAAAGTACGGAGCTGGACCTCGTAGTCTCCAACAGAGGAGTCCCCTTGATGCAGGTTCAGCAGTGCGGTCTCAGCAGAAGACGCCCGGGCAGGTTCCTCAAAGATGGACCGGAATTCAGCGAGGAATGCAGTGAGAGTCGCCATGACCGGATCGTTCCTGTCCCAGAGGGGGGTAGCCCAGAGCATCCCGGAAAGAAGGCTGATCTCAAACCACCTTAGCCCGTTCTGTGGGGAACTGTGAAGGCATCAGTTCAATATGTAGGGAGCCCTGAGTAATAAAGAACCTGCGTAAGTTGGCCTCACCATCATATTTGGAGAGCATGGAAAAATGCAGTCTGGGCTCAGCAGTAGACGATGCAGTAACAAGAGTTACCACAGGTACTGGACGCTTATGCACGGTAGCCAACAATTGCTGCAGGGTGGCAGTGAGATCAGTGGTAAGATCAGCCAGTTTAGGTAGCGGAACCTCAACGGGATCCATGTCCGGATCTTACTGTCAGGATCTGTGGATCCTCTGTACCACCGGGGACAATGACGTAAGCCGACACCTGAGACCGGAGTCTAAGTGGTAGCCGGTTTTCACCAGAGCCCACCGCAAAGAAGTTTGGACTTGTTTTGGCATGGTTCCACTAGGACGTTTCACAGGCGCGACTTTTGCCGAGGTGACGGCCAAGGCGAAGTACAGAATCGTAAGGCAAACTCGTGGTCGAGGACAGGCAGCACAGTATCGGAGTCAGGGACATAGCAGAAGTTCAGGACAGGTAGCACGGGATCAGAGTCAGTAACGGGACCGGGGTCACAACGGGAATTCAGAGAGAGCAAATTGCATGAAATAGCTTTCTCAGAGGCACTAGACAAAAAGATCCGGAGGGGAATGCTGGGAGAGGCCGGCTTTTATCCAATTTCCTGTAAATGGTCAGCACCAATTAGTGGTGCGTTGGCCCTTTAAATCTTCGAGCACTGACTGTTAGATACGAATAGATACTGACTGTTTTTCTCACTCCCTCACCCACATACCCCCACTAACATAGTAAAACTTCACATTTTAGGACCTTTTATTGTAGCCAACCAAATACACAAGCATGTGTTAATCATGCTGTCTAATTACCATCTTGATATACTAAACCTGTGACTTTTATATTTTTGTTAGGTGTATGTGACCCAGTTTCACCCAATCTTTAGCTGTTGGTCGGTCTCATATTTGGCTCTAGAACAAATTGGTATACAGAGGCATTCATGGTTGCCTTATTGGGAGGCATTTTTCAAGTGAAAAAGATCTTTTCTCAGCTTCAGAGAAATTTTTTTCAGTGGCACGCATCTGATTTAATGCTGATTTGCAGAATTTTAAAAAGCTGTTTTACTGAATTTGTAAGCAGGGGCGTAACATGAGGAGTTTGCAGCGGGTTTGGTCGCAACCGGGCCCAAGAGGCTTAGGCGACCCATAAGGTCTCACTTTTCCAAATTAGAAGGCTACAAATATAAACCATCAATTATAGTCGGGGGCCTGGCACTATGCATCATCTTCAAGTTACGCCTCTGTTCATAATTTTGTCTACAAATATGGCCATGTATCACCCATGAGCAGTTATTAGGCTCGGGCGCTCCCTATATGCATAATTATGCACGCCTCTCGCAGCTCAAGCTCTCCTACATGTAAATGGAAGGAAGGGAAGAAGCGCCCCTCGAGCTGTCAGAGTCGTGCATAATTATGCATATGGCAAGTCAAACCTTTGCATTGCAAAAGATTATTGCTTTTCAATGTGAATTTATTCAAATAATGAATATGAAATTTGAATCCTGCTAATCCCAATCGCTGCAGAAACAAAATGCTATTTTATTTTCATTTATTAACAAATCCTGCTCCGTTGACTTACATTTTGGCCTGGGCAATAAAATATTCACCAGCTGCATCTCTTATACTTTAAGCGTTAAAGGAAACCTTCCATGAGGAATTTACTATCAGAAGTAGATCATATCATAGATTCTGCCTGCCTGCCTCTGCCCTAAATTGTAATATAATAATTCTGGAACCCAACCTAACAACTTTATTTTAGTAGCGTGAAGTAGCCTTAGCTGACAGTGCCTGGCCAGGCTAGTACACGCCCCAGTAGCCTCTGCAGTTAGTTTACATATTACTAAAATAAAAGTTTTAACAAGTTAGGTTAGGTTCCAGGATTATTAAATTACAGATTCAGGCAGAGGCAGGAAGAAGGAATCTACCATCAGACGGGAAAATCAGTCTAAACGCACAAGGCAAGGGACATAGCTTTCTCAATGCCATGAGATCACAAAGATCCGGTGGGGAATGTGGGAAAAGGCTGGCTATTTATTAAATAGCAGGTGGCCAGCGTCAATTAGAAGCACGATGGGCCTTTAAATCTTGCAGAGCCGGCGCGCATGTGCACTAGGAGGTGAGGATACTAGGATACTGCAGGAGCCGCCACTGGAACATGGAGCACAAAACAGGCTAGTGCTATAGTGGGTATTATTATCTAGTCAGATAGTACTAGTAAGCAGTGCCATTGTGCACACATTCCCAAAAGTCCAATTTCTGCCACAATGATTGCATGCTTAACCCCTTAAGGACGCAGCCATTTTGTAGCTTAAGGCTCAGCCCGATTTTTTGGATTCGGACTTGCGTCGCTTTATATGGTTATAACTTTTGAACACTGTTACTTATCAAAACGATTCTGAGATTGTTTTTTCCCCACATGTTGTACTTCATTTTAGTGGTAAATTTTGGCAGATAAGTTTTGCGTTTATTTACAAAAAAAAGAAAATATGATAAATTTTTTGAAAAATTTGCCATTTTCGAAATTCTAAATCATTGCGTTTTCAGGCAGATAGATGTACCACCTAAATAAGTTGCAGAATAACATTTCCCATTTGTCTACTTTACATTTTCATAATTTCTGAAATGTCTGGATAATTTATTTTGATGTTACGCGGCTTACAAATAGAATATCGCTTTTCCGGATTTTCAGAATTGACTATTTTGGGGATAAATACAGTTTTGAATGAAATTTTACATATTTAGCATCAAAACCCCCTATATAACCAACCCATTTTCAAATCTGCACCCCTCAAGCTATCAGAAACAGCTTTTACGAAGATTGTTAACCCCTTGAGATCTTCATAGTAATTGAATCAAAATGGGGGTGAAATTTAGAATGGTCATATTGTTCCCTTATACGTTCATTTAGCACTAAAATTTACACATTTCCAAAATATAAAAAGAGAAAACCCACCATACAATTTGTTCTGCAATTTCTCCTGAGTACAAAGACCCCCCACATGTGGCTGTGACTTGTTTTATGGGCGCACAGCGAGGTGCAGAAGGGAAGGAGGGCGCTGCAGCTGCCAGGATTTTAGTTTTCTCGTTGCCCCCTTTTGAAGGCTATAAAATTTTCGCTTTTTCGTTATTTGGGTCATGTGACGGCATTTTTTTTGCGGGATGAGATGCTTTTTCCATTGTTACCATATTGGGGTTGGTATCACCTATTGTTGAAAATTTAGGAACTTTTTTTGAGGGCAGGAGTAGAAAAGCATCAATTCTGTACTGGATTTTTTTTTTTTTTGGTGTTCACCGTATAGACTAATAATCATGTTATCTTTATTCTATGGGTTGATACGATTACAGGGATACCAGACATGAATATATTTTCTTACGTTTTACTAAATTTGTCAAACAAAACCCTAATGTGGGGAAAAATCTATCATTTATGTATTGCCGTCTTCCAAGTGGCATAACATTGTTACTTTTTTGGCTACGGAGCTGGTTGATGGCTTGTTTTTTGCGGGACATGTTGTACTTTGCACCAGTATCATGTCTGAGTACATATGGTTTTTTGATCGCATTTTATAGCATTTTTTGTGGGATTGAAAAGGTAAAAATCATGATTTTTGGAGGGTTTATACCAGTTTTTTTTACGGCGTTTATCGTGGGGGTCCAATAATGATTTACTTTTATTCTACGGGTTGTTACGGACGCGGTGATACTATATATGTGGGGTTTGTGTTATGATTTAGACTTTTTTTGAGTTATATGTCTCTTTATATGTTTTGGGAGTTTGGGGCATTTTTAGTGATTTATGACTTTATTTTTTTATTGAATAACTTTTTTTTTTTTACTTTTTCACTTTTATACCATGGGACATGAAGAAGCAATCTTCTGATTGCTTCTTCATGATAATATTCTGCAATACTGATGTATTGCAGAGTATTATCAGTGTCAGCCTATACACTTGCATAGGCTGGCACTGTGCCAGTAAGATGACGTCACAGACGCCATCTTACTGGCAATTCTTGCAAGTAACTCTGGGGTCCAGATCGGACCCCAGAGTTACTATAGCAACGATCGGCGCCCCCCGAAAACGGTTCGGGGGGGCCGATCGTGGAGGAAAGACCCCCCAGATGCAGGTTAGATGCCGCGGTCGCGCTGACCGCGGCATTTAACGGGTTAAGCACCCGCGATCGGAGACAACTCCAATCGCGGGTGTTACACTGATCCAGAGCCGAGCCGGCATAAGCGCCGTGGCGGATATATCCGCCACTGAGCGCTAAGTCACTGCGCTCCGTGGCGGATATATCCGCCACGGAGCGTGAAGGGGTTAAGGTAAAGATATTGGAGCCCTTTTACCAAGGGTCCTGTGGCCGCATTTTCTTCGGCCTTTCAGGGATTGTGCACGCTATTGGATTGTATCGCAATTGCGCTGGCTTTCACGCGACACAAATCGGGGGCGGCCGTCGGGCGATCCGACAGATTCAGACTAAGCGCGGTATTTAACATTTAAATTTGTGTCGCAAGCCATGCACTTAGATGCACCAGGAAGAAGAAGGTGAACTCCGGAGGACCTGATCGGGGGAAGCGATACAAGCAGGATATTGGCCGCGGGATCTACATGGATCGCGGCACAGTGCATTGTCGTCGGAGAGTCCGGAACGGGGATCGCGACCTGGATGTGTAAGTAAATGTGCCCCAATATTGTTCCTCCTTCTGACTCATTCTACCAACTTTTTAATGTGAGTAGCCAGCTCTGTCATGGATATTTGAAATCATCTAACAAGAAATAACTATAAGCTTTACGTAAAAAAGGATCTTGAGCTAATTCCCAGAGAGCTGAATTTTCCAAGATTGCGGGGTTTAACCATCCTGACAATCAGTAGATTATAGTGGTACTAAAGCACAATTCAGGACAATTATTATTTTTATTTTGTTGATAAACCACTCAGAAGAGGCAATTTGCTGGAATTGATCTTGTCTACAAACTAGATACAATATCAGATTTGTAGGCTTGGAAGACCTTGGGCATCAGTGTTCACAACACAATACATTCCGAAAGTCAAAGCAATCTGTCTGGAGGTAATAGTGACTAGGTTTCTGATGGCCTTTATGGTTAGAAATCCTGGAAGTTATGATTTCTCATTCGCAAGACACCAAGCTGGCTCTACTTAGATTAAATTATTCTGCTGTATGTTCCATGCATCAATAGCAGAGAAAATGTTCCAATCTCTAGAACCATCTATAATATTTAAGAGGTTCTCTGTACATTTGGTGGTGGCTACTCTGGTACTGCAGCTAAAGTGAATGGAGCTAAACTGCAATACCAGTTATTACCACTAAAATGTGTGTGTTGATGTGACGCTCAATGGAGCCCTGCTACCATTTATATTGAGTGTATGTAACGAGTGCCATTTTGGCACCAGTATAATGTTCTTGGTGAAAAAGGAAATCAATAAAAAAAATCCTAAAGAACCTCAGTGTGAATGGGGAAATGTGTTTTTTTTAAGATTTTAACTAATTAGCCAATTTTATGAAAATCACACTGATTTATATAATCACGATTTATATATAATCCATTAATGTCATTGTGGCTTTTCATATATGGCAGCTTACATGGGTCACATCACATTTATACACAATCACCTGAGTGCTATGTTATATAGTATGGTTGAAAAGGGGCATGAAGCCCATGAAATTCAACCATGGAAAGGAAGGCAGGGCACTGGGAATGAATGTAAGGGAACACAATTCTATATAATAATATAACCATAAATGTTATTTTGTTGTAAGTAGACATCTAGGCCCTTTGAGACCCTCATGACTATGACTTTTGTGCCTCTTTGTTGTACCCGCTTCAGCTCCAGGGCATCCTTTTTCTTACATCCATATCACTGGCTTTAGAGGCAGCTTATTGACATTGCATGCAGTTATTTGAACTATCATCAATAAGTCCACCCAGGTTATATGTTATACTGAAAAATCCTGGACCTAAAAAGCCTGTATACATTTGGCCAAATTTGTGTTCCAAGGAAAAATTCCTTCTTGACCCTAAGAGAAGGTGGCCAGTTCTTAGATAAAATGAAAACTTAGGAGCAAAGTGTTACATACATTTTTTGAGATATACATATAGAACATTTAACCCCTTACAGACATGTGACGTAATACTATGTCACACACGGGCTCTTTCCAAGGATCGCCGCTCCCCGTGACGCCATTGGGGAGCAGCGATCCGTCGCAATGGCAGCCTCGGGTCTTACGAAGACCCGAGGCTGCTTCGGGTTAACCTATTGATTACAATGTGCTATCAGCACATTGTAATGAATGAGGAGTAAAATCCCCATATACTGCCATACTGTAGTATGGCAGTATATGATAGGATCGTATGGATAACCTAGGGTTAAAGTACTCTAGGGAGTCTGAAAAATAGTAAAAATAAAATAAAAAGTTTAGAAGAAAAATTATAATTAAAAAAACCTAAAAACTGAAATCACCCCCTTTCCCTAGAACTGATATAAATATAAATAAACAGTAAAAATCATAAACACTTTCAGTATCGACACGTCCGAAAATGCCAGATCTATCAAAATATAATAACATTTTTTCACTGCGTTTAACCCCTTTAGCGGAAAATCGCACCCAAAGTCGAAAATGGCACTTTTTTGCCATTTAAGAAAAAGTTTAAAATTCGATAAAAAGGGATCAAAAGGTCATACAGTCCTAAAAATGATAACAATGAAAACATCATCAAAAGCCGCAAAAAACGACAGTTCCCAAAGCTCGGTACACCAAAGCATAAAAAAGTTATTAGCACCAGAAGACGGCAAAATACAAAAAAAGTTTTGTACAGGAGGTTTTAATTTTTGTAAATGTATGAAAACATTATAAAACCTATACAAATTTGGTATCCACTAATCATACTGACCCAAAGAATAAAGTAGATATGTCATTTGGGGCATACAGTAAAATACGTAAAATCCAAGCCCACAAGAATACAGCACAAATGCGTTTTTTTACCAATTTCACTGCATTTGGAATTTTTTTCCCGCTTCCCAGTACACAGCATGGAATATTAAATACCACCATTTTGAAGTGTAATTTGTTACGCAGAAAATAAGCCATAACACAGCTCTATACATGGAAAAATAAAAAAAGTTATAGATTTTTGAAGATGGGGAGTGAAAAATGAAAACTTAAAAATGAAAAAGGGCTGTGGCGGGAAGGGGTTAATTATTAAAAATGTGTATGATATCTTATTCTTTAATCAAATAAAATGTACTATGAATAACATTTTATGTTTAGGAGGCAGATTGCTGCTCGTCACAACAATGGGGCACATTTACTTACCCAGTCCAGAGGAGATCCCGAGAGTGCATTGTCCGACGGCAATGCACTGTGCCACGATCTACTAAGATTGTGCGTCTGATATCCTGCATGTGTCGCTTCCCCGCTCAGGTCCGCCGGAGTTCACCAACTTCCTCTCAGTGCATGCAAGTGCATGGCTTGCGACACAATTTTTAAGTTAAATCCCGCGCTCTGTCCGAATCCATTGGATTGTCCAACGGCCCGCACCCCCTTTTGCATGGAACCCCAGCACCGGTGCGCAAAATCCGATCGCATGCCACTCAATCCCCTTCTAAATCCTGAAAACGCAACAGAAATGCGGCCGCGGGACCCTTAGTAAATAAGCCCCAATGTGCTAGTCATGGCTGGTTATTCCGAACTCTGGTCATTTCTGGCTCCATCTACAAATGGCTGGCCGCTACTTGCTGAGTCCAGAAAAATATTGTTTGATCATTGCTGGACCCTTACACAGAAAAGTAATTGCTGGCATTACTGCTAGCTAGAGCAAAATAGACAAAAGTCCTACACATAGACTGGTCACTCATTGGATGTCAATCACACAGACTGGTCACTGCTGGCTGGATCAACAAAAAGGCTGGTCGTTACTGACCTGGCCTTTCACAGGACGAAAACAGAAACATAGAAACAGGTAACCGCTGACTATAACCACTGTCACCAACAGATGTGTGGGAAGAGTCTCTTGAGGCTAAAGTCAGTGGACTCCCTGGACCACCGCGGGGGATGATGGTACTAGCCGCAAACCAGGAGCAGAGTCTAAGTGGACCCCTGGTCTTTGCCAGAGCCTGCGGCAAAGCGGGATGGTCTTGCTGCGGCGGGGAGCCACCAGGTCGCTCCACTGGTGCAACTAGGCCTGGGGTGGCAGCCAGGGTAGAGACACAGGGTAGGCAGAACCTCGGGTAGGCAGGACCTCTGGATGGCAGAACCTCTGGATGGCCACCGGGATACAGGACCGCCACAGGAATACAGGACCGCCACAGGAACACAGGACCGCCACAGGAGTACAGGACCGCCACAGGAGTACAGGACCGCGGGAATACCACAGGACCAAAAGAAACACAGAGGCATCTGGAAACGTACAGGAAACACGGAGGCGTCTGGAAACGCTCACGAGGCTTTCACTTCAGTGGAAGGACTTGAAGATCCAGCAGGGGATGCTGGGAGCCACGGATTATGTAGCAGAGCCAGGAATGCCAGCTCCAATTAGGAGGACGCTGGCCTTTAAGTTCCTGGAGAGTCGGCACACGGGCGCCCTAGCAGCAGATGCGCACGGCCTGATCGGGACCGCGGCATAGCCATCAGGACGAGGAAGACCGGAGCCGGACCAGGGAGAGGTGAGTGCAGGTCCAGGGCAGGGGAGCCGCGCCACATCGGAAGACACGGATGCACCCACGATCTGTACCAAAGATCGTGGGTGTAACCATGACAACCACATAAATGTTGATCAGTTCTGGCCAGGCCCAATTACAGACTGGTTCCTTACAGGACTGTTCACTCACACCCTGCCCCTCACATACTTTTGACCGGACCCACAAAAAAGCTACTTGCTCATTACTAGACAAACTTATGCTTGTCGCTACTGCTCTGACCAACAGTGATTGGTTTTGCCTTGAGTAAAGGGGAGCTGCAGCAGCTAATCCCTGTCACTGCTCACTTAGATGCTGTATGCCAGCAATAATCAACCAATGGACATTGGCCGAAGACCAGGTCCTGAGCAGTGACCAAATGGTTGGGGAATGCTGTTATAAATCTGAAAAATTTTATATCCATATTATTATTAATTATTAATTTTATTAATATCAATATTATCCATAATAAGCAACACTGGCACACCCAGATTTCCACTAGTTTTTTGCAGTAGTGAGGGCTAGCACTATAATAAGTAGACAAGAGCATTTTAACCAGTGACATATGACGCTATGAATAAGTGCTGCACATTCTCTACCGCAGTATACACCTGGAAGCGACATCATTCCCACAATTAGGTGTTTGAGAAGTGCGGAGTATCGAAACATTGGGTTTCTGATGGTCTTTCTGTTTGTGTAATCACCAAATGCGCACTTTGTGCTATGTTATATGGATATCAACAGGTTATCCACTATGGGCACATACATGGAGACAGGACAAAGTCTAAGACTAAAAAGTTATTATCTATCATTATAATACAACATTAATTGAAGATCAAAAGGTTCCAACAACTTGACCCTACACCAGTCTGAGTGTATAGAGCTGAAACCAAACAGCGCAATACACTCTGAAGTGGCCAGGCTACAGCAGCTGCTTATCTTCTACTCAATCAAATAAGCAGCCAAAGCTCAGCCATAAACATGGTGAACTTCAGAGGCCGGCGGCACAAGTGGCGTTTTGAACCCAATTTTGGGCTGTTTTTAAGCGGTCTGTTAAAAAACGCATGCGTTTTTGACCAGTTTTACCAATTATCTTAATCAAAACGGGTCAAAAAACACATTCGTTTTTCAAAACCGCATGCGGTTTTTAACGGACTGCTTAAAAATGGCCCAAAAACGGGTTCAAGTTGCCACATGTGCCATAGAGACAAACAATGCTTCTAGAAACAAAGGATACGACTGGCGCAACCAATGAATCCATTTATTGATGAACAAAGAACACATTTCTGCTCAGAACCTGACCCTTCACCAGGTGTAGAAATTCTTTTAGCTTTGTACATTCTGCTCATAGCAGGAAATCTGTGTAGGGCCTGGGTGTTGAATCCCCAGTAATCTCCAATTAACAACCTTTTATAAAGATAGGCCATTATCTTAACAACCGATCACTACTCCCCTTCTGTCTATATGACTGCAACTGCAGTCTGAATTGTGAGGGGGAGAAGGGAATGAGAGGAAGTCAGAGACAGCAGAGCAGGAAATGCCTGGAGTGACTGCCCTGCCCTATATGTGCTCCCTCCTACTTCCAACTTCCCTTTATGTTGGTGGTAATGGATGTGCTCCACTCTTATACCTGTATGGGAGAGGTGATGTTCACTGCTGCCTGCTTCACAACGTCCAGGCTCTACACTCCATGCCATACACTCAGTCACACTATGACTGTGTATTAAGAGACCTGCCTAGCCAGGACTGCTCCATCTACAAATCCCTCTGAGGAGTCTAGTCTTAGACAAAATGCGTAAGGGGGCTGCTGGTGGGCACAACTAATTAAGGGTCATTTTGGAGTCATAGGGATAAGCTAGGGACAGAATATTGCTCCCCCAATGCTCAGGATATACCCTGTTTGTGGCTCCAATTGGTGAGTAATCACTCCTTCTTTTTTACAAATTGGTCCATATCGCGGATCGCGGGGTCACCCGTGCCTCTCGCCTGCGCGCAACTTACGGGTCTCGGCTCCTGTCCTGGCCTCTTCAGTTCCGGCTGCCGCTGCTCCTTCGTCCGCAGCCATGCGCGCGCACGCGTCCCCGGCTCCCAACTTCTGCAGATTTAAAGGGCCAGCGCGCCACTAATTGGCGCTGGCCATTTCAGGTAATCTTTGTGTCCTGTGCCGGATCTTTGTGTCCTGTGCCTTGGAGAAAGCTTTGTTTATGCCGTGTGCTGTTTATTCCCGTGAATTCCCGTTGTGGCCCTGGTTCTGCTTTTGACTTCGCTTCTTTGCCGCCTGCCTTGACCTATTGCTACGTCTCTGACTCCGATCCTGTGCTGCCCGTCCTGACCTCCTGCCTGTCCCCGACTATGAGATTGCTTGCCGTTTCTGTACCTTGACCTTGGCTGCCATTGCGGACAAGTCACGCCTGTGGAACGACCTGATGGTACCACGCCGTAGCAAGACCAACCTGCTTTGCGGCGGGCTCTGGTGAAAACCGGGTACCACTTAGACTCCGGTCCCAGGTTGTGGCTTGTGTCATCGTCCGCAGTGGTCCAGAGGATTCACAACCTCGAAGCTTGACAATGTGTTAAAGCTTTACATAAACATCCTCTTCAGGTAACTTTTAGGTTTGCAAACCCATCTTGTATCCCAGATGTGGGTGCAGACCCATCTTTTAATGGTTTTTGCATTAAAGTTTTGTGCATTTTAATTGGTACCACTTAGTTTAACACAGTATTTGTCACAGAATAGGCACCGTATATACTCGAGTCTAAGTATATATCCAAAAAATGTGCTGAAAACCCCTAACTCGGCTTATGCTCCAGTCAAGAAAAAAAAAAAATTAAAAATCACCTTCCGAAGATCCCCCCCCCCCCTTCCTCGCAGGTCCTCTTCTATCCGTTGATGCTCCGACATCGGCTCTGCATGCTGACATTCTAGTGTGTGCACCGGCACACACTATGATGTACTGGGGGGAGAGGCAGGGCTGCAGCCTATATACTGGGGGGGGGGCAGGGCTGCAGCCTATATACTGGGGGGGGGGAGCAGGGCTGCAGCCTATATACTGGGGGGGGGGAGCAGGGCTGCAGCCTATATACTGGGGGGGGGAAGCAGGGCTGCAGCCTATATACTGGGGGGGGGAGCAGCGCTGCAGCCTATATAATGGGTGGGGCAGGGCTGCAGGCTATATACTGGGTGGGGGCAGGGGCTGCAGGCTATATACTGGGACGATGCCAGGGGCTGCAGCCTATATACTGGGGGAGGGGGGTCAAGGGCTGCAGCCTATATGCTGGGGGTCGCAGGGGCTGCAGCCTATATACTGGGGGGGGGCAGGGGCTGCATCCTATATACTGGGGGGGCTGGCTATTTACTACATGGGATGGCAGGCTACATACTGGGGGACAGGGGATCAGGTCTATATACTACATACTGTATACTGTGACCTATGCATCTCCCGCCCTCGGCTTATACTCGAGTCAATTGGTTTTCCCAGTTTTGTGTCAAAATGGGGGGTCTCGGCTTATACTCGGGTTGGCTTATACTCTAGTATATATAGTAGATTTATATGGCGTGCATGGAATGTGGAGTCTGTGTGGGTTGTGTATATACATATAATAGCCGTAGGTGTTTATTTAGAGAGCCTGCTTGAGCAATGTGTAATGTGTGTGTCTCCAGTATGAGTGAGAATGAATATATAATATATATATATTCATAGAATATGTGTGTAATTTACCCTGGATGTCCTAAAGGGATTATATGACATTTATACATTTTGGAGCATGGCCTGATCTAAAATGCCGAATAATTTCTACTTGTGCCTCTTCCGTGCTCTGGGCACCACCATAAATATACTTATGTATCCCCAGTTCTGCTTTCTTACACAAGCTGCAGCAGTGAAGTCACATTGATGGTAATTGACTGCTGCAGACGCAGCAGAGGAGAGAGGTAAGTAGATCTCTTTTTAATCTTCTCTTATTTTAGCTCAGCCCCTGCTCCAAAATTTGTGAATTTTTGGTTAATGGCTAAGGGTAATGTCACACACGGCGATTTTAAGTCAGTTTTTAAGCATGAATTGTTGGGATAATTGAGAAAAATGGACAAATACTGACAAAAACTGATGCGTTTTCAAAAAAGACTGAAAACACATGCTTAAAGGACACCTGTCATCAGGTCTCTGCCACTAGTCCTGTCACCTCTACCTGTTGGAGCAGCTCACAAGGATCCCATCCCAGCCTTTATCTAGTTATTTCATACATTAATCATTGTAAAATCATATTTTCTTTATCATGTAAATGAGGCTGGTCACATGGTCAGAGGCAGTGATGTCACCCCTGTTCCCCCTCCCCTCTCCTCCCCCTGCTCATGTCTGTGTGTAATGTATAGTAAAGCATGGCTAGTGTGTGCTGCATCTGCTCACATGCTGCATCCTCCTAATATACAGGTGAGAGACACAGACATCAGCTACACATGAATCTGACATGTTCTGCTATAACATGGCTGCATGGAGCTGCTGTATCTCTCCTATACACACACACAGGCTGCAGGGGGCGTGGCCACAAGCACCAGGAAGCACATCATTATACAGCCTCACATCATTATACAGGCTGTCAGTCAAGCACTGGGGGTGTGGCTGTACCTCCCACTCATGAATAGAGTGGACAGCTTGAATATGCTAATGCTTCATTGGATATTTCACAGGTCATTTGCATACAGCTTTAGGACCTCATTGCTTAGGTTTACAGGCATGTAGAGGGACAATGAAGGGATAGAGGCAATGCTCTCTAATGGCAGTTTATGAAAATCTATTTAGTTTAGGGGGGATATTTTGCATGACGGGTTCTCTTTAATAACGCCATCACCCTCAGGGTACGTTAAAACGGTGTTGCCTTGACACGGCCTTGAATGTAGTTGTGATGTAAGAGGCCGTATCCAATTAACTCATCGTGCTGATAATTTATAAAAAACTGGAGATACCTATTGAAGACATATTATACTGGAAACTGCCAGAACTGACTACAATACTGGAGACCCCCATAGTTGATCTATAATACAAGAGACCCCTAGAGTAAAACAACCAACAAATAGTCACCTCTATTGCCTCCTGTTCGCCCTGACCTAGACTAGCGCTTCTTTTTGTGTGCTGATCTAGCTGCTGAGGCTGGTTCTATGTGCTGGCATCAGGACCCAGAGCAGTGAGAAGATCGGGTTCCAGGTCCACTCTTGTTTCGGGCTCTGACCCAGCGCCTGAAACCAGAGCAGCGCAGTAGAGCCCCTGGGAGCTGTGAGTACACGTCAGACCTACTCACCTTGGCCCTCGCACAGTTGTATATTCCTGATCTATATAAGATTGGTTTTGGTGCTGTCCCCATGTAATACAGGCAGTCCCCGGGTTACATACAAGATAGGTTCTGTAGGTTTGTTCTTAAAGGAAACCTACCACCTATAAGTCATAGTTCTAAGACACATATACATGGCACCAGCTCAAGGTGAGCTGGTGCCGGAGCATATTTTCATTAGTAGAATAAACCACTGTATCACCGATTTATAGTAACATTTATCTCGGCGCACCGCACTAGGGCACAGCGCACCATGTGCACGCCTGTGCATGCGCCGGATTCTGAAGTACTGGAGAGCCGGTGACGTCACTAATCTCTCCGGCACCCGCGTGCCTGTGCAACTTCGCACGGGGGAAACAGGCCTTGTTAAGTTGTGCAGGCTCACGTGTGCCAGAGAGCTCGGGCAGGTGCCATGTATATGTGTCTTAGAACTACCACTTTTAAGTGGTAGGTTTCCTTTAAGTTGAATTTGTATGTAAGTCAGAACTGTATATTTTATAATTGTAACACCAGCCAATTTTTTGGGGTCTCTGAGACAATTGGATTTTAAAAATGATGGATTCTTCTACAATGTGCCTGATACACGATCCGGCCCCTCCTCCCTCCATAGAGAATAGCGGTGCACGGCCGCACACACGCCAAAAGATAGAGCATGCTCTATCTTTTTGTGGTGTGCGGGCCGGATCGGTGCCACACATGTGTGCCACCGTATCTGTGCCGCGCCGCTATTGCTGTCTATGGGGCCGCAGACGGCCATGTGAATGTGCCCTTATTTGGTAAGATGTTGGATCGTTTTAAATCCATTTACTGCACATAAATTTAAAAAAAAATGGCTAGGGAGAAAGGGGCTGGGTGTGGATTATGGGGGGCACATTTGCTCTGTGGGTTTTCCGCGGTGACAGGTCCTCTTTAATTGCAGACACCTGTGATAACTTATAGATGTTTATAGTAGCCTAAGGCTAAAGTACAGTAAATTACCACCATCCAGAGGTCCGTTTGTAACTAAGGGTCGTCTGTAAGTCGGGTGTTCTTAAGTGGGGGACCGCCTGTACATGTTACTAGTTTTGTTACATTACTATAAGTGGCCAGTCAGAGGCCCCTGAGTGGAAGGTTATGGACTGACTTCTCTCTTGTGTGTACGTGCGCTGTACACTGCAGGACTTGATTTAGCGATTTTTAGCTGAAATGACTAGAGTTGTACACCCTCGGATCACTCTGCTCTTCTGTGGGACGTCAGTCAGGCTCTACCCAGTTACCACAGCTCCCCAAGCCCAACGCTATAGGATAGAAATGCTCCTTCCTGCGCATGTCTCGTTTCCATGGAGACGCGTATGAATACCTTTCCTGTATTGATTCGAAAACAGTGACGATGCCAGTATTTCCCGACGTGCAATGCGGGAACCAAATCTGAAAGGGGGAGGGGAGAACAAGAAACAGCAGCGCCGCCATATTGACACCGTGAAGTAAGCGGAAAGCTGGGAGGCCGGGGATCAGGCAAGTGGGGAGCATAGAGGGGGTGAGATGTGTGCGGGGAAATGGACGAATGCCCGGTTACGCTTAGTCGTTAATCGTTGTAGGCCGTGATTTAACGGCCTCTTGCTGCTCCCCCCGGTGCACAGTGGAGGGACCCGGACAGTAAGCGGCGCCCTGGTCGGTGACTGGACGTGTTCTCATCAGTCCGGTTGAAGAAGTACAGGGCTCCGCACACTGGGCAGGTCCTAGAGGTTTCCTGTATATCTCATCATGGATGTTACTAGTGCTGACCCCTGCTCCCTCACACAGCAGATGTCTCATTTCACTTACACTCCCATATGTATGGAGGTGTATGGCAGAATTATTATTATTAAATGATCTGTAGAGAGCTGCAGGATCTCACCTCAATGATTACTCTTCTGTCTTCATTGGGTGCTCAGGTCATGACAGGTCAGATTTGAGCATGTCCGATCCTTTGTTACACTGCACATAAACTGCCCATAGGTGTGCCTTGCATTACCCCTATTCGTGCATGCCCATCCGAACACTGGTGTGTATGTGGTCTGACAATGGTGGTGGTATTCTGTCATAGCCATCATGGATAATGTATACCAATGGTTAACTAAAGCTACATGCCAGTATAATGTGTAGTGGGGATATTATTCCAGCATACCTATGTCATACTGTATTATTCAGACACAGGTCACAGCTTGAAGTAAACAGTGTGTTCTACGTTCAAAATAATTCTCCAAAAATTATGAAAACCCCACAGAGAACGGGGCAGATGTCAGGAAAAAGTGTTTTGTTATCCTGTTCAGACTTTGCTTCTTACACTAACATGGAAGCGTCGCCAGCTGTCACTGGACCGACCGCAGCCTATCATTGGCCTCCCCAGGCCCTTGTGACATCACTTTTATAGAAGTGGGCCACATGGGGTTTTTTCTAGCAATAGTGGGATTTAGCTGAAATCTGCAAGAAAAGGGGAGAGAATAAAATTCATACCTACTTATATCCCTCCTGCTTCAATGCTATTGAACCCCATCTGTCATGCAGTGACGTGCCATTTAGATGATTGTAGCGGCTTCTCACTGGCATACCTGTCATCAGGTAATAAACTATTACCTATATGTTGTCAAGCTGTTTAATACCTACTAGATCAGTATGCTTGCTAGCTATGCCATTACGAAAATAAAGTTTGAAGTGAGATGTAAATTAATTTATAAAGTCAAGGAGGTGGAGAGTTTAACACTGAAGTCAAGCTTTGTGATTGTCCACATGCATCTGGTTACTGAGGTCTCTAGATGCAGGTCCATCAATTATAGTGAAGGGACACTCTGAGACTGGGAGAGCTTAACTTCTTTCTTCTTGACTTTATACAACCAATTTACATCTGGATTCAAGGTTGATTTTCTGGATTATGCCCCCATACTACACGTAGAAAAAGAAAAATGATCTAAAAGTTGTTCCACTGCTAGACAATATACTGGTAGTGGTCTATTAGGTCAATTTCTGTTGACATGTTTGACAAGTTTTCCATTCTTGTGTATGTCAAGTCTTATTTATGAAATATCTAAAGGATATGTCATAAATACATGATAAGTGTTGGTCTCACCTTTTAGCTATTCTTTTAGATCTATAGGAGCGCATAAAATAACCAAATCTTTAAAACCTGCACCTATTGTGTATTTATGACATATCCTGTATGTATGTGTCATATACAAAAGATAAGAAACCTTTTGGAACTCTATTCCTCTATATGAGGAATCTCACACCTGAACATCAGTGTTCTCCAAGCCAAGCTTAAATGCATTATTCACAGTCCTGCTACTCCCAACCACACAGGTAATTTCTGCAGCTTTGTATTGTCAAAACTAATGACAGATTTCCTGAGTCATTTAATGAGGACCTGTCGCCCAAAAAAAAATGCACTAGGAGCTACTAAGCAGCTCCTAGTGGTAGCCCGTTTTTAGGAGTGATAAACTGCTAGCTTTATCGGAACCCTCCACTGTAGCTCCGTAAGTCTTATCGAAGAGGTCCGATAAAGCTAGCAATTTATCGCTGCTAAAAATGTGCTAGCGCTAGGAGCTGCTTACTATAGTAGTGCCTAGTGCATTTTTTGGGAGACAAGGAAAGGGCCCTTTTTCGTTTTTTGCATACTTTGGTGTACAGAGCTGTGGGTAGTGTCATTTTTGCTACTTTTGATGGCGTTTTCAATGCTTCCATTTTTAGGACTGTACGACCTTTTGATCACTTTTTCTAGAATTTTTAATATTTTTCAAAATGGCAAAAAAATGCCATTTGCGACCTTGGGCGCAATTTTCCGTTACGGGGTTAAACGCAGTGAAAAACCGTTATTATATTTTGATCGGGCATTTTTGGACACGGCGATACCTAATGTGTTTTATTTTACTTTTTATATGACTACTGATTTCAATTTTTAGTTTTTTTTAATATCTTTTTTTTTTTTTTTACTATTTTTCGGACTCCCTAGGGTACTTTAACCCTAGGTTGTCTGATTGAATCTACCATATACTGCCATACAACAGATTTTGCATACCATCTATTATAATGTGCAAATCGCATATTGTAATAGCCTAAAACATGATAGCCTCGGATCTTTGTGTGACCCGAGGCTGTCATGGCAACGGATTGCTGCTCCCCGATGACGACACGGGAGCAGCGATCAGAGCCAAGATGGCGGCACCCACATGCTGCCAGCTTGTTAATGCCGATCAAAGGTGTTATCGTCAGGCGTTTGCTTCATTGTGAAGCAAGTACCCAGTGAGTATGAAGCCCGTGAGCCCTCTTCATACTCCCCCAGGTACGTCTTCTTGCGCTATGGGGTTAAAGAGAACCTGTCATGCAGAATAACCCCCTAAGGTAAATATATTTTCATAAACTGCCATTAGAAAGCATTGCCTCTATCCCTTCATTGTCCCTCTACATGCCTGTAAACTTGAGCAATGAGGTCCTAAAGCTATATGCAAATGACCTGTGAAATGTCAAATGAGTCATTAGCATATTCAAGCTGTCCAGCTTATTCATGAGTGGGCGGCACAGCCACACCCCCAGTGCTTGACTGACAGCTGCTCCATGTAATGGCTGCTCCATGTGCTTGCTGGTGGCCACGCCTCCTGCAGTCTGTGTGTGCATGTGTGTGTGTGTATAGGAGAGATACAACAGCTCCAGGCAGCCATGTTGTAGCAGAACATGTCAGGTACTTGTGTAGCTGATGTCTGTGAATCACACATGTTTATATCAGAACATGTCAGGTACTTGTGCAGCTGATGTCTGTGTATTAAGAGGATGCAGCATGTCAGCAGATGCAGCACACACACTAGCAATCCTTTACTATACATTACACACAGACATGAGCAGGGGGAGGAGAGGGGAGGGGGAACAGGAGTGACAGCACTGCCTCTGACCATGTGACCACCCTCATTTACATAATAAAGAAAAGATGATTTTATAATGATTAATGTATGAAATAACTAGATAAAGGTTGGGATGGGATCCTTGTGAGCTGCTCTTACAGGTAGAGGTGACAGAAATGGTGACAGAGACCTGATGACAAGTGTCCTTTAAAGCAAATTTGAGTACCATAAGTGAGCCTAATGAAATGGGTTGGCTTTGCTCATTCTACATTTGTGGCAGTCACTTCACCCATATCACCAACCTCTTCAAATCATCTGGCACATCTTTCTAAGAGTCAATACTATATTCAGTATAAAATAGTAGCTGGTAGTTTAAAGGTGTCTTTTTAGGTTTTGTTTTTTTTTTTTAATTTAGGCCTAGGCTTGAAATTAAGGTTGTGCACTCCTGGTTTATCATGTGATGTAAGACTAATACAATTTAAAGTGAACCTGTCCCCCAGCATGTATCTTTTAGCTGCTGTCAGGTCCAATCGCTTATGCTGATTTTACAAATGGATTTGTCAGCATTATAAATACTGCCACTACTTTCTTAAGCTATATTTCACATTACCTAGCGGTAGGTGGCCTTTAAAGCAGTGTTCCTCAACCAGCGGGCCTCAGCTGAACTATGTAAAATAAAAAAAAATTTCAATGGAAGCAGGGGAGACATTGAACAGGAAATGGGCCAATATAAGTGTGTGGGGGGTTGTGCTTCTTCAGACATTATAAGACATACATTTTTGGCTAGACACCGGACCACCTACCCATGCCCAATGGTCCCTGGAAAAAATTTATGCTCGCTGCTGGTCCCTGGGCAAAAAAAATAACGGTTGGGGACCACTGCTCTAAGGGCCATCTACCTCCAGAATAAAGCATTGTACAGGCAGTCTCCGGGTTACATACAAGATAGGTTCTATAGGTTTGGTCTTAACCCCTTAAGGACGCAGCCATTTTACAGCTTAAGGCTCAGCCCGATTTTTTGGATTCTGACTTGCTTCGCTTTATATGGTTATAACTTTTGAACACTGTTACTTATCAAAACGATTCTGAGATTGTTTTTTCCCCACATGTTGTACTTCATTTTAGTGGTAAATTTTGGCTGATAAGTTTTGCGTTTATTTACAAAAAAAAGAAAATATGATAAATTTTTTGAAAAATTTGCCATTTTCGAAATTCTAAATCATTGCGTTTTCAGGCAGATAGATTTACCAGCTAAATAAGTTGCTGAATAACATTTCCCATTTGTCTACTTTACATTTTCATAATTTCTGAAATATCTGGATAATTTATTTTGACGTCACGCGGCTTACAAATAGAATATCGCTTTTCCGGATTTTCAGAATTGACTATTTTGGGGATAAATACAGTTTTGAATGAAATTTTACATATTTAGCATCAAAACCCCCTATATAATCTACCCATTTTCAAATCTGCACCCCTCAAGCTATCAGAAACAGCTTTTACGAAGATTGTTAACCCCTTGAGATCTTCATAGTAATTGAATCAAAATGGAGGTGAAATTTAGAATGGTCATATTGTTCCCTTATACGTTCATTTAGCACCAAAATTTACACATTTCCAAAATATAAAAAGAGAAAACCCACCATACAATTTGTTCTGCAATTTCTCCTGAGTACAAAGACCCCCCACATGTGGCCGTTACTTGTATTATGGGGGCACAGCGAGGCGCAGAAGGGAAGGAGGGCGCTGCAGCTGCCAGGATTTTAGTTTCCTCATTGGCCCCTTTTGAAGGCTATAAAATTTTCGCTTTTTCGTTATTGGGGCCATGTGACGGCATTTTTTTTGCGGGATGAGATGCTTTTTCCATTGTTACCATTTTGGGGTTGGTATCACCTATTGTTGAAAATTTAGGAACTTTTTTTGAGGGCAGGAGTAGAAAAGCATCAATTCTGTACTGGATTTTTGACTTTTTTTTTTTTGGTGTTCACCGTATAGACTAATAGTCATGTTATCTTTATTCTATGGGTTGATACGATTACGGGGATACCAGACATGAATATATTTTCTTACGTTTTACTAAATTTGTCAAACAAAACCCTAATGTGGGGAAAAATCTATAATTTTTGTATTGCCATCTTCCAAGTGGCATAACTTTGTTACGTTTTTGGCTACGGAGCTGGTTGATGGCTTGTTTTTTGCGGGACATGTTGTACTTTGCACCAGTATCATGTCTGAGTACATATGGTTTTTTGGTCGCATTTTATATCATTTTTTGTGGGATTGAAAAGGTAAAAATCATAATTTTTGGAGGGTTTATAACAGTTTTTTTTTACGGCGTTTATCGTGGGGGTTCAATAATGATTTACTTTTATTCTACGGGTTGTTACGGACGCGGTGATACTATATATGTGGGGTTTGTGTTATGATTTAGACTTTTTTTTGAGTTATATGTCTCTTTATATGTTTTGGGGGTTTGGGGCATTTTTAGTGATTTATGACTTTATTTTTTTATTGAATAACTTTTTTTTTTACTTTTTCACTTTTATACCATGGGATATGAACAAGCCATCTTCTGATTGCTTCTTCATGATAATATTCTGCAATACTCATGTATTGCAGAGTATTATCAGTGTCAGCCTATACACTTGCATAGGCTGGCACTGTGCCAGTAAGATGACGTCACAGACGCCATCTTACTGGCAATTCTAGCAAGTAACTCTGGGGTCCAGATCGGACCCCAGAGTTACTATAGCAACGATCGGCGCCCCCCGAAAACGGTTCGGGGGGGGCGATCGTGGGGGAAAGACCCCCCAGATACTTGTTAGATGCCGCGGTCGCGCTGACCGCGGCATCTAACGGGTTAAGCACCCGCGATCGGAGACAACTCCGATCGTGGGTGTTACACTGGGGTGCCGGCTATTAGTTACAGCCGGCACCCCGTGTTTCCCGATGCCGGTTCGGCTCTGATCCAGAGCCGAGCGGGCATAGGAGCCGTGGCGGGGTTAAGTTGAATTTATATGTAAGTAGAAACTGTATATTTTATTATTGTAGCTACAGACAAAAAATTTTTTTTTTGCCCCAGGGACAATTTTTTGCTGTAATTGTTACAAGGATTATCAATAAAACTACATTACAGCCACCTTACAGCTGATCATTGCAGCCTGGGACTATAGTAAAGCATTCAGAGAGCTTCACTAGAGGTCACAGTGGGCAAAGGGGTCCGTCTTTAAGTAGGGGCCCGCCTGTAATCCCTTACATGCTTGTGTGTTCCACCCCTGTGGCAGGATCCGCTCTTCTGTTAGCTTCTCATAGCCTTGTTTTTACAAAATTTCAAAATTATGCAAATGAGCTTGTGAGGCTTCAGGCTCTATAGCTGTTAACTGAGCCCAGAGCCCCACAGGTTAATTTGTATAATTTTAAAGCCTTTTTTCAAGTGTCATAAGAAGCTAAAAGAGAAGTAGATCCTGCTAGAGGGGCACATACCAGTATTTCAGTGTGCTTGGGTAACTGTCCTTGATCCTAGTAGTAGATGTCCTTTAAAGGAAACCTACCACCACGGATTTACCTATTAAGGTAGATCGGGTGGTAGGTGCCTCTATTGTATGTGAGGATAGCCCTTTTAAGGGCTAATCCTCACGTCCCCTGTATCTTTTTATAACTTTTATTTCCCTAATATGCTAATTTTCTTAAGAGGCTAATGGGGAGTGGAGTAGCCAGAGCTGAGGCTACACGGCTCCACGCCCTAGTAGCCTCTTTGATCCTTCTACCCCCATATCTTCAGCGTGCAGCTACGAGGGGCTGCGTGCCGGCGTTCTGCGCATGCGCAGAACAGCAGTCCAGTGGCTGCATGGTCACTGCTCCGAAGCCGGAGCTACTTTGTGTGCACAGAACTCCGGCTTCGCTGACGAGGGTGCGCAGCTCATCCTAACTGTGCGCCAAATTTTTGGGAGTAGGAGGATCAAAGAGGCTACTGGGGCGTGGAGTAGCATGCACAGAATTTGCCCTTAAAAGGGGTATCCTCACGTACAATAGAGGCACCTACCACCCGATCTACCTTAATAGGTAGGTCCGTGGTGGTAGGTTTCCTTTAAAGGGGTTTTCCCATGAAACCAGTTAGGCCCTATCCTAACTTTCTGACTGGGGGGTATCGGTGATCGGACGAGAACGGGGGTCCGGTGTATCCCAGATTTTCTTGCATAAATTGACATCTTATATATACTTATAAATGATCTATTTGTATTATTGAGAATGTCATATGTCATTTTCCTTGAATAAATGGTAAGAGGAATATTAATTTTTGCTGGAAAAAATGTAATCTGACTGCTACTCCCACAAAAATGTACGGTATGTTCTTTGTCGCGCTAGTGACACACATCATGTAATTTGTGGTGGAGATGATGATCATTAATCATATTTGTGTTACCTCCCCCCCCCCCCCCTTTTGGTTCACACTGTGTCTCCAGCTGACACTGACTCTTATGAGTGGACAGGAGCCCTGTTTCTAGGAAAGCCTCCTAAAAGACATCTGAGTCCTGAAAGAATAATTTGAGAAACTGAATTCCTGTTCACATGTGATTTCTTGTCCAGCAGCACTATTTTAGGACCAAAAGCTAGTGGATAACTCAGAAATACAGCCAACTGTATGATTTCCACAAGTTACATAATTTACCTTGTTTGTTTATCTTCCCTAGGCATTAGGTGGAAGCTACCCACCAGGGCTGAACCTCGTGGTCACCTCTGTGCCCATTTCCAACTCTACACGTTGCTGTCACTATGGACCAAGATTATGAAAGGCGCCTTCTTAGACAAATCAACCTCCAGAATGAGAACACTATGCCTTGTGTAAGTTGTTAGATTTTTTTTATTTTTTGAGCTTTCCTACTTCAATCTTATTTGAGATGAACAAATGGGGTGATGCAGATAACCCATGTTCTAGTGATCAATATGGTCCTTATAGGCCATGCATTTATCAGCTGTTGATTGGTAACAATTGTATTGAAATAATTTGTAAAGGATTTTTAAAGCATGCATTTTTATTAAACAGACCAAAAACGCCATGTGTGGCATGACCCTTAGGTTGGTGGCACATGTGGCGTTATGAACCCGTTTTTAGTCATGCGTTTTTAGTCCCTTATAAAAAAAACAAGGATTTCAGTCCCATATCCAAAAAAAACAAGATCTGAACACAGCCTAAGCAGAACATTGGGAGTATGTCACACGTCACATTTTTGGACCGGTTAAAGGCTGTGGTCACACGTGACGTTTCGAACGCATTTTCAAAAACGCTTACAAACGGGCCTAAAACGTGTTCAAAACGCCACGTGTATTTTAAAACGCATGCATTTTTGAATGTTTACCATGTGTTTGGCTGTTTTGAACCTGGTTGGCCGTGGTCACGCATGCGATTGATAACCCGATCACATGTGGCGCTAGCGGAACCTGTGAACGTGCCCTAAGTGTGATGTGTGGAGATGGCGTTTTGAAACCGTTTTTGGTCCGTTTTTTAAGCAATTCGGCGTTTTTGGAAACGCATGCGTTTTTGACAAGTTTTCCGAATTTGCTCAATAAAAACGGACAAAAACCGCATGCATTTTTAACGGAGTACTTAAAAACGGACCAAAAATGGTTTCAAAACGCCATGTGTGGCATCACCCTGAGGGCGCGTTCACACGTTGCGTTTTGACCTGCGTTTTTGAAACGCATATAAAACAGCTGAGGAGAGGTAATTTGCCTAATTATCACTATTAACATTTCCGTTTACAAAATGCATGCGTTTTGTTAACGTGTGCGTTAACAACCTGTTAACAAACGTAAATGGTAATGTCATTAGGCAAATTACCTCTCATCAGCTGTTGTAATGCATTTCAAACACAATGAAAATGCGAACAAAAGACAACGTGTGAACGCGCCCTGAGGCCGGTGCCACACGCACCGCTTTGTTTGCATTTGAAACCGCAAACATAGGCAAAGCCGTGCCTACCGGGGTGGCCCGCGGCCCGAAAACATCGGCATTTCTATGGAAACGCCTGCGATCGGGAACGAGCCACCGGTGTTTTGCATTAATTTAATGCAAAACACCGGCGGCTTGTTCCCGATCGCAGGCGTTTCCATAGAAACGCCAATGCGATCTGGCCGCGGCCCGCCCCGGTGGGCGCAGTTTTGTTTGTGTTTTCAAACGCAGACAAAGCGGTGCGTGTGCCACACATGGCATGTTTGGTCAGTTTTTAGTCCGTTTTTCCCAATTATCTTAATTGATAAACAGGTTGTAAGCAGCCAAATCCATGGTAAACTGCCAAAAACGGACCAAAAACGCCATGTGTGACATCACCCTAAAACAACTAGATTCCAGTCTCCAATATTACATTTCTATTAACATTTGTGTTTACAAAACGCTGTGTAAACATGCTGTTTATGCTTGTGTTAACAGTGAGTCCCGCGATTAGCGCTCAGCGCAGTACAGCTACTGCGCAGAGCCGATGCCGGTTCAGCGCTGCATAGCAGCCGAACCGGCATCGTTAGCCGCGGGATTTCAGTGGTAATTTACCGCTGACATCCCCGCCTAACACCCATTTAACATGCCTTCTGGGGGTCTTTACCCCACGATCGCCCCCCCCCCCCCCCGCACCGTTTTCGGGGGGGGGGGGGGCGATCGCTGTTTTGGCTCCTCTGGGGTCCCATCGGGACCCCAGAGAAGCCTGGAGGGTTTACCTTTAAGATGGCGTCTGTGACGTCATCTTAAAGGCAAAGTGTCAGCCTATGCATCTGCATAGGCTGGCACTGATTATACCCTGCAATACATTAGTATTGCAGAGTATTATCAAGAACAAGCAATCAGATGATTGCTTGTTCATATCCCATGGTGGATCATGTAAAAAATTTACAAAATAATGTTTTTCAATAAAAAATTACTTTATAAATCACTAAAAATGCCCATAAGCCCCAAAACATATAAAGAGACATATAACGCTCAAAAAAGTCTAAATCATAACACAAACCCCACATATATAGTATCACCGCGTCCGTAACAATCCATAGAATAAAACTAAATAACTATTGAACCCATATGATGAACGCCGTAAAAAAAAAAACGTCAAAAACCCGCCAATAATTATGATTTTTACCTATTATATCCCACTAAAAATGCAATAAAAAGTGATCAACAAAACATATGTACTCCAGAATGATATTGTTGCAAAGAACAACATGTCCCGCAAAAAACAAGCCATCAACCAGCTCTGTAGCCAAAAACGTAACAATGTTATGCCACTTGGAAGACGGCGATGCAAAAATGATAGATTTTTCCCCACATTAGGGTTTTATTTGGCAAATTTAGTAAAACATAAGAAAAAATATTCATGTCTGGTATCCCTGTAATCGTATCGACCCATAGAATAAAGATAACATGATTATTAGGCTAAACGGTGAACACGAAAAAAAAAAGAGTAAAAAATCCAGTATAGAATTGATGCTTTTCTACTCATGACCTCAAAAAAAGTTCCAAAATTTACAACAATAGGTAATACCAACCCCAAAATGGTAACACTGGAAAAAGCATCTCGTCCCACAAAAAAAATGCTGTTACATGGCCCAAATAACGGAAAAGCGAAAATTTTATAGCCTTCAAAAGGGGGCAACGAGAAAACTAAAATCCTGTCAGCTGCAGGGTGCTCCTTCCCTTCTGCGCCTCGCTGTGCCCCCATAACACAAGTAACGGCCACATGTGGGGGGTCGCTGCACTCAGGAGAAATTGTAGAACAAATTTTATGGTGAGTTTTCTCTTTTTATCTTTTGGAAATGTGTAAATTTTAGGGCTAAATGAACGTATAACCGACAAAATGTGACCATTCTAAATTTCACCGCCATTTTGATTCAATTACTATGAAGATCTCAAGGGGTTAACAATCTTTGTAAATGCTGTTTCTGATAGTTTGAGGGGTGCAGATTTGAAAATGGGTTGGTTATATCGGGGGTTTTGTTGCTAAATATGTAAAATTTGATTTCAAACAGTATTTATCCCCAAAATAGTCAATTCCGAAAATACGGAAAATCGCTATTCGATTTGTAGGCCGCGTGACGTCAAAATAAATTATCCAAACATTTCAAAAATTATGAAAATGTAAAGTAGACAAATGGGAAATGTTATTCTGCAAGTTATTTAGGTGGTAAATCTATCTGCCTGAAAACGCGGTGATTTTGAATTTCGAAAATGGCAAATTTTTCTAAAAATTCATCATTTTTTTCTTTTTTTTGTAAATAAAAGCAAAACTTATCTGCCAAAATTTACCACTAAAATGAAGCACAACATGTGGGGAAAAAACAATCTCAGAATCGCTTTGATAAGTGACAGTGTTCAAAAGTTATTACCACGGGAAGAGACACTGGTCAAATTTCAAAAAAAAGTTGCGAGCCTTAACCTGCAAACAGGCTGCGTCCTTAAGGGGTTAAACTGCGTTTCGTAAACGAAAATGTCAATAGTAATGTAATTGGGCAAATCGCCGTTCCTCAGCTGTTGTGAAACATATGAAAACGCAACCAAAACACAACGTCTGACCGCTCCCTAAAGTAGCCTTGCATTGTGGAATATTCAAATTGAGACCCCTCTCAAGTATGGGCATATGGACAGGGGTTCATGAGCCCACCACTCTGCCACTTGGTATAGTCAGCTGAATCTCTGTGTCTTTAGCAGTGGATATAGGTATATTGCTTTGTTAGCACCAGTTCCCATCTGTGTTCTGGATTGTAATTGAAACAGATGTTGGGCAGATGCATTACTAGCAAAGCATTAGCTTTAAAAATACAAATTCCTTGCTTTCCATTTTGCATTATTGTCGCATTGAAACGCTGTTATGTAAAATCAGAGCAGGCTCAGGCTGCGTTCACACATGGGGCAGATTTATCAAGCTATCATTGTATGTGTTTCTGTTGAAATGCATATGCGAACCCCTTTCCGTTACATCTGGATTGCGTTTTGAAACACATTCCAGACAGAGAGCAGGCTAAGGGTGATGCCACACGTGGCGTTTTGAAACCGTCTTTGGTCCGTTTTTAAGCAGTCCGTTAAAAGCACATCCGATTTTTGAAAACGCATGCGTTTTTGTCCGTTTTTCCGGAATTGCGCAATGAAAAACGGACAAAAGCGGATGCGTTTTCAAAAAACGGATGCGTTTTTTAACGCATGCGTTTTTAACGATCTGAAAACGCACTCAGTAAAAACTGCCCAAAAACGCCATGTGTGTCTTCACCCTTAGGGTGAAGACACACATGGCGTTTTTGGGCCGTTTTTGGGCCGTTTTTACTGAGTGCGTTTTCAGATCGTTAAAAACGCATGCGTTAAAAACCGCATCCGTTTTTTAAAAACGCATGCGGTTTTTGAAAACGCATGCGTTTTTGTCCGTTTTTCATTGCGCAATTTCAGAAAAACGGACAAAAACGCATGCGTTTTCAAAAAACGCATGCGTTTTTAAAAAACGGATGCGTTTTTTAACGCATGCGTTTTTAACGATCTGAAAACGCACTTAGTAAAAACGGCCCAAAAACGCCATGTGTGTCTTCACCCTTAGGCCGGCGCCACACAGGGCGCTTTGTCTGCGCTTGCAAACGCAGACAAAGTCGCGCCCACCGGGGCGGGCCTCGGCTCGATCGCATCGGCGTTTCTATGGAAACGCCTGCGATCGGGCCGAGGCCCGCCCCGGTGGGCGCGACTTTGTTTGCGTTTGCAAGCGCAGACAAAGCGCCCTGTGTGGCGCCGGCCTTAGTATGAAAAAGTGGATGGATAACTGATGGAACAAACTAATATAAATGATGAACAATGTAAAAATGCACACAAAGGAGTCTAAGTTTGCGTCCAACTATACACTCGGATAACGGAAAATGTTAAAACAGACAATTCAGGTGAAATTATTAGGAAAAACTAGAAGAATCTGCTATTCATCTGTTTTTAGATGGAAGCAAAAACTGATTAGAACTTGCCCTCACACAGGCAATGTGATCAGTCCCATTTTAGTCCACACTTCCGAAACACAGCACCTGTTGTTTTAGCATTTGCCTTTCCCATCCCCCAATTCCCTCCATTCCCTGCTTTCTCCCTCCATTACTACTTAGCTACACCTCTTTCCAGCTGTCTCCTGCTTTATATTCAAGGATCCACCCTCTTTTGTTTTTGGTAAAGACAAGAGAACTTCACCCAAAGCTCCTTGCTTTGTAGGACTGGCCAGCTGTAGTATTGTACAGAGGATAACTGACTGGCCATGAAGAGGCACCATTTTACTCCACTTTGTCAAGTCCAGAACTGTAAACTCTGGGTAACTATTCTGATGAAATGGTTTACAAAGGGTCGTTATAGGGGACTGATTTTGCGTTTTAGTAGTACTTGTTATGTGGAGTCTTATGTAGGGAATTTATCACAAGGGTGTATAGTTTTTATTGAATTATTTATATGGTTTTGTGTTAAATGATCAGTTTTAGGGTATCTGTGTGCTCACAAGTGGTTTGTCTATCTTTTTATTTTAAAGTAAATCTCCACTTTTTGTGCAATTGTTTAACTGGGTACTATCCACAGTGATGGTGAAGCCTCTGCTGCCATCAGTAACAGGGAAATGTAAAGTCATTGGCTGTCATCCTTGTAATTCAATAATAGTCACTTCAATTCCATGCAATTTGTTGTATAGTCAGTAGTGTAAGTTATTATTTTTTTGGCTAAAGGGTTAGTGGCAGCTTGGTACTTGGCATTGCCACATATTTCCTTCCTGACTATATTCAAGTGTTCCAAACCCCCAAAGTTGGCAAGTCTTGTGTAATAGAAAGGAATTACTGAGGACACCCTAGGTATCAGTTTTGCTAAGAGACTATGTACTTTATATGGTTTGCTCATCTATGGAAGGAGAGTTTAGTGCACAACCAAAATATTTTCCATTGTATCTTCTTGAATGTCTATTAATGCAACATGTATTGAATATGTCTCTATAGATATTTAGAATAATTTGGAATCCTTAGTTTATTATTATATATATATATATATATATATATATATATATATATATATATATATATATATATATATATTATTTTTTTTATTTTTTTTTTTATATCAAATTGTTTTCCCATTTAGTTGGCTAAAGGGTCAAACCCCTCATCAACCTCTTCCTATTTCCCATAGACCAAACATATACTATGTAATGTTCCCATCTGACAGTAAAAAGGGTAATTGGCATTAAACACAGAAAGTTACAGAAATTAAGCTAAATGTGTTTTTGTCCAATGAGCGGCCCATAGCTGGATCACTGTGGTTCCTCACATCTGACAGTAGAAATGTGGTAATAATGACATTGATTAATCGCAAACCGTGAAGAATAGGAAGAAAAGTCAGTTTACACCTTTTAGTAGAGAAATGCCTATTAAAGGATATAATGTGTTTGAGGTTGGTGAAGGTTGTTCTTTTTAAAGGGATTGTCCTGCTAGGTTTGGAGACTAGGTTCCTGTAGATAACTTACCCACCGCAGCTGGGTAGCAGAACCCATATTCCTTTAATAGGTGTCGATCCTGCAGTAAGCAGGTTATCCCCTATTCTTGGGCCTAACACTTTAAGTGTGTGCATATGAAATACAGACAGGCCCCCTTCACACAAACGTGATCATCCCGTGGTAACTGACCCGCGTGTCTTTGATACAGCAACTCATGTTCACTGCACTGTGCTTGGTCCGTGGATTCTGACAGGTCAATTTCCATGGGGTGAGTTTGTTGTGTATTTATTTATTATTCCTCTTAATGCAGGTATCTGAAATGAGAAGGACTTTGACACCATCTAATTCTCCTATGTCTTCTCCAAGTAAGCATGGAGATAGGTTTATTCCATCAAGAGCGGGCGCAAACTGGAGTATAAACTTTCACCGGATAAATGTAAGTAAAATAGTAACTGTAAAATGCTAATTTGTATTGTAACATGTGGGAAACTGTTCTTAGTGTGAGTTTTTACAAGGTTGGTGCCCTTATGAATTGGTTTAAAGGAAAGAAAAAACACATTTTACTATTTACCATTTTGGTAAATTTAAGCCAAGGTTGCATAGCTGATGCCCACTGCTAGTTGCACACATCCTTCTTCTCTTTACTAACCAATGAGTTCTGCACAGGAACTGTTTATTGACACTTTTCTTTCTGTGATCTTAAAGTGTAGTTAACGTGCTTATTGGCTTTATTTATCGTCTTGTCTGGCTTGTTGGGTCTTGGCTCTAATATTTGTTTAGTCTGGAGTCTGTAATAATATTTGGTCTGGTGTTTGGTTTAGAGTCTGTATTAATTAAAGTGTGGTTTATGGTTTTTGGGTCTGCATTTATTACCATTTCTGGGGTGGTATTTGGGCTACATTTCAATATTGGTTTGGTACTGTTAAGCAGTTATTTGGCATTGATATAAATGTGTCATATCTTCAACAAAATATATGCCCTATTTGTTTTTAGGAAAATGAGAAATCTCCGAGTCAAAACCGAAAAGCTAAAGATGCGACTTCTGATAGTGGAAAGGGTACGACTTTTGAGAATTTTCTTAGCAAAAAATTATGACTAACCATGACCGCATTTGGAAGGTGCCTGAACTTAAAGAGGACCTGTCACCCAATTTATCGGCACTAGGACCTGCTTACTAAAGTAAGCAGCTCCTAGTGCTTGATCAAATGCCGCAGTGTTAGAGTGATAGCGTTACCGGAAACACTGCGGCAGGGGAACAATGTAATTGTAGGACAGCTCGCAAAGCTGTCCGATGTATTCGTGAGGGGGCGGGGTTGCGGCGTGGCTAGGGGTGGTGACTGCCGCCTAGCGCGCGGCAGTCACTGCAGGCCTATGGAGCGAGCGGGGCGGTCCGGGGAAGAGGCAGCGCCTCGGACCGCCCCCTCATGAATACACTGTACATGATTACACTGTACCCTGCCGCAGTGTTTGATAGCGTTACCGGAGGTATCACTCTAACACTGCGGCGTTTGATCAAGCACTAGGAGCTGCTTACCTTAGTAAGCAGCTCCTAGTGCCAAAAATTTAGGTGACAGGTCCTCTTTAAATGAAATCTACCATCAAAATCAAGCATAATAAATTGATATATGCAGGACACTTGCTCATCAATCGGGGCAAGTGTCCCTGGTTTATCATCCTTAATTTTGATGGTAGATTTCCTTCAACGCAGAGCGGCGATGAGATGAGGGGAGTTCTTCCATTCCAAACACTAAAAGCCCTGAACACTGCTGTGAAGAAAGTGTTTGTGTGGACAAGAGTAATATCAGACTATTGTCATCATGGAGTTATAAGCTTTAAAGCATAACTCCAAAGTTAACTTATAAAAAAGTTTTGGCATAGCTGAGCCTTTGTCATAAATTCTAACCATACATTAACATAACCATATCATGCTGCTGGCTTCTTCATATCATTTGATCCAGCCCTACTTATAAAATTATCTTGTGCTTTTCCTGAAGTGGGTGGGCACTTTCAGATTGTGACATCAGCTGGGGGGACTAAGGCCAGGGCAGCTTTCCTCACTTACCATAATGTGGAGCTCTCCTCTACCACTAGCAGCCCAGCCAATCAGGACACAGAATCTCAGGCTGATTAATCTCCTCAGTATTATTGCTGCACAACACAGATGTGACCCTAACCTGACAAATAAATTCAATGTCCGTTTTACTTAGTCATATCCAGATTAACGTGCATTACAGATACTGTGACCAATACACATAAATTACACACATTTACATATACATCTATGCACTGTTACACAGACCTGTAATCTATTACAACCTTACGGTGTATATACGTCCCCCATACACTGCAATGGCTTCACGGCGCCATACCATTCCGTAGCCCGTAGGACATGTCCCATCTTTCTATCATTCAACGGAATTCGGCGCCTGGACCTATGTTACTCTATGGAGAGGGGCGGGGTTGAGTGGCGCTCTCCCTTTCCCTGGCACCGATGTATGCCCGCTGTACTATGGTACGGCGGGCATACATCATGTGAATTTAGCTTAAGATGGATGTGTCAGCCAAACTGTTTAGCAGTTGCTATCTATCTCCCCTTATCTGAGGACAGCGTGGTGGTGGTGGGTATACAGTGAACAGAGGAGACATGGCACACAGAACTAAATGGTCTTCATCTTGTGTATCAGAATGTTCTGCTGATCTTGCCTTAGCCTTGTAGAGGGATGGAGGTGGTTTGTACAGCAGGTATCACTTTTTTGGACATGGGTAATAATGTTCTGGAGCCATTTCCAGTGTTTTCTTTTCACAATCAATAACTCTTGGGCAAAGTTGTTCTATATCCCAATATCTTAATTACCTATGTGCAACTGTTTCTTTGCTATTCTCCTCTGTTTAGCATGGCTTTCACACTGGAATGTCTCATGGGTCTGCTGATTTCTCTTATGATCTGTAAAGTTGTAAACAAGATACAGGATTGAAAGAGGGGAGGAGCTACAGCTCACGAGGAAGGGGAGGTCATGTGACTCCTCTCTGTAGCTGAGAAAAATAGTAGAGCTGACAGTGTTCAGTGCTGTGGATGCACACGTCTCCTTCTACTTGGAATTTTCTGCAGAAGCTATTTTACCCCTAGTGTTCACACAGCACAGACTATACACTTAATATAACTGTTTCACTGCTGGTTTCTGCTAATTACTGCTTGCTGCACGCTCCTCCATGTGATGAAATCTCCATGCTAGTCACCATATATATCCTGTATGTACACTGGGCAGTGTTCAGTGAATTTACTTGTAGGAATCTTTCTGGATTTGCTCTTATTTTATTGAATGAGAGAATACAAGGCATCATGCCCATTCTGTTTCTGCCCACTTCACTGCAGCTGAAGAAGCTTTTAAACCAGTATCCACTGAACAGAAAATGCAATAACTGGAAATAAAAGTACGAGTAACACTGTGTAGGAATTGTTCTGTTTGCTTTTAAATGAAACCTTACGCCACATTTTTCACAAATGCAGCTAGTGGTAGGTTCCCAAAGAGGCCTGTTAACTAACGGACACCCTTCTTGTAGCTAAAATCCAGCAACTCCTCCTCATACCATCTCCGCATTCAGCAAGTAATGTTTTGTGGCCAGGGTGACATTTTCTAAGGTCCTTTAGCCTAACATTAGCAAACTGTACCCAGTGCATATATGATCACATGAAATCACAGCATGCCTCCATGGACTTCTACTCCTTCTACTTTTCCTCATGCTCCCTGGAGCATGCTTTGATTTCATGTGATCATATCTATATGCTGTATTTGTGAAAAATGTAGTGACTGGTTCCCTATAAAGGAGTACACATATATTAGTTTGGTATATATTAGGGCTGAAAAATTTTTTTTTAATGGTACACTTTGTAATAGATTTCATTAACACTTTCATGTTTCATTTCCGAAATAAAAAGAATTGCTTTAAAGGTCTGCTTACACTTTACGGTCATGCCATGCCACACTTTTTTTTAAATCGGGTAACATATATCGACAATCAACAATAAATGACAATATATCGGTGCGTTCGTTATTTGTTTGTATTACAGCTTCTTGTACAGGAATGATACACAGACAAAACGGGAACAATCCCCTTACACCCCCCCCCCCCCCCCCCCCAATCTCCCAGTCACAAGACAAAGTACCCTATAGGAGTGTCTCATCTAGCATTGCATACACACACACACACACACACACACACACACACACACACACACACACACACACACACACACACACACACACACACACACACACACACACACACACACACACACACACATTCATGCCATGTCACTTTAGATGCACAAGATACATTGTAGATCACTTCACTTGTTGTGGAGGGTGCACTTCATCTCTATATGTCTTTCCAGATGGATTAGCATATTCGGCTTTATTGAAGAATGAACTGCTGGGTGCTGGAATTGAAAAAGTTCAGGATCCCCAAACTGAGGACCGTCGTCTGCAGCCATCTACACCTGAAAAAAAGAGTCTTTTTACGGTAAGTTTCTTGACATTACTGTGAAGTTAGGTTATAAAGGTAATTTAGACTAAACTACCATGAGGTTTATATCACAAAAGATGAGAGGGAAGATCAAGTTAGTACATTTAAGTTTTTTCTAAAATATTCATGCTTTACATTTTAGAATTGACAATTTCTCCCACCAATTTTTACAGTATTCCTTAAGCTCCAAGCGATCCAGTCCTGATGATGGGAATGAAGTGTCTCCATATTCTTTGTCACCTGTCAGTAACAAAAGGTTAGCGTTCTACGTGAGTTTTCAGCAACGTATAAGGTGTTTCAGCCCTGTGCTAACTTCATGACTTTTATCATTTTTATCCCCACTCAACAGTCAAAAACTTTTGCGCTCTCCCCGAAAACCAACACGGAAGATTTCTAAAATCCCATTTAAAGTACTTGATGCTCCAGAATTGCAAGATGATTTCTACCTCAATCTGGTGGACTGGTCGTCTCTGAATGTTCTTAGTGTTGGATTAGGGACCTGTGTATATCTATGGAGTGCATGTACAAGCCAGGTAAGGGCAAACATGGGTACCATATATATTGACGTATAGGACACCCCAGATTAAAAACACTGAAAGTTAGGAAAAATATATTCGGCAGTAATTTTAACTTCCCTGATGGTCATCATCAATAACTTTATTGGTCTAGTCTAATGCCCCTTATTTTTATACTCTAAGGTCATTGAAGTGGTTAGCCTGACAAATACACACACACTTCTACCACATATATGGGCACCTGCACAGACAAGAAAGACAAAGGGGCAAAAGCTATACAGACACTTCTCTTTCTGAGATGTGGTGAAGAGCTTCATCATCGTTTCACTTGAGCATTAGAAAGATCAGGATGGCTTGGCACTGTTGTAATATCCTCACTTGCTGAAGTATGATGAGCATAGGGTGTTCATTTCTACCCCCCCTGGGGTCTACACAGGGGGGGAAAAATCCCAAGATGACAGTTTTAATATTTGTTTTATGAAGGAGAAATACATGTTGATGAGTGCATAAGGTGTCACTAGAAATGTAGTCAAAATAAAAAGACTAGCAATTCAATTTGTAAAATGTTTTAGTTTTGGAAGTAAACCATGTAATGTACCTTTTTTAATTTTATTGTTTTACTCATTGAGAAAATGTTATGTTTTAGGTTACGCGGCTTTGTGATTTATCGGTGGAAGGAGATTCGGTGACGTCGGTGGGTTGGTCGGAAAGGGTGAGTGGTGTTATAAGTTAGACATTATGATTCTGCTTAAAGGATACTTGCCACCAGGGTGAAGGATTGTAAACCAAACATTTGGACGTACTGGTGTGTGTCCCTTCTGGAAGGATCTGTTCTTCTTTCATCTTCTTATTCCATGGTTTTTACTCAAAGGCTTTTAAAATTTATGCAAATGAGCCTAAGGAGCTCCAGCTGTTGATGGAGCCTGGAGCCCCTAAGGTTCGTTTGCATGATTTTTAAAGCCTTTTTTTCTTTAAAAACCAAGGCATAAGAAGATAAAAGAAAGAATATGCTACCAGAGGGGGCACAAACCAGTATGTCAGTGTGCTTTGTTCACAATTCTTCATCTTGGTGGTAGGTGTCCTTTTAAAAAGCACTTATGAATAAAATGTTCTACTTAACTTTATTAATGTCTTTCTTTAGGGTAATCTTGTTGCTGTAGGAACTCATAAAGGTTTTGTACAGATTTGGGATGCATCAGCAGGGAAGAAGCTGTCCACTCTAGAAGGGCATACAGCCAGAGTTGGTAAGACTAGGTTTAAAGGCTTGTATCAAATATGAATGTCGATCCATTGCTTTTTGCCATGATTTGGATATCATAAAAAGGTTGCTTTGTTTTAAGGGGACAAAATCTTTAAATGTTTTATGTAAACAGAAGATTATCTTGACCCCACTGTTGGTTTTTCTGTATGACGCATTCATGCATGTAGTTTAGGGGCTCAAATTGACCCTTTTGAGGCCTGTAGGTGGAGAAAAAAAAATTTTCCCCCCAAAAAATTATTCATAGCCTCTGTCTGCCTATAACAAAGATTTGACAACAAATAATTGTAAAACGGAGCCTAGGAAGTTCATGCATACGCCAGTTTTACTCTCTTCTGTTTTTATAGGCAAATGGCTTTTTTAATAGTGACTAAAATGTTAGTCATATGAAAAAGTTTGGGCACCCCTTTTAATCTTGATCATTTTTAGTTATCAAAATTAGGGTTTTTGCAACAGCCATTTCAGTTTAATATATCTAATAACTGATGGACACAGTAATATTTCAGGATTAAAATGAGGTTTATTGTACAGAAGAGAAAATGTGCATTAAAATTTGACAGGTGCAAAAGGATGGGCACATCAACAGAAAAGTGACATTAATATTTAGTAGATCCTCCTTTTGGATGCTGGATGAAGTTATTTTTGACCATTCCTCTTTACATAACAATTCTTCTCTGCCTTTCTGATATTTTTCTTGGCCTGCCACTTCTGGGCTTAACAAGAACTGTCCCTGTGGTCTTCCATTTCCATACTATGTTCCTCACAGTGGAAACTGACAGGTTAAATCTCTGAGACAACTCTTTGTATCCTTCCCCTGAACAACTATGTTGAACAATCTTTGATTTCAGAACATTTGAGAGATGTTTTGAGGAGCCCATGATGCCACTCCTCAGAGGAGATTCAAATAGGAGAACAACTTGCAAGTGGCACGTCACGGGTCGGCTGCAGGTGCATGGAGAGTGCTCACGAAAGTCGAAAATGGCACTTTTTTGCCATTTTGAAAAATATAAGAAAATCAATAAAGTGATCAAAATGTCGTACAGTCCTAAAAATCATAGCATTGAAAACTTCATCAAAAGTCACAAAAAAATACCACCCACATCTCTGTACAAAGTATTTAAAAAAGTAATTAGCGCCAGAAATGGCAAAATTAAAAAAAAAAAAACTATTTCTACACAAGTTTTTCATTTTTGTAAATGTATGAAAACATTATAATACCTGTCCAAATTGGAAATTTGGTATCCCCGTGATCGCACCTACCCAAAGAATAAAGTAGACATGTCATTTGTGGCGCACAGTGAAAGCCATAAATTCCAAGCCCACAAGAAAATGCTGCAAATACGTTTTTTCACCAATTTCACTGCATTTTGAATTTTTTTTTCCGCTTCCCAACTCCATGAGGTTACCAAACCAATTTAGTGCTTCAGTAAGTCAGTAAAAAGTAGTTAGTATTCAAATCAAGCAAATAAGGGTGCCCATACTCTTGCACCTGTCAAATTTTTTGTGCATATTTTCTCTAAGTACAATAAAACTCATTTCAATCCCGAAATATTACCGTGTCCATCAGTTATTAGATATATCAAACTGAAATAGCTGTTGCAAAAACCCAAATTTTGATAACTAAAATGATTAAGATTAATAGGGGTGCCAAACTTTTTTTATATTACTGTATATAGGCAGTCCCCGGGTTACATACAAGATAGGGTCTGTAGGTTTGTTCTTAAGTTGAATTTGTATGTAAGTCGGAACTGTATATTTTATCATTGTAATCCCAACCAGAACTTTTTTGGTCTCTGTGACAATTGGATTTTAAAAATGTTGGGTTGTCATAAGTACCAGGATAAACAATAAAGCTTCATTACAGACGCCTGTGATAACTGTTACAGCTGTTTATTGTAGCCTAGGACTAAAGTACAATAAATTACCAATATCCAGAGGTCCGTTTGTAACTAGGGGTCGAGTGTCCTTAAGTAGGGGACCGCCTGTATTCCTTTTTAAGTTCTTACAATGCAATGCCCCCTGTTGCAGGCGCTTTGGCCTGGAATGCCGATCAGTTGTCCTCAGGAAGTAGAGACCGTATGATCCTACAGAGAGATATCCGAACACCACCTGTACAGTCTGAAAGGAGGTTACAAGGGCACAGGCAAGAAGTTTGTGGTCTGAAGTGGTCCACTGACCACCAATTGCTTGCATCAGGAGGAAATGACAACAAGGTATGACAGCTTGTGTTTGTGTGCTTATTTTATTTTTTTTTTTTTCTCATACAATGTTGCTTTATAAAATGCTTTCCATTCCTTTTAGCTCCTTGTATGGAATCATTCAAGCTTGACCCCTGTCCAGCAGTATACAGAGCACCTCGCTGCAGTGAAGGCAATTGCTTGGTCACCTCACCAACATGGTCTGCTTGCTTCAGGAGGGGGCACTGCTGATCGTTGCATCAGGTTTTGGAACACTCTCACTGGTCAACCACTGCAGTGTATTGATACTGGTTCACAGGTCTGCAACCTGGCCTGGTCTAAGCATGCCAATGAACTGGTAAGTACTGAGTGTGGTTTCTGGGATCAGGATGTTGATAGCTTTATCATTGACACACAGCGTTTGCTTAGGAGTGCAGCATTTTGCTGTAATACCCTGCATCACTACTGAGTAGATAGACTGAGGTTGCAGTGCTTGTAGAAGGGTTAAAGTCTGTTCAATACAGCTGATGACTTTGTCTAAAAAGTGAACCCCATCTTTTCTTCTCTGCATCATAACCCTGTAAACAGACTTCTTTACCTTTTATTTGTCTGCCTTTTCCTTATCCACAGGTAAGCACACATGGCTATTCTCAGAATCAGATCCTAGTGTGGAAGTATCCATCCCTTACGCAGGTGGCTAAATTGACTGGACACTCTTATAGAGTTCTTTACCTTGTAAGTATTTGTGTTGCATCTTCAATCCTATTTTGTTGCATGACCACTCCACCCCAAAAAATAAATTGATCTCCAATTATCCTGGTACAGGGAAAAGAGAATACTTTGTAGCGTCTCACTGTGGCTATCATGGAAAGATACATTTCCTTTTGATGCATATTTCCTAATACAGGCGGTCCCCTACTTAAGGACACCCGACTTACAGACAACCCATAGTTACAGACGAACCCCTCTGCCCACTGTGACCTCTGGTGAAGCTCTCTGGATGCTTTACTATAGTCCCAGACTGCAATGATCAGCTGTAAGATGTCTGTAATGAAGCTTTATTGATAATTATTGGTCCAATTACACCAAAAATTTTGAAACTCCAATTGTCACTGGGGCAAAAGAAAAAAAATTGTCTAGAACTTCCATTATAAAATATACAGTTTCGACTTGCATACAAATTCAACTTAAGAACAAACCTCCAGACCCTATCTTGTATGTAACCCGGGGACTGCCTGTACTGTGTTTGTAAGTGGGTTTTTTAAGTTAGTCAACCCTTTATTGCAAAACCAAGTAATTTGGGGGCACGTTTATTTGGCTGATGAAGACAGAAGAGTGTAATATATTAACCCCTTCGGGACTCAGCCGATTTTGGCCTCTAGGACGCGGCCCAATTTTTCAACTCTCCCCTGTGGTTATAGCTTTGGAACTGTGTGTGTGTGTGTGTGTGTGTGTGTGTGTGTGTGTGTGTGTGTGTGTGTGTGTTTGTTTGTGTGTTTCTTGGATGATATCTTTTGTGTTAAGTTATGAACAGAACCAAATGTTGAAAAATTCTTGATTTTTTCAAAGTTCTAAATTCTCTACTTGCACCCAAATTAATTTATTACTTGCGTTTCCTAAATGTCTGCTTTATGTTGGCATGGTTTTTTAAAATTCCACATATTTTACTAGAATGTTACGAGGCTCAGAATTTAGGTGCCATTTTTCAAATTTTTTTGGAAAATCACGAAAACCCGTATTTAGATGGACCTGCTCAACTTTTGATTGTGAGAGGCCTAAATAAGACTCCTTACCCCATTATGGAAACTACACCCCTCAACGTATGAAAAAGCACTTTTAACCCCTTCACGCTCACGGGCTGAGCCCTCTTCATACAGAGATGGGCTTTGCAGCATACCTCCGGTAACGCTATCTAACACTGTTTTTATGGGAAAGTGACATTTTAGGGGCATATATTTTTATTTTTATTGTAATGTTTAATCCCTTAACGACTTGGCCCTTTTTAGTTTTTTTTTTTCACTTCCATTTTTCACTCACCACCTTTAAAAAAATCTATTTTTTTTTCTTTTTCCACATAAAGAGCTGTGTGACGGCTTATATTTCGCGTAACAAAAATTGCGCTTCATAGTGACAGTATTTAATATTCCATGCCGTGTACTGGTAAGCGGGCAAAAATTCGAAATGCAGTGAAAATGGTGAAAAACCACATTTGCGTCGCTTTCTCGTGGGCTTGGATTTTACAGCTTTCACTGTGTGCCCCAATGACATGTCTACTTTATTCTTTGGGTCCGTGCAATCATGGGGATACCAAATTTGTACAGGTTTTTATAATGTTTTCATACATTTACAAAAATTAAAACCTCCATAACAAAAAAATTTTAAAAAAAAGTTTGCCATCCCCTGGCGCCAATAACTTTTTCATACTTTGTTGTATGGAGCTGTGGGTGGTGACATTTTTTGCAACTTTTGATGGCGTTTTCATTGCTATAATTTTTAGCACCGGTAGCACCAATCGCGGGTAATGCAATATACAGCAAAGACTTACCGGCTATGGAGAGGGCTCGGCCCGCAAGCCCTCTCAATGCACCGTGACCCGGCTTGAGCCAGACTAGTACAGCGCAAGTCGTGATGGGGTTAAACTTTTGTGTTTTCAACTTTTTTTTTTTTTACTTATACATACTTGAACCAGCGATCACTCACCGATCGCGGGTGTTAGAGCACGTGTCAGAGGGTGGTGTCAGCTGTAATATACAGCCGACAGCCACTGCTTCTGGTGGCGGCTCCGTTCATGAGCCGGTGCCAGAAGCGGGACGTTATAGACAGTCTCCGTGCAGGAAGTAACTTCCCGCAGGGACGTACTATAACGTCCTGGTGCGTGTAGGGGTTAAGTGTTGCGCCTTTGTGTATCGTAAGAGTAAAGCAGAAAGGAAATTTGAGCAAATCTGGGGTCCTTGGTTAGACTCTCACAGTCCACTATCTATACATTCTCAACGGAACCCATTCCCTACTCGAAGTCTGTTGCCATAACCCTATGTATAGCGAATTTCCTATCCCATCGATTTAACCCTCTGGAATTTGTATATCCCTGAGTACTGCTATGTATTATTTTTTTTTCCCTTGTGACCCCACACTGTGTATATTTCTTGTGCCATTTGCGCATTCTATTATACTGATTACTGCAGCTCTTGGCCGGGGGTTGACCTGGTCGACACTGCTATTTGAGCACTTACAGTGGTCTAATAACTGTAAATTGCATTTGCTAGTCAGTAAGCTTAGGCTTATGTTCTTCAATTTTATACATTTATTTACAGCAGCTCTTCCAGACTTCACTTTCATGACAGGAACACCTCTTTCATTTTAGAATAGCGGAATTCTTTTCTTATTTTATATTTAATTTTTTTTTGTTAATTTGTACAATGTTTTGCGTTAGTGGATGGACATAGTACATGTTGACATAAATATTTTTGTTTTGACAGGCAATGTCTCCAGATGGAGAAGCTATAGTCACAGGTGCTGGTGATGAAACTTTGAGATTTTGGAATGTTTTTAGTAAAACGCGATCCACAAAGGTGAGTTAATTCTGTTATTGGTTTTTAAAAGAATTGCCTCAAACCTTCCTTTAAAAGAAGTCTCAATTTCAGCAAATATTTAACTTTTCATTATACAAACAATAATGTTTTTCCATTATACTTTCAGTATGGATTTCTCATGGGTTTTCGAGATATCTGCTTGCTGGGGTTTTATAGAAAGCTTTTGCCCGCGTTCACACACAGCGTTTGTAGTTTTGAAGTGCAAAGGCTGCAAGGTTGACGCGTTTCTATTGAAATACGATCAGTAACCAGCACCAAGTGTTTTGCAATGTTTAGAGGCAAAACATGTGGAGCTTGTTCCCAATGACAAGTGTTTCAGTAGAAATGCATCTGTGTTTGTAAACGAAATGCAAATGCCAAGTGTGGCTACCCCTCTCTCTCTGGGATGCTAAACAACCTTTGCACATTTGTAACCATCAATAATTTTTATCCACTGGAGGTAAACGTAGAAGCCTACTATAGCAAGCAGACATCTAGAAAATCGTGAAGAATTCATACTGAAAGTTCAGATGTTCAGATTTTCTATCAGCTACTGCAGCAATCGGGTATTTTAAAAAAAAATGTGTTTTTTTGCTTTACTGACAGCATGGGGTTGATATGTTAAAGCTTGAAGGGGTTGTCTGAAGTTTTGCAAATGTGGCTGCTACCTTCCAAAAACATCTTTTCTTCTGACCATTGGTAGCGTTTTGCAGTTTAGCTCCATTCATTTTTTTGAAGCTGAACTGCAATACCTGGTGTCAATATTGCAGTATGTGTCGTATTAAACAGGAGAATCTCCCCTTTTTAAGAGTGGATATATCTGGTTCTGTGAAGCATCTATACACAATCCAGATATCATGTTAACATTGCAATTGGAAATCTGCATTTGCATGTGCAAATAGGAGGTATATAGCTGTATGGCAGTCATGAAGGGCTTAATAGTAAATCTGTCATTGTTCAATAAATATGAAAATGATTATCCTGTAAAGGCTCAGTAAAATAGACACACTAGGGGGTAAGGTATGAAATATAGGATAAGACTTGGTAGACTTTGTATAGATTTTGGGCTACTATGCGATTTGTCTAAAAAAAAATTCACATGGCTTAAATTTGTTGTTTTTTTTTTTTTTTCTCCTAGGAATCTGTTTCTGTTCTCAATCTCTTCACCAGGATACGATAATCTTTTCATGGTTCTATGGCAGTTTTTCCTCGTCTTTCTTCACCGAGAAGTCGAGAATTTATTACTTTCCAACCCAGCAAAGAGACTAACGTTCTGTGTACAGTTCAGGGATTCATCGGTAGCCTATACCATCATGGGAAGCATTAAATAATACACTGTTCTATCTGAGTCAATTATTCAATCATTGGCATTGAAAGGAGGAGGATCCACTTATTTTCACATAATGGGTATTGGCCGAAATGAACCCTAATGACCATGTTCTATAGATGTGTGTGTTATATGAATGCTTCAGAATACCTTATTGCCCCATGAGGAATGTGTTGCAGCCAGAAAGCTACCATCGGCACAGCTTATTTACAGATTTTGGGACCACACTCGGTTTTATAGAGGCACAGAGAATCCCTGTACAAAACTGTCTTGTTTGCATGCAAAAGATATCTGATACTATATATAGAAAGGCTACTCATGACAACTCTACTTGCAACCTTACATGTAACTTTTTATGTGTGAAAGTGACACTGCTCAGTCTGAGGAGGGAGGGTGTAAAGAAATGGGGGGGGACTTATTTTATGGATGTGTGGATGGCAGATTGATAGTCTTATTGTAGCAAAATATCTGTTTAGTTTTGTGCTGTTTCTTTTTTTATGGGTGATCTGTATTTTAATGTTAATTTAAAATAACCTGTTGTTCAGACAAATTGCCTGGTCTTGCTCCCAAACCAACCCCCCTCCCCTTATTTTTTTTTGTTGTTGTTGCATTGTTTTGCACGATGGAGGAAATGAGAGAAGTCTGTTGCTCAAGGAAAGCACTTAGTTTTGGAATATGTAATCAGTTGGTATTGTAATGTTTAACAGTGAAAGGGTTGATGCAAGAAATTGTTTGATACCATTTGCTCTATGCTTAAATTGGAATCCTCCGGTTTTTTTTTCTCCCCACAGGTGGGACATGTAAATCTCATTATTCTTTGTTTTTAAAGAAAAAAAAAGCCACTTGATGTTGAACTGTGAATGATGTGTTTTTATTTGTAACAATTTATTCTTCTAAGAGTCAAATGTTCCATCTAAAATGTTGTAGTTTCATTTCTCCTAAATGTGTTTGACAATGCCATTTTACACTTGTACAGAAAAAGCATATACTGTAGTATGAATGTGGTTCATAGCCAGGGGCATAACAAGGAGAGGCTGCGCCCAATAGCAGATCTCTGAATGGGGCCCCCGTTCCACCTTAAAAATAAATATACTTATTTGTTTACTCACACATGAGTTACTATTGCACACAGAATATACATAATGTTTATATACATGCATACCATATACACAGACATACATGATATACACATCACAAATGCACACAGAGTATACATCACATGTACACACATACAGTAAATACACACAATATTATACACAGACATACAGCCAATACCCCAGAGGCTGTGGCCCCCTGACACTGTAGCTGCTGCTATGGCTGTTACCCCTGTAGTTACGCCCCTGCTCATATCTCCAGATCACAGTAGTTGACAGTGCATTGCAAGAACACATCAGTTCCCTGTAAATCAATTTGTAGTTTGCTGTATTGCACAGACCCATTGGGGTACGAGCACCCTGATTCTACAATTTTGGGTTTGAGGGCAGACTTTATAACCTCTAAGACATTTAAAACCATTCCCTAATTAATGAAAAAAATGGATAACCTTTTCATCTGGACTGAAGGAGAAAAAAAACTTTTATAAACAAATGTATGACAGCGAAACCATTGAGCCTTAGGGTGCTGCCACACTCCATTTAAAACGCATGAGTTTTTTAATCTTTATCATGTGTTTTGCTGCTTTGGACCTGTTTATCTTCATTTCTAGAAGTGTAGACAGTTGTGAAACCGATTAAAACCTGCCAAACACATTGCAAGCTTACAAAAAAAAGCATGCGATTTCAGTGCGTTTAAAAACGGTCCAAGAACGCAATGTGTGACAGCAATGTGTACGTGCGGCACCGTACCCCGGAAAAAGATAGGACATGTCCTATCTTTCTCCGTAGTACGGTGCCGTGAGCCATAACTTCCTATGGAGAGGGGCGGGGTGAGCTGCGCTGAAGTAATGGCTGTAAGGAAGAACTTGAGGAGCTTGATGGAAACAGTATCCAAGGTTTCAAATAGGGAACCTAACAGAGCCCTAAGTACCAAGGATAAATCCCATGGTGGCACTCTATTTCCAATGGTGGGCCAGATTCTACCTGTAATAAATCTAGAAATCCAGGGATGTCTAGCTAATTCCTGGCCAAACAGGGCCCCCAATACTTGAACCTTAAAGAGAAACCGTCAGTCAAGATAACCCCCCCTAAACTAAATATATTTTCATAAACTGCCATTAGAGAGCATTGCCTCTATCCCTTCATTGTCCCTCTACAGGTCTGTAAGTAATGAGGTCCTAAATCTGTATGCAAATGACCTGTGAAATGTCCAATGAGTCATTAGCATATTCAAGCTGTCCGGCTTATTCATGAGTGGGAGGCACAGCCACACCCCCAGTGCATGACTGATAGCCTGTATCATGGTGTGAGGCTGTATAATGCTGTGCTTCCTGGTGCTGGTGCCCCCTGCAGCCTGTGTGTGTATAGGAGAGATACAACAGCTCCAGGCAGCCATGTTATAGCATTACACACAGGTCAGGTCAGCATGTCAGCAGATGCAGCACACACACTAGCAATGCTTTAATATACATTACACACAGACATGAGCAGGGGGAGGAGAGGGGAGGGGTAACAGGGGTGACATCACTGCCTCTGACCATGTGACCAGCCTCATTTACATAATAAAGAAAATATTATTTTATAATGATTAATGTATGAATTGACTAGATAAAGGCAGGGATGGGATCCTTGTGAACTGCTCCAACAGGTAGTGGTGACAGGACTAATGACAGAGACCTGATGACAGGTGTCCTTTAAGCATGGCTGTCTAAGGCCCTTTTCAAGTCCCTTCTGAAGGAATTCTATACTCTGACATACATCTGGCTGAGTTAACTGTTCCAGGTCCAGCCCAGAAAAGAAAAGGAAAGCCTTCCAAACCCTAAGAAAGATATTGTATGTTACTGGCTCAGGGGATAAACCTTTGTTTTGAAGAATCATCCCTTCAATAGCCATGGCACCAGATGCAGGGCCTTGATTTCTGGATTAAAGACTGGCCCGTGTAACAGCAAGTCTCTTGATTCCAGGAGTACCCAAGGATCTGCTATTGATGTTCCTTTAGGCTGGAAAACCACGCCTGGCGAGGTCACAAGGGGGCAATCAGTATAACCTTTGCTTTGTCCTGTCTTATCTTCCTGATTGTCCTGGTTACGAGAATCATAGGAGGAAAGGCATACAGTACAACAGATGATTGTTCCATTTCTGAGAGAAGGCGTCCACCACCAATGGTGATCTGCTCTGTGAATGGAAAGAACCTTTCTACTTTGCAATTTTCTCTTGTCGCGAAAAGGTCTATGACTGGCATACCCCAAAGTCTTGTGAAATACTGACTGACTCAGTTCCCATTCTCCCTGAAACAGAGGGTTTCGACATAAGAAATCTGCCGTAATGTTCTCCACCCCCCTTATTTGAATTCCCTTTAAGGAGGTAAAATGTGTTTCTGCCAGAGAAAGAATCAGCCAGAGATGTGTTTCTGCCAGAGAAAGAATCAGCAAAGCTGTGTTCATAAGACCTATATTACTTGTACCGCCTTGCTTGTTGATGTATTCAATAAGCCAAAAGCATCAAACGAAAGGAAAATTTTTTTTGGTCTTTGAAAATCTGTTATTAGTCAAAGATAGAAGCAGCATATAGGTAAACAGTTAAAAGTTAAACACTTTATTAATTTCTATTAAAATGGAATTGCCAGCCCACATATAGAATACTAGGCCCACAGGCCTCGACGTCCCAACACCAACACCCTAGTGAATATCTATCTACACAAATACTTAAGATAGGCGCATAAGGTGGTACACACCTGCTTGAGACTACCACAGTTCTAATATGGGTATAGATAAAGACATACCTGACCTGGGGGTGCCTCAATATGATACCCACCAGTGGTGTTACTTGCCCATATACATGTCACTGTCTGTCTCAATCGTATAATTCTGGCGGAGCCACCTCTTTCTCTTCTGAAGGTCGGTGGGGGAGTCATATATAAAGCCACATGCGCGTGCGGACTCGAATACGTAGGAAAGACGATTCAAGAGTTCCGCAGAAGGATTGGAAGCCATTTAGGCGATATTGAACACAATCGGGACACCCCAATAGCGCGTCATATACATGCCATGCACAATGGTCAAGCCGCTGCTATTAAATTTACAGGAATCGAACTGGTGCCCCCCCCCCCACCCAGGGGGGGAGACTGGGACCGTAGAGTACTACAGAGGGAGGCAAGATGGATATATCTACTTAACACCGTATCCCCTAGGGCAGTGATGGCAAACCTTTTAGAGACCGAGTGCCCAAACTACAAGAAAGACCGCTTATTTATCGCAAAGTGCCAACACAGAAATGTAATTTGTGATTTATACTCCCTTCTCTGTCACAGTTTTCATTGATACCAGCACCTGAGGACCAATAAAGCAGGAAATAGTCCCAGGTACAGCTGTCACTTTAAAATAGCTCTGTGCGCAGCAAGTCCTGGGCTGTCTGGGACTGCAGGAATATACCTGGAGTCATATCTGGTGATGGCCTGAGTGCCCACAGAAAGGGCTCCGAGTGCCACCTCTGGCACCAGTGCCATAGGTTAGCCATCACTGCCCTAGGGGTCTCAACCTCCAGTTACAATATGCCTGCTTTATCTAAAACAGGATGCAGATGACCCTCCTGTGTAGGTTCTTATATATAGGTGTAACAGCATCTGGATATGCCCATAGAAGGGCACAATCACCTATACCTGAATTTCTGAGGTACACTAGTGAATCTAGGTACATTTAATCCTGTTCTCCCTATAAGCATAACCATAAATGTACTAGATATATTTTTTATATATTTTTTGTATTCTCTGCCTTATGTCTTTATTTTTGATCGGGGTTCACCCGAATACCAACCATAATGTCATGACAACTTGGTAGCGCTTTGGATCGGAACCTACCCGAAAAACAACTGTGTCATGACCAAACATATAGCGCTATGAGACTTGAATCTGTACCTGTGCGATATGGGTCTAACCAGGCCTATTAGAGTGAAAGCTCGCTGCCTGCGATTGAACTGCGCAGGCGCGGCTTCCTAAGGCGTTGCTATGGCACCGCCTGAGCGTCAGAACCTTTGGCCGCCGTCCCGGAAGTGACGTAGACGGCACTTCCGGTTTGACCGACAGCGTGGTAAGTTGAAACTCTATGATATGGGGAACACGCTGAAGGGAAACCGGTGAGCCTCCAACATATGTGTATGATGTCACGAGGGGCGGGACAGGCCGCTTTTTAAGCAGCTCACATCAGGTAAGGCGTCACACGCCAACTACCCGGTGTGGACACTAGGCGCAAACGGATGGGTGAAGGCACTCCTCCCCTACCGGACCATCCTTTTTGGAACTGCCCCACTGACCTAAGGTGAGCTGGATAGAAGGAATCTATCTGGGTGTAAGGGATGCAGTGTTTATACTGACATTAGTCTAATTATTGTTCCTAGGGCAATCTACGTATGAAGTTTCTCCCTCTGATGAAACAATTTGTGGAAACGCGTCAGGGAGGTGTGACGTAACATTTAGCACAAGGGACAGTTGTTGGGACTGCCCTTGTAAGGGCGGGAGTTTTTTGGGGAATAGGGGAAGCCTAGTACAAGGTGTCACACCCCTCCCCCACCGACCTTCAGAAGAGAAAGAGGTGGCTCCGCCAGAATTATACGATTGAGACAGACAGTGACATGTATATGGGCAAGTAACACCACTGGTGGGTATCATATTGAGGCACCCCCAGGTCAGGTATGTCTTTATCTATACCCATATTAGAACTGTGGTAGTCTCAAGCAGGTGTGTACCACCTTATGCGCCTATCTTAAGTATTTGTGTAGATAGATATTCACTAGGGTGTTGGTGTTGGGACGTCGAGGCCTGTGGGCCTAGTATTCTATATGTGGGCTGGCAATTCCATTTTAATAGAAATTAATAAAGTGTTTAACTTTTAACTGTTTACCTATATGCTGCTTCTATCTTTGACTAATAACAGATTTTCAAAGACCAAAAAAAATTTTCCTTTCGTTTGATGCTTTTGGCTTAGTCAATTTTCTTAAATACTCAGGCTATGGCAGGATTCCTGAGCACAGGTACAGACAAACAACAATGGTTGGTAGAGGTAAATGAAGTGTTTTCTGACAAAACATTTGTACAAAAACGCTATACTCCTACATATCAGACGTCCTTTAAAGAACTTACTCGCACATTTAAGGATCAGTACACGTCATGGTGGGAAGTACAGTCTCTGGAAAATTATTTAAAGAGTAATATTGTACCACGGGGACTTCGCATCACTCTATCCCCAGGGAATAGGTTTAGGAACTCAGCGCTACTTGCAAAATGGGAGAAGGAGGCGACTGCTAGTTCGCTAAGGTTCATGCAATTACTCCTAATAGAAGAGAAACAGAATCTAGAGAACCTAGAAAAGAGACTGGCAGAGCAAATTGACATTGTTAAAAAATTCTCTGGGGAACCGGATTTTACAAAAAAGGAGTCACAATTACAGTCGGTCTTGGAAAAATTCCAATATCATCTTAAAGATAGAAAACACCGACAATTCACAAGGGATCTACAGGACTTCAGGGACAACAGGGCGTACACCGTCCTGACCCCCACCAATACAAATAGGGAGGCTGAAACAGACCTATCATCCACCGACACGGACCTGTCAGAGACAGAGAGTAGAGGAAGGGGGAAAAGAGGTGGACAGAAATCTAGAGGAACAGGGAGAGGGAGGGGAAGGTCGAACATATACACACAACAACCTTCCCAACAGCATTTTTTAGAAACAGCGTACCCCCTGAGGAATCGAAATCCACCTCAGAATCCCAGGTGATAAACCTGTCCTCAAGACCCCTGACTGCAGATGAAATAGAGGTCCTGAAAAAAGGGCTCAATTTCGTCCCCACCACTGATTTTGACTCGTTTACCTGGACAAAAGACCTACATTTATTTGCCAGAAGGTTAGGTTGGCATAAGTTCTTTAAAAGGAGAGATAAGAAAACAAGTACAGACTTAGGGATCCCAATAGAAATGCTGGAGGATGTCAGATTGTTACAGAGTCTGGAGGAAGACTCAAATATAAGGGGTTTAGGACCATTCACACCATTGAGAGGGACTAGCACAGCCTTGCCCCCCAAAACAGATGTGTCATGCATAGACGTTTTTGTAGAATTGGTCGAGCACGACCTAAGAACATTGTCTAAAGGCAATAGACGATTCAACTTATCTAAACGAGAAATGACAGCATTGAGGGCATTGGAGCAAGATCTAGAAATTACGATAAAGCCCTCAGACAAGGGCGGAAACGTAGTAGTGATGGATAACAAACAGTACCATCAGATATGTCTTGATATATTGAAAGACAAAACAGGCTATGAGATCTTGAATGAAAATCCCACTCCAACCTATAGGAAAGAACTAGATGGCATACTAAAAATGGCCCTTGGGAAAAAGTTGATATCCGAAACAGAATATAGATTTCTTCTCCCAGCACACACGACAATTGCCACCTTTTATACCCTACCGAAAATTCATAAGGGTGTCACACCATTAAAAGGGAGACCAATAGTCTCCGGGGTCAACTCGCTGTGCCAAAACATTGGGGTGTATATTGATCAGATCCTAAGGCCCTTCGTCGTGGCTCTACCATCTTATATCAGACCACCCTTATATCACCACCCTTTACCTACCTCTGATACATATTTCTCTATACATCATTTAGGTCTACATATTAGCTGTACATTTATTTATTTAAGCCTACATACTATTTAATAATATCCTAAAAAATGTCTCCTTGAAGTTTGTATACCAATCTGCATAAATTGACAAATTCAGAATGGCTATGTATGATCCATGAATTTATTCGTTTGAACTACTCCATATGTACACCTATATATGTATTTTATCGCATTTTATCCTTCTATTTACAGACTAATAATTCTATATATATATTATTTATCATTGTCTATATATATATTTTTTATAACGTTTTAACAGCAACGATTTTAGCTACGACTCACCAATTTTACATGTTACAGAACCATCGGACCTGAAGAAGGGGCTAATTCCGCCCCGAAACGCGTTGTCCACCCTCCTACTTTTTATTGACACTTTGTACTCAGAATCTTTGATGTATTAAATGTTGTATATTGTTAAAAAATTCATATCTGTCTGCAGACCTATTGCTTTTCATCTGCACTACTGATAATACTATCCAAACAAGCAGCGCGACCATCTTACTGGTTATGAAATCCAATAATTTTCCTATGCATACCAGGTAATATTACCTGACTACCAGAGGACGCAGCAGCTGTCTCCGTCAGACCACACAGTGCTACATATCTTTCCACATACACCCGCAGCCACACCTCCTGCATCCCTGTCATCTCCCGGGATACAGCCCCCCTTTTTACATGAAGCGCGGTATCACCCTATAAATAATCACATCTTATATCAGAGACACAACAGATTTACTGAGACACCTTGAAGGAATCCAGATAGACACAGGGGTATATCTAGGGAGTATAGATGTAGAAGCCCTGTATTCCTCAATACCACACAGCAAGGGAGTAGAGGCAGTTGAAGCATTTCTGTCTACAAGAGGCAGGCAGTTTGGTCCCCACAATCAATTTATTGTAGAACTACTACAGTTCTCTTTAACTCGTAATTTTTTTCTTTTTGACCGGAAGTTCTACCACCAGCTCAGGGGCACTGCAATGGGGAGCCCATGCGCCCCCACTTACGCAAATTTGCTCCTGGGCTGGTGGGAGAAGTCCTTTGTTTTTGGTGATTCCCCCCCAGATGACATTGAGAAAGTAGAACTCTTCTTAAGATATATCGATGATATATTTGTGTTGTGGAGAGGCGACAAAGAGTCCTTTCGAACATTTGTAAAAAATCTGGATAAGAACAGCATTGGATTACGTTTTACGTGCGAAATCGAGGAACACCAACTCCCATTCTTAGATGTACTGATTAGGAAAGACAGCAGGGGCTTTCTACAGACGTCAGTATATAGAAAGCCATCATCCACAAACGCATTATTACGCTGGGAAAGCAATCACCCTAGAGCACTATGTAAGGGCATCCCTAAGGGCCAATACCTCAGGATGAAACGTAACTGCAGCAGCAGGAAAGATTTCAAGACACTTGCAGATGACCTGAGGGGCAGGTTTAGAGAGCGGGGATACCCCGATCATTGTCTCCGCTCAGCATACCAACATGCAGTGGAAAGGGATAGACAGGACCTTCTAACCCCAAAGAAAGAGGAATCGAGAAGGGAACAGAAAGTCATGAGGATGATTGCCACGTTCGACAATGGGGCTGATATGGCCAAAGAAATCCTGGCTAAACACTGGCCCATCCTCAAGATGGATCCAGACCTAGAGGATGTTATTGGGAATAGACCCATGGTGACCTTCAGACGAGGTAGATCAATACGGGACAGAGTGGTACATAGCCACTATATGCCCCCTACTCCCAAAGGCACCTGGCTTGAGCGCAAAACACCCGGCTGCTTCAGATGCAGTGGATGCGTAGCCTGCCCGTTCCTGAAGACAGGTAAATCATTTGTCGGGAACAATAATAACAGGACATACATTATTAAAGACTACATTAATTGTAGGTCTAAGGGAGTCATATATAAAGCCACATGCGCGTGCGGACTCGAATACGTAGGAAAGACGATTCAAGAGTTCCGCAGAAGGATTGGAAGCCATTTAGGCGATATTGAACACAATCGGGACACCCCAATAGCGCGTCATATACATGCCATGCACAATGGTCAAGCCGCTGCTATTAAATTTACAGGAATCGAACTGGTGCCCCCCCCACCCAGGGGGGGAGACTGGGACCGTAGAGTACTACAGAGGGAGGCAAGATGGATATATCTACTTAACACCGTATCCCCTAGGGGTCTCAACCTCCAGTTACAATATGCCTGCTTTATCTAAAACAGGATGCAGATGACCCTCCTGTGTAGGTTCTTATATATAGGTGTAACAGCATCTGGATATGCCCATAGAAGGGCACAATCACCTATACCTGAATTTCTGAGGTACACTAGTGAATCTAGGTACATTTAATCCTGTTCTCCCTATAAGCATAACCATAAATGTACTAGATATATTTTTTATATATTTTTTGTATTCTCTGCCTTATGTCTTTATTTTTGATCGGGGTTCACCCGAATACCAACCATAATGTCATGACAACTTGGTAGCGCTTTGGATCGGAACCTACCCGAAAAACAACTGTGTCATGACCAAACATATAGCGCTATGAGACTTGAATCTGTACCTGTGCGATATGGGTCTAACCAGGCCTATTAGAGTGAAAGCTCGCTGCCTGCGATTGAACTGCGCAGGCGCGGCTTCCTAAGGCGTTGCTATGGCACCGCCTGAGCGTCAGAACCTTTGGCCGCCGTCCCGGAAGTGACGTAGACGGCACTTCCGGTTTGACCGACAGCGTGGTAAGTTGAAACTCTATGATATGGGGAACACGCTGAAGGGAAACCGGTGAGCCTCCAACATATGTGTATGATGTCACGAGGGGCGGGACAGGCCGCTTTTTAAGCAGCTCACATCAGGTAAGGCGTCACACGCCAACTACCCGGTGTGGACACTAGGCGCAAACGGATGGGTGAAGGCACTCCTCCCCTACCGGACCATCCTTTTTGGAACTGCCCCACTGACCTAAGGTGAGCTGGATAGAAGGAATCTATCTGGGTGTAAGGGATGCAGTGTTTATACTGACATTAGTCTAATTATTGTTCCTAGGGCAATCTACGTATGAAGTTTCTCCCTCTGATGAAACAATTTGTGGAAACGCGTCAGGGAGGTGTGACGTAACATTTAGCACAAGGGACAGTTGTTGGGACTGCCCTTGTAAGGGCGGGAGTTTTTTGGGGAATAGGGGAAGCCTAGTACAAGGTGTCACACCCCTCCCCCACCGACCTTCAGAAGAGAAAGAGGTGGCTCCGCCAGAATTATACGATTGAGACAGACAGTGACATGTATATGGGCAAGTAACACCACTGGTGGGTATCATATTGAGGCACCCCCAGGTCAGGTATGTCTTTATCTATACCCATATTAGAACTGTGGTAGTCTCAAGCAGGTGTGTACCACCTTATGCGCCTATCTTAAGTATTTGTGTAGATAGATATTCACTAGGGTGTTGGTGTTGGGACGTCGAGGCCTGTGGGCCTAGTATTCTATATGTGGGCTGGCAATTCCATTTTAATAGAAATTAATAAAGTGTTTAACTTTTAACTGTTTACCTATATGCTGCTTCTATCTTTGACTAATAACAGATTTTCAAAGACCAAAAAAAATTTTCCTTTCGTTTGATGCTTTTGGCTTAGTCAATTTTCTTAAATACTCAGGCTATGGCAGGATTCCTGAGCACAGGTACAGACAAACAACAATGGTTGGTAGAGGTAAATGAAGTGTTTTCTGACAAAACATTTGTACAAAAACGCTATACTCCTACATATCAGACGTCCTTTAAAGAACTTACTCGCACATTTAAGGATCAGTACACGTCATGGTGGGAAGTACAGTCTCTGGAAAATTATTTAAAGAGTAATATTGTACCACGGGGACTTCGCATCACTCTATCCCCAGGGAATAGGTTTAGGAACTCAGCGCTACTTGCAAAATGGGAGAAGGAGGCGACTGCTAGTTCGCTAAGGTTCATGCAATTACTCCTAATAGAAGAGAAACAGAATCTAGAGAACCTAGAAAAGAGACTGGCAGAGCAAATTGACATTGTTAAAAAATTCTCTGGGGAACCGGATTTTACAAAAAAGGAGTCACAATTACAGTCGGTCTTGGAAAAATTCCAATATCATCTTAAAGATAGAAAACACCGACAATTCACAAGGGATCTACAGGACTTCAGGGACAACAGGGCGTACACCGTCCTGACCCCCACCAATACAAATAGGGAGGCTGAAACAGACCTATCATCCACCGACACGGACCTGTCAGAGACAGAGAGTAGAGGAAGGGGGAAAAGAGGTGGACAGAAATCTAGAGGAACAGGGAGAGGGAGGGGAAGGTCGAACATATACACACAACAACCTTCCCAACAGCATTTTTTAGAAACAGCGTACCCCCTGAGGAATCGAAATCCACCTCAGAATCCCAGGTGATAAACCTGTCCTCAAGACCCCTGACTGCAGATGAAATAGAGGTCCTGAAAAAAGGGCTCAATTTCGTCCCCACCACTGATTTTGACTCGTTTACCTGGACAAAAGACCTACATTTATTTGCCAGAAGGTTAGGTTGGCATAAGTTCTTTAAAAGGAGAGATAAGAAAACAAGTACAGACTTAGGGATCCCAATAGAAATGCTGGAGGATGTCAGATTGTTACAGAGTCTGGAGGAAGACTCAAATATAAGGGGTTTAGGACCATTCACACCATTGAGAGGGACTAGCACAGCCTTGCCCCCCAAAACAGATGTGTCATGCATAGACGTTTTTGTAGAATTGGTCGAGCACGACCTAAGAACATTGTCTAAAGGCAATAGACGATTCAACTTATCTAAACGAGAAATGACAGCATTGAGGGCATTGGAGCAAGATCTAGAAATTACGATAAAGCCCTCAGACAAGGGCGGAAACGTAGTAGTGATGGATAACAAACAGTACCATCAGATATGTCTTGATATATTGAAAGACAAAACAGGCTATGAGATCTTGAATGAAAATCCCACTCCAACCTATAGGAAAGAACTAGATGGCATACTAAAAATGGCCCTTGGGAAAAAGTTGATATCCGAAACAGAATATAGATTTCTTCTCCCAGCACACACGACAATTGCCACCTTTTATACCCTACCGAAAATTCATAAGGGTGTCACACCATTAAAAGGGAGACCAATAGTCTCCGGGGTCAACTCGCTGTGCCAAAACATTGGGGTGTATATTGATCAGATCCTAAGGCCCTTCGTCGTGGCTCTACCATCTTATATCAGAGACACAACAGATTTACTGAGACACCTTGAAGGAATCCAGATAGACACAGGGGTATATCTAGGGAGTATAGATGTAGAAGCCCTGTATTCCTCAATACCACACAGCAAGGGAGTAGAGGCAGTTGAAGCATTTCTGTCTACAAGAGGCAGGCAGTTTGGTCCCCACAATCAATTTATTGTAGAACTACTACAGTTCTCTTTAACTCGTAATTTTTTTCTTTTTGACCGGAAGTTCTACCACCAGCTCAGGGGCACTGCAATGGGGAGCCCATGCGCCCCCACTTACGCAAATTTGCTCCTGGGCTGGTGGGAGAAGTCCTTTGTTTTTGGTGATTCCCCCCCAGATGACATTGAGAAAGTAGAACTCTTCTTAAGATATATCGATGATATATTTGTGTTGTGGAGAGGCGACAAAGAGTCCTTTCGAACATTTGTAAAAAATCTGGATAAGAACAGCATTGGATTACGTTTTACGTGCGAAATCGAGGAACACCAACTCCCATTCTTAGATGTACTGATTAGGAAAGACAGCAGGGGCTTTCTACAGACGTCAGTATATAGAAAGCCATCATCCACAAACGCATTATTACGCTGGGAAAGCAATCACCCTAGAGCACTATGTAAGGGCATCCCTAAGGGCCAATACCTCAGGATGAAACGTAACTGCAGCAGCAGGAAAGATTTCAAGACACTTGCAGATGACCTGAGGGGCAGGTTTAGAGAGCGGGGATACCCCGATCATTGTCTCCGCTCAGCATACCAACATGCAGTGGAAAGGGATAGACAGGACCTTCTAACCCCAAAGAAAGAGGAATCGAGAAGGGAACAGAAAGTCATGAGGATGATTGCCACGTTCGACAATGGGGCTGATATGGCCAAAGAAATCCTGGCTAAACACTGGCCCATCCTCAAGATGGATCCAGACCTAGAGGATGTTATTGGGAATAGACCCATGGTGACCTTCAGACGAGGTAGATCAATACGGGACAGAGTGGTACATAGCCACTATATGCCCCCTACTCCCAAAGGCACCTGGCTTGAGCGCAAAACACCCGGCTGCTTCAGATGCAGTGGATGCGTAGCCTGCCCGTTCCTGAAGACAGGTAAATCATTTGTCGGGAACAATAATAACAGGACATACATTATTAAAGACTACATTAATTGTAGGTCTAAGGGAGTCATATATAAAGCCACATGCGCGTGCGGACTCGAATACGTAGGAAAGACGATTCAAGAGTTCCGCAGAAGGATTGGAAGCCATTTAGGCGATATTGAACACAATCGGGACACCCCAATAGCGCGTCATATACATGCCATGCACAATGGTCAAGCCGCTGCTATTAAATTTACAGGAATCGAACTGGTGCCCCCCCCACCCAGGGGGGGAGACTGGGACCGTAGAGTACTACAGAGGGAGGCAAGATGGATATATCTACTTAACACCGTATCCCCTAGGGGTCTCAACCTCCAGTTACAATATGCCTGCTTTATCTAAAACAGGATGCAGATGACCCTCCTGTGTAGGTTCTTATATATAGGTGTAACAGCATCTGGATATGCCCATAGAAGGGCACAATCACCTATACCTGAATTTCTGAGGTACACTAGTGAATCTAGGTACATTTAATCCTGTTCTCCCTATAAGCATAACCATAAATGTACTAGATATATTTTTTATATATTTTTTGTATTCTCTGCCTTATGTCTTTATTTTTGATCGGGGTTCACCCGAATACCAACCATAATGTCATGACAACTTGGTAGCGCTTTGGATCGGAACCTACCCGAAAAACAACTGTGTCATGACCAAACATATAGCGCTATGAGACTTGAATCTGTACCTGTGCGATATGGGTCTAACCAGGCCTATTAGAGTGAAAGCTCGCTGCCTGCGATTGAACTGCGCAGGCGCGGCTTCCTAAGGCGTTTCTATGGCACCGCCTGAGCGTCAGAACCTTTGGCCGCCGTCCCGGAAGTGACGTAGACGGCACTTCCGGTTTGACCGACAGCGTGGTAAGTTGAAACTCTATGATATGGGGAACACGCTGAAGGGAAACCGGTGAGCCTCCAACATATGTGTATGATGTCACGAGGGGCGGGACAGGCCGCTTTTTAAGCAGCTCACATCAGGTAAGGCGTCACACGCCAACTACCCGGTGTGGACACTAGGCGCAAACGGATGGGTGAAGGCACTCCTCCCCTACCGGACCATCCTTTTTGGAACTGCCCCACTGACCTAAGGTGAGCTGGATAGAAGGAATCTATCTGGGTGTAAGGGATGCAGTGTTTATACTGACATTAGTCTAATTATTGTTCCTAGGGCAATCTACGTATGAAGTTTCTCCCTCTGATGAAACAATTTGTGGAAACGCGTCAGGGAGGTGTGACGTAACATTTAGCACAAGGGACAGTTGTTGGGACTGCCCTTGTAAGGGCGGGAGTTTTTTGGGGAATAGGGGAAGCCTAGTACAAGGTGTCACACCCCTCCCCCACCGACCTTCAGAAGAGAAAGAGGTGGCTCCGCCAGAATTATACGATTGAGACAGACAGTGACATGTATATGGGCAAGTAACACCACTGGTGGGTATCATATTGAGGCACCCCCAGGTCAGGTATGTCTTTATCTATACCCATATTAGAACTGTGGTAGTCTCAAGCAGGTGTGTACCACCTTATGCGCCTATCTTAAGTATTTGTGTAGATAGATATTCACTAGGGTGTTGGTGTTGGGACGTCGAGGCCTGTGGGCCTAGTATTCTATATGTGGGCTGGCAATTCCATTTTAATAGAAATTAATAAAGTGTTTAACTTTTAACTGTTTACCTATATGCTGCTTCTACTATTGATGTATTCAATGGCTGTAGTGTTGTCTGACATAACGGCCACTCCATGACCTTGTAAAAACCTTAGTGCTTTTAAAGGACACCTGTCATCAGGTCTGTGTCACTAGTCCTGTCACCTCTACCTGTTGGAGCAGCTCACAAGGATCCCATCCCAGCCTTTATCTAGTTATTTCATACATTATTCATTGTAAAATCATCTATTCTTTATCATGTAAATGAGGCTGGTCACATGGTCAGAGGCAGTGATGTCACCCCTGTTACCCCTCCCCTCTCCTCCCCCTGCTCATGTCTGTGTGTAATGTATAGTAAAGCATGGCTAGTGTGTGAGTGTGAGTGCTGTACCTGCTGACATGCTGCATCCTCCTAATACACATGTGACATCAGCTACACATGAATCTGACATGTTCTGCTATAACATGGCTGCCTGGAGCTGCTGTATCTCTCCTATACACACACACAGGCTGCAGGGGGCGTGGCCACCAGCACCAGGAAGCACATCATTATACAGCCTCACATCATTATACAGGCTGTCAGTCATGCACTGGGGGTGTGGCTGTGCCTCCCACTCATGAATAGAGTGGACAGCTTGAATATGCTAATGCTTCATTGGACATTTCACAGGTCATTTGCATACAGCTTTAGGACCTCATTGCTTAGGTTTACAGGCATGTAGAGGGACAATGAAGGGATAAGGGCAATGCTCTCTAATGGCAGTTTATGAAAATATATTTAGTTTAGGAGGGTTATTTTGCATGACGGGTTCTCTTTAAAATTGCTAACAATTCTTTGCTGTTTGACGACAGATTCTTTTCTGTTACATCCAGGGTACCCTGAAAAACCTGGTCCTCTACGTGGGCCCCTCACCCCCAAGGACTGGCGTCTGTGGTAATTAATCTGTCCTGACAGGGGATCCAAGGGAGACCCATCTCCAGATTCTCTATGGCTAACCACCAATCTAGGGACCTTAGTACATCGGAGGGGAGAAGGACCCTTGAGTCTAGAGAGGACTAATCTGTCTCACTTTCCTAAAAGAAAATTTTGCAACACTCTTGAGTGGAATTGTGCCCAGGGGACAGCCGGGATTGCAGTGGAAAAGAGACCCAGAAGAGACATGCCCAACCTGAGAGAAATGATTGGGTTCTGATTTACTTACAACACCAGGGCCTTGTCTTTTCTATCTTGTCTGCTGGTAGAGAGGACACCTGTTTCTGGGAATCTAACCATGTCCCCAGAAAGAACTTCCTTGTTGTAGGAACTAGAGATGATTTTTCTAGGTTTATCAACAGCCAGGTTTCTGAAGAATCTGAATAACCCTGGTTAGCTGGGTGCGCACTGCCTGCTCTGATGGGCCTACCAACAGAAATTCGTCTAAATAAAGTATGAACAGACCCTGAATGTGGGCTGCCATTTCTGACACTACCTTAGTAAATACCCTTGGAGCAATGGAGATTCCGAAAGTCCACCTGAATAGCTACTCTCAAGTATTTTTGAAAATCTGGATGTATGGGGATGTGATAATACGCATCCGTCAGGTCGATTGAAGCTATGAAGCAACCTGGAAAAAATAGGTTTACGGTTGACATCAGGGTTTCCATTTTGAATTTGTTTAGAATAACCCTTAGAGAACCATTTGGTTTCTTTATCCAAAATAGGGTTCAATACAACCTCTGACCTTGTTTTGCAAGGGGAACCTGGCACAGTACCTTCTTTTGGACCAAAGTCTGAACCTCGAAAATCATAGCCTCTCTGTTTTCCCCTGGAGCAGTATTCGTGACCTTGAACCGTGAGGGTGGAGGAGAGAGAAAGTCCAGTGAAAAACCCCTTCGCACCACATGTAAAATCCACTTACTTGCTGCCCTTTTTGACCGGGTTTGGAAGAAGTGAGCTTATCTTCCCTCTACAGGGAGCATGGCGTCATGACGGGTTTGATCCCTGATGCATGGGTTGTTCTCTATAGTGGTTGAATAAGAGTCTCCTGTTTCTCTTAAGGGGCCTGGCATTCTAACTTCTTTCTCTTCCTCTTCTCTGGGGTCTTGACCTCCGAAACTACCAATAACAGAAGCGTGGATATATTTTGACTGGGTAATTTTACAAAAAAGGCCCGGATAAGACCTCACTGAGATCCATTGGTGAAGATAAAAAAAGTTGAGTGTATATAAAAGCTTATCTTTATTTATTCTCTTTAAAATTATAATGTAACGCTACAAAAACTGGAATTTTTAAAAAAAAATCTTCAATCACCAGGACCTAAAGTAACCAATACAATTATAGAGATATATATATTCTTTTTATATTAGTGGCCTGAGTGGTGTGTATTGTGGTGTTTAAACTTTACATAATGTCGGCTTTCTCTTAGAACAGGATATAGGGAGGAAAGCATCACGTGATCACAGATACTAAATAATTTTCTTGAGAAACTAAGTGTCAGTCCTGAGTCACCAATTGTCAATTGTATCTAGTGAAAATGATACAACGTTATTCTCTCTCAATGATGTTGTTAGTGAATAGAGTTATAATCGTATATCACCAGGAGGGAGTTTGGAGTATAGACACTCTCACTTTCTATCTCCGCTGAATCACTTTAGAGGTCGTATCCAACCCAAATCACACTTGTGTGCCTTGGGCACATATATTCCACTCATACATCCACACTCAGATTTTGCCACTGGCTACTCTTATCTACTTGAGAGTCTATAGAAGAGATTTTTGTATGGAAGGTATGTATGGCTCACCCGTTCTGAAGATTTTTCAGGGAGGACTTCCAATTGAGCAGCACGGATCTCCACGTGACCAGCGTGTCCAATAAGTGTAGAAATCCCAAGGGAAAAACGATCCAGCGCATACGGTTAAAAGATGCCTCCAAATTTTATTGCAAACTCCAGGTAGAGCAATACATGGAAAAACGCACTACAGCACTGCGTCCAGAAGATGGGCTATAGGCACAAGCCGTTTCGAGCGCTTTACACGCTGTTAGTCATGGCTGATACACATCTGTGTGCGGGAGACTAAAATGGTATGCACGGGAAAAACGTCAGAGGGGGGGAACGAAAGTCCTGCCCCCAACGTGGGATGAACGTGCAAGTCTGCCGCACAGGTGTGTTTACATCTTAATGCTTTAAAAACACATTTATTTATACAATCCTTAAAATAGGCACCTTTGTAAACAAAAAGCATAATAACATTAAAATGTGGAATGGAGCATGTAGCCATAGAGAAAAGCAAAATGTAAAGTCAAATGTACTTTTAAATGAGACAGTGGGCTAAGGATTAAATTGACAGGCATAAGATAATAATAATAATAACGACCCAAATGGACCTTAAGTATAAACGGTTTTGTGTGTATGTACCTGTGGGAATAATTTTTATTAACGGTATTAAGATTTTTATGACCTTTTCAAATAAAGGGAGAACGGTGCATAACCGGGCATGTTTATAGAAACGTATTCAGACTGGAGAATATACTTATATGCACTATATCGTGTGAAAAACAGAGGTTTTGCAAATGGACTACTGTTCAATAATGGAACATGAATTCATGTTTGAAATTCATCCCCTTGGGGAATCTAGTGTCGAGATGCAGTATCCAAAACGCTACCCTGTCAAAGAGATTTTTACTTCGATCTCCTCCTCTTGTGTTTTGACGAATTTGTTCTATGCCGTATGCTAGGAAACCTGTGGTATTGCCCCCATGTTGTTCGATGAAGTGTTTGGAAGCTCCCGATATTGTTTTTTTGCGGGTTAAATTATTAGCTCCGGTTTTACCTATGTCTCCCAAATGTTCAAGGGTACGACGTTTTAACTTGCGGGTTGTGGCACCTACATATTTGACATTGCATAGCGTGCATTCTATAATATAAATGACGTGATCGCTATTGCAATTAATGTACATTTTGATGTCAAAATTTTGTGAATTGTCTGAGTTTGAAAATAGTTTTTTGATCTTAACTACTTTACAAGTTTTACAAATTTGGGCTCCACAGTGGTAAAAACCTTTGTAGGAGAGCCAAGTGGAGTTGGGTTTAATGTTATGTTTGAAACAGGGGGAAATCATGTTACCTATGGTCAATGCTTTTTTTGATACCACATTGCAACCATTTTTTAATATTTGTGCCAATTTTTCATCTTGGTAAAGAATGAGTGAGTGTCGCAGAACCAGTTTCTTAATGTCATCAAATTGGTTACTATATTGCAAAACTAGAAAAGGATTGGTATTATATTGATCATCTTGTTTAGTTTTCTCTGTCAGTAAATCCTCTCTTTGTTTTTGATTGACTATGCTGCTTGCCCGATTTAACATGCCATCAGTATAACCCCTTTTAGATAGCCTCCTTTTTATATTCCTAGATTCTGTCAAATAATCCTGCTCCAAGTTACAATTTCTTTTCGCTCGCGTTAGTTCACCCACAGGTATTGACCGTATAGTGTGCTTCGGATGTAAACTGCGGGCATGCAGAATGGTGTTCCCTGCCACTTTTTTTCTAAATGTGTTTGTATTAATATAACCCTCGTAGGTACATAGGTTAAGGTCCAGGAACACCATACGATCCTTGTTGATTGTGCAAGTAAAAATGTGAGGTTACACTCATTGTTGTTCAAAAAATTAATGAATTCTGGCACGGCAGACACATCGGCGCGCCAAATGAATAGCAAATTGTCGGATGTATCCGCCGTACCAGAAGATAGCATCGACAAATGGGTTGACATTCCTCCCACCATGCCATTGTGAGGTTGGCTATGGAGGGTGAAAATGTATCCCCCATAGAAACCCCCTTTGTTTGGAGGTAAAACGTTCCATTATAGAGAAAAAAAATTTTGAGTCATTAGGAACCAAAGGACATCCCCAATGTAATTCTTCAGATCGGCATCATAAGTACTATATTTGTTGAGATGGAAGTAGAGAGCTGACATAGCATTTTCATGGGGATGGACGTGTACAGCGATACTGCATCGCAGCTAACCAAGGTGAACTGATTGGACCATTTAATGTTGTTGAGACTTCTGAGAACGTCCCCCGTGTCTTTGAGGTAGCCAGCTGTTCTAATGAACAAAGGTTGTAGGAGTGTGTCCAACCATTCACAAAGGGGTTCATTCAGCGACCCAATACCCGAGATTATGGGTCGCATGGGTGGTGGATGTTCCCCCTTGTGAACTTTAGGTAAAGTGTACAAAATGGGGGTGACTGGATTTTTCACTAGCATGTGATCTCTCTGTTTCCAGGTTAATGACTCCTAGTTGAAAACCCCCATGGATTATAGTTTTTTTGCTAAAAATTTCTGTGGGGTTGGAGGGCAGTGTGCGATAAGTGGTGCTATCTGATAACATATTTTCAACTTGTTGGATATAGTCTTGAGTGTTCATTACCACCACTGTACCCCCTTATCCGCCATTCTAATTGTTAGTCCCTGGTCTTCCCTTAATTCTTTGAGGGCGCATCTCATTTTGTGGCTCGAATTTTGTTAATATTTGGATTTGTTAGTGTCCGAGAGTTTTTTCAGTTCACGTTCCATAACATCTTGGAATACATCCATAGAATTTGTCCTGGATTGAATAGGGTAGAAGTTGGTATTCCTAATGTGTCCAGTTTGAGGCACACACACGTTTTCTGTGGTCTGAACAGTGTCCAGATCCTGTAGAGTCATAAGCGTCCGTTGTTCCAGAAAAGTAAGTTTTTTATAAACATTGGGTTCCTGCTTGCAATTATTTCGTTCTGAGATATCATCTGTACTGTTGTTTTCCATGAAGTGTCTCTTGACTGTAAGATTTCGAATGAATTTATTAATATTTTTTAAAGTGGAAAAAAGATCAAAATTTGTAGATGGTGCATAATTCAAACCCAGAGAGAGAACGTCGATCTGATCTTTAGAAAGGTTTTTGTCTGATAAATTGAGAACATTTACTCCTTCACTGTCCTTTGAAGGGTCGGTTATTTGTTGGTCGTTTTTTGTTTTTGTTGACTCCTCTGGTTGCGGTGTACACGTCCATCCCCCATGAAAAAGCTATGTCAGCTCTCAACTTCCATCTCAACAAATATAGTACTCATGATGCCGATCTGAAGAATTACATTGGGGATGTGCTTTGGTTCCTAATGACTCATAGTTTTTTTTTCTATAATGGAACGTTTTACCTCCAAACAAAGGGGGTTTCTATGGGGGATACATTTTCACCCTCCATAGCCAACCTCACAATGGCATGGTGGGAGGAATGTTATTTGTACAGCAATGTCAACCCATTTGTCGATGCTATCTTCTGGTACGGCAGATACATTGACGATTTGCTATTCATTTGGCACGCCGATGTGTCTGCCGTGCCAGAATTCATGAACTTTTTGAACAACAATGAGTGTAACCTCACATTTTTACTTGCACAATCAACAAGGATCATATGGTGTTCCAGGACCTTAACCTATGTACCAACGAGGGTTATATTAATACAAACACATTTAGAAAAAAAGTGGCAGGGAACACCATTCTGCATGCCCGCAGTTTACATCCGAAGCACACTATACGGTCAATACCTGTGGGTGAACTAACGCGAGCGAAAAGAAATTGTAATTTGGAGCAGGATTATTTGACAGAATCTAGGAATATAAAAAGGAGGCTATCTAAAAGGGGTTATACTGATGGCATGTTAAATCGGGCAAGCAGCATAGTCAATCAAAAACAAAGAGAGGATTTACTGACAGAGAAAACTAAACAAGATGATCAATATAATACCAATCCTTTTCTAGTTTTGCAATATAGTAACCAATTTGATGACATTAAGAAACTGGTTCTGCGACACTTACCCAATCTTTACCAAGATGAAAAATTGGCACAAATATTAAAAAATGGTTGCAATGTGGTATCAAAAAAAGCATTGACCATAGGTAACATGATTTCCCCCAGTTTCAAACATAACATTAAACCCAACTCCACTTGGCTCTCCTACAAAGGTTTTTACCACTGTGGAGCCCAAATTTGTAAAACTTGTAAAGTAGTTAAGATCAAAAAACTATTTTCAAACTCAGACAATTCACAAAATTTCCTCTTAACTGATCTTGGGATATATGATTTTTTGTCTGTAGAATTCCATTCCTTCTGTATTAACAAGGTTGTAGTTTATTGAAGAGGAAAGACCTTTTTACACCTTTCTTTCAACCCTTCAAACATGATATCTTGGATATCTAGGTCCTCTCTTATCCTCAATATCCATGGTGATCCTAACGAGCTTGAGAAGGTGATCAGAGTCATCAATGCTAAATAAAGGATGCCTTGCATGCTTCTGAACTTCCTCCCTAACCACATTTCTTAATGATTCAATCTAGATGGAGGATTCTTCAGTTAATATTTTGACAGTACAGGCGGTCCCCTACTTAAGAACACTCGACTTACATACGACCCCTAGTTACAAACGGACCTCTGGATATTGGTAATTTATTGTACTTTAGTCCTAGGCTACAATAATCAGCTGTAACAGTTATCAAATGTATCTGTAATGAAGTTGTAGTGTTAATATTGATTCTTATGACAACCCAACATTTTTAAAATCTAATTGTCACAGAGACCAAAAAAGTTCTGGCTGGGATTACAATGATAAAATATACTTTTCCGACTTACATACAAATTCAACTTAAGAACAAACCTACAGTCCCTATCTTGTATGTAACCCGGGGACTGCCTGTACAGCTATTACAAGAGGCCTTTTCGTAAACAATAGTTTATGGCCACAAACTCTGCATTCCCTATGGTGCGTCTTATGAGTCGCTTTCTTAGGCACCTCTTCTTCCTAAGATATGCAGAAATAACACCCATTGAGAACTGAATATAGAAAGAACATATCACTCACCGCCCTCTAGTATAGTTGCCAGGGTTGGAGTCCTGGGTGTCTCAGGGAGATCACTGAGAACAGCACTCCCAGTCTGTTCTTCTGTTTAAATAGCCCCCCCCCAAAACGTCAGTGGGCGTGTCCCCGGCCTACTTCTGGTGGGGGCACGGCAGGGTTCAAGAATAAGGGAACTTAAGAAAAATGACTTATTTCTTTACAGGACTGGCTCAGGGAGAGGGGTAATGAACCCTGAGCTCTCCCCGGCTTTCGTTTTCCGCTACCTGAAGTGACTGCTGCACTCCTCTGACTCCTCACTCCTCACTCCTATACATTTGTATTATACTGTGTTATATGAATAGGAGCTTGAACAAGAGATCAGAGCATCGCTTGTTCAAGCCAACCTGTAAAAGTAAAAAAAAAAAAGTTAAAAAAAACATTAACACTTAGTAAAAACACTTAATTAGTAAAAATAATTAATTAAATAAAGTGAAAGTCCCCTAAACACCAACATTCCCTATACACATTTTATAAAGTACAACCCCCCACAAAATCATGAAAAAACCCACATATTTGGTATTGCCGTGTCTGCACCAATCTGTACAATAAATCAGTAATATTATTGGACCCGCTCGGTGATCGCAGTAAAATTAAAACCCGAAAAACTTGCCAAAAATTAAAATTTTTAAATCCCTTTACAAAAATGTTCCATAAAGTGATGAAAAAAATATATAAAAAAACTATATAGATGAGGTATCACCGTAATCGTAGTGACCTATAGAATAAAGATAATGGGGCACATTTACTTACCCGGTCCAGTCGCGATCCAGCGGCGGGTTCTCCGACGCTGATTCGGGTTCTGCCGGGATTCACTAAGGTCCGTGCGCCGATATTCACCAGGTGTCGCTGCTGCGCCGAGGTCCACCGAAGTTCACCTGCTTTTTTCTGGTGTATGTGAGTGCTTGATCTTGCGACACAAATGGCTTTTTAAATTCTGCGTTTTTTCCGAATCCTTCGGGTTGTCCGGTGGCCACGCCCCCCGATTTCTGTCGCGCGAAAGTCGGCGCAATTGCGCCACAATCTCGTGAAATATAGCGCAAAGCGGAAATATTCGGGAAAAACCCGACGGATTCGCGGCTGCGGACCCTTAGTAAATGTGCCCCAATATGTTATTTTTATGGTAAAAATAAAAATATAACATTTGAAATTTCAAAATTGCACACAATTTGGTTTTAACTACTGTAAAACAATTAAAGGGTTAAAAAAGTTCAAAGCGTAAAAAACATTTCAACATAACTAACATTTACCAAATGTCTGCTTTATCAACTACTTTTGCTGTTATGTTTTTCTGTTGAAAAAGTAGAACATTTTGAATTTCAAAAATTAATATCTGCTTGTTTGTTTTTTAATGAAATAAATGCAAAACATACCACCATAATTTTTCACCTAACATGAAGTACAAATTTCAAAATCACTTTGATACGTGGAAGCTTTCCAAAGTTATAACCACTTATAGTGACACAGTGCAGATTTGAAAAAATGGGCCGTGTCAAGAGGGTGAAAAGTGGCTTTGGCAGTAAGGGGTTAAAGGACCCCGTGACATCATTGGTTATTTAGAGGGGTTTCACCGCGCTCCTAGGATGTAGAGGGGAATAGGAGAGATGTTTGGAGAAAGGTTCTGTAGGGAATATTATTGTGTTTAGCTGCTGCGTCCACTGGTTTACAGGAACAGGTCCTGATATGCAAAGATTTTGTAGAGTGGGTTATTGCATTTGTAGCATCCTGTTAGGGATGGAAACATGGTTGTAGTTTGGGGATATTGGGTTCCTCCTTTCTTTATGGGACGTAACTTAGTTGGTGCTAATAGTGTTTTGAGAGTGGGGGCTCTCTTGTATGTGAGTTTGGGGTTTTTTGGAATCATATTTGCCAGATACGGGTCTTTCTGTAAGATAGACCAGTGTTTCTTTAGAACTGACTTTATGATGTTATGGTCAGATGAATAGGTGGTGATAAAATTAAGATTCCAATGATTGTCTGGTGGAGAAGTTTTTTTGGAAGGTGCGAGACATTCTTCTTGTGTGAGGGTGTTTGCTCGTTGGAATGTGTCTTCAACCATGGTTAGACATTATACAACCCCCCCCCCCCTGTCCCATAACCAATGGACACTAATTCTTCTGTATATTAATACGCCCCACTTTTATTTCCAGTGTTCATAAAACAGTACTTGTCTCCAGAAAAAGAGTTTCACATGTGATTTCTGACACACAGAAAGGTCAGTACACTCACCTATGAGTTTTATGAATTGTAACAATAGATGCTTTTTTCCTTGTTATAACAATTATTTCGAACCTCTGTCACACCTCTAAACACTGGTTTTATAACAATGATTGCTCTTACCTATTATCATACTTTTTAACTATGTACTATTCACACTTTGTTTTATGTATTTAAATACTTTTTTACTATAGACAATAATGCCATCTCTTAGATGAAATTATAAATTGTACTTCTGTATAATTGTAAAATCTGACAATACACTATTACGACTTACAGAACCTCGTGGACCTGAAGAAGGGGTCAATCCACCCCGAAACGCGTAGTCCAATCCTAAAACCTATGAATTCTTAAACCTACTGTTTTTATGTGAAATAAATGCCTCTCATTTAATGAACTACTGTTGCTATGCATGTAATGCTTTATTGATACACTAAACTCTGAATAGCAGCGCGACCATCCACTGGCCACCCACTCTACAAAATTGTGACATCATTGGGGAGCAACAATCTGTTGCTAGACAGCTTCAGGTCTTTGTAAGACCCAAAGCTCTACAGCTTCTGACCATTAGTTACAATGTGCCTGTGGCACAGTGTACTGCATGATCAGTAAAATCCCCATAAAATACTTTAGTATGGCAGTATATGGTAGGATATCAGACAACTTAGGGATAAAGTACACTAGGGAGTCTAAAAAATAATAAAATATGTTAAATAAATAAAACATAAACATCAAATCACCCCCTTTTCCTAGAACTGAAAAAACTGTAAAATTATAAACATGTTAGATATTGCCACATCCCAAAATGCCCGATCTATCAAAATATAATAACAGTCATTCGTGGCGTTTAATGTAAAATAGTGCCCAAAAGTAAAAAACAAAATTTTTTCACCAATTTGCAATATATAAAATGTGATCAAAAGGCTGCAGAGTCCTCAATGGTAGCAAAAAAATGCCTTAAATCTCAACAAACAAAAAATGACACTGTTAGGGTTGGGTAACACAGAAGACAGGGGATAGTGTGCCCTGTACTTGCCCCAACCTCTGTCCCTTCCTATAGCCCCCCCACGCTAAACCGTGGGGCGACTACTTGAAGACTCGAAATACACTGGATAAGTGTGGGAAGGGAAACACAAACAGACTGACAAACATAAAACACAAAAGAATGGTAAACTAGCTGGAGTCACAACGAGAGGGTACGTCAAGAACAAAGTCAGAAGGCAAAAAGTCAATGTCAAAAACTAGCCGAGGTCACAACAATTCTGATACAGATACAGAACAAGTTAACCTAATGCAGCAAGCGAGTGATGAAGGGATTTCAAACACTGGCACAGGTGACTAGTGAAGCTGCAATTTATGCAGCCAGAACTCCACCTCCAGAACTTGATAGGAGCTGGACAGCTTCTGGGAATTAACCCCTCATGGTGCAGAACAACCAGGCACCATGCAGAGGTACCACAAGTCCCAGCAGTTCTGAACACAACTCCTAGACAGCGCGAGATCTTAGCAGCCGCTGCCCGGGATGAGAGGTGGAGTTTGCGCGGATACGCGCTGGGGGTCGGAGAACGCTGCTGGCACCACCAGAAGAACCAGAAGTCCCAGATCTTAAAGATGGCTTCTGAGGATAGGCCTGATGAAATAACCTGAGTAACCGCGGAGCATGAACATCTCTAGCCGGAACCCAAGACCTATCCTCAGGACCACAACCTTTCCAATGGACCAGGTACTGCAGGGAGTTACCTACCCATCTGGAATTCATAACTTTTTCCACCTCAAATTCCAGATTCCCCTCCACACTAGATGGAGCAGGAGGGTCAGGAAGAGGCAAAACAGGCTCAACATAGCGCTTCAGAAGACTCTTATGGAAGGTGTTATGAACCCGCCACCCTGCTGGAAGTGTAATCTTGAAGGAAATCGGGTTAACAATTTGAGTAACAACAAATGGCCCTACAAACCTGGGCACAAACTTCAAAGAGGGGTCCTTCAATTTAAGGTTTTTTGTTGATAACCACACTTTATCCCCCACCACAAACGTATCGGAGTTAGTGCGCCTTCTTTCAGTCTGTTGGACCATAGAATTTTGTGCCCTCTGAATATTCTCCTGAACTTGTGACCAGAGCGTGCGTAACTTGGATGTAATAGCTTCCGCCCGAGGAATATTAGAGACAGGCACAAAATGGAGAATATTGTCAAGATACACCACCATAAACACACCGATTTAATCATGAAAGATGGAGTTCATAAACCCTTGAAAAACCGCTGGGGCATTACTCAAACCAAAGGGCATAACCAGGTATTCAAAGTGTCCCAAAAGTGTATTAAATGCGGTCTTCCACTCATCCCCTTCCCGGATCCGAATCAGGTTATAAGCCCCTCTGAGATCTAATTTAGAGAAAACTTGATTTAAGAGATCCGGGATCAAGGGGAGAGGACCTGAGTTTTTTACCGTTATCTTATTTAATTCTCAATAATTAATGCACGGCCGTAAACCACCATCTTTTTTCTCAACAAAAAAGAACCCGGCCCCATTGGGCGACTCAGAGGGACGGATATGTCCGATTGCCAAACTCTCATCAATATAACTCTTCAGTGACTCCCGTTCTGGTACCGACAGGTTATATATCCGACCCTTTGGCAATCTAGCATCAGGAAGAAGGTCAATTTTACAATCAAACTCCCTGTGAGGAGGAAGGACTTGGCACAAGGGTTTTGAAAACACATCTGAGTAGTCAGAGAGAAAACCTGGAAGACTGATCTTCCGCCACTACTGTACATAATGAAACTCTGGTCAGGTGATCCTTACAGTGAGGACCCCAATGAATCAGCTCCAGAGTTTCCCAATTAATTACCGGATTATGGATCCGGAGCCAGGGTAGACCAAGAATGACATTTTCAGACAAATTTTCCATAACTAGGAACACCCTTCTGCATGCATAGCTCCTACCATAAGCTTTATCTGCGGGGTTCGGAATTTAATCAACCCTGCCTGTAGAGGGGTCAAATCAGCACCTGACATCTGGATAGGAGTGGACAAAGGAATCAATGACACAGGTAACTGAGAGGCAAAATTATAATCAATTAAATTAGTTGCAGCGCCTGAATCCAAGAAGGCGTGACCAGTGCAGGAAACAGACTGAAACTTAACCGTACAAGGTAAATACATTCTAGACACAATTGGGAGTACCTGAGCTCCTAAGCAGTCCCCTCGATTACTGCTTAGGAGCGGAAGTTTTTCCTGCTGCTGCCTCTTGGAACAGGTGTTGATCTGATGATCAGGACTTCCACAGCAGAAACAAAGATGGCGTCTTATTCGATGTTGCTTCCGTTGTGCAGGAAAGATGCTATCCAGCTCCATGGATTCCAATTCTTGACGGCCTGGAGACAGACTGGCCACTGGCTGAGGCTCGGCATAAGCTAAGACTAAGTCCTGTACTTGGTCTGACAGTCCAAACATAAATTGGTCTTTTAGGGCACAGTCGTTCCATTGCGAGTCAGTCACATACTGTCTGAATTGGGCACAATAATCTTCCGCTGTCAATTTCCCTGACACAGAGATCTAAGGTGGGAAACTGCCAGTGCTCGGCGGTCAGGTTCGTCATAAATCTGGCCTACAGCAGAAAACAAAGCATCAAGAGAAGAGCGGGATGGAGAGTCAGGTGGGAGAGAAAAGGCGGATCACCCCGCAAAAGAGAAATGACCACGCCCACTCTTTGTGTCTCGGTGCCCGATGAGTGAGGGCGTAAAGAAAAATAAAGTTTACATCCCTCCCTAAATGAAAAAAATTTCTTACGGTCACCAAAAAACAAGTCAGGGAGAGGAACCTTAGGTTCTGGTGCAGGTGGCGGTGGGGCCTGCAGTGTTGTCTGCCCCAAAACCTGCATTTGAAGACGGGCTGACAGACTCTGAATATGCTTAGTTAAGGTCTGGACGAGAGGGTACTTCAAGAACAAAGTCAGAAGGCAAAAAGTCAATGTCAAAAACTAGCCGAGGTCACAACAATTCCGATACAGATATTAAGCAAATCAACCTAATGCAGCAAGCGAGTAATGAAGGGATTTCAAACACTGGCACAGGTGACTAGTGAAGCTGCAATTTATGCAGCCAGAACTCCACCTCCAGAACTTGATAGGAGCTGGACAACTTCTGGGAATTAACCCATCATGGTGCAGAACAACCAGGCACCATGCAGAGGTACCACAAGTCCCATCAGTTCCGAACACAACTCCTAGACAGCGCGAGATCTTAGCAGCCGCTGCCCGGGACGAGAGGTGGAGTTTGCGTGGATACCAGAAGAACCAGAAGTCCCAGCATTCTCCCTAGCGAACCTGACAGACACCTCACACATCTCCATACACTGAAGTATGAAAAAGTTATTATGGCCAGAAGATGGCAAAATAAAGATTTTTTTTTATTTGTACAGAATTTTTAATATGTATTAAAACACAATAAAACCTTTATAAATTTAGTATCCACCTGATCGTACTGACCCAAAGAATAAAGGAGACATGTCATTTGGGGCTCACAGTGAAAGCCGTAAAAACCAAGCCCAGAATAACATGGCACAAATTCATTTTTCACAGCATTTGGAATTTTTGTTTCCCCGCTTCCCAGTACACGGCATGGAATATTAAATACTGTCACTATCCAGTGCAATTTGTTAAGCAGAAAACAAGCCCTCACACAGCTCTTTACATGGAAAAATAAAAAGTTGTAGAATTTTGAAGGTGGGGAGTAAAAAAAATGGAAAAACAAAAACTAAAATGGCCCTCATTGTTAAGGAGTTAAAGAAGAACAACCATCAAAATCCCCCCCACCACCACCAGCAATACCTGATGGTTAAGGGTTAAAAGTCCTCCCCATATCACCTAAAATGTCCCTATTCTCAGAGTTGTATCATGCAGGATTGGTGGTCGTGGCCAGCCGGAAGCTGAATGCTGCACGGCTTCCGTGCCGCTGTTTGTTTACAAGCAGCATGGACCGGAGAGATCGCAGCTCTTGATCACAAAGGTAAGTACATGTTTATTTTTTTTAGCTGACCCCATCCTGGCCACCCAATGATTTTTTTTATACCTCCTGACAACCCCTTTAATATTTATGCTGTGTATTGGGAAGCAGAAAAAAAATCCAAATGCAGGGAAATTGGTGAAAAAATGCATTAGCACCATTTTCTTGTGGGGTAGGAAATGCATTGGTCACAGCTCCCCCAGTATATAGCCTGCCAGCCCCCAGTAGAATATAGCCAGCCACCCCATGTAGTACCGTATATCCTCGAGTATAAGCCAACCCGAGTATAAGCCGAGACCCCTAATTTTACCACCAAAAACTGGGAAAAACTATTGACTGGAGTATAAGCCGAGGGTGGGAAATCCATTGGTCACAGCCCCCCACCCCAGTATATAGCCAGCAAGCCCCCAGTAGTATATAGTCAGCCAGCTCCCAGTAGTATATAGCCAGCCTGCCCCCATGTAGTATACAGCCAGCCCCTGTAGTATACAGACATCCAACCCCATGTAGTATACAGCCAGCCAGCCCCCAGTAGTATAAAGCCTGCCAGCCCCCAACAGTAAACAGCCTGCCAGACCCTAGTAGTATACAGCCTACCTGCCCCCATTAGTATACAGCTAGCCTGCCCCCAGTAGTATACAGCCAGCCCCCAGCAGTACACAGCCAGCCCCCATGTAGTATACAGCCAGCCCCTAGTAGTATACAGCCTGACCCCCCCCCCCCCCGCTGCACTTAAAAAAAAATAAACTTAAATACTCACCCTCCAATGTCGGCGCGTCTCCCCGATGTCCCCGATGTCGGTGCGTTATGTCTTCTTTCTTCCCCGCGGCTCTTCTTCTTTCTTCTGTCATGGACGTGGCCATGTTTCCTTCCAGCAGGCGCATACTATGACGCGGCCACTGCTGACGTCATAGTATGCGCCGGCCAGGAAGATAACATGGCCGCGTAGATGACAGAAGACAAAAGAAAGAAGAAGAGCCGCGGGGAAGAAAGTAGACGGGACGCTCCGACATCGGGGGCCATCGTGGAACATCGGGCCGCAAGAGGGTGAGTATATAAGTTTATTTTTCTGAAGTGGGTTATTTTTTTTAAGTGGGTTTTGTAATACACTTGTGTACAAGCCGAGGGGACGTTTTTCAGCACTTTTTTTGTGCTGAAAAAGTCAGCTTATACACGAGTATATACGGTATATAACCTGCCAGCCCCTGTAGTATATAGCCTGCCCCCCAGTATATAGTCTGCCAGCCCCCAAGCCCCTGCCCCCAGTATATACGCTGCAGCCTCTGCCCCCCCCCAGTATATAGTCTGCTGCCCCTCAGCTCCCAGTATATAGCCTGCAGCCCTGACCACCCAGTATTTAGCCTGCAGCCCCTGCCTCCCCAGTATATAGGCTGCAGCCCCTGCCCCCCCAGTATATAGCCTGCAGCCCTGCCCACCCAGTATATAGCCCATGACGTGAGCTGCTCCCTGACATCATAGTGTGTGCCGATGGCGGCACACACTATTATGTTAGTGTGTGGTTGACGTTATGATGGTTGCAATGGACTGCGCAGGGACACGGAGCCAGAGCATCGATGGATAGAAGAGGACCTGTCGGGGGGGGGGGAGGAGTTGGGGGAAGTAGGAAGGTGAGTACACTTTTTGTTTTTTTTTTCTTGACTCAAGCATGAGCCAAGCTAGGGTTTTTCAGTACATTTTTTGTGCTGAAAAACTCGGCATATACTCTCTGCTGGTGGCCATCACAGGGTTGATGGGATCACTGCTAGCACCGATCGCGGGTGTTACCGGTGGGTGCTGCAATATTCAGCAAATGCTCACCGGCTATGGAAAGGGCTCAGCACTCATCACGTGTCGTTAAGGGGTTAAAATAACTCAATCATCATGCACTTCATACACTGAGGGACTCGCTTAAAGGGGTATTCCATATCCATAGTTAGACACTCAGCTCTGCATCATCCATAGTTACACACTCATCTCTGCATTATCCACAGTTACACACTCTGCTCTGCATCATCCATAGTTACACACTCAACCCTGCATCAGTATCAGTATCAGACCTGTGGTGATGTAAGAAGCATGTTATCAGTCACATGATTCTGACATCACCGCAGGTCCTGTACATGTAGGCAGAGGGAGAGAGCAGTATGGAGCCTCTCCTCTCTGGGAGATCGGGTGCAGCTCTATATCAGGGCATCATCCGATCTCTATTACAGCAGTCAGGAGGGTCTGCAGGCACTTTAAGCAAGATTTTTTTCTTGCTAAAAAGTGCGTCTTATAGTCCAAAAAATACGGTAATGGATATTGTTTGAATAATGAAAAGTTATACAAATTTCCAATACACTTTCTGTATCAAGTTCTCATGATTTTCTAGATCTCTGCTTGCTGTCATTCTATAAAAAGCTTAATTGTTTATTTCAAGCAGACAAAAAATCTGACCATGGTCACACAGGTGCACAGCTAGTTAGTATCACACAGCATTAATTACTCTCTATGATAACAACGAGCTGTACACCTGTGTGACCATCATCAGATCTCTGTCCACTGAAATGATGCTTTCTATTGAATGACAGCAAGCAAAGATCTAGAAGAAGGAATTGATACAGAAAGTATATTGGAAAATTGTATCATTTTTCATTATGCAAACAATAACATTCATTTGCCAAAGTGGGAATACTGTTTAAAGGGTGATTTGGGACACTTAACCTCTGGTCCATAAAGACCTTTGGGTGCTGTAGTGTCCCAAATCACCCTGCCTGGTATATTTAAAGGATTTTTTTCCAACCTTGTCAAACACAGGACATCTTAAACTTCACAGAACAAAACTTTTGTTGAACATTCACAGAAAAAAAATTATTTTTGGTGTAATCAGTAGACACCCCCAATATCAATGAGGAAATAGATCTATATAAACAGATGGGGCTGCACAGGAGGGGACTGTAGTGATCATGGGAGACTTTAAATTATCTAAAAATCTAAAATAGTAAAATTCTTCTTCCTCCTCTGTGAAGAGGAGACATATTATTAACTTTTTGCCTGATAATTTTATGGGACAGTTTGACGTAGAAGAGGTGGTACTTTGTTGGATGCTTTCTTTGAATGCTTTACTCGATGCTAGCAATACAGAAATTTCCAAAATGTCACTGTCCAGGAAACCCTTAGGAACAGTGATCAGAACATAATTATTTTTCTCCTGAATGGTAAAAATCAAAAACAAGACAGAAAAGCAAAAACATTATCTTAAAGAGGTCAATTTTCCAAAATGTGTGGCTGCATTACAGGACACAGATTGGGATCAGATTTTGTCACATAATGACACTTACATTAAAAGGGAGACCTTTAAATTTATACTGGGTCATTATACTTCTAAATGCATTCCTATATGTAAGTATAGACATGCTAGATTACACCCCACGTGGCTTATAGCTACAGTTATTGAAAGGGCAATACATAGGAAAAAATGCCATTCAAATAATAGAAATCTGAAGGGTCACGGAATCGTTTGCAATTGGATTGAAAACTGGCTGAAGAATCATATCCAGAGAGTTGTGGTCAACGATTCCTACTCAGAATGGTCACCCCCTATAATACTCGGCCCACTATTATTTAATTTATTTGTTAATGATATAGACAGGGTCAGCTCAAGGTTTCAGTAGGCCCCCGGGGCGACAGAGCCTCAGTGGGCCCCTTTGCAGTGAACTTAGGTGGCAGCATTAAAAATTCAGAAACTAAAACAGTCTCCTGTTCCCTAGCTTATTATACCAAACAGCCTCTTCATGGTTATTTTATATAAGCCCCGCTCACGCCATAAGGATTCATTACATACAGCCCCCCACACCCTCATGGATTCCTTATGTACAGTCTAATGTGGGCCCCGGCACTCGCCCAGGAATGCCCAGTGCTGGCACCGGCCCTGGATATAGAGGTTGGAATTAATAGCACTGTGTCTATTTTGGCAGATGACACCAAGCTGTGTAGTGTAATACAGTCTATGGAGGATGTTTATAGGCTGCAGGGTGACTTGGACAAACTGAGGGTGCAGTCACACGTTAGTTTTGAGGTGGTTTTAGGTGCAGTTTATGTGAAAGATATGAACTGAACGGGTGAATTTGATTTTGAAGGAGAAACCTGTTCCACAAATTTCATTCACCTCATTTGATGTCTTCCACTTGTTAAAATAAGTAATACCACCTAAAACCAACCCAAAACTAATTGCAATGCAGTTTTAACTGCAACGTGTGACTGCACCCAGAGTGTTTGGTAGTCCACTTGGCAAATGAGGTTTAATGTGGATAAATATATGGTGATGCACCTGGGGCCTAATAATATACATGCAACATTTGTAACTGGTTGAGTAAATCTGGAAGAGTCCCTCGTTGAGAAGGACCTGGGTGTACTAGAAGATCATAGATTAAATAACAGCATACAATGTCAATCAGCTGCCTCTAAAGCCAGCAAGATCTTGTCATGTATCAAAAGTGGTATGGACTCTCTTGATGGGATGGGATGTAATATTACCACTGTACACGGCATTGGTTCGACCTCACCTGGAATATGCTGTCCAGTTCTGGGCTCCGGTCCATAAAAAGGATGCCCCGGAGCTTGAGGGGGCTCAACAAAAATGATAAAGAATATGGAGTATCTCAGTTATGAGGAAAGATTACATCAACTAGATTTATTTAGTCTTGGATATAGATGACTAAGGGAGGACAATATTAACGTATATATACATATATAAATAAATATATTAAAAAATATATATATCTGGTGGAACGTTGTTGCAGGTTAAATTACATCAAAAGAGGGGGCACTGTAAACAACGTTTAATCACGGGTCGTGGGCTCACCCGTCTCCCTCTGCCCCTGCAAGTGCACCGCGCACGCGTATCACCTCTTCTGGCTCCTGCTACGACTCCCTCCACTGTGCGCGTGCGTTCCCGGTCCCTAGGGCAGCCGAGCCGGCTTCATTAGATTTAAAGGGCCAGCGTGCCGTTAATTGGTGCTGGTCATTTTTAGGAAAACTATATAAGCATGCTTCTTCCTGTGCAACCTGCTGGATCTTCATGCATCAAGCCTTAGAGAAAGCTGAGTTTGATGCCTTGAGCTATTTCTGTGATTTCCCGTTGTGAAAGTGGTTCCGTTTCTGACTTTGCTCCTTTGCCGCCTGCCCTGACCTGTTGCTATGTCCCCGACTTTGAACCTGTGCTGCCCGTCCTGACCTCCTGCCTATCCCCGACCATGAGATTGCCTGCCGTTTCTGTACCTCGACCTTGGCTGCCGCTGTGAACAAGTCATGCCTGTGGAATGACCTGGTGGTACCACGCAGCAGTCCAACCCGTTTTGCAGCTGTCTCTGGTGAAAACCGGGTGCCAGGTAGTGGCTTGTGTCATCGTCTGCAGTGGTTCAGAGGATCCACAACCTCTGAGCCTGACAACTATGTTACTTTTTAGCCTCTAGCTGGCATTTCTGTGGTTAAATTTCATTTTGCTGCAACAGTCCCTGATCTCATTCAACATCTGCAAAGTCTACCTTCACAGTTTTGTTAGCCGTATGGGGTTGCATAAAGTACATGGGTTATTTTTGGTTCCTTAAAGATTAAGTAGAGGGTGATTTAACAGAATAATAATTCCTTTATTTATATAGCACACATAGATTACGCAGTGCTGCACAGAGCTTGCCAAACAGATGGGTCTGAGAGCAAAACTGATCTAGTTCCTCGCGCCAGTCAATCAAATGTTCAACTTTGATTTTCCCACAGCGCCATATAAAATTACATTTTTAGATTATGAAATACTTTGCTATCTGTTAGCTTTATTACACACAGGTTAACAATATAAACGTGCAGGAGAGGATAACTTCTAAACTCCAAACTTGTGTCTGTTCACAACTGGAAAAGAGAAAATCAAAGGGAAGTCATTAATCTCTTATTATACTGTACAACAAGATGTTAATTAGTGAACATGTAACCTTTTTATTATTTTGATATTGGAGGTAAGTCATATACAAGAACAAACTGCAGTTGTGTTGTGCATTATAACAATGAGTCAATATGGACATTGTTGCCCCAGAAAATGTTGTGTTGCCATCATTTCAAAGAGAAACCTATGCAGAGAGGATAGTATACAAATAGTTAATAGAATGATAAGAATTTGAAACTGTATATAAATGTAAATAACTTATACAGTGTCTGAAAATCTAAAACTATAGCTGGCCTAAACCCAATTCAACATCTTTCTGGGAAAGTATTCATATGCCAAGCAAATACACCATCTACAATGTCATTAATATATAATGTTTTACTTACCATACTCTTTGCCAAGGAAAGGTTGATCCCTCCACTTAAATGTGCCCCACCGAGCAGAGTCCTTTAGTAGCTGAGATGGCTGGGTTGGATCATACCATGATGTCTCCCGAAGGAGCTGAGCGGCACCTGGAAAAGTTACTTATATTATTACATCTTCTAACATATTACTGTATAAGCCGATAATTGAGAAGAAGCTTGTTAACGTTTATTACATCAGAAATTGCAAGGTGTTGATGGGGAAGGCTGATAAATGCCCCTAAATCCATCACATTTGTACCCCTATTTAATCCTGCAAAAGACAGTATCTAAGCATCTAAGCCATTTAAGCAAAAATGTTGCATCTAAATCTGTACAAAATCAACCAATGATTACACCACACTTATTATTGAGGATTATTCTGTCCTGGAATGCCATAGATTGATTACACTGAATTGATATGAGCTAATTCATGAAATACAATGCACATCAGTATAACAGGGAATTATTACTTTATAAAAAGTTTTTTAGTATGTAGAACTCCTGAGGGTGAGTCTTTGCTCCTGAGGGTGAGACACTTCATTCCACACTTACCTGACTGGAGAGCTGCCTGCTCTCTCTGTCTGTATTGATTTTGCCACCGATGGAAAGCTTCCTGCTTGTAAGTGTACAAAACATTTGACTTGACATCTACACCCCAAGGGCCTGAGGAAACGGTTACTGCTTGTTGCAAAATAGGAGAGTTGGAAGGTCCTTTGAGTGCTGAATACTGGACACTGAAAAAAGATGAACATTAGACACTAGTGATTATATATTATTGTATAAATTATTAGTTAGGGAAAAGTTGCGCCCTATATTCTTCCTACATTCCATCCCAATCTAGTAGAGTTAGAGCAACTACATTGTTGGTTTCAAAAGAATTCATATGCTTGAAATTTTCCTCATCCAGCTGCAGAGCCGGTCAGAGTTGATTGGAAGATGGTTGGAACTATAATGAGCGGTCCCCTACTTAAGAACACCCGACTTACAGATGACCCCTAGTTACAAATGGACCTCTGGTAATTGGTAATTTACAGTACTTTAGTCCTAGACTACAATAAACAGCTATAACTGTTATTAAAAGCGTTTGCAATTAAGCTTTATTGTTATTCCTGATTCTTATGACAATCCAACATTTTTAAAATCCAATTGTCACAGAGAATCATACATGACTGTGTCCCCTTTGCTATCACAGCCATTACTTACTGTCAACTCTACTATATACCTCCCTCCCTTTGCCCTGGATTGAGAACTTATCTGCCTGTAGCTTGTAGCTTTACACTCCTCACACTGTGATGTGTACATGCCGTCAGGAAGTCAGTGTCTGTGTCAGTGTGTATCAGTGAGAGCTCGACCTGGAATGCAAGGGGAGGGGCCCCTGCAGGAAGCAGAGGGGGAGAAAAGCTTATGAAGCGTCAAGCAAGATGGCTGCCAGCCCTAAAGCCAGTAGATACAGGGACGGCAACCAGGGGCAAAAGAAATTGTGCTCACGAGGACTGATTGAAATTATATCTGTGAAATTCTGTATTTTTTGTTAATAACATTGAATTAGAGAATGTGTTATTTTGTTATCCTGCATACATTTAAGAAACTTGTCTTGGGAATACCCAAATAAATGAGTGTTTTTAATGATTATTTAAAAAAAATTAAAATAAATGACACCATATTGACAATATATGGACATAATGGGGCGCCCCGATTTGTGCAGTATGAAAGTCGGCGCGATTGTGCCAAAATCCGATCGCGTATGCCAAAAACCCCTGTTAAATGCAGCGTAAATTGGATATAGTCGGGAAACCCAACGGAAATGCAGTGTGCGGACCCTTAGTAAATGTGCCCCAATATTGTCCAGACTAACTTTTCACTAACTCTCTACCATTATTGTGCCCAGTTGACAGAAGTTGGACTGAGAGAAACAGTAATCTACCCTAGGTTGTTATAGCTGAGATGTTGGGAGCAGGATATGCACATACAGAAAAAAATGATGTGTATTTCCAGACAGACCAACAGAAGGGAGGCTGATTTGATCTGCAGACAATCATAAGCAGTTTCCCTAGTTTTGTTCACCGTCCACGCACACAGCTGCTTTATTACACACCCATTTCTCTGCTTGGGTCATTTTTACATGCATTAGAAAAGTGTGTGTACCAGCACTCATTTCAGAAAACTTTGACTGCTATCAATGTTAGCTATCATGTGCCCATAGATTTCATTTTTTTTTTTGTCAAGATGGGGTGCAGAGTATACATTAATAAGCCAAAAAATAACTTTTTGGATCTTACCAATTAGCTGCAATGAAACAATGGGGGTCATTTACTAACGGCCCGATTCACGTTTTCCCGACGTGTTACCCGAATATTTCCAATTTGCGCCGATTTCCCCTGAATTGCCCCAGGATTTTGGCGCACGCGATCGGATTGTGGCGCATCGGCGCTGGCATGCACGCGACGGAAATCGGGGGGCGTGGCCAAACGAAAACCCGACGGATTCGGAAAAACCGCCGCATTTTTTAAAAAAAAAATGTCGCGGAGCTTGCACTTACCTTCACTCACCCGGCTCGGTGTATTCCAGTGCGTTTCGGGGTATCTACCAATACCCCCAAGTCCTTTTCATCTCCAGTTTTACCAATAATTGACTTTTTAGAACATAATTATACTTTTTGTTTCCATGGCCCAAGTGCATAACTTTACATTTATCTACATTAAACCTCATCAACCATTTCTCTGACCACTCCTCAAGCTTCCACAAATCCCTCTGTAATTCTATACCTTTGGCCTCAGTATCAACTACCTTATATACTCGAGTATAAGCCTAGTTTTTCAGCACAAAAAATGTGCTGAAAACCCAAACTCGGCTTATACTCGAGTAAAAAATATATAGGTTTTACAAGGTTTTTGTGGTAAAATTAGGGGCCTCGGCTTATACTTGGGTCGGCTTATACTCAAGTATATACGGTACTTTACATAGCTTAGTATCATCTGCAAATATTGAAAATTGACTGTTTAAACCCACTAAAATAATTAAATAATAACTAAAACCAGAGTCATGCAGCTCAGGTTGATTAGTCCTGCCTGGACAGTTCAGGCGGCTCCATTATGTGTGGAAGTACTGGGGGAGATTTATCATGATTTTCTGAGGTAAAACTGTTCTATTTTCCCATAGAAACCAATCAGAGCTCAGCTTTCATTTTATAACCAGCTGTGGGAAAATTAAAGCTGAGCTCTGATTGGTTGCCATGGGAAACGAGAACAGTTCTGCTCTAAGAGACTTATGATAAATCTCCCCCAATATGTTTATGTATGACAGCCAGGGCACCCAGTTTTCCCAAGGTTCTGAATTTTATAATTGTTTTTTGAGCAAAAAACTCAGTTCAGGGATTTAACAAGATATGTTTCTGCATCAGTGTAGCTACAGCATTCTCAAGGTATGTTTGGTTCACAATGCATAAAAACAAATGGTAACTTTCCTTTAAGCAAGATATTGCACTACATAAATGAGCAACAGTAAAACATACAGACAGTCCCCATCTTATAGACAGTCCTCTGCCCACTGTGACCAGGCTTCAATTATCATCTCTAAGGTGTCTGTAATGAAGCTTTATTAATAATCCTTGTGCCCATGACAGTACATCATTTTAAAAATCCAATTGTCACAGGAACATTTTTTTTTCTGGAGTTAAAATTCTAAAATATACAGTCCCGACCTACGACATACAAATTCAACTTTAGTACAGACCTAAAAAACTTGCATGTAACCTGGGACTGCCTGAATAATCAAAAGCAATAAACATGTATTTTGATATGTTAGCAAACATATTAAGATTATACACCTAGTGTACATTATGAAGTACAACTAATGAACATATTATAAAGTATTAACCTTGAATGTTCTCCTAGTTTTAACCTCTTCCACAATAGATCATTTTGAAGCCCAGAGCTAGTGTACACTTTTAATTATAATTACCGTATATAATAACATAAAGAATAATTAAGTAATTAACATTTTTTTGTCTTTCTTACCTCTTTATGGATGTGGGGAATTCTGTCTCCAGTGACCTGCATGACACTGGATTTTTAATAACAGGCAGCTCCATGCCAGTGACTAAGATCCCACACAGACAATGCAAGGCCAGTTGAATGTTACAAGGTATGTAATGTTGTGTTCCACAATGATCACCCTAGCAACCAAAGAACAGTTTCTAAGTGTTGTAACAAGATCGCTCTCTACAGCCAGGAGTTGACTACTGATGCTTAATGACAAAGGCTAAAATGCACTTTTTCAGAATGCTGCAACCTTGCAATGTGCATGTCATGGAGCCTTGGCCCTTTTTATTTTTTTCACTTCCATTTTTCACTCCCCACCTTCAAAAATCTATAACTTTTTTATTTTTCCATATAAAGAGCTGTGTGATGGCTTATTTTTTGGGTAACAAATTGCACTTCAAAGTGACGGTATTTAATATTACATGCCGTGTACTGGGAAGCAGGAAAAAAATTCCAAATGCATTGATTTTTTTAATATTTTTCAATATGGCAAAAAAAGAGCCAATTTTCGACTTTGGCCACTATTTTCCGCTACAGGGTAAGATGGAGTGAAAAACCGTTATTATATTTTGATATTTTCGGACGGGGCGATACCTAATGTGTTTATGATTTTTACTGTTTATTTATATTTATATCAGTTCTAGGGAAAAGGGGGTGATTTGAATGTTTAGGTTTTTTTTAATATATTTTATTTTTCAGGCTCCCTAGGGTACATTAACCCTAGGTTGTCTGTACGATCCTATCATATACTGCCATACTACAGTATGGCGGTATATGTGGATTTTCCTCCCCATTCATTACAATGTGCTGTTATTGTAATGAATGAGTTAAAACGAAGTAGCCTCGGGTCTTCCGAAGACAACACGGAGAGTGGCAATCCGCATGGGCGCCGCCATCTTTTTGAAGCCTCCGGCACCATTGCCGGCGGCGATCGTCGGGAAAACACCCGCAATCGTTGCTAGTACCGATCGCAGGTGTTACCGGTAACCAGTGTTACCGGTTTGCTGCAATATGCAGCAATGACTTATTACTTAGACTATGGAGAGTGCTCGGCCCTTGAGCCCTCTCCATGCACCGGGACCCGGCTTGCGCCACACTAGTACGGTGCAAGTCGGGAAGGGGTTAAAGGGAAACTGTCAGCAGCTTTTATACTAGAGAACTAACCGTGCTGCTCAGATCCCAATTTTGAAGCAAGCAAGGACCTCAGATAGAATCTTGGATCTTGCGGCACACACTGTTGACTACTTATGTCACCTTTTTGTACTCCAAATCTGCCTTTCCCCCCCAAGATTCTCACATCAGACAAGCAGAACAGGATTCTCATTCTCCGAAGGCCTTTGTAAGTTTTAACCTTCAAGAAGCCATTTATAAACTCTTTCAGTGTTGGTATAAAGTCCATATGAAACTGCAACACCCTCACCGATGCAATGGCGAAGGAGTGTTTGCGAATACGTCCCCGTCCCCACAGCATGTCATCACATCACACAGGGGACATTGCAGTGGTAGATCCTGCCTGGCAAGGCAGGAGTTAAGTGTTTTGTATGATGCAAGATCTGTCGTCCAATCACTTGTATTGCATTCTGTCTAATGTAAGCTGAGATGTAATTGGAGGAGCAGCCACCACCTGACCAGGGGAGTTACAAAACCCCTGGCCAGGAAAGTTCTAGAGTTCAGTTCCAGTCAGACCTCAGGGTCTGCAGGACACTAGAGGAGAGCAGTCTCTCTCAGGAGAGAGAAGAGAACAGCTTAGTCTGAGCTCAGCTCAGATCAGAACAGCTAGAGACTAGTTTAGCTTAGCTCAGATGAGAAGAAGCAGACTGGGTTACCCCAGTCCAGACTCTATTCAGCCAGCATACCATACCAGAGCAGGAAGAGCCTACCCCTGCCTCTGAAGAGTGGAGCTAATAGATAAGAGTTAGTGAGGAAAGGGGTATCATCCTACCTTTAAGGGTGATACCTGAAGCACTCCAGGACAAGCTGAAGCTTCCTATTAGGACACAGCTACCTCCCAGCCTGCCCTCTGCATCCAGGCTGGCGATCTACCTCCTGTGGCTTCCTCCAACTGTATCTCAGCAATCCACCATTCTGTTAAAGGCACGTTGCTGCGGTTCCTGTCGGTTCCAATAAAGAACTGTAAGTTGTTTTTGTTCAACGTCTGCCTCCGTCTGGTCCCTGGTACTACGGCTGCCATCATCACAGGCACCCTGTCCACCACACAGAGACTCATACTCTAGACACCAAAGGGTTGCCCCAGGGAGATCCGCTATAGCAGCCTCTCCCTCATCATTTCTTGCCAACACCACCCTGCTGGAGACCTGCCAGGCTGTAGGACAGCCCTCCGGTTCCCCATACCAAGCACCGTGACACTAGCGTGCCTAGGCCGCAACCGCCAGCCACTCCGGTGGGGGGATGTTGCAAAACTATATGATTTCCTTCCATTTAAGGATCCTGCCTTCAGACATTGGGGGACATTTTAGAATGTGTTGGTCTTTAGACCAGTGCAGAGTAGAACTAGACAGTTCGCTGCTTCACCTGATGTATCACTGTGTCTGATTATAAATGATTAATACGTAGTATAAGACTGGTAAGTTGTACTTTTACACCTCCTATTAGTTAGTCTAGTTTGCTGCTCCGCATTATTGAATTTTCTGGTGCAGAGATTATTTCTGCTGCAGACACATCCTCTTATACAGAGTATATGCCCCTTTTTCAAAGAAGTTGGAAAACAGCCTAGAATTGGTCTGAAACCTTCGATAAATGTGGTGCATGGCATTTCGGGTGGCATAGACAGATTGATAAATGTCCTGCACTGTGTCCAGCATGATATGTGTGGAGACATAAAAAACTCTCCCTGAATTTTGATATCACCACTGCAGGGTTCTGCATTCCTTTACTGTGGTAGCAAACTAAAACCCTTACTTTGGCAATGTGGAAACTGAGCGTCAAAGCTGTCTGATTTAAGCTCATGTATTACAATGTTCAATTTGCATATTGTAATAAATGATCATAACGCAGCAGGTGCGTCCGCGACCAGGCCCGGCGATGGTCCCGTCAAAAGTGAGAAGGCAGATGCATGTCTATGTCCCGATTCGCGTTTTCCCGACGTGTTACCCGAATATTTCCGATTTGCGCCGATTGTACCTGAATTGCCCCGGGATTGTGGCGCACACGATGGGATTGTGTCACATCGGCGCCGGCATGCGCGCGACGGAAATCGGGGGGCGTGGCCGAACGAAAACCCGACGTATTCGGAAAAACCGCCGCATTTAAAAACCGAAAAAGTGTCGCTTGGGGAGCGCTTACCTTCACCTGGTCCGAGGTGGTGCATTCCGGCGCGATGAGATGACTTTCAGCGCAGCAGCGCCACCTGGTGGACGGCGGAAGAACTACATTCATAAATCCCGGCCGGACCCGAATCCAGAGCAGAGAACGCGCCGCTGGATCGCGACTGGACCGGGTAAGTAAATGACCCCCAGTGTGTGCGCGGCTAAGGTGCACGGATGGGCCTGCATCTGCTTGTACTGATGCCAGAGAGAAGAGTGAGAAGAAAAAAGATAAGAGAAAAGAAACCGTGGGATTGCTCGGTGAGTACAGAGTTTGTCGTTTTTGTTTCATTAAGGGAACGACTGCTGCCATTTCATTAAGGGGGCCTCTGCTGCCTTCTCATTAAGGGGAGAGGAGGGCGCGCAGACGAGGGCGCGCAGCTACGAGGAGCTGTGCACCGAAGATATCTGGTAGGAGGAACAAAGAAGCTACTGGGGCGTGGAGTAGCCACGCTGTGTAGCCTCAGCTCCGGCTACTCCATGCCCCCAGTAAAATTTACATATTAGGCAAATAAAAGTTATTAAAAAATTGCAGAAACGTGAGGATTAGACCTTAGATCCTATAGTTCCACCAACCTTTATAGGTAGATCCGTGGTGGTAGGTTCCATTTAAGGGGACTGCTGTGAGCAATTATTTAATAAGAGCTGCTGGAATAATGGAGGTTTCTGGACACTTCATAGAAGGTGTACAAGGAGTCTGGTTCTACGAGTATAATTCTGTGTATCATATATATGTGTTCTCAAGTGTAATGTGCGGGACAGGTGGCAGTAAGAGTTTAGGTATATGGAGGCCCCGATCCAAAGTTTGCACCAGGGCCCAGTAGATTTTGCTATGCCATTGTAAATGATGTATAAAATCTCCATATACTGCCATACCATAGTATGCATGCATATAGTAGAATCAATCACACAACCTAGGATTAAAGTATCCTCGGGCGTTCTGAAAAATAGTAAAAAAAATAAATTCAAATCACCCCCCTTTCCCAAGAGCTCATATAAATATAAATAAAACAGTAAAACTCATAAACATGTTAGGTATCGCCACGTCCAAAAATGTACAATCTATCAATAGTAAACATCTGTCTCGTCATCACTCTGCATTGACCCAACCTCTCATTAGATGTTATGTGAACAGAGAAGTTCTCCACAGGTTATTTTAGTGGTGAAAGTGTCAGGTGGTAGTGGATCCTCTGTACCACTGCGGACGATGACGTAAGCCGATACCTGGGACTAAGTGGCACCTGGTTTTCACCAGAGCCCGCCGCAAAGCAGGTTGGACTTGTTGCAGCGTGGTACCACCACGTTGTTCCACAGGTGCGACTTTGTTCACGGTGGCAGCCAAGGCGTAGTACAGAATCGTCAGGCAAACTCGTGGTCGGGGACAGGCAGAAGGTCGAGACAGGCAGCATGGGATCGGAGTCTGGAACGTAGCAATAGGTCAAGACAGAATCGGAATCAAGGTCACAATGGGAAATTAGGATAATCGCAGAGGTCTTGGAATACAGCTTTCTCTCAGGCATGGAAGGACAAAGATCCGGCAGGGGACATAGGAAGGGGCTGGAATTAAAAATGGCAAGCAGCTGGCCAGTGCCAATCAGCGGTATGCTGGGCCTTTAAATTTTATAGAGCTGGTGCGTGTGCCCCACAGCGCAGGCATTGCTGGGTTTGCCGCTGGAATTGAGAGAGGCGAATACAAGTTATTTAAATCTGATGGAAATAATTTGTGTCCGTTGACAAACTGGGATAAGACAGTCATGGTTTGGGTTATGTTTTCTGCAGCAGGAGTTGGACCTTTCAACAGCCGGAAATTTATATGCAGGACAGTGCCCCTTGACACACAGAAAAAACGATAAAGCAGTTGATTGAAACAGAACACATTGAAGCAATCAAATGGCCAGCCCAGAGTCCTGATCTAAACCTAATAGAAAACCTCGGGAAAAAACTTGGCGACAAAGTTATGGCCAAGAAATCCACAGCAGTCTACGGAAGAGACTGGAAGAAGAGTGGACCAAAATCACATCAGAGAAGTGTCAGAGACTAGTGTTGTTCTGTGGCATCACAGGACTGGTATGCTTGAACTCATTTAAAGCAAAGGCACTGATTGGGGACTGTTGTAAACTTCAGAAAATTTTGTTATAATCTTTCTCTGTGCTACAGCCATTGCTGTTCACTAATTAAGATCATCACGGTTTTTGCAAAATAAACATATCACCTTTCATGTTGATATACTTTGGTAATTTTGTAAAACAATGTTTGGAAAGAGCCCTCTCCATACCCAGTGGGTGTTTGCTGCTTATTGCATACGCTAGCTCCAATCACGGGTGTTTACACTGCCATCGCTTGAGGCAAAATTGTCCATCTTGGTGAACATCAGCAATCCCAGTAACGTCATCGGGAAGTGCTGATCAGGTCACATGACAGCCTTGGGTCATACAAGGCTGTCTGAATTTAAACTCTTTCATTACAACGTGCGATTTGCACATTGAAAAGAATGATGAGGAAAATCCCCACACTCTGTACTATGGCAGTATATATTAGGATCAATCAGACAACCTGGGGTTAAAGTACCCTAGGGAGTCTGAAAAATAGTTAAAAAAAATTAAATTAACAAAACCTAAAAATTCTAATCACCCCCCTTTCTCTATAACTGATATAAATAAACTGTAAAAATCATAAACTTGTTAGGTATTGCCGCATCCCAAAATGTCCATTCTATCAAAATGTAGTAAGGTCTTTTCCCCACGTTTAACCCCGTAACAGAAAATACCTCCCAAATTTAAAAATGGCACTTTTTTGCCATTTTGAAAACATACAAAATTCAATTAAAAGTTATCAAAAGGCGGTACAGTCCTTAAAATGGTAGCATTGAAAATATCATAAAAAGTTGCAAAAAAATGAAATAGTGGAAGGCAAGGCCGCTGCTGGACATGTTATTAGTGAAAGGCAAGGCCGCTGCCGGACATGTTATTAGTGGAAGGCAAGGCCGCTGCCGGACATGTTATTAGTGGAAGGCAAGGCCGCTGCTGGACATGTTATTAGTGGAAGGCAAGGCCGCTGCTGGACATGTTATTAGTGGAAGGCAAGGCCGCTGCTGGACATGTTATTAGTGGAAAGCAAGGCCGCTGCTGGACATGTTATTAGTGGAAAGCAAGGCCGCTGCTGGACATGTTATTAGTGAAAGGCAAGGCCGCTGCTGGACATGTTATTAGTGAAAGGCAAGGCCGCTGCCGGACATGTTATTAGTGGAAGGCAAGGCCGCTGCCGGACATGTTATTAGTGGAAGGCAAGGCCGCTGCCGGACATGTTATTAGTGGAAGGCAAGGCCGCTGCTGGACATGTTATTAGTGGAAAGCAAGGCCGCTGCTGGACATGTTATTAGTGAAAGGCAAGGCCGCTGCTGGACATGTTATTAGTGGAAGGCAAGGCCGCTGCTGGACATGTTATTAGTGGAAGGCAAGGCCGCTGCTGGACATGTTATTAGTGGAAGGCAAGGCCGCTGCTGGACATGTTATTAGTGGAAGGCAAGGCCGCTGCTGGACATGTTATTAGTGGAAGGCAAGGCCGCTGCTGGACATGTTATTAGTGGAAGGCAAGGCCGCTGCTGGACATGTTATTAGTGGAAGGCAAGGCCGCTGCTGGACATGTTATTAGTGGAAGGCAAGGCCGCTGCTGGACATGTTATTAGTGAAGTGGCAGGAGTGCTGAATTATTTGATGACTATTCCAGGATTATTATCAAGGCAGTAAAGGCACAAGGGCATGAAGCATTTTATTGTTTAGGTTTACCATCATCTGCACCTGAGGTGGTCATACACTTACAAGTCTGTATGGGGTTATAAACATAAAAGTTTTACCTCTCCTTTTGGGGTCATTTGAAGCCATACATACTGCCTGCTCCCTTCTGCACCTACACACATTGCTCATGTGAGAATTGCAACTATATGCAGCACCCTTTTATATATATATATATATCTTCACTAACTCAACCTCTTGAGCTGAAATGCTGCAAGAGCAAATAAAAGGTCATGTGCTGCCTCTATCTCCAATACTGTTAGCAATACTATTTAGGTCTTAATGCATCCATATCATAGCACAGTTTGTAAGTGGGTTATATATCTATGAATGTTATTTTATAAACCATTAGATCAGAATTAGAAGTGATCTATACATATAAACATGTAAATAGGCTCTACGGGAAGAGAAAAATTAGGTAAAAGATTCCTAAACGTTACTAATCCACATGGGCCCCGTTCACATCAGGCATTTGAATTGTGTTCGGAAATGCAATTCAAGCAGAGTAGGGAGGATGCGTTTTCACCTAAACTCGTTTGTCTGGGAATAAGAAACACTTGTTTTGCATCAATTACTGGCAAAACAGGTGGCCCTTGTTCCCAAATACAAGTGTTTTGGTCTAAGTACATCTCTGTGGCAAGTTGTCATTTTGGGTCTGTTGCCACTAAAGTAGACTTCTAAAATGCTGCTGAGCGATTTCACCAAATTTTTCCAATAGTTCTCTAAAATGTAAGACCACTATATTTCTGACTTGATACAAATTTAGACTTCTTCATTTTATGGCATCTAGCAAATCGTTAGAAAGGTTGTTTGGTGAAAGAATTTCTTTATAAAGTTTATCATTAATGCAACTGTTTCAACAAATAAAATATTTATTCCTCGAGATTGTTAATCTAGTAAAAAAGACAAGAGTACAATATTTATAAATATTCTATGTATAAATCGGTCCGTATATACAGAATCTCAAATTACATTACAAAATCTGTTGACAAAATATCATATTACATAAATACAATTTGTATAATGAAATTACAAAATGTGTTGATTAAATAACAGTTCACATATATACATATCTACGAAATGCAATAAGCTATACAAACAGTATTGAGGTAATTAAAGGGTTAATGAGATGCTCCTTGACATTTGCAGTAGTTCTCACATGACAGCACATGTCCATGGTTTACAGTAATATTGTTGAAGATATCCACAAAGGAAAGAAGAGTTTTCAGAGAAATTCAATGCTTCAAAAGTAAATACAACCATTTCTGCAAATAACTGCCAACATTTGTATACTGTAAAGTTATACAATTCTCCTATATACTTACATCAGATAACAACCTATTCATGGTTATGGGATGGGCACATGGGTGCCGCAGTCATGTCCTTGCTCATATATGGTTTATATTAATCTGGAGCTGCTTTAAAGTGTCATATTAAAAAAAAATAATAATAAATGTGACAGTTTCTCAAATAAGATTTTCATTAGGGAATACTTTATAACAGTAAAACGTCCAAATATAATGCAGTGTAAATGCACCCTGACCATGCTGGATCTGCAGGCGATCTACTGTTCTCATTTTCTGCAGATATGCTTGTAGCTCCCAGTGTCACCAGCACTTTATTATTAAAAGCATAACGTAAAATAACTGCAGGTCCATATAGCTGTAGCATTTTTTTTCCATTTAAACATATCAGATTTGAAGATTTAGACATTTTATGCAATGTTGAGTTTTCATGCCACCCCTATGAATAACACAGTGAATCAAGAGTATGCACTTATATGATAGTTGTAAGATGTGAACTGCATATCGTCATAGCCTCTAGTTACCTTCAAAACGTAATACTTAAATAAAGAGAAATAATTTATAGTTTGAGTAATCAACACCATCCTTCTGATTTATCATTGAAGATAGTCTACATAGGTAGGAATGGGCTTTCAGTTCTTTGAACTTACCTCCTGATAGACTATGCAGGTAACTTTTATTCCACTGGGCCAGATTCCATTCAATAGAACAACTTTTGCACAGAGGATAAACATACAAATAACAAAAATCTTACGAAACAAGAATTTCTCATTGTGAGAAAACAAACATATTTACAGAGTTTTATAATCTACACACATCCTTTGGCTTTGAGACATTCACTACTGCACAGACACAAGCTATGAAATACCTGAGCATGTGAAATACTAAATGGTTTCTCTTTATCTGCTGAAGGAGAGCAGTCAATCTGTTAAAAGTATTTTAGTTTGTGCAACTCCACCAACCAAATGAAGAACATCCCCTTCAAAAAAGGTGAAATACACAATTTCTTTATCTTCTCACTTTGGATATTATTTGCTATGGAATCCTGTTAATCTTGCCATTACATGGGATAAAAGTACAATTTGGAAGGAACGGTCTTCTTTAATCCTTTATCTGTTTATTCAACCAAGATTGAGACTTTACTGTACGACATATCTGGGTCTGATCCACAAGTCTTGTCTTCTGAATACAAATGGGAATTTTTTTCTGGTTAATGATGAAGCTTCAAGTATCTTGAGATCTGTGGATGAAACCAACATTATGCCACTTTACAAAAAAACTACAAGGCTAATTGATATACAAAAAATAAAAGGAAGCTTAATCAAAAAGGGCAAAACATTAACAAATACAGTCCATAATGATCTAATGTATGCACACAAGCCACACACTGTATATAAAAATCATGCATTTCTTTTTATATGCAAATATAATGTAAAATAAATAACTTAAAATGGGTTCAGGGAAATACAAAGTTAGCTGTGGGATCAAAGTCAAGTTACATAAATATTATTATGTCTTATGCAGTTTACTGACATGTTAATGATTCATTTACATTTGGTTTTCATTAGTATGAGTCTTTGGGGCACATCTACCTTTGTTTTGTCCTGGCCTTTTCTTTTTTTGTGACATTTTGTGACCCAAGTGCACTTTTAAGACTAAGCAACCTTCCTTCAGATTGTATTGAAATAGAAAGAGAGTGTATGGGGCACAGCTTATTTAGTTTGGTCTTATAGCGGGAATGAAAGGGGTTTGTCTAACCCTTTTGGCCAATTCTTCTTATGGAAAATATCGCCTGTAAGTAAATGCAAGTGGTGGTGCTCAAATTCTGACTAGCACAGGACAGAGTATTCAAACTTCAGAGGAAGAAAAGGAAGAAGATTTGGCACTCACCACGTAATAACATATATCTTCTTTTATTTCTTACATCGTAGACATCGTAAACAGGTACCACACAGACAGGGGAAGGGACGTGACAGCACGGGAACGCGAGTTAGGGACGACTCGTTTCGCGCATTAGCGCTTCATCTTGCCTTCATCTTGCAAGATGAAGCGCTAATGCGCGAAACGAGTCGTCCCTAACTAGCGCTCCCGCGCTGTCACGTCCCTTCCCCTGTCTGTGTGGTACCTGTTTACGATGTCTACGATGTAAGAAATAAAAGAAGATATATGTTATTACGTGGTGAGTGCCAAATCTTCTTCCTTTTCTTCCTCTGAAACCTTCCTTCAGAGTTTTTTGGTGCTATCATTCCCTAGACAGGTCAGTGTTAGAATCATGAGGGTGTGTGAGGACTCTCTAAGCAGACACCTCATTATATGATTTGTAAAACACCATGGAATTTGATGGAGCTATATAAATAAAGATTATTATTACTCTGTTTCAGAAAGGAGAGAGATCAGAGATTATGAGATCCATGAGAAGATATAAAGAACAATGACACCTGCATACTTCTGCTTTCCGACAGGAAGTGCCTGTGTCTGAGCTGGTCTTGTAATATAAGGAGGTAGAGGGAGGAGGCAGAGAGAGAGAGCACTGCAGTGTGCAGACACGAGAACCTATTCATGAGAAGAATCTGAACATAGCCAGAAGATTTACGGTTGTATCCAGGGACAACCAAAATTGTAAACACCAGGACTAAAAGAAACAGGTTGGAATTATATCTGTGAATAACAGTGAATTAGAGAATTTGTTTTTTTGTTATCCTGAGTATATTTAAGAGTCTTGTCTTTGTTTAAAGGAACACATACTCATAAATCCAGGCACAGCGACCTAGGTAATCTTCTTATATGTGTTATCCATGGCCTCCTCCCTCCCTCTGTGGGTGTTACAAAAACCCCTTCATGCTGCAGCTTCACAGGCTGTTACAATGTTAAGGAGTGCTTTCCTCTCCTACTGTGTGCAATGGGGATAGGGAGACAGTCTGAAAGCCTTTGCCGGAAAGAGGGGCTTTGGGAACATCCCCAGGAGCCCATCAGGATCATTAGCATCATTTAAAAAGTTGCTTTTAGACGCAACGAGGCCATGGATAAAAAACATAAAAAGATCCACAGTCAGTCACAGTGCCTGGATCTATGAGCAAGTGTTCCTGATTTTTTTTTTAAGCTTGATTTTGATAGTAGATTTCCTTCAACTCAGATGTATTAAAAAGTAAAAACTGCTAAGACACATCTGACCAGCAGAAAAGCAGAAGAAAAATAAAGTAGGCACACAGCCTATAAGATTCATTTACCCCGTTGTGTAGCAATGCTTATTTAGGAAACATAAATGAATTAATCTACAACAGCAAGACTGCAACTGCCCATGACCATGACCATGACATAGCGTGTCTGTGTTCCTTTCAGTCTAGTAATCTTGACTGTTAGTTTACAGTCACAGTCTCTTGCTGAACAACGCAATAATGGAATAATCAGTCTTATTGTTTGTGCCCATTAGTAGCTTTACACATATAATCTATACCTATAGATATAAAGTAGAAAATGCAGCAAAAACTAAAAATGTATATTATGCTGATAGCTCTTCTCTGAAATCCCTTCTAAAACATATTTACAGGCATGGGCACTTCCTTCAACAGGGAGACTGAGGCTGCTACCTGCTGTGGATCCCTGGTCAAAAGATCAGATTTGATGCTAATAACGATCTGCCAAATCCTAGTGAAATGTGCAGGTTATAAAAACTTTATTCTTTCTTACCAAGTCATATTCTCTTCATCCCTTGGCTATAAGCCTGCACAAAATTATATCTATCATAGAATGTTGATCAAAAACTGATATATATGGCACAATTAGTTCAGCCTGTAAATTGACATGCGAGCTGTATTCTTTTAAGTCACTTCTGTAGTGGATTTTCATTATGATTTTGAAAATCTGTAATAAATCTGCAACTTATGAGTATCTTTCCATTGCTTTTTTATGCAGATCTTCATGAGGTTTCCCTAAAAGAAGTTCGGCATTGGATGCAGTTGGCCTTAAATGAACAATCCTGTACAGATCGATCCCAAAGAATTCAAAGAAAACTATAGAAATATGTATTATTGCTCAATGAATCATAAGTGAAACTTTTAAATAAAATTTCACATTTTCTTGGTAAAGATTAAAACAAACACAAAGCAGCAATATGTATACATGTTTAGAAGACATACTAACCCTTGAGCTCCATCTCCCTTAGGCCAAGCTCCCAAGATGTTGAGTTGATTCTCCAGCTCCATAATACGCAAGCCAATATACCCTGATGAGAAGAGCAGTACTAAAACCCTTGACAAAAAAAGAAAAAGAAAGGGGGTTATTCTTTTACACTGTAAGAACAAGAGTGGCATCACAAGACCAACATAAAGGACTACTTAAATAACTCACAGCAGCATATAGATAACAAGGAGTATATTGACAGCTCTATGATCTGCCCATTGTGTGTGGTTGTTGTCAGAAGTCATCTTTTCTTCACAAACGTCCCCTATTTTGAAGGGAAAGAAAAGAAACAAACACTCTCAATGAAACAAAAACATAATTTTTAAAAAAAAATATTCTCCAAATATTTAAACTGAGAAAGTTCTCTGCTTCATGTACTCTACCTTCGTGCAGAAAGTGTACTTGAGACTGAGGCACTATGCTCCACATTTGGTGGCAATGCCCTTTCCTCCTAAAAGTCCACAGTGGTGGCTGTAAGGTTACTGGTACTTCTAGAAAGTTGCTGGTACCCCTATTCTGAACAAGCTGGTGGTTGTGCACCTGTCTATGATTCCAAGCTCTAGAACGCTTTTTATTGCACCAATGTTAGGTTTCTCCTGACTCCTGTACTTTTCCATAATTGTAAGTTTCCTGACCCTCCACATTCTGAGTGGTTCCAGGAGGTCATACATCTACAACATATGGAAGAGTTGACTGCCAACCTTGAGCATACTCTAGTTTTCTATTGTAGGAGGACAGCTTGGCTTGCTGTCCGCTCATCCACAAGTATAGGTTGGGCACCTGCCCTATGGGGTGGGATTATTGCTCCCGGTGTTCCACTCCATTCTTCTTCTTTAGTCCCCTTTCTATGTTTTGATTTTCCATTAGTTCTTATCTTAGGCATCTACTGTAACCCTGAACTGAGGAGCTACATCTTCCACATACTTTACAGAGCCTTTGTTGTTATTGTGGCCTGCAAGTGGCATGGTCTTTCCCATTTTTTTGCCAATACACCAGTCTGTACTGGATCTGGTTAGCATGTTGATTGTTTTAAATAATACTGTCTTGCCATTTGATAATATCCTGTCTATTTCACCTATCTGGTATACTTTATTTGAACGGAAAGTATTTAGACCCCTGTAAATTCCCCCCTCTATGTTTCTTTGCAGCCAATTGGCGAGATCAAAAAAGTTATGTTTTTGCTTATTAATGTAGACTCTACATTACAAAAAAAAACGGAAATATCACATGGTCATAACTATTTAGACACTTTGCTATCATACTCTTATTAAACTCATATGCAGTCCTTTTCCTTCTGATCCTCCTTGAAATGGTTCTACTCCTGAATTGGAGTCCAGCTGTGTTTAATTAAACTGATTGGACCTGTTTATATAAGACTTCAAAGCTCACATTACATGTTGGAGAACATGAGAATCATGAGGTCTAAGGAATTTCACAAGGAACTCAGAGACTGAATTGTGGAAAGTCACATATCTGTCAAAGTTATAAAAGAATGCTTGCAGCACGCAAGGTTCTTAGAAGCACATTGCCCTCCATAATCCTTAAATGGCAGAAGTTTGAGACTACAACAACTATTTCTTAAACTGACTGTCAAGCCACAATAAGCAATCATGGGAGAAGAACCTTGGTGAGAGAGGTAAAGAAGATCATAATGGCTGAGCTCCAGAGTTGCAGAAGGGCGAAAGTTCCACAAAGTCAACTATCACTGCAGCCCTACAGCAGTTAGGGCTTTATGTCAGAGTGTGCCGATGGAATCCTCTCCTCAGTGTAAGACATATGATAGCCTGCGTACAGAGTGCAAAAAAAACCAAGCAAAAATAAATTAAGGACTCCCGGACCGTAGGGCTGAAGGTTCACCTTCCAACAAGCCAATAACTCTGAAGCACACAGCTAAAATAACATAGCAGTGGCTTCAGAACAACTCTGTGACCATTCCTGACTGGCCCATCCAGAGCCCTGACCTAAATCCAACTGAGCATCTCTGAGGAGACTTGAAAATGGCATCCACCAACTTTCACCATCCAACCTGAGAGAACTGGAGAATATCTGCAAGGAAGAATAGCAAAGGATCCCCAAATCCTGATGTGAAAACTTGTTGCATCATTCCCAAGATGACTCATGGCTGTAATAGCTCAAAAGGAACTTACTCAATACTGACCAAAGGGGCTGAATACTTATGACCATATTATATTTCTACATTTTAGTTTGTTTCTGGCAAGATGGGGTGCAGAGTCCATGTTAAAGAGCAAAAAAAACAACTTTTTTGATCTTACCAATTGGATGCAATGAAATAAAGAGTGAAAAATTTAAAGTGGTTTGAATACTTTCCAAACCCAATGTAGAATTTTGTGTATATAATATATACGTGTGTGTGTGTGTGATATATATATATATATATATATATATATATATATATATATATTTTGTGCACACAGCCATGTGCAGAGATGGGCTGTAAAGAGTGGAAAGTTTGCAGCCTGTAACGGCCAAGTGGACATAGGAGCAGAGTGGCCGTCTGGCTTTCACGGTGCAGAGAGACAAAGGTCCTCAATGCACCGCGACTGTACACAATAGACCTCAACAGGGACCACGAGGTAGCCACAATTTGTGCAGTTAGCTCACAGTACCCAAAATAAGGTAGTGTGCAAGTAGCCTAAAGAGGGGTTATTTTTGAAGGGAGGGGGAATTTCACTTACCATTTAGATAATTTTCTTGTGCTTTTCCATCTACTTCACTGTTACTAGATCGTATTCCGTTTTGACCCAAAAATATGTCATCTGTTGAAAATGCGTAGTTGAAATTAGTTTCTCTTCCTCTGCTATTCCAATATTTTAGCCAAATTCTGAGGCAACATATGGTCCATGTTTATATTTCCCACAGTGAATCAAAATTGTGTAAGCTATGAAAAATGACTAATAATTTCCCAAATAAAAATAGTTACAAATGATGTCCTATATAAGAATTACAATACTAGAATGTCAATGATGATGCAGGCATATATTAGCACTATATTTGTGTTGCAGCAAGTGTTATACTGATAGCAGCAGTGTATAAAACTGTATTTAAATAAGTAAATAAGTAAGCGATAGCATGGCTTTATCCTTATATAATCATAGCTAAATTGTGGCAAAGAGAAGCCACAAAACTGGTACCTGTGAAGAAATCAATTAATCAATGGTCCACAATCATACCAAGGTATGTGTTATAAGATTAGATGATAGATAAACATTAAATCTACTCATACATGCAAGATAGTGTTCAAATAAACCATGACAACCGACAACTACTGTATTTTTCACAACTAACTCATAACAATGTATGTTTGGTATGGCAAACAAAGAATGTCATTTCAATAGCTGAGATAAGCAGCTGTTGTATAACATGGTTTCTAGGAGAGAGGCAAATTGAGGTACAGTATAGGCACATATAACATAGATATATAAAATAAAAGTTTGTATGGCAAGCTTAGAGTCTTATCAAGACAACCCTTTCCCTTTGCCCTATCCAAGCATATGTGAGTTTAAGAGTGAGGAGAACACTCCTCTGCAAGCCAGAATTCTAAGTATCGTTGTATTGTAAGCTGCATACATGCATTGCATTATTAAAAAAGGGAACTGTCAGGTTCCCGTTAAGTTGTAAAACAACATTACTAGTTTAATTTCTGCCAGCAACATGTGTTAAACAGTTGGAAAAGTTTTGATAAATGCATCCAATACTATTTGTTATAGTGAGCTTTGAGTCCACTATTAGAACAGCACATGATAATCTAGATATAGTAAAATTTTGTATTTGGTCACATTTCTTCAAAGCCCATATCAACATTGTCCCAGATTAAATAAAAATTTTTTTATGAAAATGAAAATGTTACAACATACTGAATACTTACCTTGAAGGCTATGGTATAAGGGTTCAACAAATACACTAACTAGATTAAGTCTACCAATGAAATCTTTGAGTTTGAACAGCGTCAACAGTGATAAATATTTCTACTCCTCTTTTACTCACCTACTTCTTTGGAAAAGGTATCTGTACTATCTGATTCATGTGGTGTCTGTTCTAGGTCAGAATGGCTGGAATTCTGCAAGAAGATGCAGGTGAAGATGAAGGTATCAATATTAAGCGTTAAAACTTCAGTTGGCAGAATTTTAGGAGGTGTTAACCAATCAGTTATTCTCTTCCATTTGCTTTGAAAACCTTACCAGGATTTTGCTGCTCTGTTCAGAACTTGGTTCTACCGAAGCTGCTGATGGAGTGTTGCAGGTGCTTCCATCCTTTACAAAAAATAAGCAGAGTAATGCCAATAAATTATACAGTAACAGTATAAACCAAATTATGTAATGCATGTCATTTCGAGATGCAGCAAAGTAAGATAATACAATTATATAAGGCAACCTTGTACAAAAGAAACATTCTTATGTGTCTGTATTTGTGAGGCATCATGGCCTTACTTCTGGTTGTCTGCCTTTCGATTTCATGCAATATGAACCAAACATACCTTGAGAATACTGTAGCTACACTGATGGAGAAGCATATCTGGTTTAATCCCTGAGCTGAGTGGTTTTGCTGAAAAAACTATTATAACAATAATTGGGGGCTGCCATATATAAACAGATTACACAAGAGGTCTGCACTGTCCAGACAGGAGTAATCAACGCGAGCTGGATCGCTTATATACAGCAGTTATTATGGGATAGTGCACCAATGGGATAGTGCACCAATTATCACAACACAGTGATAACATCATTCTCTTGAGCAGTGGATTACTAGGCAGATCCAGGCAAATGAGCAAAAGAGCCTCATTATCATAATTGTATAATTGTTTTGTTCAGCAAAACCACTCAGCTCAGGGATTAAACAAGAAATACTCTGCATCAATGTAGCTACAGCATTCCCAAGGTATGTTTGATTCATAATGCATGAAATCAAATTGTAGATTTTCTTTACGACTCATCAAGTTATACATTGTTTTCTATATGGACAGGAGGTCATTTTCTCTTTTCATTCCTACAAGACTCAAGTGGATGTTCTTATTGTTGTGACATAGCTAAGGAACATCAAACTCCAATCCAGCTACTAGCAGGAAAATTCCTGCCTTCACAATATAAATTATATACACACATATATATATATTTTGTGGCCGGCTATACCTTCCCACATGTGCAGTGTGTAAGGGGCCAAATATATACAGATATATTTGTATTAGGCCCCTTACACTTTGCACATGTGGGGATGTATGGCCGGCCACAAGCTTAAATGTCCTTATAGACTGTTATGGCACCCAGCAGCGGAATCGTGCCATACACAGAGAAAAAAATAGAACATGCTGTATCTCTCCCCTTATGTATGGACGTGCAAGCACACGGCGGAGTAAAAGTAGCCTTATTTAGGTTTTAAACGGACCATGTGAAAAATATGTTGGAATGGTGCTTTAAATGTATTTAGCGTGGTTATTATTTTTCATCTCCCTTTCTTGTTCATTTCACTTTATCAGCCTAATCTAGGTTATTGTATTGTACTATAATGTTAATAATAGGAGGTAGAACTGCCATTTTACTTTCGTTTTTCAAGTTTTTAACTATTGAAAATACTGTAATTAAAAATATTTTAATTGTAATGTAAAGATTGAAATATTGTGCTTCTTTCACAAGGCAGTTGCAATGAAGTTAGAAAATGTGCAAATACTAACCTGAAGATTAGTACACACAGAGCGTACTGCGTGGTAGCACATCTCCCTGTTACGAAGAGACCCAAACAAGAACTGTAGGGAACAATGAAAACCTATTAAAGTATATGACTGTTGATAGTAAGCGATAAAAATGTTTTTTGGGGGGTAAAGTTAGAAAATTAATCATGATCAGGTTGATATACAATAAAATACAACATTAAATTGGAGGCTATTGTACACCCAGTGTAGATTTACGGTTTGGAGTCAAATGGGGCTCACCTGCTGCGTGCAGAAAAACTCAGCGCCCCCCCCCCCCCCCCATCAAAAGGCTTAGAGTTCTTGATGAATCTGCTAAACGGCGTGGTTGCTGGGAAAAAGCTATGCCAGATCCCTTCTGGTGTAGTCTTGCATAAAAACCTGCAAATGCCCTCTCTGCCAGCCACCGAGCCTTCTATTTGTAAAATTTTCTCAACAAAGATTTACAAGAGGTAGACAATAGCTCTGAACCAATCATAACCAATAATTTCACAGGTTGGAAAACTTTACCCTCCATATTAATAATACACATAAAATTGTATTTTATTACACTCACCTTGTCCCCATCAGTGGTCCGAACACTTAGTGCATTGGGCACCAGTAAAGCTGTATTTGCTTTCTTGACAATTATGACTGAATTGACAGGAATCAAGACCTGTGTACAAAATAAATATGACCTCATTAATCATGTATATTTACAAAAAAGTGAAGAAGGTACAACACAAAAGTTATTGACTCAAGTATAAGCCCAGGGAGGGATGGAGAAGTAAAATTTGTTACGCACAAAATAAGCACTCACACAGCTCTGTACGGGGAAAAATGAAAAGTTATGGATTTTTGAAGGTGGAGAGCAAGAAATGAGCGAAAAAAACCTGCGTCCTTAAGGGGTTAATAATTATCGGATGAAAGTTATGTTTTATACATTCTTCAACTATTTGTAAATATTTGTTTTCTGCTAGTTTCCTTATTTGTTTGTAGTGATTTCCACTGAAAATGCCACGGGGTTCACCAAATAGTAGTGTTTTACATATTGTCATAGTTGTGAATCCTTTAGCCTGGACATTTGTATTGTTTTGTTTAATTATAGGGTAAACCTGAAATTCTTCTGAATCCCATTCTAAACTGCTCGCTACGTCTGTGTGGGAGTGGAGTTTATTTGTGCCAAATAGAAATAGTGGAGAAAAAAATTATTTAGTCAGCCACCAATTGTGAAAGTTCTTCCAATTAAAAAGATGAGAGGCCTGTAATTGACATTATAGGTAGACCTCAACTTTGAGAGACAAAATGTGAAAACAAATCCAGAAAAATAACATGATATAATTTTTAATTAATTTATTTGCATATTATGGTGGAAAATTATGTTTAAAGTCATGTTTTGGGGCTGCTGCAAAGCTTTTCTATGGGGTTGAGATCTGGAGACTGGCTAGGCCACTCCAGGACCTTGAAATGCTTCTTACTAAGCCGCTCCTTCGTTGCCCTGGCAGTGTGCTTGGGATCTTTGTTATGCTGAAAGACCCAGCTACGTTTCATTTTCAGTGCCCTTTCTGATGGAAGGAGGTTTGCACCTAAAATTTCACGATACAGGGCCCCATTCATTCTTTCATGTACACAAATCAGTCGTCCTGGTTCCCTTGCAGAGAAACAGCCCCTGGTCATGATGATGTTGCCATCCCCTTGCTTCACAGTAGGTATGGTGTTCTTTGGATGCAACTCAGGATTCACTCTCCTCCAATCACGATGAGTTGTGTTTCTACCAAACAATTTGGTACTTTGGTTTCATCTGACCATATGACAATCTCCCAGTACTCTTCTGGTGCATTCAAATGCTCTCTAGCAAACTTCAGACGGGCCCGGATATGTACTACCTTTAAAGGAAATATAGCATTTGCTTTTATGCATTATGAAGCAAACATACCTTCAGAATGCTGTAGCTACACTGATGCTGAAGAATTTCTTGTTTAGTCCCCGTGCCGAGTGGTTTTGCTGAAAAAAAAACTATCATAACATTATGATAATGAAGCCCTGTCGCTTCTGTGCTGGGGCTCTGCACTTCTCCTCTCACATTAAGTATACACTGCTCAAGAAAATGAAGTCATCACGGTTGTGCCTGACAGGCATAAGTAATCAATCACTGCACCTCCCACAGCTGCTGTGTATGAGTGATCCAGCTCAGGTTGATTAGTCCTGTCTGGACAGTTCAGGAAGCTCTGTGCAACATGCAGGCTGAAGGCAATCCAGCTTTCCCAAGATCCAGAATGTTGTAATTGTTTTTTCAGCAAAACTACTCAGCTCAGGGATTAAACAAGATATGTTTCTGCATCAGGGTAGCTACAGCATTCTCAAGGTATGTTCGATTCCTAATCCATGAAATCAGATGTTCGATTTCCTTTAAGCAGGGGGACACGTCTGGCACTGCAGGATCCAAATCCCTGGAGGCGTAGTGTGTTAGTGACTATAGCCTTCGTTACGTTGGTCCCAGTTTTTTGTTGGTCATTGACTGGGTCCCCTGTGTGGTTCTGGATTTTTTGTTCACCGTGCTTGTGATCATTTTGACTTCATGAGGTGAAAACTTCATGGAGCCCGATCGAGGGAGATTATCAGTGCTCTTGTATGTCATCCTTTTTCTAATTATTGCTCCTACAAAGCGGCTGCCTATTGCAGATTCAGTCTTCCCAGCCTGGTGAAGGTCTACAATTTTGTTTTCGGCGTCCTTTGGTCTTCACCATAGTGGAGTTTGGAATATCAGTGAGGTTGTGGACAGGTGTATTTTATACTGATAACAATTTCAAACAGGAGCGACTACTACAGGTAATGAGTGGAAGACAGAGGAGCCTTTTAAATAAGAAGTTACAGGTCTATGAGAGCCAGAAATCGTGCTTGTTTGTAGGTGACCCAATACTTAGTTTACACCATAATATGCAAATGAATTATTTAAAAATCAGAAAATGTGAATTTGATTTGTCTCTCATAGTTGAGGTCTATTACATGATTTAAATTACAAGCTTTTCTCTTTATCCTTTTTATCTTCTTTATCTTTTGAAGTGGGAAAACTTACACAACCAATTGCTAACTAAATACTCCCCCCCCACACACACTGTGTATCAATTGAAGCAGAGACACCGTACAGGTGCAAATCAAACACCTTTAAGGGGGCATTGTAATTGGGAGGTAGCTGGGGATAAAGGGGCATTATAAAAGGGTTCCATGTAATAAAAATTTTGCATGCAGCCAATCCCTGGGAACAAAAATGGTTTAATACCACTCTCCTAGACCACTAAGAAGAGAGGGTATACTATCTGTATGACACATACAGGAAGCACAACAGATTTTCAGTAGGTCTGATGTACAAGAAACTTTTTGAGCACTGAACTGTAGTTTGTTTTGCTATTATGTATTCATGTACTGTTGCATTGTATGTATGTATTACTTACACTAGTCTATGTTCTGTAAACATACTATACAGACTTAGGCTACATTAGTAGCCGCGGGCATACATCGGCGCTGGGGAGAGGAGGAGGGGGGAGAGGGCCGTTCACCCCCTCCCCTCTCCATAGAGTAACATCAGGCCCGGCGCCGTATTGCGTTGAATGATAGGAGATATGGAGATGTCCTATCTTTCTACAGGCTACGGAAGGGTGCCGCACTGTATTGCTCCCGTACAGTGCTGCAAGGCAATTGCAGTTTATGGGGGACGTATATATGTCGCCCGTATATACGTCCCCCATACTTTCGTGTGAATGTAGCCTTAGGGGATATACACACAGCCGTATGCTGTAGGCATACTGCTGTGCGCTGGAGAGGATGAGGTGATCCCCTCCATAGAGAAAAGCGGCACACGGCTCACACACACAGGGAAAGATAGAGCATGCCCTATCTTTTCCCTGTGTACGGAGCTGATCGGTGCCACACATGTGGCACCGTACTGCCGCCATTGCCGTATATGCGGCCGCATAGACATCCCCACAGACTTCCATCTAAAGCAACTTTCTTGTAAATGTTTGCAAAAACTAAATTAGGAAAACATTCTAAGTATTGTATAAAAAATAGTAACACTTTTACATACACAGACTATGGGGCAGATTTACTATGGACCTTGCGCCAGTTCTATGTGCAAACTGCTTGCACGTGTACTGAAGATGTGCCCTTGCCACATATGTGTCGCGGCCGCACTATTCTTTACACAACACAGATTTAATCATTGAGATGGGCACCACATTTATCATACAAAGGCCGACATAAGTGTGTTGCACGCCCCATGTTAAAAAAAAGTTGGTGTACTCTGTTGGGGCAGTGAAGGAAGCGCCAGATTCATGAAGAACAAGCGCCACCATTCATGATTCTGGTGCCCTCTGCATACGGCACATGCATAGTGCAGTCTGCACTGTTTTAGTAAATGTGCCCCTATATGTACATGATTGTGGAATCCTTTGTTTCTAATTTCAGTTCACAGTAAAATATCTTCATGAAAATCATATGCAATTATAGCCTCATTTGGGAGCAGTGTACCACAACTACTTTCATCATCCTAAAACACCAAAACCCACCTTAATTTCCTTGCGAAGCATGCTGCAAAAAAATCCTAGGTGGTTATGCGAGATATAGAGCCGTCCTTGGTACAAGACCTCTCTTTGAAGGGCACAAGTAAAACCTGGGGATGTACAGCAGAAAATTTACTTTACCGAATTCAAATAAAAAAGTTAGATAAAATCATCTTCACATTAAAGGAAATCTACCATCAAAGCAGTATTTTCTACAGCTTTCATATGTCCTAATTAACATAAGTAGGCTCTTGAACAAAACAGTGGATTCTGCAGCCCGGTACACAAGAGTGGGAAGTATTTGCGGCCAGTGAAACTGCACACATTGGGGCACATTTACTAAGGGCCTTGAGACAGTTTTCTGTCGGACTTTGCACATTCTTTCTAGTTTAAACTGCTTGCACAGGTATTTAAGAAGTGTCCGAGACACAATTTTGGCGTACTATGCACTAGTCTTTACGCATCACAAATTTATGCGTTCCAGCGCTCAGTCGGACTGTGCCCCAGATTTAATATGTAAAGTCCAACAGAATTGTGTCTCACAGCCCATGTTAAAGGTGCAAAAAAAAAAAAAAAAGTGGTACTCTCTGTCGGAGCAGTGCAGGGGGCTCCAGACTCATGAAGAACATTCGCCAGAAATCATGAATCTGGTGCCCTCTGCACTATACACAGGCAAACTACATATACTGCAGTTTGCACTGTTCTTAGTAAATGTGTCCCATTGCATTCAGGTAGAGTTAAAAAGTAAACAAAGTACCATTACAAAAACTAGGTATAATAGACTTACTATCCTTTAACTCTTCATCTTCAGAAACTTCCCGAAATATCTTGTGGAATGTAAGATTATGTTTCGGTAGCTGTAAAAGTTACAGTGAATGCATTAAAAAAAGACCGCAAGAGGGATAGATATTCAAATAAATTATCCAATTTAATGCCTTACATTGCTAGTGATAGAACGGCGCCGGTCTCCTGTAGGATCATTGTCTGTTGTCCTCACAGATGAAGGCTGGTCATAAGTTTTTGATCTGAAAGGAAAATTATGACACCATTGAATCCAGTGTGAAAAAAGCGAGTAGAACTAGAGATTACTGCGGGAAAGGACAGAGAGGAACTAGAGCAGATGTACTTCATACATCTCTTTTTATATATGAGGAAACACACAAATATAAGGGGTTTAAATCAGATCCTTTTATTTTTGTCAGATAAACGACAAATGGGAAAGGGCTATGAATATCTTCAGATGACAATATAACGGTAAGAAATATTTGTGAATGCATTAGCATGCAATATATGAAGAAAAAAAGATTTTACCCTACTAAAAATATGTTTTACAAATGTGCACATATTTGTTTGATAACCCACAATAATATCTACATGAGTTGGTTGCAGATCTTACATGTAAGATCCGGGCATGTACCATCATATGTTACAACATTTTTAGAATTCAAGTTTGCATCATGTACATATAGCCTTATGTTAAGAAGATTATAACACTGGTTGAATTCTGTGGTGAATGGATCATTTATTCTAGATTATTCCAGAGCATATGACAGCTTTCTCTTTGTAAACAAGTTTCATTTGTCTGTCTCTGTCTAACAGACCAAGTGAAGGCACACCCTTGCCTCAAACTGCCTGCCTGGTAAGTGACAGGTTTTTCTGTCATTCTCTGTGGGAAGGGTAAAGAGGAATGTAGGAAGAGAATGTGAACACCTGACCAAAGACTATATTTGAAAGTATGTTCACAATCATCTCTCCAGATATACTTCTTGCACTGTCCTTAACCCTTTAAATTAAGGCTGTGCTGATAGTACAGCAGTCTGGAGTATGAGGCCACATTCATATGCGTTTTTGATGCATTCCAAAGGCTTCAGCCTTTATCACATGCTGAGGTTACATTGCGCTTTAGCAAATGCACAGTTGAAGCTGTTTTGACAGGTGTCAAAAATGCAACAAAAAAACTGAATGCACAGTGTGAACACGGCCTATAGCTGCTTACCCAAACACAGATGAACATGTTGACATGTACGTCACTCGGTCAGTTGTAACATTACTTTTTGTTTTATTTCTGCATGCTCTCACCTTATCAAGCTTCCAACCTTCTCGGCTTTCTCACCATCGACCTGAAGAGGTTCTTCAAGACTAAATGACTTAATCTCTGAAAGCCGTTTTTTGCCCTTCTTTATTTTCACAGAGCTCAGTGAAGAATCTGGAGAAATACTAAACATAACATGAAAAAAAAAATTAATTAATTATACTGGAATACCTACATACACACAAATGACAGTCAACAAGAAGATTAAAAAGTAACCATCTCACAATAGCAACTGAAATGTGGAAACTCTCAAACTGATTCTGATGTGGTGTTGTTTATTGGGAGTCAGGAAATGCACAGCAGATCTCTTTACTTTTTTTATGCACAATGCGGGTGTGTTCACACGTACCGCTAGCGCTGCATTTACAATCGCAACACTAGTGTATATGGGGGGGGGGTTATGGCTGTCTTCGGCCCCAATGCACGTGCGTTTCTATGGAAACGCATGCAATGGGTAACCAGAACCCAGTGTCTTGCATTAAAACAATGCAAGACACTGGGTTCTGGTTACAGGTAGAATGCGTTTCCATAAAAATTAATATGTGATAGGGCCGATGCAGGTCCCCCGTATCCTAGCGTTGTGTTTGTAGACGCAGCACCATGGCTGCTTTTGGCCTGATCGTATATATGAGAGTCTACGAAAAAATATACATGAGAAAGAAGGAGAACCATGTGTTTTGCATGTAAGCAATACAACACCTGATGCTCGTACCAATTGCATACATGTCAGTGGAAACGCATCTGCGATGGGGCCAAGCCTCTCCCTGCAGTCTACAGATACTATAACATTTCAAAATGGAAAACAACCAAAACTATCCATTAAAAGAGTAAAATATTATTGTTAGACTAATCTGTTTTGTTTAAGAAAACATATCCATAGAACATAATGCACATACATGATCAAAATGAGCTCCGATTTCTATCGTAACTAACCCAATAAAAACCAAGCTGTCAAAGGGAACAAAGCTAGTCTGTGCCCATATGAATTATGTTAGAAGACACCTGTCAGTCTGGCGTGTTACCATACTACTATAGGTATGGTGTGTTACCATAGTACTATAGGTATGGTGTGTTATACATGGTAAGGGGGTACTCATTCCCCAATATATGTGAAGTAATAGTGTTAATATGATAAAGAACATGATATATGAACCATTTTATATGGTTTTGTGTTCCTTAGCCTCAAGTTTGTGTAAGGCAAACTTAAATCACAAGATGAAATCGTACTGGTGTGTACCAGTGTGCCCAATTTAATGTTAATAAAACTTCCAAAGATGATTTCCATTAAGTCTGTAGATCCATCGGGGGCTTCTGGCAGGTAGGGGGGAATTGTACATTACCCTAATTTAGCTGTAAGTATGGCAAACAATGCACAAGTATTGCCACAGAGAAAACCGTCTCATGACTCACATACTCCATAAGGCTTCCTGTACTATGTGCACATGACATGACCCAATCCATCCATTTACCAACGATTTCCTGTTATGTGGGCACTAAATCCACAATGGTGGGCAAGGCTGTGAGAAACATATGGAACACACAGATCTATAGCCCTGACACCTCGGAGCAGATGGATAACTTTCTATGGGATAAACTCCATAGGCTGGATACGGATAAGCCGGTGATCTCCTTATATGTGGGGAAGACGTTTTACAACTCCAGATCCTGCCTCATACCTTATGGGCAACGTGGCACTCTCTCGTCCTGCCCTGCCGATGAGCTTCATGCTTGGCACAGCGACACAATCTCCCTATACAGTCTTCATAAACTTTACCAAGTCGTGAAGTAATCACGGGAGCCCGTCATCTTCTTCCACAGGATGCCTGTCCCATATGACAAGACGAGCGTCCCTCCCCCTCAGCTCATACCGGCGGGAACGCCTTCACACACCACGGTGACGTTACGGAGGCTGTCCCTGCCGTGTACACATACACACTGTACAGGAAGCTGCCCGTCAGTCAGTCAGGCCCTGCTCTTACTTTACCAGCTGCAATGTCATATGACATGAGAAAAGTGAAAGGAGTTAAGGGGCTGATGATAATTTTTTTATTATTACCGCCTAATTTTCATGAGTGTTAAAGTACTGTAAATAGCAAGATGGAGAGTGGCACCTGAGAGCTGATAACTGGAAGTTTCGGTGTAATGTGTGAACAATGGCACATTCATTATGGTGGATGCACTGAGGTCTGTCTGCCCTAAGTTTCTGAAGTAAAATAGAAAAGATACACACATTCCTAAATAAATATGACACTCAAAAGGGAGAAATTGGTGTCAAAAAGCCACAAATTTATTTGTACATACATGTACAAAAAGATATTGGGGCACATTTACTAAAGTCCGTGCACCGGTTTTCTGCTGGACATTGCACATTTGCTGCCGCACTATTCTACACGCTACATAAATTTCATCACTGAAATGGGCGTTCCGTTGCACATTCGGACTGTGCGCCCCCTTTAACATGCATGGTGTGTGCACATTTTACATACAGAAGTGTGTCACCCCATGTTAAAGGTGCACTAAAAAAAGTTGGCATGCTGTCAGGTCATGATTCATGTGAGATTCATAACTAATGGACACCACAATTCATGAATCTGGCGCCCTCTGCACACTTCACAGAGTTTGAACTGTTTTTATTAAATGTGGGCACCTATGTCTTGCATTTAAACACTAGACACGGTGTGCTGGTTACTGATTGCATGCGTTTTATTCCGTTTCTATACGGCACATGTGAACACACCCCTTTTAAGGCTTGTATGTGTTGAAAAAGTCTCAACTGCAACAAAAAAAAAAATCTTAAAACAGAGTACAACACAAACAGACAATGAGACCTTGGAAAACTTATCCTTGGAAACAGAAAATGGTGTTTGGATCTTATACTTGTATTTAGAGCTTTTGCTCCAGTTTGTGTCATGGCTGTGTTAACATCGCGTTTTCTATGCGTTTTGTAAATTCAAATGTTAACAGTAATGTAATTAAGCAAATCACCTCTCCTCCCATGGCTTGTGTCCATGTGGATTTGTGACATTTGCAACAAAATGTCTCAAAAAGAAGCCAAAATTTGTGCCTGCCAGGATAGGAAAAACTGAACATGTATTACATGTAAAAAGACATGATCATACATAAGGCGCAAAAAAGAGCTGCCAAATGTCTCAGAAATTCACCACAAAGAGACAAAACTATGATATGTGTGCCCCATTGTGTAAATTTTTTTACAGTGTCTTGTGTTACATTCATGACATGTGCCCAGAGTGACATCATCACAGGTCCTTTAGCCTCATCATAGCAATATGTACACCATGTATGTGATTACATTAAATCACAGCAACCTCCATGGAAAATGGAGAGGAGTAGAAGTCCAAGGAGCCTGTTGTGACTTCATGTGATCAGATACATGCATGAGGTACAGTTTGCTATTGTTAACCCCTTCCCGACGCGCACCGTACTAGTAAAAAGATGGCCGCCATCTTGCCGCGGATCGCCGCTCCCCGATGACGTCAAGGGGAGCGGTGATCCGTTGCCATGACAGCATCGGGTCTCACGAAGGTCCGATGCTGTCTCGTTTTAACCCATTGTTAAACGGCACATTGTAATCACATTGTAATCAGCACATTGTAATGAATGAGGAGTAAAATCCCCATATACTGCCATATTGCAGTATGGCAGTATATGGCAGGATCGATCAGACAACCTAGGGTTAAAGTACTCTAGGGAGTCTGAAAAGTAAAAGTAAAAAAAAGTTTAAAAAAAAAATATATATTAAAAAAACCTAAAAATTCAAATCACCCCCCTTTCCCTAGAACTGATATTAATATTAATAAACAGTAAAAATCATAAACACATTAGGTACCGCCGCGTCCGAAAATGTCCAATCTATCAAAATATAAAAACGGTTACGGCCGGCGTTGACCTCCGAGACGGGAAATGGCGCCCAAATGTCCGAAATGCGACTTTTACACCTTTTTACATCACATAAAACATGAAATAAAAAATTATCAAAATGTCGCACAGACCTCAAAATGGTAGCAATGAAAACGTCGCCTCATTACGCAAAAAATGACACCTCACACAGCTCCGTGCTAGGGATAATGTACCCTAGATGGTCTAAGAAATAGTGGGAAAAAAAAGTTTAAAAAATAAAAAAAAATTATAAAATATTAAAAGTTTAAATCACCCCCCTTTCCCTAGAACTGATATAAAACATAATAAACAGTAAAAATCACATAAACACATTATCATAAACACAATTATAAACACATTAGGTACCGCCGCGTCCGAAAATGTCCAATCTATCAAAATATAATAACGGTACAAATGTGGTATCCCTGTCATCGTAGCAACCCAACGTAGCAACCCAGAAGTATTGCAGTATATGGTAGGAGCGATTTGACCATCTAGGGTTAATGTACCCTAGATCAGTGATGGCGAACCTTTTAGAGGCCGAGTGCCCAAACTACAACAAAGACCCGCTTATTTATCGCAAAGTGCCAACACAGAAATTTAATTTGTGATTTACACTCCCTTCTCTGTCACAGTTTTCATTGATACCAGCACCTGAGGACACCAATACAGCAGAACATAGTCCCAGGTAGCACTGTCACTTTAAAATAGCTCTGTGCACAGCAAGTCCTGGGCTGTCTGGGACTGCAGGAAGATACCTGGAGTCATCTCTGGTGATGGCCTGAGTGCCCACAGAAAGGGCTCTGAGTGCCACCTCTGGCACCAGTGCCATAGGTTAGCCATCACTGCCCTAGATGGTCTAAGAAATAGTGGGGAAAAAAAAAGTTTAAAAAATAAAAAAAATTAATAAAATATTAAAAGTTCAAATCACCCCCCTTTCCCTAGAACTGATATAAAACATAATAAACAGTAAAAATCACAAACACATTAGGTATCGCCGCGTCCCAAAATGCCCGATCTATCAAAATATAAAAACGGTTACGGCCGGTGGTGACCTCCGAGACGGGAAATGGCGCCCAAATGTCCGAAATGCGACTTTTACACCTTTTTACATCACATAAAACATGAAATAAAAAATTATCAAAATGTCGCACAGACCTCAAAATGGTAGCAATGAAAACGTTGCCTCATTACGCAAAAAATGACACCTCACACAGCTCCGTGCGCCAAAGTATGAAAAAGTTATTAGCGTCAGAAGATGGCAAAAAAAATTTTTCTTGTTGGTACACATTTGTTTAATTTTTGAAAATGTATTAAAACACAATAAAACCTGTATAAATTTGGTATCACCGCGATCGCACCGAACCAAAGAATAAAGTAGGCGTGTTATTTGGAGCGCACAGTCAAAGTAAAAAAAACTGAGCCCACAAGAACGTGACGCATGTGCGGTTTTTTTTTTCAATTTTTCCACATTTGGAATTTTTTTTCAGCTTCGCAGTTATGGATTTTTGAAGTTGGAGAGCGAGAAATGAGCGGAAAAACCCTGCGTCCTTAAGGGGTTAAGGAGAGGCTTATAGTACAATCACACACAAGTTTTGTTATTTAATTGCATGTTAATAAATATTTATATAGTGTCATCATATTGCAAAATGCTTCACAGATCATGGGGTACATATACAAAATCATATCTAATTCTGTTTGTGGAAAAACCAAACAGTGCTTTTTTTCTCACTTTATGTACCATACATCAAAGAAGGTGACAACTGAAATCCATCAGTGTACATCACCCATGAGCAGCAAACCATGCCATAAGAAAAAAGTATACTGTATAACTTTTGTGTCATGATATAAATAATACTGTGGTAACTGTATGTTACCACTGATAAATACTCTGTCCCCGGGCATGAGTTTAGTTGAAGAACCTGACTGACTGACAGGATTTCGCTGGTTTATACCAGCTTGACGTCCCTAGTTAGCAGAAGCATATAAACAGACGCCACAGTCATGAAAGACCTGCTGAGGCCAAACAGATAATCCTCCTTATCTGTCCCAGGCTGAGTGCAAGGAAACAATGAAAGTTCATGTCTATGCAGGTATACCAACCATTAGGCCTATTGTAAGAATTCGGCAGCAGAGAAAGTATACTTAAAGGGAACTAGAATGGGTGGTAGGTGTATGGGACGTGAGGATAGCCCTATTTAGAGCTAATCCTCACATCCCTGCTATCTTTTTAAAACTTTAATACCCTAATATGTTAATTTTCTTAAGCGGCTACTGGGGCGTGGAATAGCTGCGACATGTAGCCTCATCTTCGGCTACTTCACGCCCCAGTAGCCTCCCTGACATCTTCGCCGCGCAGCTATGAGGAGCTGCGCGGCGAAGATGTCAGGGAGGCTACTCGTCCGAGAAGCCAAAGTTCTGCACCGAAGATGTCAGGGTAGGAGGAGAAAAGAGGCTACTGGGATTAGCTCTAAAAAGGGCTATCCTCAGGTCCCATACATCCACCTACCACCCGTTCTACCTTTATAGGTAGAATCGTGGTGGTAGGTTCCCTTTAAGTGTTGCTCCCTGTTGCACTACTGGAGTCCATGGTGTAGACAAATACACTGGGAGACCATTGAAATATGTTGCTGATGTAGCACAGACTTTTACATGGTTTATTTGTATAACCCTGTTTTCGAAAAATTTGCTTTACTTTTGTTTATACATGAAAGATACAGAAAGATTTGTACTGGACAATATAATTACAGAAATTAAAAATTGTAAATTCTCCCTACACACTTTGTGAATAGGGTGCTATCATATCAAGTTCATAACCAGTTATCAACTATTTAATGGGTAAGTGATAACTTTGAGATCAGTGGGACTTCTAGTAGTTGAACCAACACTTATTTTACAGTTATCAAATATCCAGTGGAATATTAATCCAATACCTCTTCTCCCAAAGCCATTATGATATTTTGCATACTTCATTCTAAATTTGACATCTTGTACAAGAATAATGTGACAAGCTATTTCCAGTATGTAATCCCATAATCCCAGTATTTCTAATCATATAAATCAATGGGGAAAGATATGCAAGAGAGGGGAGTCACGCTGCTGCTTTGAACAGTAAAGCAATAATCGACGAATGGAACCTTAATCTTCCCAGAAATTTGTAAGTTGTGTTGAGATTCCTCTTTGATATACTAAAAAATATTTTTGTACCTGCAATTTGCAAACAGCAAATACTGTATATACTTGAGTATAAGCCGACCCAAGTATAAGCCGAAGCCCCTAATTTTACCACAAAAACCTGGGAAAACCTATAGACTCGAGTATAAGCCGAGGGTAGGAAATGCATTGGTCACAGTCTCCCCATTATACAGCCTGCCGGGCCCTGCCCCATAGTATATAGCCAGCACCTGCCCCCCAGTATATTTGCCTGCCAGCCCATATCCCCCAGTATATAGCCAGCCCCCTGCCCCAGTATATAGCCAGCCCCCCGCCCCAGTATACAGCCAGCAGCGGGGGAAGCCAGAAAGGTGAGGTTTCTGGCTCGGGTATAAGCCGAGTTTGGCTTTTCAGCACATTTTTTATGCTGAAAAACTAGGCTTATACTCGATTATATGTTATGTTTTCTGCTCATTTCTTTTTGGTAAAATATCAGTTGTTCACGTAAAAACATATAACATGTTTTAAAATATGTAAATTGCATAGTAAACGAACTAGAGAATTCTTCCTGATTTTCCTAACATGTTCTCCTGTTTTTGACAATAGCTGTCATTCATGTTTTTTTCTTCACTAAATGTTTTCGCTGCTTTTGGGAATACATGCAAATTCTGGGAGCTCTAAGTAGTCATAGCAGTCATGGTGGTCAATATGTCTTTTTAGCCAAGGGAAGGATCAATGACAAACTCTTTAGATGCCTATGACAAGGCAATTAAAAGGTTCATCTACCCAACGTAAGTTCCCCATTATAAAAAAAATAGTGACCAATTTTTCATCTATTAACTGTATGGCATCTGTGATTTGGTACCTGCATGTTATGTGAAAACTGGGAACCCTACCAATATTACAGTTATCCCTATTTCTGTCTAGACAGGGTAAATATAAATAGGCATGAAACCCATGGCTAAAACTTCACACTTTAAAGAGCTGTTCTAGAAATAAAATTATATTTACATATAGGTGAAATATACAGATGGATGCTAGATGGATAGAGAGAGATAGGTAGATAGAAAGATAAGAGCATACAGGATAAGAGTTGATGTGTTACTCATTTAGGTTTGAAATTACATCTCTGTTTATAGTACATGTCAAGGAGATGCTTAGTAATAATCCAGATAAAATGGCTCACATCCTATAATAGGATTTAATCACCTACAGTTAGACATTGAGAAAAAAAGATTACTCCACTTGCTATCACTTGGTAAACAATACAATTGAAAGCAAATATCCAGAGCATTCTGTACTAAAATTAAAATATTTTTTTTATTATGTCAGAGTAAAATACACTTAGTAAATGTACTTTTCTACCACAAATTCCAAAACTAGTACACATAACTAGACAAAGGAGTTGTCATTTAACCTGTGAAATTCTACCTTCTATCTTCTTCATTACATGTATTCAGGAACTTCTCTATCTACCACTGGACATCCACTAAAAAGTGAATGGCATATGGCTCTTGTCAGATGAGACCAAGATTTAACATTTTGACCTAAATTCCAAACTATGGAATATGTGGGGGAAAGCCAACACTGAATACACAATCTCAACTGTGAAGCATGGTGACAGCACTATGCTGTGGGGATGCTTTTAGCAGGGACTGGGACACTGGTCAGATTGGATGGTAAAATGAATGTCTCTAAATACAGGACAATACTGGAAGAAAACCTGTTAGAGACCACAAAAGAGACTGCAACATAGGTTCAACTTCTGTCAGTACAATGACTCTTAAAGGGGTTTTCCAACTAATTCAAGTTAGGCCCTATACACAGGCGCTCAGCAATTTCCGTAGGCTCCATTAAGATGTATGGAGTAGAACGGTCAACTTGAATTTGTGGGATAACCCCTTTAAAGGACATCTACCATCAGTTTATTAATGGTAAATGTGTCCTGTTAAGAGATTCCTAAGGAACGTTGTTCCGCAATCGCAGAAATAGAGTTATAAAAGTTAGAGTTATAACTCTATATTTTATAACTCTTTTATAACACTATATTTTCATGTTCGCATGATACAGAGTTATAATAAAAGAAGTCCTGAAGAACGATGTACCTCAGGAACTTCTTAATAGGCCACATCTATCATCATTAAACTGATGGTAGATGTCCTTTAAAGGAAACCTACCACTTGTAGTGGCAGGTTTCCGATGGCAATACCGAGCACCAGCTCAGGGTGAGCTGGTGCCGGAGCTTATTTTAGTCAGTGTTTTAAACCGCGGTATCGCGGTTTAAAACACTTTTTAAACTTTATAGCCGGCGCAGGCAGGTACGCGCTCGGCGCTTACCGTGCGCGCGGCTACATAGGAAGTGAATGAGAGCCGCGTGCATGGTAAGCGCCGAGCGCGTACCTGCCTGCGCCGGCTATAAAGTTTAAAAAGTGTTTTAAACCGCGATACCGCGGTTTAAAACACTAACTAAAATAAGCTCCGGCACCAGCTCACCCTGAGCTGGTGCTCGGTATTGCCATCGGAAACCTGCCACTACAAGTGGTAGGTTTCCTTTAAAGGAAATCTACCATCAAAATAAAGCATGATAATCCAGAGACATATAGATTCAGGCACAATGAATGTGGTAATCTTCTTATATTTGTTATCCATTTCCTTCTAAAATCATCTTTTAAAATGATGTTAATGATCTGGCTTTACAGACTGTTACACTGCCTTACCCTTCCCTGATGCTTCCTCAGCACCTGTGCAGTAATCTAATTTTAGATTGATAGAATAAAAGTTATTTTCTAGGTAAGTAAATGCATTATGAATGTAATTATATTTGTACGGTGTAATATCTTTAAGATAATCATCTAAAATTGCAGTGAAAAGTGGCCTTTGCATAATATATGGTGGAATTATGGATTCCACCAAAGGTAAAGTAAATCTTAAAAAGGTGGTCTTTAAGAAATGTTTACTGTAAAATCATATAGTAAGTCATTTGAGTTTCTATGTTTTAGTGTGTATATGTGTGAAGTTACATAAGGTATTCAGTTAATGCAGCTTTCTCTCACTGCAATAACAACAAATTCCTTTTAGTCTGGAATCTGGAACATTGTAAACTTGATTCAACTATGCTCTACTCCTGTACCTCCAAGTAACAAGAAAGGTGAGACACATAGCTATGATGGAGCATGTTGAAGGCCTAGTGTCCTTTGTACAGACAACATGTATTGTCTTTATGAGACTGTTACATAAATACAACATTAAAACTCTTTTAACCCCTGTGCAGAGAAAATACACTTACGTAAAGGAAGATTGAATTAATCAATACCTGAATCGAATGCTTTGTCATAAAAAATTAAAAATTTTATTAATTAAAAAAGGTAGTAAAAAATATTACTTTATTCTAAGGACTTTATTTTCTGATGGTATTCTTCCTGCTTTTTGGATATAGAATTTTGTAGAAAACTATGGGGCCAGTCATTTTGATAAATTGCTTTTAAAGGGAACCTGTCACCAGGAATGTGATTTTTAGCTGGTGTCAGATTCCAGTAGCCTATGCTACTGACTTCTGACTTCTCTCTCACCAACACAGTCTATGCTAGTGCTGGGGGAAAATGGTTAGATGGTTGGAAGATTTTTTTAAAGAAGGGGGTGTCAAAAAGACAGAGGGATACAAATGGGGGTACAGTTCTTCATAGTGGTTAACAAGGAAAGTAGGTAGGTGATCAAGAATACAGCTTGACCAAGGAAATCTGTAGGTATTAGGGATGATAAAGGTCTAGCATGGCAGAAGAGATAGAGTAAGTACAGTTCATAGGAACAAAAGGATAGGGAAAGCCATATAAAAACATCATCTGCACTATTGCAAAAACTAAAAAATGTGGAACTGGAAGTCTAAATGTTGTAGGGGGAATATGTTGTAGTGGGTATAAGTGAGACATGGCTGGACAATAGCAAAGAATCGGCTGTTAATATAGACGGTTACAGTATTTTAAGAAATTAAAATTAAAAAACGTGTATATGTTACATTGTGCTTCAATCCCATCCTGACTGTTGATATCAGTGAGGAAAATGAGAATGTGAGGAAATAAAATTTTTAAAATATTACTAGGGCTTTGTAACCAGTTTCAAATGGTTATAATGGTGGAAGCAGAATAACTACTTTTACATCAAATAGATGCATGCTCAAATCACAGCGAAGTACTGATCATGGGGCACGTAAACTACCCAGATATAGATTGGAGGTAACGCACCTGTAGGTTCTACTAAGGCAGCAGTTTTTTGACAATAAAAAAGACAGTTACCCATCACATCTATTCCAGGAATCAATTTCTAGACCTTATCTTACACAACAGACCTGACAAGATATTAAAAGCACAGATTGAGGGTCATCCGGGTAATAGTGACCACAACATTATTCTTTCTGAATTATCCTTGAAAAATACTAGTTTAGTCTTCTGCACTTCAGGAGGGCAAATTTTCAGCCTTCTCTACTACACCTAGAGAGGCTATAGATATTGTATATCTAGTATTTTCGAAGACATTTGATCACATAAAGAGTTGGTAGTAAAAATGAGACTGAAGGGACTAGAGGAAAATCTGTGTATTTAGGTTAGAAATTGACTTGGTGAAAGAAAATAGGTTCGTCATTTATGGTACATTCTCAAATTGAGTTGTAGTTACATGTGGAGTGCCACAGATATCAGTATTGGCCCCTCTAATTTAAGATATTTTATTTACACAATGCAGTTTCAATATTTGATGATGATACTTAGCTCTGTAAAGTAATTAGTACAGAGGAGGTACTACAATATTACTGAGGGATTTGTGGAAGCTGGGGGTCCGGACAGAGAAATGGCCAATGAATTTTAATATTGATAAATGTAAGGTTTTGCACTTTGGTCAAGGAAATAAAAAGTACAATTTGTTATATTGAAAATAGTGAATTACTTGGTAAAACTGCAGCAGAAAAAGACTATTGTATTTGTGGACAATAAACTTAATTTTAGTGACTAGTGCCATTAAGAGATGCATAAAAACTCATGGTTTTGACCATGGTTTTTACTCATTGGTTAGACCATATTGCATTGTTTTGGCACCATTGTTTAAAAGAGACATAGGTTAACTGGAATTGCCTTTCTCTGGATGAACAACATTATAGGGTGGAGCTCATGTCTTATTTAGGATAGAATAAGGATCTAGTGCAACTATACACTATTTCTGTGACCCCATGTATTCATCAGAATTTAGTACACATGTAGTAAGTGATATAAAGCAACCTTTCAAAACACCTACTTTGTTTTATGTACAGATAACCATAAAATGGATGTTTTGATTGTTACTGGTCAGCTTTGGACTTTGTTCACAGATACAATGTGTACAAAAGCAGTTTATACAAAATACACACAGCCTGGAGAGTATTCACTGTGGTGAAATTGACCAGCATGTATTTTCTGATCAAACTTTGCCTCATTGTTGGCTATCAGTATATTACTCTAGTAAGTAATACTGCAATATGAGGGAAACTACAAATCTATGGAATAACTATAGGACTCTAAGAAGTGACTTGCCCATTTAAATTGTAAGATGAATTGTAAAAGGATGTAACTAGATAAAGAATGTGTAAAGTTCTGGGTAGAAATGTCAAAGTCGCAAGTTTGGTTGAATTCTTGGAGACAGTAAGAACATATAAAGGATATTCACTTTCATATAGGATATACAGTACAAGGTTAATATAAAACAGTAACAGTTATATAACAAGGTGTTTCCTAGCATTTCAATACATGCCCAATTTTTTCATGGATCCTCACATTTACAATGGTCTGTCAACTTTTTGACTAAATGAGTACCATAAGTGGTATTTGTTCAGAAGCAAAAATTCAAAATACTAAGCAAAATCCTTTCATTTGAAAGTGGTCTTCTGCAAAGCTTTGCACTTCTTCCATGTTTTGGGCACTCAGGTTCCCTTGTAAACACTGTGGGAAAATACTAACTTCCATGTGTTACTGATCTGATTCAATTGCCCTCTGATAATTTTGTAAGTGCTTTCCAAAGCAGTATACAACACAGATGATGAAATATATAAAACATACACTTAGAAGATGTCCTGAGTTGCACTGTATATAAAATAACTTTCTATGGCAACAGTAAGCTGCAACAATCTAATCACCTGACTTAATGGCCAGATACTATTCAATGTACCAGCTGAGATACAGAATTAATAACATAACAAAAGAAGCCTTTTTGATTTCTATTACTCACTATTTGAAAAAACAACAACTCTGGCCACATAATGGCTAGCAGTAGTATCCTTCTGGATACATTTCATATCTTGTACCTCTACATGATTTTTTATGCTGTATGTGTGTATCTGCTGTATGAGTATTTATGTATATTTTGTATGAGTGTATATGGTGGGTATGTTTATATGTATATAATCTGTATGTATGTGTTTATGCTGTATGTATTTGCAATATGGAGGGTATTTATCAGGGCTTTTGCACCCTTCTGTGGGGCATGGAGGGTCATTAAAGTGGGGCGCATCTCGCCGTGGGGTTGGCCCACATGTCCCTTACCCAGTGCCCATGCACTTTCTGCTGCCGGTGAACTCTTATATGTGAAAATTCTCTGGCTCCATTTAATTCTGTATTTACCGTATTTTTCGCCCTATAAGGCGCACCGGACTATAAGGCGCATTAGTCCGATGCACCTTATATATGTAATAATTCCATATATAAGGCGCATCGGACTATAAGGCGCGGGGTCCGGGGACGTGGCGGAGGTCCGGGGGCGGAGCGGAGACCCGACGGGACGCGACGCCGAGACGCGACGGGGAACGCGGGGAAGGTGAGCGGGGAAGGTGAGGGGGAGGAGGGCAGCGGACCATACTTACATAGGTCCCCGCTACCGGAGACAGCAGATCTCCAGCGGGAACTGCAGACCACGCGGCAGAAGTTGTTCGTGCCGCGTGGTCTGCAGTTCCCGCTGGAGATTTGCTGTCTCCGGTCTGCCCAGCGCCATACATAGGGCGCACCGGACTATAAGGCGCACTTTGGATTTCCACGGAAATCCAAGGCTTTTAAGTGCGACTTATAGTCTGGAAAATACGGTATACTGTATGTTTTAGTATATGATGTATGTATACTATATGTATGTATATAATGTGTATGTACTATACAGTATGTGTGGAAATTTCATGTGGATATATGGTATGTGTGTTTAAATGTATGAATGTGTATATACTGTATGTCTTAGAGTATAAATGTATATATGATTGCATAAATGTGTGTATATAAGTGTATATGAGTATATAAAAGTGATTGTATGAGTTTAGAACTTTACTTGTGTGTATATAATATAAATGTGTGTACATGAGTGCGTAAATGATTGCGATTGTATAAAAGTGTCTGTATGCATATATTTTTTTAAGGCAGATTTTTATTAATAAAGTGTGTCTGTAAATAAAGATCTATTTGTATAACTTTAATTTGTAAGCTATATTTTTACCGAATTTACAGCTATATTTTTCTCTCACCAAAAAAATATGTACCTTCATGATCAACGAGGAACACACAGAAAGAGCAGCGTGGTTTAGAAGTTACTTACTCAGCAAAAACAGATGACAAATTCTTGTCTTGTGGTTGCAGTGGAGTGTCCATGGAGAATTCTTTACTTGACTCTTGAATTAACAAGACTTTCCTCTAAATTTTATATATCCCTTTTCCCTTAACTGTGTTTTTCTTTTTACCTGTAGCCCTTTTAACATACTTTTCCTCCTTGATTCAGCTCCACTCTTTCTTCCTCTTTGACTCACAGTGTCAGCAGCAGGGCCAAAGTCCAGAGCTCGTAGTTCACTCCCCTTCTCTAGTCCATTATTAGTCTTATATGAACCCATTACGTTAGCAGAAAAAAATGAATATCATAATAACGATAAGACAAGCTCAAAAGCTGCAAGAAAGTTATAGTCCTGACCTTGATCTCCTGACCTATACTCTTTAGAAAATTTGGTAAAACGTTATAGTGATCAGTAGAGCCAGCGGAGGCAACTTAACACCGAATTCTGGCTAAGAGGGAAAATGCTTTCTCAGTATTTTGTATGAATGTTCATTGTTAACGCCTTTATGAAAGTAGTTGTACTACTTTTACATTTATCTAATAATCAAGTGTATTAATAGTGTAAATAATATGTTACAATGGATAAGGCTAGGGAAACAAACACTTTCGCCACTAAATATGTCAGAATTGTTAAGGCTGCAGGGCATCTTCCCGGCCCACTGCAATGACACTGGATATCTCCTTACAGTTATTCAGGTTTCTAGTTTCTCCGGTGGGCATTTATTATTAGCTTTGCGAAAATTTGTTCGTATCATTTTTTTTTTTATGCTGTGCCATGTGCGCCATATTTATTGTATGTCTGCACCACATTTTAGTTTATTCGGATTGAGCACCATATGTTTTGCAAACGTGCTTCTTATTGCAAAACGCATGCATTTCGGTGGATGGGGGGGGGGGGGCAGTGAAACGCATGTGAACAATAGCCAGCACCAGTTGTTTTTTTTTATTGTTTAAATGATGAACGATCGCGTGCATTTCCATGGAAACCAGCTAAGGCCTGCCTCCGGGTGCTTGCGTGGTTTGTAAACGAAATGTGTGACCAAACCTTCAAGATTCATATCTTACAGGCTGCATTCACACGTTGCGTGTTTAAAGGTAAAACACATATTGCTACTACACACTACACAGGTGTTTTGATCAAAACATATCTACGTTTGTTGAAGACTTTGTCCCAATAGTGCAAAATTATAGCTGCAGTATTCATAAATAGAGATAACATAACACAAATGTCACTACTCAACTCAAGGAGGCACATTAGTAATCTGCACTCTAGGAGCAATGGCTAGCACAATACAGCCCAAAATGCCACCCCATAAATAATAAATACAACAGCACAGCACTAAATTCTACCACACTAAGGATGCATTCACATGTGCCGCTAGTAAATGCAATTCTAGCACCCAGGCGCAGGTCTTGGCCCAATTGCATATGCATTTCCATGGATGTAATCGGTAACCCGCACCTTGTGTCTTGCATTTAAACAATACAAGACACTTGGTGCTTGAAACCGACCACATGCGTTTCACTTGAATTGCAATTGGGCCGAGTTCCACTCCCGCGCTTACAAACGGAACACTAGAGGCACATGTATCCACACCCTCAGGTTCTGTTCCCACATTGAGTTTTTCAAATGCAGTTTTTGATGTCCAAACCGGACATGAAAATAAAATTAGGAGAAATAGCATTTTTTATGATTTTTTCTAACCCATGAACACAGCCTAAGGCCTATTGCCACAAGTGAGTTTGATATGTCCAACATCAAAATTACATTGTGTACTTGCTGGAATTTCTGGCCCAAAAGCTCAGCTACCGGAACTGAACTTAGCGTGTCAATTCAGTTTTGGTTACTTGGTTTGGTTTCTGCCGTTAGGGCCAGAAACACAAGCACACTCTGCGAGTTAGACGCATCAAACTCGTTCGTGTGCAATAGGCCTAATAGAATAATAGAATAAAGATAATATTAAAGCCTGGCAAAGCAGGCTATTTTAATGGTGATCCCCTAGAGCAGAACAGAGCAGACAAATAATATTAATGGAGATCCAGAACAGACAGTAAAGACAGTGTCCATACCCCCCACCCACGAAACAGTCAAATAATCATAATGAAGACCTCCAAGAGCAGACCATAAAATAAAACCTCCCAGAGCAGACAAATAATAATAGTGGAACACATTACTTATCATTACTCCATTCTGGTCTTTACACCACTTCTTCTATGCCCCATATTCCACTCTGCTCAGAGTCCAGATGCTGGCACATACTACCAGCACAGGACCTAAAGCAAAGTGGTGGCTGGAGCAAGAGAGGACCCAGAAATGGTGAGTATATTTAGACAAGCACTCAACCCTTCCACCTCCTCTTCCTCTGTAATTCTGTTCTCCGGCTCCTGAGGCAGTGTTACTTCAATAGGTGATCACAGGAGTAGTGCATTGCGTTTGGAAATGCATCACAAACGCCATATAAGGGGACATTTATCTTAAGTCTGGAAACGTAGTGGTTGAGGCAGGTGAGTCTGTTGGTTTTCTTGAGACTTTGCTCAGTGAAAATCGTGTGATTTTGCTCAGATTTTGGTCAAATTGTTTTCATAGAGTTCAGTCCAAGTGCTATGTAACAATGTGGTTTTTTGTAGTACAAAATCATCTCTTACCTGTAGATTCTCTCTGCTCACAGCTACTTCCTGGAAACCAAAAAAACTGACAGTCCTAGTTCTGTTGTGGTCTGGCTTTTAGGCGCAAAAAACATGTGGTAATTTTGACAGGGATGTTTTGGCACAAGGGGTTAATGAATTGGCGCACAACAGAAATTGATGTGAACTATCTTCACATTCATAAATGTGAATTGTAACGCAGATGCACAGTGATAAAAAAAAATGATGTGTGTAAAGGTCTACTGAACAGCTGTGTGTCAGAGTGTGGTGAGAGTCCAATGCAATGACAAATTGATTTGGACTTGCACAAGAAAAACCTGTGGGCACGAGGCCTTAAAGGGAACCTGTCACCACGTTTTTCACAAATACAGGTAGTGACTGGTTCCTATAGAGCTCTAGTAACTATCTGACACCCTGCTTTTAGCTAAAAATAGTTTCTTGCCTGGTATCTATGCATCGTTGGAGCGAGTCGAGGAGGCGTGGTCTAATGTCATGTGACCAGGGTGACATCATCACAGTTCCTTAACAGTTACTTAACATTAGAAAACTGCACCCCATGTACATATCTGACCACATAAAACAATCACAGCAGCCTGCATGGACTTCTACTCCTCTCCATGCTGCTGCTGTGATTTCATGAGATATATGCTTGGTGTACAGTTTTTTAATGCTACAAAAGCTATAGGACCTGCGATGATGTCACCCTGGTCACATGACATTACAGCTGCATACAGAGATAGGATGGAGAGGAGCTGCTGGAATCAACCCAAGGAGGCCACACCCACCTCGACCCCAGCTGAACAATTTTTAGCTAAAAGAAAGGTGTTGGTTAGTTACTAGGGCTCTATGGGAACCTGTCACTACCTGTATTTGTGATAAATGTGGTGACGGATTCCCTTTAAGCTAATGAAGAAGGTGTACTGTGTATGGCAAAGAATGCAGTTGTTTTTGCAAGATATATTATCAGGTCAATATGTATCTAAGCTTTGTCAACTGCTGAAATCTGACATCAGTATGTAGAGCAGATGAGAGGGGCATGTAGAACTCTTAGAGCAGATAACAGGAACATTGCTGTTTTATTAAAGCTTTATTAACATCTAAACTGCTAAAAACTTACTAAACTCTCCATCTCTCCCTACATGGACATATTAAAGGGGTTGTTCACTTTTAGCAAATTCCAGCAAATAATTGACATTGTTCGTGTAATGAAGAGTTATACAATTTTCCAATATAATTTCTCTATCAATTCTTTACATTTTTTCCACAACTGTGTGACATGACATGACGAAGGGCTGGTGTTTATCTACAGGAAGTAAAGAATGAAGTTTCCTGTTACATGACAGCAAGAAGAGATTTAGAAATAGAGAAAATATATTGGAAACTTGTCCAAGTTTACTTTACACAATATCAATAATTTGCTGGAATTTGCTTGAAGTGGACAACCCCTTTAAGAAATCTGAACAATGAACTGAGAAGTTTAGCAGACAGGATAAGGGCTAATTAGAGGGAATAGATTCCATACATTATATTTTAACATTCTCCAGTTTGCCATATTTTGAGGCCAATAGCTATTTCATACTTCTGTGTGTAAGGAGAATGAAATTGTTTTCATTGCAACCATTTTTGGGACAGATGGCAAGCATGGAATTTAATGGAAGCATGGAAGAAATCTTTTTTTTTACCATTGCCATAGCTATTTGAAGGCTTATTTTTGCGAAAAGTGTTCTTTTCACTGGTATAATTTTGGGGCATGTATATTTTTTTAGAATATTTTTTGTAAAGGGTATTGATAAAAAAAAAACAACTTTTTTTATAAAGTAATAAAAAGTAATATATTTCAAGTAATATTCAAAGTGGTGGCAATGAATCATTACAATATATAGTAATATTCAAACGGAAAAATAATACACATGCAAATAATGACCAAACTGAGAGGATCATTATACAGAACTGAACAGTCAGAAGAAATTAACAACCCACTACCAATACACTCACATAACACACATACAACATTTAGTCCTCTTTTTTCAAACAACGTGAGACTTTTAGATACTCATAGTCAATCTGACACAGAAATGTAATACTCGTCTCAGCCCACAGTGGAATTTTATGGAGGGAAGCAAGATGAGGCACACCCCTCCACCCGAAACCTAAGGAGGTATGGTTTAAGGCAAGGGGTAAGGGTAGGTATTCTTACAAAGGGTGACCTGACCCATAAAATTAGACAAGGGATTGCAAGGACCAACCAAAATAAATAGAAGTACCTATGGAGAATTAATCGACTAGTATCCAATGGGTTGAGAAAAACCTTTGATGCCTCTGCTTTACGGCCAGAAAAGCAGAAAAGCTTTAGCTTAGAGCCAGAAGGGATATTCTTAATATATTTATTTAGTAATCCCTTCCATGGGATACTTCAGGAGAACATGATTATTTTTAAAATTGCGAAATGTTGCTGACATTTACATTGCTACATTTTATGGATGTCACTTGTGTGAAATGAACTCTGAAAGTGCTCTAAGGTCAATTGATATCATAAAGGATCAGTACAGCTAGAAGTAAAGATAACATGGGAGATATTTTAAAAATTTTGAATACAAATGCTTTGTAGAGAATTGTAGACATAAACCTGATTTGGTAACACTATGCAGTATTCATTTTACCTGCAAAGTTCATCTTTTTATCTTTATACTAATCTAGTCACTTTCAAAGGTGCTGTATAGGTATTTATTACTACAATTATCACTGTGACCTGTACTTAACAGGTCTTATGCTTTAAGGGTGTGTTTTCACATTATGGCTTTGCAATGGCTATTCTGTGATTTTACTAAGAAATTGTGTCAAAACCAAGTACCATATTTTATTTCTTAGATTTTAGTTTTGTGATTTTGCGGTAATGGCAATAAAATCATGGCAAAACCACTGTGTGATAATAATTTGTCAGCTTCTCTTTCATCAATAATTTCCTTGCTTTCCCTCCTTAGTACCATTATTTGGCACAGCCTTTTTTTAGCACCAGCTAGATTAATCCTTTGTCTGTAATTTTAATGAGATCAGCATGGTTGTTCTATGATGGCTATGAGTGTATTAGAGATGAATAAGTTGTACAAAGTCTGGCATTGGTGCAATTTTGGGCTTTTGAGTGCTGGGTTATTTCATCTACAAGCAGAGCCTACTCTGCCAAGAGGCGACCTGATTCACCTGCATTGACCTTCAACTTAGGTTTTTCTCCTGGTCCTTCTCTGGTCCTCCTGCTCTCCCTGGTCTGACTTCTGTTGGTGTTTGCTTGTCCCAGAGGAACCTGTTTGTTGGTCCGATTCACCTTGCATTAAATCTCAACCCCAGGTGGAAGTATGGGCTGCGCCTTATCTGGGGTTTCACTCCAAGGTTCCTCCAATGGTACCGTGAGGTGTCTTTGCCTCATTGATTTATGGTCAGTCCTGCACTCACTCGCGAGCTGAAATGCACATCAGGACTGACATGATTCCAGGATCAAGCATTGTTGTTTACATGGGTGAGTGGAGTCAAGAATTGCTACAGGGCAGTGCCCTAACAAAGTTGGGCATTTGGGAAAGTACTTAAAATAATAAAAATGAAATAAACAAATAAATAAGAAGAAAAAACACTTAAGAAAAAATTTACAATGCTATTTTTTTTAACCAACCAGTTCTTTTGCATTTATTATAGTTATACACCTTTACCTCACCCCCTGAGCTGTAGGCTTTGCTTTCCTTCACAGCTCACTGCTGCAGCTGCATCAATCCAAGATGGCTGCCCCCATTTTGCTAAAAGATTACATCTCCCACAATCTCCCTTCTTCACACAGCAGGGAACAAGGAGCTGACTACACATGCCTGATTGGAGAGCAGAGACTGTTTACAAGTCGTTTCTATGGAAACTGTAAGTGTAGCAAGAGCTGTGCACAGGAATTACTTCGATTTCATGAAAGGGAGGCAGAAGATTTAATGACACTGAATTAGTGAAGTGATAAGAGTGGGGAGATAGTGAGGTCAATCTTTCTCTTTGTCAAACTTTGTCAGTGGAGAACCCCTTTAAAACCACTCTGGGCGTTTAGATGCAGTTATTTTCTCAGCGGTAAAAGAAACAATGGGAAAAGCGCATACATTCTGCATACTGGAGGTGGAGGTTGAGAAGCATTGAACATGGCGGTTGCATATTGTGGCCATGATTACTCTCTTGCCCAAAGTGCTGCTGATGCTATTGCTGCATTGGTGACTTCTTCCTTATCATGCTGAGCTCTCAATGTCAGATGGGAACTCCGCCACGAGTGCCTCCACCAGAATCTGCATGCGCCCCCGCAACCATTTTTCTGTCATATTGTAGTTGTGGAATGAAGTATGCTGTGCTATCCTTTTACCATGTAGCCACCCAGTATTCAGATTTCGTTGTGCAGGCACTGCAGCATGTATTAGCTCACATGGGAAAGGCTGCCCAGAGGCAAGCACAAGCTTTTCTCAGTGGGAGGTGTCTCCTTCTACACATCCCCCCTGCTATACCCGTGAGCTGCCCCAGGTGTCCCCCCTGCTAGGATGAAAACTCCTCATAGAAAGATAAAAAAAGAAATTCTTTCAGCTCATTGATCCTCCTATCAAACATATATATATGTTACTCTTCAAGCATAAACAGGTTAGCCAGGACTAAGGGCGTGATTTTTGTCTGAAACGCGCAGGCTATTAAGTTTTCCTGGTCTATGGTCAAATTTTTGCTGTAACCTTTTATTATGGATCATCAATAAAGAAATGGATTTTAAACCTCCCATCTGGTATGGATAGTTGAAATTTCTTTTTATGAAAACTCCTCACATTTAATCATAATAATAATGCCTTTATAAGTAACTATATTTATTTATAGTTCACACAGATTATGCAGCGCAGAGCTTGTCAAATCAGTCCCTGTCCCCATGGGGCTCACAATCGTATCAACCCACCAGTATGTTTTGGAGTGTGGGAGGAAACCGGAGGACCTGGAGCAAACCCACGCAAACACGGAGAGAACATACAAACTTTTCCTCCTCTCTCAAAACTCCTGGCTGGACATTGCAGTTCCTGGCCACTGGTCCAGCAACACACCTTGTGAGCCATGGTCTGGACTGGCATGACACATGTTCCTCCTCCTGTGCCACCATTATATCCTAAGTCATGGCCTGAAGATCTTTTTTGAGCAGGCAGAAAATGGGGACTAGTATGGTCAGCCCTGATAACACCATTGTCAGTGCTGAACATTTAGGTGGCATATTGGAAGCCATGCAGCGTGGTACAAATGTCCCTCAAGGAGGCCCAATCATTGAAAGTGAAGTGCTGTTGGTCACTCCTTTGACTCACCCAGCTGTTCTGGAGTTGGGATTCTACTATTGGCTGCTGCTCATACTCCCTTTCCATATGAGGCATTGGGTGGGAAACCGAAAATGCTCACACATGACACGCACTTTACGCAGCAGTTCCAACATGTATTTGTAATTGGCCAGGAATCTTTGCGCCAGCGATTTGAGCAAGCCAATGGATTTGTGTCAACTTGGCTAGGCCTAAGGCTTTAATGGGGTAAAAGCTGGTAACAGACTTCCTTTCAGTTCTATATTTCACTGGTAGTCTGTATATAAAATAGTAAGGGATGTTTTTAACTTGTTTTGTTATAGGTTATAAGTTATAGGTTAAAAAAAAAAACCTCTTCTCAAAGATTTAAAAAACATCCACACAGGCAATTGTAAATGATTTTTTTATTGCTTCTCTTGATGTACTTCTTTGTCAAGGACACTGGTTGCAGTGCAGATTTGAGGTTTTATGGATAACTCGGACAATATCCATTTTAATATCCACTTTATAATAAGAAAAAAACACCCATGAAAATACTATAAAAACTGATTAGGGCTTGGATCTGTCCTTCATTAGATTTGTGCAAAATACATCAAGTAAATGTAGTGGGGTATTTCTGAAACTCAGGCTTCGACTGTACCGGTATCTGTGGCGTTAGATGTCTGAGGTGTATCCTGTATTGACGATGTAGAGACTTTACCTGGTTGAAAAAAAAAAAGGATGACAACTGTTAATATTTGTACTCATTATATATGTAAACTATTTCATGGCGCAAATTCAATAACATATTTCATGCTATTATTTTCTATACTGAATCATTCAAAGAGGTAGGACACTAAGATGTAATGAAACATCTAAATGTAACTTTTATTTCATATGTTAAAATAAAAGGCTAGAATTAAAACAATACATATGTCCTCACTCTGTCTGTAACACTGTTGGTAACCGTATGCAGGCAAGATGAGACAGACATTGGGGGACATGTATCATTATTTCTGATAGTCAAATTGTCTAATTTTTTTTTTCGTTTCGCAACTTTTTTGCGGCTTTTGCTGTAGTTTTTCCTTGATCTGCACCTTGTGCAGTGTCGCTTATGTATCTTTGTTTCCCAGATGTTCTGTGCAACTTTTCACTTATGTATCACTTTTTTTGCTTATTTTTGCGACGTTTCAGGCGCAAATCTGCACTTGGTCCAAGGCAGGTGCAAAGGAAGGATATTTTTCATGGACCCTGTTTTAACATGTAAATTGGAATTATTTCACATGCTTTAAGTGTTTGAAATTTTGCACAGTAAGATGTTGTTTGAAAATTCAGAAATTTTTGCATTTACATTTTTTTTTTAATTTATTGGTTACTTCTAAGGGTGAGGTCACATGTAGCATTTTATTTGGGCTTTAATTGCATTTTGAAACATGACAACAGCTTCGGGGAGGTGATATGCCTAATTACATTACTGTTAACATGTGCGTTTACAAAACACAACATTAACATATTTGTTAACATCACATTTAATATGCGTTTTGTAAATGCAAATGCTAACAGTAATGTAATAAGGCAAATCACCTCTCTGGAGCTGTTGTAATAGGTTTAAAAATGCAATTAAAGCGCAACGTGTGACCGCAGCCTCATATGTCATCTTCCTGGGGTGTGACTAGAGTGCTTAAAAATGCAGGATACAGCCTCAAATCCCAAATTAACAGTAGTGTCCACTCCTGCATATAACCCCCTCATGTGGCTTGTATCCATGTGGATTTGAGACATTTGCAACAAAAAGTCTCAACATATATCACAAGTAAAAAGACATGATCATACAAAAGGCGCAAAAAAGAGCTGCCAAATGTCTAAAAAATTCACCAAAGGGAACTTTGATACGTGTCCCCATTGTATATGAGCTATTCCTATCCTCAAATACTTCCTGATATCAAACATCTACAGGCTAAAGTGTAGTAGATTCTAGCCTGCTGCTGACAATGACAGATTGCTACACTGGTTTCTGTGCACAGAGTTCATTGTCTATAGCCTTTATAGCCTCTTGCTGACAGACAATGATTGCTACACTAATCTTAGTGCATGCTATACTGTCCTAAATCAGTAAAAACTTTAACATCCGTGGTTGATCCAGCCACAGAGGGTAATGATTATCCTCACCTGGTGCACAGGAAAAGCCCGAGGCTTCTACGGGATGCTACAGCAACTTCGAATGGAAAAAGGATCCGGCACTCACGATTTAGGTGAAGAAATCCTTTTCTTTATTGGTTAAAATCAGACATTGCGATCACAAATTCAGGTACATTGTAATGTTAGTGACCAATGTTTGATCGCTAACATTACAATGTACCTGAATTTGTGATCGCTATGTCAATGTTAATGGTGAGTGCCTGATCCTTTTTCCATTTGAAGTCCTAAATCAGTTGTTGTCAAAATTGTCCAACTCCAGGCTGTCTAATTTCACCTCCATATGAGGGAAGGGTTAAGACAAACAACCTTAGGATTTTATTTAGGCAAGTACTACAGTTTTGTGTCAAATTATTAATCCCCAATACAACTGGGCATTCCTTCAAAGGTGGATAGCCTTTGTGAATTTTGGGGATAGTACAGAAAGTCGCCATCCGGGGAAACTCTTTATTTTCTAAGATCAAGCCTCTGTCTTTAGCTTGTGCTATAGTAGGGTTACGATAGGCTCATTTGTTTATATTCATTTTTGTCCATCAAAACTATTTCCCTTCCCCTTGTCTGATGGTTTTATGACAAGAGAATGATCATTCTTTAGTAAGTCCAAGCCCTCTGTTTAGTTTTTCTCAAAGTTGGTAGGATATCTATAAGTTTGAGTATACATTTATCTTAAGTGACTAGCAAGAGAAAGATTTCAATTTATCATATTCTCTTTTTGGCGATGCCTTAGTTCTGATTGTTCTGAGGGACATAAAAGGACCTTTTCCCTTTTGTCTAATGGATTCAGATTCTAAACTCATCAAACCTCATTCTGTACATTGCTTACAGCCTTTCCTAATAAAATATTTTCTCCATTTTAGCTTTCTGGTGAGCAAGTTGATATCTTTTGTCCACTGAAAGGCATTGGGTATAAAGGATGGTCCCTTTCTAAGAAGGTTCATCTCCAGTTGCTGGGATAGGACATCTAACTAGATGTCTTACTCTTCTATCAAAATTTTCATTAGGCGAAGAGAGCAAGCTTTGACTTCTTTTTCCCACCTCTCTTTAATATTTCTTGTTTTTGGTCTAGATGTTTTAATATTATCCCTTTTCAGCAAAAAAAAAAAAAAAAAAAGCCCTGAACCAGCTCAATCAACAAAAAAATATTTTTATTCTGCAGAACTAGTCAAACATAAAAAAGCTATATAAATAGGATAGGAAGGTATGTCACCTGCAGGGCTGGGGATTGGATGGTCTGAATTCCCCGCCATAGATTAGGATTGGCTAGTATGGAAAATGGTGCAATGTAGTCTATGGTATGGTTGAGGAGTTGGTTTTATAAAGATTAATGTACATAAAAATACATTGAGATGAAATATGTATCTATTACAGCATATGTTGGGTATAAAGAGAAATTGGGACTGGATACTAGCTACCCCACGGAAGAAGCCGTAAAGGGCGAAACCCAGGGTCGGGTGAGGAGGTGTAGCTGGCGTCCCATGTTGGAGTTTTACATGCACATTTTTATTGTTCTTTTGTGAGTATATTTTTAATATAAATAAATCCTGAGTGTTAAACTGTACTATGCTATCTGCAGGTGAATTTCTTCCAGCGTTCCACTGCAACATATGTTGCAAACGGAGGAGGTCACAGGAGAAACGCAGGAGTGTTGGTCTGAATAGCGGTATATTCCTATCGGAGGATTCAGGAATTTGTCCTGGGAAGTGTGAACTACTCTATTTTGTGAGTGACATATTGGAAGAAGATCGACACACAGAAACACGAGAATCGGAAACTTATTTTCTAAAGAGGATATTGTTGTAATCGCCTTGACCCATGGAACATATGTAACTTGTTATCTATGTTATATAGATTTTTTTTCTGGCCTATCCCCTTCCACAAAAATAAAGCTAATAAAAGTTAAACAGTGTATTGTGCCCCCAAATATAGTGTTGCTATATTCCTTGAGGGGTCTAGTTTTTAATATGGGTCCATTCTTTGGAGGTTTTTACCGCCATACTATCTTAGGGGCTCCATCCTCCAAAAGCCACTACATGCTCTTTTCATTACATCATGTATGGGATATTACTGCATTCTACAGAAGTTGGGTAAAAAACTATGGGGTGCTTTTTCTTGTTTAACCCCTTTAAAAATAAATATTAAGTGGCCAAAGCACATTTTTTTGGAAAAAGACTTTTGCTTACATGATCCAGTGTTTATACTTTCTATAAAATATCTGTAGTGGTAAAAAAGCTCAATAAACGCTTGGCATAGTGGTGTACATGCAATGGCATCTTAACTGCACAACAAAATCTGAGATGTGTTTTTTCTCATTTTATCCTGCAGGAATGGTAAATTTTAGGGCTAAATAAGCATTTTATTGTCAAAATGTAATGGTTCTTAAAGGGTTAACAAGCTTACCGCTTAGAATGAGGCTTCTCTGAACCTGCAGAGAGTGTGTGAACGCACATAGCTAGCGCATGAGCAGTTCACATATACCTCGCTCGATCAGGATAGCTGCTGGGCATGCGCAGTAGCTTCACAGCAGTCCTGGTTGATCAAGCCTTACCATGGGACACCTGTGTACCACAGCAAGCCAGCACTAGTAAGTTCTCTTCATCTAGTAGTGCTGGCTTGCTGCGGTACACAGCTGTCCTGTGGTATGACTTGATCAACCAGGACTGCTGTGAAGCTACTGCGCATGTCCGTCAGCCGTCCTGATCTAGCGAGCGAGGTATATGTGAACTGCGTATGCACTAGCTATGCGCGTTCACACACTCCCGGCAGGTTCAGAGAAGCCTCATTCTAAGCGCCTGCGTGGCTACCGCTGCTATAGAGCGGCGGTGGCCACATCTAGTAATAACAGAGGGCCGTTACTAGGTGGCAGGTAAGCCCCATTTACACTGTTATGAGAATAAAGGTAATTTTTTAAAAATAACAATGCATTGAAGAAATTTTTTTGGGGGGGCAAGGGATTAAATTAACTGTAGTAGGTGAGGTGGGAATACCCCTTTAAGATGAATTGTTCTCTAAAATAATGAAATCTGAAATTTACCGTATTTTTTGGACTATAAGACGCTTCTTAATATTTTAAATCCAATTAAAATATCCACACACACACACACACACACACACAGCACAGCTCCAAACACAGAAACACACACACACACACACACACACACACACACAGCACAGCTCCACACACAGAACCACACACACAGCTCCACACACAGAACCACACACAGAACCACACACAGAACCACACACACACGGCACAGCTCCACTCACAGAACCACACACACACACACACGGCACAGCTCCACTCACAGAACCACACACACACGGCACAGCTCCACTCACAGAACCACACACACACGGCACAGCTCCACTCACAGAACCACACACACACGGCACAGCTCCACTCACAGAACCACACACACACGGCACAGCTCCACTCACAGAACCACACACACACGGCACAGCTCCACTCACAGAACCACACACACGGCACAGCTCCACTCACAGAACCACACACACACGGCACAGCTCCACTCACAGAACCACACACACACGGCACAGCTCCACACACAGAACCACACACACACGGCACAGCTCCACTCACAGAACCACACACACACACGGCACAGCTCCCCACACAGAACCACACACACACGGCACAGCTCCCCACACAGAACCACACACACACGGCACAGCTCCCCACACAGAACCACGCACACACGGCACAGCTCCCCACACAGAACCACGCACACACGGCACAGCTCCCCACACAGAACCACGCACACACGGCACAGCTCCACACACAGAACCACACACACACACAGCACAGCTCCACACACAGAACCACGCACACGGCACAGCTCCACTCACAGAACCACACACACAGTACAGCTCCCCACACAGAACCACACACACACAGCACAGCTCCACACACAGAACCACGCACACGGCACAGCTCCACTCACAGAACCACACACACACGGTACAGCTCCCCACACAGAACCACACACACACGGCACAGCTCCACTCACAGAACCACACACACACACGGTACAGCTCCCCACACAGAACCACACACACACGGTACAGCTCCCCACACAGAACCACACACACACGGCACAGCTCCACTCACAGAACCACACACACACACGGTACAGCTCCCCACACAGAACCACGCACACACAGCACAGCTCCACACACAGAACCACGCACACGGCACAGCTCCACACACAGAACCACGCACACGGCACAGCTCCACGCACAGAACCACACACACGGCACAGCTCCACGCACAGAACCACACACACGGCACAGCTCCACACACAGAACCACACACACGGCACAGCTCCACACACAGAACCACACACACGGCACAGCTCCACACACAGAACCACACACACGGCACAGCTCCACACACAGAACCACACACACGGCACAGCTCCACACACAGAACCACACACACGGCACAGCTCCACACACAGAACCACACACAGCACAGCTCCACACACAACACAGCTCCACACACAACACAGCTCCACACACAACACAGCTCCACACACAACACAGCTCCACACACAGCACCACACACAGCACAGCTCCACACACAGAACCACACACAGCACAGCTCCACACACAGAACCACACACAGCACAGCTCCACACACAGAACCACACACAGCACAGCTCCACACACAGAACCACACACAGCACAGCTACACACACAGAACCACACACACAGCACAGCTACACACACAGAACCACACACACAGCACAGCTATACACACAGAACCACACACACAGCACAGCTACACACACAGAACCACACACACAGCACAGCTACACACAAAGAACCACACAGACAGCTCAGCTATACACACAGAACCACACACACACTTGCCCCATTCCCTCTTCATACCCTGTCACAGCACAGCATGGCAGTGTCAGACCTGTGGTGATGTAAAAAGTATGTGATCAGTCACATGATCCTGAAATCACCGCAGATCCTGGAACTGTAGGACACAGAGAGAGGGGAGAGCTGTACGGAAGCTCCTCTCTGGGAGATCGGGTGCAGCTCTGTGTCAGGGCATCACCCGATCTCCCTTACAGCGGTCAGGAGGGTCTGGCAAGATTTTTTCTGGCTAAAAAGTGCGTCTTATAGTCCAAAAAATATGGTACTTAAAAATTTGGAAAATTGTAGGTGCAAGTTTGTATACAGTAAAAAATGTTAAAAAATAAAATATAAGCCCCTAAAATTTCACTTTCCCATACAAACACTTAATAAAAAAACCCACATACAGGTTATATACAGGATAGGGTCCGGAGGTTTGTTCTTAAGTAGAATTTGTATGTAAATCGAAACTGTATATTTTATAATTGTAGATCCAGACAAAAAATTTTTTAGTCCCAGTGACAATTGGAGTTTAAACATTTTTTGCTGTAATGGGTCCAAGGATTATCAATAAAGCTTCATTACAGACACTTTACAGCTGATTATTGCAATCTGGGACTATAGTAAAGCATTCAGAAAGCTTCACCAGAGGTCAGAGGGGTCTGTCTGTGGTTGTCTATGGGATGTCTGTAAGTCGGGTGTCCTTAAGTAGGGAACCACCTGTATTTAGTATCACCATTACCGTAACAATCTGTAAATTAAAACAGAATCATAATTGGACCTGAATGGTAAACGTCGTAAAAATAAAACCCGAAAAAACTTTCAGAAAAAATAATTTTTTTTTAAATAAAACCCTTTACAAAATGCTCTAAAATGTGATTAAAAAAATAGTTACGCACTCCAAAATAACACTGCTAAAAAGAACAACTCTTTTTGCAAAAAATATGCTCTTAACCAGATTGTCAGCCAAAAAATAAAAACGGTGTGCCTCTGAAGATGGAGATGCTAAAATTTAGAAGATTTTCTTTAAATTAGTTTTTTAATTCAGTAAAATTGGGGGACAAAAATAGAAAAGGCATATAATTGAGGTATTTCCAGAATTGTGATGACCCATATATAGCAATAATGTGAAATGCAAAAGGTCATAACTGCATATCATGACACATGGTAGATTTGAAAAATCAAGTTATTTCCTCAAGGTGAAAATACTTTGTAACCAGTTTGGCAGGATGCTTCGAGTCATTGTTTATTTGGAAGACCCATTTGCTCCCAAGCTTTACCTTCCTGGATGATGTTGATACAGTATTGCCACATTGGGGCTCATTTACTTACCATATTTTTCGGATTATAAGACGCTTCTTTCTATAGGACCAGATTTAGGCTTCCAAAAAAGGGAAAAATATATTTTACACCAATTAAAATATCCCTGTTGGTCGCACTAAAGCACAGCACAGACAAACATACATTTACACAGATAGCTCTGCATCATCCATCCACATACACACTCAGCTCTGCATCATCCATCCACATACACACTCAGCTCTGCATCATCCATCCACATACACACTCAGCTCTGCATCATCCATCCACATACACACTCAGCTCTGCATCATCCATCCACATACACACTCAGCTCTGCATCATCCATCCACATACACACTCAGCTCTGCATCATCCATCCACATACACACTCAGCTCTGCATCATCCATCCACATACACACTCAGCTCTGCATCATCCATCCACATACACACTCAGCTCTGCATCATCCATCCACATACACACTCAGCTCTGCATCATCCATCCACATACACACTCAGCTCTGCATCATCCATCCACATACACACTCAGCTCTGCATCATCCATCCACATACACACTCAGCTCTGCATCATCCATCCACATACACACTCAGCTCTGCATCATCCATCCACATACACATTCAGCTCTGCATCATCCATCCACAGCTCAGATATACACACAGAACCCCCCCCCCCCACACACACACAGATACACATGCACACATATACACACACACACACTTTCACCATTCCTCTTCTTCTCCCTGTCCCAGTGCAGCATGGCAGTATGAGACCTGTGATGATGTAAGAAGCATGTGATCAGTCACATGATTCTGACATCGCTGCAGGTCCTGGACCTGTAGGACATCGGGGAGAGGGAAGAGCAGTCGGAGGCTTCTCTCTGGGAGATCGGGTTCAGCTCTAAATCAGGGCATCACCCGATCTCCATTAAAGCGGTCAGGAGGGTCAGGCAATGCTGGATCCTCCTGACCTCCGGTCTATAAGACGCAGGGACTTTTTAGCAAGATTTTTTCTTGCTAAAAAGTGCGTCTTATAGTCCAGAAAATACAGTACCTATCCGCTGGAGTTATTGTCTGACAATAATGCACTTAGCCAAAAATCACTAATATTGTGCATTGGATTGCGACATTTGAAATTTAAATCCAGTGCTCAGTCAGAATCAGTCTGATCGTCTGACGGCACGCCCCCCAATTTGTGTCACATGGAAGCCATCGCAACTGGGCCAAAAAATGATTGTGTACGACACAATCCCAGCACAGACACCTGTTAAATACCTGTCAAAGCCGTGCAGTCCCCAAAAAAGACGAACAGTCTGACAAAAGTGCAAAAGTGGAGCCCCAATGGTTTTTTCCTGATGATGCTGTCTAATTTTTTTTTTTTTTTTTTTTTTTTTTAAGGGCACCAGCTCTTGCAGCAAAACAACTCCACAATGTAATGCTAGGGTATCTGGAAATTGCAGCCAAGGATGAACTAGTGCAAGGTCTGCAATTTTCTTCCTGATATATATTTCTTTAGACTGTCAGGCCTCTGGGGTAGTGGACCCACTAGACCACCACGGGTGATGACATAAGCCGACACCTGAGACCGAAATCTAAGTGGCACTCGGTTTTCACCAAAGCCCGCCGCAAAGCGGGTTGGACTTCCTGTGGCGTTGTACCACCAGGTCGTTCCACAGGTGTGATTTTCTCTGTGGTGGCGGCCAAGGCGAGGTACACAGACGTTAAGCAAAATCGTAGTCGGGGACAGGCAGGAGGTCAGGATGGGCAGCGGAGGAGCATAGTCAGCAACAGAACTGGGGTCACAACAGAAAGTCACAAAACCAGCAAAGGGCATGGAACACCGCTTTCTCTAGGGCACAAGGCACGAAGATCCGGCAAGGTGTGCAGGGAGGGGCAGGTTTATATAGAATTCAGGGAAACGGCCAGTGCCAATTTACAGCTAGCCCTTAAAATTTTCTGAAGGCAGCACGCGCCCTAGTAGGTGCGTATACAGAGGGGCACGGGTGAGCCTGTGACCTGAGACATCGTTTGCGGGAGCAACCATGACATAGACTTAGAGAATTATTACACTGTCATTATCCAGTAAATGTATTTAAATCTTTCTGGTAATAAAAAAAAAAATTCCAATGCACCCAATGCAAATGTTATCATGCAGATCAGCCAAAGGTAAAGACACCATATGAGATGTTCATCACAAGACACAGGAATTCAAGTTTATTTTGTAATAATGTGACACAATAGGTCCAAGGCCACAACGTCTGAGGTTGCACAGTGCAGAAAATATGATCTGTGATCCTGTCATATGTTAAGATAACTTTTACACACACTGCTTGTGCTTGTTAATTTATTCAGTTATTAAATACTGCAGAATCAGTCAACCTTTAGCATACAAAGTGCCTTTGTTATTTCATTGAATAATAATAATAATAATTCTTTATTTAAATGGCGCACACAGATTATGCTGCGTTGCACACAGCTTGCCAAATCAGTTTGTGTCACCAATGGGGTTCAGAATCTAATCAACTTATTTGTATGTTTTGGAATGTGGAAGGAAATCGGAGGACCCAGAGGAAACCCACGCAAACACAGAGAGAACATACAAACTCTTTGCAGATGTTGACCCTAGGACAGTGATGGCGAATCTTTTAGAGACTGAGTGCCCAAACTACAACTGAAAGCCACATATTTTCGTACATATTGGCATCCTGAATACAGCAATACAGTAGCAAGATCGAGAAATTTGGATTATCATTGTAGCTTCCTTAACAGGATGAATCGCAGGCCCTGAGAAGGGGCTTCAATTATAATCCAGCTCTATCCACTCCTCCTCCTGTACTTCAAGTCACTTTAAAATAGTGCTGAACAGGACAAGTTCTGGGCTGCCTGTGACTGCAGGAGTAGTCCTGAATGTTGACCTTTGTGCTGGGTGATGGCCTGGGTGCCCACAGAGAGGGCTCTGAGTGCCACCTCTGGCACCCGTGCCATAGGTTCGCCACCACTGCCCTAGGACTTGAACCCAGGTCCCCAGCGCTGCAAGGCTGCAATGCTAATCACTAAGTTAAAAAAGGGGCTGAAATGTGAAATGTTGTATCTGGAAAACTTCAGGAGTGAAAAAAGTTTATGCAGAAGCTTTGTACTGACACTTGTAATGAGTAGAACATTTTTTTTGATAAGCGAACAGAACATAGACCCTCACCTAAACAGACAGGATAGGTTGCATAGTGACATTCCAAACTAGGGCAGTCACAGCCCATGCATACACTCTTCAGAACATGTGGAACAAATTGTTGACATTTAAAATGGCAAGGGTTTAAAGTCTAGTCAAGCCATTACATTTTGTAATAAATTGACGTAGATTATCCTAATCATTTATTACATAAATGGTGGATATATAGATATATATATCCCCAACTTTCCCGATTACAGAAAAATGCAAAGCTACTGTGAACTTCCTTCAGGGGAGAACCTAGTAGAGTGTAGGCAACACTAAATTTGTTGCAACAGATAACCATGACCGTATACATTCACTTGAGACTAAGCGAGAGAGTCGTCTGAAACGCTCCAGCTGAATGTATCCTGTTACAAGCACGGATTTATAATACAGATGTGCAGTTTTACCTTAGTGCTTGAGAAATCTTTTTCACTTTTTGTATGTGAGCATAATAGAATGTAAGCTCTTGGGGGCTCAGGGACCTCACTCTTATTGTTCCATATCACCGTTTGGTACTGTGTAATGTTTTATTTTATTTGTATGAGCCCCCTATGAGTTGTAAAGCGCTATGGAATATGATGGATGACTCTATATAAAGATTATTATTATTATGGAGGCCACTGCAGTGGTGTGACCATACAATAATGGAAGACCACAAGGAGGGGTGATCTATTAAAGAGGACCTGTCACCTTGTATAAGCCCGCTAGGAGCTGCTTACTAAGCTCCATAGCCCCACCCCAGATGAAGCATTGTTAAAGAGAACCCGTCATGCAAAATAACCCCCCTAAACTAAATATATTTTCATAAACTGCCATTAGAGAGCATTGCATCTATCCCTTCATTGTCCCTCTACATGCCTGTAAACCTAAGCAATGAAGTCCTAAAGCTGTATGCAAATGACCTGTGAAATGTCCAATGAAGCATTAGCATATTCAAGCTGTCCACTCTATTCATGAGTGGGAGGTACAGCCACACCCCCAGTGCTTGACTGACAGCCTGTATAATGATGTGAGGCTGTATAATGATGTGCTTCCTGGTGCTGGCGCCCCCTGCAGCCTGTGTGTGCTTGTGTGTGTGTGTTTAGGAGAGATACAGCAGCTCCATGCAGCCATGTTACAGCAGAACATGTCAGATTCATGTGTAGCTGATGTCTGTGTCTCTCACCTGTGTATTAGGAGGATGCAGCATGTCAGCAGATGCAGCAGAGATACCAGCAATACTTTACTATACATTACACACAGACATGAGCAGGGGGAGGAGAGGGGAGGGGGAACAGGGGTGACATCACTGCCTCTGACCATGTGACCAGCCTCATTTATATGATAAAGAATAGATGATTTTACAATGATTAATGTATGAAATAACTAGATAAAGGCTGGGATGGGATCCTTGTGAGCTGCTCCAACAGGTAGTAGTGACAGGACAAGTGACACAGACCTGATGACAGGTGTCCTTTAAACTGCTAGCTTTATCTGAACCTTCTGATAAAGCTATAAAACACTGCACTACATAGCGCTGCGAACGCCAGACCAAGCTTACAGCTATCCAGCGTATTCATGAGGGGGCAGTCCGAGGCGCTCACCTCTACTCTGCTTCTTCCCCGGACCGCACCTCCCACATTATATGTCGGCAGTCATCGCCACCTCAGACCACTCCCTCATTAATATGCAGGACCAAGCTTTACAGCGGCAGGCAGTCACCGCCTCCTCATACCGACCCCTCATGTATATGCCAGACCGCCGTAAGCTTGGTCTGGCGTTCATTTCTCTATTTAATGCAGTGTTTACTAGCTTCATCGAACACTGCTACATCTGGGTTAGCGCTAGGAGCTGCATACTTTAGCATGCGGTCTTATACAGGGTGACAGGACCTCTAAGATTTCCTTTGATATTTTGGATTTACAGCCATGACTGTATCCAAGTCCATTTAAGTGCAGTCAAGTCCACAACTCCAATTAAAATGTGTGTGAAATGGATCACAAATGAATTTGAATTCATCAGGAACACCAAAATTCCTATAAACAGCAACTTCAGATTATTGGTACAACAATGGTTAGTGTAAATGAGCCTTAAGAGGACTTATTATTAGATCTGGTTAGGATTATGCAGTTCATGGTATAGATTAATGACTACATCAACTGCGAAATAAAAAGTAACGCACTGCCAGGAATTTTAATTATTTCTTCCTATTCACCTCTTCCCTGAGTATAGAGGGGTGTGAAGGGGGCAAGTACAAAGTAGACGAGAATGGGGTGTTCCCACCCCACGCCTGCACACTAGCTATAGTGTGTTCCTCCCCCCACACATCGTGATTGAGAGCATTTTAGTGATTATCCTGGATGTAATGTCATTCAATACAGCAAAGGGGCATTCTGAGGCAGGGAGAGCTTTGCTGCAGTGCAAAACTCGCCCCTTCTGTACCTCTATACTGCCAGTACACATCTCATTTTAACATTAAAATTCTGGATGATACCACCACACTGGGACCTGAAAGAAACATGATCTAGAAGGTATTAACCCTTTCAGTACCGATGGTCATTAGGGCCAGAAAGACCAGGTAAATTTTTGACGTTCTGCTATGCACTTCTTTAAATGATGCTATCTCTAGAAAAGCTTTACATATCATACCAAATTTAATTTTTTTTTTTTTTTTTCCCAAGACATGTGATACTTTATCTTCAAACGCCTCTATCTCCTGAGCCCTTGCACCTAGAAACAAAATTCTGGTGATATACTAACCCCATAGCGCACAAAGATGTTAACCCTTTGGTCGCCGCCCGCAAAGCTGCCAGTGGCATTAACAATCTAGCGGCGCGTGGGCGCCGCCATCTTGGCTCCGATAGTCGTTCCCTGTGACGTCATTGGGGAGCGTCGCGTCCGAAAATGCACGATTTATTAAAATATAATAACGTTTTTTCACTGCGTTTAACCCCGTAACAGAAAATAGCGCCCAAAGTCGCAAATGGCACTTTTTTGCCATTTTGAAAGACAGAAAAAATTCAATAAAAAGTTATCAAAAGGTCGCACAGACCTAAAAATAGAAGCATTGAAAAAGTCATCAAAATTTGCAAAAAATGACACCACCCACAGCTGTGTACACCAAAGTATGAAAAAGTTATTAGCGGCAGAAAACAGCAATATGAAGGGGTTTTTTTTGTACTGGCGATTTTAATTTTTGTACATGTATGAAAACATTATAAAACCTAAACAAATTTGTTATCTCCGTGATCGTACTGACCCAAAGAATGAAGTAGACATGTCATTTTGGGCGCACAGTGAAATCCGTAAAATCCAAGCTCACAAAAAAATGTTGCAGAATACATTTTTTCATCATTTTCACTGCATTTGGATTTTTTTCCCGCTTCCCAGTATATAGTATAGAGTATTAAATACCATCACTATGAAGTGCAATTTGTTATGCAGAAAACAAGCTGTCACACAGCTCTATACTTGGAAAAATAAAAAAGTTATAGATTTTTAAAGGTGGAGAGTGGAAAAAAAAAAAAGATGCAAAAATGAAAAAGGGCCTGGTCTTTTAGGGGTTAAACAGGAGAGTTTCCCTTTAATATGATATATGGATAGCGTATGGAAGCTTAACAGAACCAGAGATATCAACTCTTAAAGTTACAATCGAAAAATCAACTTTTTTAGTAACACTTTAAGGGTGGATATCTCTGGCTCTGAAGCATCCATACACAATCCATATATCATATTATTGGGGAGGTTCTCCTTTCACCAGATTTGTGTTTCTAGATGCCAGGGATCAGAAGATATAGCCGACGTAAAAAAAAAAAAAAAAACCTCCTTTCTGCAATCTGTCACAATAAAAGCTGCCATATAGTTACATGGAGTGGTCCTTGAAGGGGTTAAACAGCTTGACAATGTACCGGGAATTACTTATTAGGTCAATTTTTTTTTTGTTTCAAAAACATCCCAGGACCATGGGTAGTGCGTGGTATTGCAACTACGTTCCATTCATATATTTTTGGAAGAAATAAAAGCCATGTTTTTAATCATTTTAAAAGTTGATTTAAAAAGGAAGAAGGCCATGTCTAACAAATATAAGATAGATAGATCATGGTGCCTCGATCTATGGGTAAGTGTCCTTGTTTTATCATACTTGATTTTGATGTAAGATATCCTTACTTACAGATTTGATTTTCAGACTGTTTTTGTGACATGTTGTACTTCACACTAGTTGTATATTTCAGTTGAAATGTTTTGCAGATTTGGAGATTTTCTGATTTGTAAATGTTCTGCTTATCATACAGTTAGTATTAAATTTGGGTGGTTAAACTAACGTTTGCAAAATGTTGACAATAATTATTTTTATATTTTGTCTTGTTAGGACATTAGGGGGCCTAGAAATCGAACAGCAATTTTCCAAATTTCAGTCTAAAAAGTCATTTTTTATTAAAAACTCAGCACAAATCACATTTTTAAAAGTTAAAAACAGCCTTGGGTAAGGTTATTTACCCTTTAGGCATCTTACACGAGTTAAAACAAAATAGAGGGTTTTTTTGGAATTTTATAATTTTGACAATAAAATGTTTTATTTAGCCCTTAAATTTACACATTCATGCCAGATAAAAGGAGAAAACACACAGGTTTTGTTGTGCAGTCTCTCTCAAGTGATAAGCCTCCATATGTCTTAGAAGCGATGGAGAGGAAGATTTTGATAACATTGTTTTAGTCGTACAGGCGGTCTCCTACTTAAAGAGAACCCGTCATGCAAAATAACCCCCCTAAACTAAATATATTTTCATATTCTGCCATTAGAGAGCATTGCCTCTATCCCTTCATTGTCCCTCTACATGCCTGTAAACCTAAGCAATGAGGTCCTAAAGCTGTATGCAAATGACCTGTGAAATGTCCAATGAAGCATTAGCATATTCAAGCTGTCCACTCTATTCATGAGTGGGAGGCACAGCCACACCCCCAGTGCTTGACTGACAGCCTGTATAATGATGTGAGGCTGTATAATGATGTGCTTCCTGGTGCTGGTGGCCACGCCCCCTGCAGCCTGTGTGTGCATGTGTGTGTGTATAGGAGAGATACAGCCGCTCCAGGCAGCCATGTTATAGCAGAACATGTCAGATTCATGTGTAGCTGATGTCTGTGTCTCTCACCTGTATATTAGGAGGATGCAGCACACACTAGCCATGCTTTACTATACATTACACACAGACATGAGCAGGGGGAGGAGAGGGGAGGGGTAACAGGGGTGACATCACTGCCTCTGACCATGTGACCAGCCTCATTTACATGATAAAAAATAGATGATTTTACAATGATTAATGTATGAAATAACTAGATAAAGGCTGGGATGGGATCCTTGTCAGCTGCTCCAACAGGTAGAGGTGACAGGACTAGTGGCAGAGACCTGATGACAGACAGACCCCTCTGACCTCTGGTGAAGCTTTCTGAATGCTTTACTATAGTCCCAGACTGCAATGATCAGCTGTAAGGTGTCTGTAATGAAGATTTATTAATAACCCTTGGTCCCATTACAGCAAAAAATGTTTAAACTCCAATTGCCACTGGGGCCAATTTTTTTTTTGTCTGGATCTACAATTATAAAATATACAGTTTCGACTTACATACAAATTCAACTTAAGAACAAACCTCCGGACCCTATCCTGTATGTAACCCAGGGACTGCCTGTATTTGAAAAGTTCCTGGAGGCACCATAACAGTGGAAACCGCCTCAATGTATTGAATTTTTCGACCCTTCATTCAAAGAATTTATATTTTATAGAAATTATTACTATTGGCTTGAATAAGTTAATTTGTTTTTGTAAAAAAAAAAATTCTTACAATAGGTTGAAGAAATAAAAGCACAACATAGTTTGTTATCCAGTTTCTCTAGAATACAATAATATCTCACACATTGGCAGAAACTGATAAAAAGGGAAAAACAGTGGGGCTTGGAAAGGAAGGCATGCCATGATATCATGCAACTTATATTCTGTGGCTCAGAAAAATGATAGTGATATCTTATTTGCATAGCTTTTTTATGTTTGACCAATCTTGCAGAATAAAAACTACTGTATATTCTTGAGTATAAGCCGACGCGAGTTTAAGTCGAGACCCCTCATTTCAACACTAAAAACTGGGAAAATCTATTGACTCGAGTATGAGCTGAGGGTGGGAAATGCATTGGTCACGGCCTCCCAGTATATAGTCTGCCAGCCCCTGTAGCATATATCCTGCCCAGCTCCTGTAGTATACAGCCTGCCCAGCCAGAGGAGCCGAAGAGGAGCGGAAGAACCCAAAGAGGATCTGAAGGACCCGAGGTGGCATCGGAGATAGAAGAGGACCTACAGGTGACTTCAGAAAGGTGAGTTTTGACTTTATTTTTTTTAGTTGACTCGAGTATAAGCCGAGTTAGGGTTTTTGAGCACAAATTTTGTGCTGAAAAACTAGGCTTATACTCGAGTATATATTGAAGAGAAAAATCCCTTAATTTTGCATAGCCATCTTTTAAGAAGCAAAACATTTTAATTTTGATGTGCTTTTTCTGTTAAAGCACAAAATTTGTGCATGCGCGGTGTGCGTTTCTCCCTCAGGACCGCAGGGCTGGAGGGGAGAGGACGTGCGCACTGTGCATGCGCAAGTTTTGAGACAAGACTGCAAGAGGACGGAGAGGAGACCAAAGAAAAAAAAGGCAAGGCTGCTACCAGCTCTACGCTGGTAAGGAGGCGGGAGTTACCTGACGAGGCGGCTGGGAGGGTAGATGAATGCTTGAGTATTGTTCCCCAAACCCCGCCCCCCTGACTGGTCACAGTCCACGGATATAACTATATTTTTCAGGATAAAGGTAGAGCTGGACATTGATTAACACATGAAACCATAAAAAAGGGCATGAAACGTACATTTGCTGATTTATAAGTGGTTTCCCTGGTGACAAGTTCTCTTTAAGCAGATAGATTTCCTTTAAGGAACAGGGTCGTCTAACACTTTGAAAATCCTTATATAAGCCAAGTATGCCGCCTTCTAGCCGACTGCACCCTGATGCAGGATTTATTCTTGATTACCCATAAAACCTTGTGCTTTATGGAAAAAAACACACTTTTTAAATTATGCTAATTATCCTCCGTCCTTTCTCTTGTGCATGTGCGCTCATCACAAGAGAAGAGGAGATAGAGGTGACGAGTGCACATGCGCGAGAGTTCCCGTGGGCCTACAGGAAATAGCAGCTGTCTGAATTGAGAGTAGGGGAGGAGGGAGTGTTCAGTGTACAATAGGATGTGCAAGTAGTGTGTGTGTGTTTGTATGTGAATAAAACTGGATCGGTACGTTGGAATATCTCACAAAATACAAATCGGATTGAGAAAGTTAAAATAAGTTTCAAATATTTTTAAAAAAATCTATCCAGTGATACCAAACTTGGCCTCCTACCCCCCATCGCCTGTTTGTGAAGCGGGTGCAATTTTATAGTCTTAAATGGAAATCTCCATTTTTTTATTGCAGATTTGGATTCTCCAGGGAAAAAAAATCACATTGAATTGGCAATGATCTTTTTCAATTGTGCTGAAAGATTCAGCTGTAATTGCCAAAAATCTAAATGTTGAAAAAGGGAATATTTTGATAAATACACATCGGATCCAAAATCTGAAAATAGACGTATGCAATATTTTTCTAAAAGCTATCCAATGTTACAAAATACATGCACTTAAAGTAGAGAATTTGATATTTGAAAATTTTGTAGGCAACAAGAAAAATCCCCATCTTAAGAGGGGAGGAGACTTAAGGTAATCTAGCTCTCCGTTATGTGAGAGGCAAGGGGACATTAACATTAAACCAGCACCCAAAAGAGGCAAACCGTAAATTACTAAATCCACGTCGTTGTTCCAACATAAAAAAATTTGACTCCCCCCACCTCATCAAGGTCAAATACAGGGGTCAACTTTAGAATCATTGCATAGACTTAAGAAATATTTGTGACATATTTTTGGTTTTTCGAATCAATGAGTATTACCATTATATACCACTGCCTGGGCTTATTGTTTCTCCCTGTATATATAGGGGGAGATTTATCAAGCTGTCTGAAAGTCAGAATATTTCTAGTTGCCCATGGCAACCAATCACAGCTCAGCTTTCATTTTACCAGTGCTCATGAATATTTTAAAGGGGAGCTATGATTGTTTGCCATGGTAAATCTGTCCCATAGTGTTTCATTTACCATACAGGTCTTTATTTGAAACACAAAATACATTTTGGAGCAAGATCTGGGCTTTTATGTTTAAAGGCAGTCCCCGGGTTACGTACAAGATAGGTTCTGTAGGTTTGTTCTTAAGTTGAATTTCTATGTAAGTCGAACCTGTATACTTTATCATTATAACCCCAGCCATATTTTTTTTGGTCTCTGAGACAATTGGATTTTAAAAATGTTGGATTGTCATAAGAACTAGGATTACCAATAGAGCTTAAAGGGGTATTCCGGGAATATGAACGTCTGACACAAAAACTTATGATGATATAAATAAATGAATACAACAATACTCAATGTCATTAGTCACAAAACGGAGCTAAAATCATATGATTTTATGATTTACAAAATGTATGGCCTCTCTAAAGTAGGTGGAGTTATCACTAAGATGGCCGCAACTGGAAACTACAAGTTCCATGATCCTTTAGTTCTCAGTAACTCCTCCTCCCTCTTATGCTCTGCTAACAGTGATGATGTAACATGTTTTCTTGCTCTGTTACCATAGTAATGATGTGTAACTGCCATCACCACAACACTGGTCATACTGGATGCACTGCAACCAACCAACTACAGCCAAATGTAGTGGTGATCACATGACCTGCCAAGGCAGGTGCAGAACATGTGATGTGGACATGTGACCAGCAGCCATCTTCTGTCCTCCAACGGACCGCGCGGAGGAAATTAGCGGACTGATTAAAGGGCCAGTAGCATTTTAATTCTTCATTACAGTCTATGTCACCAGCATTTTCTGCTAAGGGGAGCAAAATTTTAAATAACAACTAATTACACATTAGCTTATATTTTGAGTGCCCAATTGTATATGAATTATACTGATTCCTGGAATACCCCTTTAATTGAAGACACCTGTTATAGCTGTTTATTGTAGCCTAAGACTAAAGTACAGTAAATTTGCAACATCCAGAGGTCCATTTGTAACTAGGGGCCGTCTGTAAGACGAGTGTTCTTAAGTAGGGGACTGCCTGTACTTATATATGTGTTAATAGATTAGTTACCAGAACAAAGATTAAGTAATCTTGGTTTGGGTAAGGTGTATATGTAGTAAGCTTAGTTTCAGGGCTGTATCTATCTAGTAAGCTTGTTTCTTGTGATGTGCCCAAAATGGCGCAGGCATAGTTAAGAAATATAAGTAAATACAGAAATACAGGCAGTCCCCGGGTTACGTACAAGATAGGTTCCATAGGTTTGTTCTTAAGTTGAATTTGTATGCAAGTCCAAACTATATATTTTAAAATGTAGATCCATATTGCAATTGCCCTCGTCCAGGTCCCCTGCGTTCTGCGCATGAACGCAGGCCTTCGGCTGCGTTCTGGTGAAGCTCTCTGGATGTTACTATAGTAGAATCGGGGTGGTAGGTGTCCTTTAAGTAGGGGACTGCCTGTATATGTAATGATATAAGTGGCCTTGTAAGAGTTGGATTTCCTTTTCTGTTGGTCTCCAAGCTTCTTTTTAATCTCAGGTTCCATGTAAGAGAGAAAATTAAGAGTGAGGAGGTTTTCCCTTTCACCCTTGTGAAATATTCATTTGAGTTCATGTACCTGGTGCTGCTTGTGTTTGCCTAGATATATACGGCATCCTTTGGATATACAGGCTGTTTAAGGATGGCTAATTGATTTTTATTATGTGATGGTTCTTCTTGTTGTTTTTTAATAGAATTATTAAAAGCTATGTTTTAAATGCCCTCACCTATATATTATTGTTCCCCTATGAAAAGGGCAAAGACTATGCATACTGAACAGCTTATCCGGTTTTCAGGATGTTGTGGATCAGGTTGACCGATTACTGGGAAAGGCTGGTAAGGATGCAGTGGTCATGGTACACATTCATACCAAGGAGTTAGAGGTAGGTAGAAGGTCCTCAAAAATTATTTCAGGGATTTAATTGTGCCTCATGCTTGTCCATTGACAAAATACAATTACCTGTCACAATTGATGCAATACCCAAAAAGAGGGGGGCATTCCTGGATCTTGAATAATAGACCTGAATGGATACCAAAATTACAGGTTGGGGTCACTTGGGTAATAGTGACCATATCATCATTTCTTTTGAAACTTTAGGAGGAAAGTTTTTCAGCAACTAAGGGAGGACCTTAACCCCTTCCCGACGCGCGCCGTACTAGTACAACGCGCGCCGGGTCCCGGTGCATGGAGAGGGCTCGCGGGCCGAGCCCTCTCCATAGCCGGTAAGTCTTTGCTGCATATAGCAGCAAAGGCTTACCGGTAACACCCGTGATCGGTGCTAGCACCGATCGCGGGTGCTTTCACGGTGATCGCCGCCGGCAATGCTGCCGGAGGCTTCAAAAAGATGGCGCCGCCATCTTGCCGCGGATCGCCGCTCCCCGATGACGTCACGGGGAGCGGTGATCCGTTGCCATGACAGCATCGGGTCTCACGAAGGCCCGATGCTGTCTCGTTTTAACCCATTCATTACAATGTGCTATCAGCACATTGTAATGAATGAGGCGTAAAATCCCCATATACTGCCATACTGCAGTATGGCAGTATATGGTAGGATCGATCAGACAACCTAGGGTTAAAGTACCCTAGGGAGTCTGAAAAATAGTAAAAATAAAAAAAAGTTAAAAAAAAAAAAAAATTATATTAAAAAAAAAAACTAAAAATTCAAATCACCCCCCTTTCCCTAGAACTGATATTAATATTAATAAACAGTAAAAATCATAAACACATTAGGTACCGCCGCGTCTGAAAATGTCTAATCTATCAAAATATAATAACGGTTTTTCACTGCGTTTAACCCCGTAACGAAAAATAGCGTCCAAAGTCAAAAATGACATTTTTTTGCCATTTTGGAAAATATAAAAAAATTTATAAAAAGTGATCAAAAGGTCATACAGTCCTAACAATGATAGCAATGAAAACGCCATCAAAAGTCGCAAAAAATGACACCACCCACAGCTCTGTACACCAAAGTATGAAAAAGTTATTAGCGCCAGAAGATGGCAAAATCAAAAAAAAAAATTTTGTACAGGAGGTTTTAATTTTTTTAAATGTATGAAAACTTTATAAAACCTGTACAAATGTGGTATCCCTGTGATCGTAGCAACCCAAAGAATAAAATAGACCTGTCATTTGGGGTACACAGTGAAAGCTGTAAAATCCAAGCCCACAAGAAAACGTCGCAAATGTGTTTTTTCACCATTTTCACTGCATTTGGAATTTTTTTCCCGCTTCCCAGTACACGTCATGGAATATTAAATACCGCCACTACGAAGTGCAATTTGTTACGCAGAAAATAAGCCATAACAGAGCTCTTTATGTGGAAAAATAAAAAAGTTATAGATTTTTGAAGGTGGGGAGTGAAAAATTTAAGTGAAAAAACTAAAATAGGCCAAGTCGTTAAGGGGTTAATGGTAATAACTGGGATAATGTTCACAAAAACAAAAGCACAAAAGAATTGCTGCCTCAAAATAGATTGATGTTATTTGTCGTGTTCCAATTTTATGAACACTCACGGTGTGCACCACCTATTGAATTCAATATTAGCAAAAAAGAAAAAGAATAGGGAATGTAGGGGAAGGAAAAGGTGTGAGTGTGTCTTAAAAATTAACTTTTATTTATTACTTAAAATTCTTGAGTGAATATTCTTGCTCATGTATAACTAATTTTTGCATAGCATTATAGTGAACTGCTTTACTATTATCCAAGTCACTGGGGTGGTATATATACACCCCGGGATTACACTCGGGTATGGGTGCCCTTATATTTTGTTGTACCCTCCCAAGTATTTCTCCCACTTATTTCTATTGTGGGTATCAGAAAATAAGGGACAGAGGTTAAGAATAAGTATGTTGCCAGTGTTCTCTTGCAGCCTAGAGCGCTGCTATGATATTAATGTTAGTTGTCACTGTCAGGAGAGCGATCGCGATGTGTGGTAGGATTTGTCGCTCCCTGACTAGTGGCAATGTGTCGCGCCAGCGGTAGATTTCAATAGTAGGATCGCGGCCATGAGGAACATATGTCACGTCTCCCTCACTGCTGTGGCGCAGACACAATCGCCTCGGCTTGCGTGCGTCCACACCGCCGGGACTAGCAGCTATTTAGTACACTGGTTACTGGTTTCTATCACTATATTTATCGATTACTGCTGTCCCTGCTAATGTCTGTCCCTAGAAAGTGACTCTGGATAAACTAATAGCGTCCCGACACGTGTTTCGCCGGGTCTCCCCGGCTTCTTCTAAGGGCAAAGACGCCCGGTTCCGGGCGCTTTTTATTGAACCATTTGTGATTGACGGCTTAATAAGCCAATACCAAACAGCTAATACTTTTAGTGTGTTTGAGATATAATGATGAGAGTGTATCATTGTCCTTTCCTCTAATGATATCCTTATATTATATTGTATAGATAGAATAATACAATCATTTTCTCTGTCCGAATAGTAATTCAGCAGAAGGGACATGACATTCCAGGATCAAGAAAAGGAGGGGCCAGTAAAACATACAGCATTGTTGAATCCAGATAAATGCACAAATCTTTTTTAAGTAATTCTTCTACCTTATAGTGATTTGTTGTCAGTAAATATTGGAAATAAATAATGATAAAAAAGTGCAATGAGATGTTATTAGTATGAGATGATTGTTTAGTTATAATACAAATAAAGTGAGGAAAGGAGAGAAGAAAAGAGAGAAGTGCCCCCGTGAAGTACAAGAGCACCCATCTCATTATAGAGTTGGGTTGTTTTAAGGTCCGAAGAGGGAGTAATGCTGATTTGGTAGAATCAATTGGAAATGGGACAAGTAAGCATAAATTATTTATTGCCAATTTATCTATTGTGGATGTTTATAGAAAAAACAGTACATAGAGATGCTAAACATCATGAGATTCACAGGAAACATCCAAAACCAAAATTGTCGTTCAAGCCTCTAGGTTTAAGGCTGCCCATCCTGTAGATCCAATAACTCTCTTTTTGCAGAAGCAGACTATCCAAGTCCCCACCTCTAATTCCTAATGTAACTTGGGTGATTGCCCACCCTTTAAGGCCCTTATAGTTACAGTTATGGAATTTTCGAAAGTGTTCTGCAATGGGTGTGGGCTGGAAGATTATTTTCTGTTTCTCGGCTTCCTTCTGCATTTTGTCATAGTTTTTTATAGAGTATATATGCTCTCTAATCCTTGTTCTCATCTCTCGGATGGTTTTCCCCACATAAATCAACTTACATGGGCATTGGAGGGCGTAAATTACTCCAAGTGAGGAGCATGTAATATGTTCCTTGATGTTATAGTTATGTCCGTCCTTGTCCTCAAATTTTGTTGTTCGTACCAGAATCTGGCACGCCATGCAGAGTCCACATGGATAAAATCCTGCATATTTGTGGTGTGTTGCCTTCTTGGTCTTACAGAAGTGACTCTGTACCAGCATATTGCCTATAGAGGAACCCTTTCGGTATCCGCATGAGACCCTTTCACCTACCACTTTGGCTAAATCAGGATCCAGGGTAAGTATCCCCCAGTGACGGTTAAAGATCTGGTTCATTTCATTCCATTTATCGTGTAGAGTGGTAATAAATCTAATCTGTGAATCTACAGTTTTGGGTTTTACTTGTGAGGATCTGTCAGTGTGGAGTGTAGCATTATATGCTTTCTTTATAGAACGACCCGAATAAAATCTGACGTAGACGTTCTTTCAGGGCCGTTGCCCCTTCTTTAAACCTTTCAAGAGTGGAACAATTCCTTCTTAATCTTAGGAATTCCCCTTTCGGAATTCCCTTGATGGTTCGGGGTAAATGCGCACTCCCTGCATGTAGCAGGCTGTTAGTAGCCGTCTCTTTTCTATACATTCGTGTTTGGATTGAGCCATCTTTATCCACCTCAATATTGATGTCCAGAAAGGGAATGGAAGTTTTACTATGCATGAGGGCAAGTTTGATATTGCAATCATTGTTGTTAAGATGCAATATGAATTCCCTCATATGCTCCTCTGATCCCTTCCAGATGAACACCACGTCATCTATGTACCTTTTCCATAATACAATATGATGTGTGGATTCCTCTAGAGTGTCACAGAATACCCGCTCTTCCTCCCACCACCCAAGGAACAAATTGGCGAAGGTGGGCGCACATGCTGCGCCCATCGCCGTTCCTTGGGTTTGGAGGAAGAAGCGGGCATCAAAGACAAAGTAGTTGTGGCGAAGTACGAAGAGCAAGGCTTCCAGAATAAATTTTTGTCGCATTGGACTTTTATCATTGTAACGTTCTAAAAAATATCTGACAGCCTCACACCCCACTTGATGACCGATACTGGTATACAAACTTTCCACATCTACTGTAACAAGGATTTCGTCCTGTTCCAGAGAGGTACCCTCTAAGTCTTTCAAAATCTGCATGGTGTCTCTTGTGTACGAGAACAGATCTAGGACATAGTGTCTCAATTCATTGTCCAGCCAACGACTAAGTCTCTCGGTCAGACACCCGATGCCGGACACGATGGGCCTGCCCGGTGGAGCATTAAGGTCCTTATGGACCTTAGGCAACATATAAAATGTCGCCACTTTCGGGTGCCTGACCGTGAGAAAATCCCTCTCTTGAGTGGAGATGGCTCGTTCCTGCCATTCTTTGTTTAATAAATTCTGGTATTTAACCAGGAAGTCCTTTGTGGGATCACTCCACAGTTGTTTGTAACATTGTGTGTTCAAAAGTTGCCTCTTGGCTTCTTTTATGTAGGATTCCTGGGGCCAGATAACCACATTCCCCCCTTTATCTGACTGTTTCAGGACCACATCGTCCCTTTTCTTAAGTTCTTCTAAAGCCATACGTTCTTTGTGTGTAATATTGGAACCGCATGTGTCGCTATCTAATTTCTCGATGTCCCTCGAGACCATCTCTATAAATATTTTTATTGGGGGGCAGGACTCAAAAGAGGGCATTGCCTTGGATTTGGATTTTAATTTGGGATTGGGAGCAGTCTTTAAATCATGTTGGGTAGAATATGGTTCTATTTCGGGGGTACTGGCATTCTCCTCTGCCAGTTCTTCTAATATTCTCAGGATTTCATCCTCCTGTATGCCTTCCCTGTTGTCAATTGCAGCTCCCACTGTGTGTTCAGTCTCCTTATTCAGGAACATTTTTTTATAGAACAATTTCCTCCCAAACAGATGTAGGTCTTTAATTATGGGGGTTGTAATGCAAAAATTAAAACCTCTCTTTAAAACAGAAGCTTGTGCTCCCGTCAATACATGCTTAGAGGTTAATAATTTGCATGTTCCCATCAGAATGCTCAAATCCTATTTTCTCCTTCCCCTTGTCCCCCAAGTTTGAGCTTGTGCTCCTCTGTTCCCGTATCCCCATCTCTGTCCGTCTCGTAAAAAAAGATTGTTACTGGTGTTTGCTCCCACACTATGATTTGTGTTTGGTTGGCTGTTACTTGAATTGGGGGTGTCAGTTTCTGTCTCTGTATCACATAAAGAGGAATCACTGTAGTCCGATCCCGTCTCCCTATTGGTGGTCGGTTTGCCCTCTTGTGGTCTTCTGTATTTTCTCCTTGTTGGATGAGAATTTGGGGCTCTGATATCCCACCTATAGATACCTCCCACTTTAAAATCTCTCTGATCTCTTATGTAGGAAGCCGAGAAACAGAAAAAAATCTTTCAGCCCACACCCATTGCAGAACACTTTCGAAAATTCCATAACTGTAACTATAAGGGCCTTAAAGGGTGGGCAATCACCCAAGTTACATTAGAAATTAGAGGTGGGGACTTGGATAGTCTGCTTCTGCAAAAAGAGAGTTATTGGATCTACAGGATGGGCAGCCTTAAACCTAGAGGCTTGAACGACAATTTTGGTTTTGGATGTTTCCTGTGAATCTCATGATGTTTAGCATCTCTATGTACTGTTTTTTCTATAAACATCCACAATAGATAAATTGGCAATAAATAATTTATGCTTACTTGTCCCATTTCCAATTGATTCTACCAAATCAGCATTACTCCCTCTTCGGACCTTAAAACAACCCAACTCTATAATGAGATGGGTGCTCTTGTACTTCACGGGGGCACTTCTCTCTTTTCTTCTCTCCTTTCCTCACTTTATTTGTATTATAACTAAACAATCATCTCATACTAATAACATCTCATTGCACTTTTTTATCATTATTTATTTCCAATATTTACTGACAACAAATCACTATAAGGTAGAAGAATTACTTAAAAAAGATTTGTGCATTTATCTGGATTCAACAATGCTGTATGTTTTACTGGCCCCTCCTTTTCTCGATCCTGGAATGTCATGTCCCTTCTGATGAATTACTATTCGGACAGAGAAAATGATTGTATTATTCTATCTATACAATATAATATAAGGATATCATTAGAGGAAAGGACAATGATACACTCTCATCATTATATCTCAAACACACTAAAAGTATTAGCTGTTTGGTATTGGCTTATTAAGCCGTCAATCACAAATGGTTCAATAAAAAGCGCCCGGAACCGGCGCTATTAGTTTATCCAGAGTCACTTTCTAGGGACAGACATTAGCAGGGACAGCAGTAATCGATAAATATAGTGATAGAAACCAGTAACCAGTGTACTAAATAGCTGCTAGTCGCGATTGTGTCTGCGCCACAGCAGTGAGGGAGACGCGACATATGTTCCCCATGGCCGCGATCCTACTATTGAAATCTACTGCTGGCGCGACACATTGCCACTAGTCAGGGAGCGACAAATCCTACCACACATCGCGATCGCTCTCCTGACAGTGACAACTAACATTAATATCATAGCAGTGCTCTAGGCTGCAAGAGAACACTGGCAACGTACTTATTCTTAACCTCTGTCCCTTATTTTCTGATACCCACAATAGAAATAAGTGGGAGAAATACTTGGGAGGGTACAACAAAATATAAGGGCACCCATACCCGAGTGTAATCCCAGGGTGTATATATACCACCCCAGTGACTTGGATAATAGTAAAGCAGTTCACTATAATGCTATGCAAAAATTAGTTATACATGAGCAAGAATACTCACTCAAGAATTTTAAGTAATAAATAAAAGTTAATTTTTAAGACACACTCACACCTTTTCCTTCCCCTACATTCCCTATTCTTTTTCTTTTTTGCTAATATTGCCTCAAAATAGACAAATTGCCTTGCCCAGATGGTATACAACCCTGGTGTTTCTGCATGAACTTTGTACTGTTCTAGATAAACCCGTTATTTGAGGACAAGTTCTGTTCCACAAGACTGACACATAGCAAATGTTGTGCCAATATTCAATGGAAACTACAAACAAATATTTGAGAGGTTTGTTAGAGATGCTATTCTGGAGTGTCTCAATGCAAATAACCTGATAACACTTCATCAGCAGGAGTTTATGAAGGATCGCTGAAGGGGAATAATAATCACAAAAATACTGTTTCGCCATTATTTCAGTCCTGCTAAATCAGAGATGCACAACATTTTTTAGTCCGAGGGCCTCATTGTCATACTGCTTCCCTTCAGGGGGCTGCACTATTAACCAAAACCCAAGATGTGCCAAAAACCAAAGTACAGCGTAAAGGCCCTACAGCAGTGTTCCTCAACCACCGCAGCCGAAAATAAATTCAATAGATAATGGAAGCAGGGGAGGTATTCAACAGGAAAGGGGCCAATATAAGTGTGTGTGTGGGGTGGGTGCTTCTTCAGACATTATAAGCCATACATAATTGGCTAGACAACAGACCACCTACCCATGCTCAACGGTCTCTGGAAAAAATTTATGCTCGCTGCCTGGGCAAAAAAAGGTTGGGACGACTGCCCTACAGAACCCACTACTGCATAATACTGCATTTGTACAATAAGTAGCATAGACCTCAAAGCAGACTGTGGTGTAGGTCTGTGTGTCTTGTGCGGGCTTGGAACTGTTACATGGGACTGTGTATTTGGTGCGGGCTGAGGAGTATGTTACATGGGGAGTTGGTGGCTGTATGCAGATGTATTACTGGGGAGTTGGCGGCTGTATGTAGATGTATTACTGGGGTGCTGGCGGCTGTATGTAGATGTATTACTGGGGTGCTGGCGGCTGTATGTAGATGTATTGCTGGGGTGTTGATGGCTGTATGTAGATGTATTACTGGGGGTGAGGCGGCTGTATGCAGATGTATTACTAGTGGGAAAGTAGACAGTGAGGATATGTATGTATGTATGCTACATTCAGTGGGGCCTCCCCCAGACTTTGCGCCCAGGGGCCCCCGCCAACCTTAATCCGGCCCTGGTTATAACCCTTTTAGGGTGAAAGCCTCAGTGAACCCGAATCACAGGTAGGTAGATAATCTCTGGAAAAAACATTGAAGAGAGGCAGCACTCCTGGTGAAGTAATGGTGTTTATTCACCCAAAATGAAGGTGGTACATTTCAGCCACTCATTGGAGCTGAAATGGGTGCAGAGGAGAGCAACCAAGCTTATAAAGGGAATGGGCGGAATAGAATACAATGGCAGATTACAACATTTGAGGTTTCTAGTCTTAGAAAAAAGATGGTGACCTCATTAACATGTATAAATACCTGAATGGGCAGTACAAGGATTTTTCCAAAGATCTCTTTATACTTACTCATGTGGCCAGGACAGGGAGGCATCCTCTATGTCCTGTTATGGCCGATACTTTTTACATACTCAAAGGCCTAGATGCCTTTTGTGAGAACAAAAGTATCTCATGTTATGGGGAAAAAACAACTATTTGTTTAAAGGACATCTACCAGAACTGTATGCAAATAAGCTTGAGGGGCTCCAGACTCCATAGGTGTAAATAGAGTCTTTCATCCTGGTGGTAGAGGTCTTTTAATTCATAGGTTTGACTTGATGTACCTGCGTTTTTTCCAACCTTATCTAATATGATACAACTCTTGGGAACTCTTGAGACAGAAGTATGTCCTAAAATTATCATTGAGTTATTAGTGGTCATCACATTATTACTAAGGGTGGAAGACTGTTTTATGCAATGGCTCCCCAGATAATTAAACCAGTACTTGAGGGAGCATGTCAAATCACAACAAAGGCAGGATTGAAGCTCTCACCATGAAACCTTCATACTCCCACACAGATTTAAGATGATGTAGTTCTAGTAAGTGGGGCAGTACAGGATTCTCCAGGTACCACCAGTGCCTGGATAGTGATCTGTCTGGATCGTCAGTAGCCAGTTTTTCATGTGCGCATACCCTTCATTAACCACTTCTCTCATTACCTCCAAAATGGCAGAAAGAACAAAAAACAGCCTAAATGGCAGGTAGCTCTTTATAATAACCATCCTGTTTCTCTCACTCCAATGAAGAGTCACCTAAACTTTGTTAACTGGAAAAAATGTCCCTTTGCTCTCTATAGGCATATCTATAAAGATGTCCATGATCCAAAACCAGCCTTCAAGATCCTTTTAAAGGAAACCTGTCATTAGGAAGGTAATTTTTATATGATGACGGGTGTGGCGAGTCATTTTCCTGCCTCTTCCTCACTCATCCCCCTCCCCGCTATATCCCTCTGCTTATGTTAGCTCACCGTCGCAAGGAATTCTCATTTGAACAGCCATCCCCCCAGATGCACTACAAAGGCATTTATTAAATCAACATGTCAGTGGCTATTGGAACTTGTCATTTAAGGGATTTGTGGGAGTTTTCAAAGAGGAAAAACTTGCTAAACAAGCTTTTTGTATGACCATGGCCTGCCAATGGTGTATGATTATTGGTTCCGAATCCAAGCAGAATCCTTGCCATAGTGCCAAGCAGTGGAATGTTAATCGTTTAGGAATAATCTTTCTTATAGCCTGTGTAAAAGGCCATGTGATCAGCCAACAAGCTAGCAAACATAATGATAAATCAGCAAGATAAACCAAAGTAGTAAAACTGACAAACTTAGGATCCAGTAACTTAGGAGTTCAGACATCTGAAGACAGTAGGATATAAAGTGTGTCCATGTGATAAGTCATAAATCCAGGTGTTAAAGACTGGAAAGTTCTTATCACTTTGAGTTCAGTGGCTTGTCGCCATCATTTATATGACCTTTCAGTGGAAAGTGTTTACGGGCAGTTGCATATGAGCAAACTTGCAAATGCTGTATGTGGCCCAAGTCTGGGAGCCCTATCTTAGAGCTGAGAGTTCTACTGACAGTACACAAAGGGTCAACCATGTGAGAGCAAATGATGCAGCCTGCAAGAGTGAAACATGTACAAGCGACACCAGAGCGAGTGGTAATGTTAGTTTTTTATGTTTGCTGGTCATCATAATCACAGTTGTCACCAGATCTTAGACTGAGCCTCTGTAACTTACACAGGACAGCTGCCTTTTATAAACTAGGATTAAAAAGGATTGTTGTTATCCCTAAGTGGTTCCTTTCCATTTGTTGACTTATATGCAACTCACCTGAGGGGAGTACAATGATATAAATGTTGTACTGCGTGTTAAATTTTACTTGCATTGCCCTGCCTCCTTCTTGATTGACAGGTCTCACTGCTAGGGCACGCTGCTGTATGGAACTAGTACTTAGCGACCGTCTGCCAATATTCAACTACAGACATATACAGCTCCGTTTACTTATTATCAGCGGTGGGAAAAAAACCTGTGTCATATGTTTTACACAGCGTCTTACTAGAATGTGCAACACCCCTGCCACTGCGTAAGGCAGAGTGTTTGCGAATAAGCCCCCTGTATCATTTGGTACATTTGGAGGTAATTAGCAGCAGTAGTTACTGCCTGGACAGGCAAGGGTTAACCTTATTGAATGTTATTTTCCAATGATGTTCCACCTTTGTAACTGGAGTGTGATTGGAGAGTGAGACCACCTGACCAGGGAATGATAAAACCTCAGGTCAGGAAATGACAAGCGCTCTTGCAATCCAGCTCTCTTACCAGAGACACCTTAGAGCACATGCTCTGACCACAGGCCTCAGGATATCAACTACACACTGAGTGACAGCGACAGTGTGTGCCTCACACACCTCGTGAACCCACACAGAAACACCCAGGATAAAGCTGCAGCTTCCAGCATTGGACACAGCTACATCCCAGCATGCACCTGAATCCAGGCTGGTGACCCACCTCCTGAGGTTCCTTCTCCAAGATCACTCAGGTAATCTGCACTTGTACAGAATCGTTTGCTGCTGTTGGTTCGAATAAAGAACTGTAAGTTACTTTTATGCACAACACTGCCCTGCTACGGCTGTATCACCATCAAGGGCACCCCATCTAACTACCAGGGACTCGTACTACAGACTCTAAGGGTTGCCCCAGAGAGAACCAGTACCACAGCCTATCCCTCATCTAATTTCTTGCATACACCACCTGCTGGAGACCTTCCAGGCTGTGGACCAGCCCTCCAGTCCCCATACCAAGCAACGTGGCACTAGCATGCCTAGGCCGCAACTGGTATTCTGGGCCCCGGCTGCCTCCAGGCCCCAAAACAAGGCTAGGCCCCGATGGGGGATGTTGCAAATGCGTAGTGAGAGCTCTGTTACATCATTGAGTATTTCATGTCATGGGACCAGGATTATGTCATTTAGGTCCTTTAAGCAATAACATTTGATTTATCCAGTATGATTAACATCTACCACAGGTATATATCTGACCACATGAAATCACACCATGCCTACATGGACGTCACTTGTCCGCATGCCTGCACTGGATTTCATATGACTAGGCATATTCATGAGGTTAATGTTAATGTCACTCAGTAAAGGACATTGGATGACATCAACAAGGTCACATGACATGAATTGATGAATAGTGAGGAGGTATATTGCAAGGCGGAGGAGTATATGGGAGGGGCAGGCTGAGCAGGATACGCCCCCTTTGATGCCAAGTAGGATAACATAAAGTTGATTTTATGTGGGTTTTTAGGGAAACAATTTTTAGCTAAAAGAAGGGTTGCATTCAGTTAATCCTTGAAAAATTATGATTACATTTTGGGGCTGTTATTTTTGTGGGGAAGCCAGGCCTCCTTGTCTTACATATCAAAATGATGCTGGGAGCTCCTGCACTATGGTCAAAGACCATGGCCCTGTGGGCCATTTTTACCACCGAGTGGGATGTGCAACCATTCAGGATGCTGGCAATTTGGTGCAGTGGGGGGGGGGGGGGGGTACCAGCATAGTTGCACATGAATCAATAGAATCCACGTCTTTCTGGCCAGAAGCTAGTGATAATGAGAGGACTACGCTAGAATCCTGCTATGAGCTTTCGTGCAGAGTCCTAGATGTGGCTCAGCAACATGATGTCACCAGCAGATGTCAGGTGTTGGCAACAGAAGGAGGTGCACACTGTAGGAGTATGGAAGCAATAATCACAATGGGCACAGTATAGCTCTCTTAAAGGACACCTGTCATCAGGTCTCTGCCACTAGTCCTGTCACCTCTACCTGTTGGAGCAGCTCACAAGGATCCATCCCAGCCTTTATCTAGCTATTTCATACATTATTCATTGTAAAATCATCTTTTCTTTATTATGTAAATGAGGCTGGTCACATGGTCAGAGGCAGTGATGTCACTCCTGTTCCCCCTCCCCTCCCCTCCCCCTGCTCATGTCTGTGTGTAGTGTATAGTAAAGCATGGCTAGTGTGTGTGCTGCATCTGCTGACATGCTGCATCCTCCTAATATACAGGTGAGAGACACAGACATCAGCTACACATGAATCTGACATATTCTGCTGTAACATGGCTGCCTGGAGCTGCTGTATCTCTCCTGTACACACACACACAGGCTGCAGGGGGCGCCAGCACCAGGAAGTACATCATTATACAGCCTCACTCCATTATACAGGCTGTCAGTCATGCACTGGGGGTGTGGCTGTGCCTCCCACTCATGAATAAGGTGGACAGCTTGAATATGCTAATGCTTCATTGGACATTTCACAGGTCATTTGCATACAGCTTTAGGACCTCATTGCTTAGGTTTACAGGCATGTAGAGGGACAATGAAGGGATAGAGGCAATGCTCTCTAATGGCAGTTTATGAAAATATATTTAGTTTAGGGGGGTTATTTTGCATGACGGGTTCTCTTTAATAATGGGAACAGAATAGAGCCTGTTAATACAGAAAAAAGGGTATATTACTGTATTAATACAAGGGGCAAAATACCTTACTCTATTCATTCTGGGGCAAAGTTTATTCCACTGTTAATACAGGGGCACAGTATATAGCTTGATGCAAGGGGTACAGTACATGGCTCTACTAGTGCAGGTGTCACAGTATATAGATTAATACAAGAGAACACTGTATAGCTTTCTTTATACAGGGTGACCAGTATATAGAGTGATACAGAGGGAAGAGTATATAGATCATTACAGAGAGCACAGTATATAGATTGATACAGGTGGAATAGTAAAGATTATGTACAGTATATAGCTTTGTTAAAACAGGAGAACAGTATATAGATAGATACAGGTGGAACAATATAGATTAGAGGGGCAGTGTACAAATTTTAATTGCACTAGGGGCCCCCCGGAGTTGTGGGAGTCACTAAAACAGGTAATTACTGGGGGTTCTTCATGTCACATGGCACCAAACTGCATAAGGCTAGAACTACAAAGCTGGTTTCCCTGCTGACATCACGCTAGAGGCAGTGAATAAAAGAGCACAATCTGAGATGCTTAAAGCAGAACGGACAATGGTGGGACAGAAAATCCTGACATTATTAGATCAGAAATCACAATGCGCAAGAGATAGGGTGCACAAAGGGTACTACGAATATAGCAATAAATAGGGTAAGTGGCTCTCGAGGGCCCTGCATCCGAGGCTCCGGATGTTCCCAGTTATGCTCCTCAACTCTCCCAAAAAGGAGTGGTAAACTCCCCCTCTGGGGTCCGGCAGAAGTTTAGAGTCTTCTATACCAGGATGTATGGTCTGGGGGCAGCGAGACCCTGGGATGACCCAGAGATCCAGACATACCTAGATAGCTTTGCTCCCCCTGGTATTCCCTCAGAGGCCTTTGAGCCCGACTTCACAGCGGAAGAATGGATGTATGCCATTAAAGACCTTAAAGGGGTTTTCCCCATGAAAGAAAATTCTCTAATCTCAATTCCCTAGTGATGTTAACACAATAAAGATCATTTTTAACCCTTTACTTCAATTTTTCTCAGATTTATTGCTGTTTTAGCTCCTATAACTCAGTGATGGTTAGTGTAAAATTCCAAGGTGTGGACAGGGACTCTCTAATCAGACACTTCATGAGCCATCTAGTTCTGTGGAGTGAAAATGTGGTAAGATTATCAGGGTACAGATGTATATACACTTTCATTTATCGTCTGAAAATTGTACTAGTATCTGACACATAGAAACAGAGATGAGACAGATTAGAGATTATGAGATCCATTAGATGCCTATTACACACTTTCAGCTCTCCTACTACATCTTTGCTATTTTGCAACACACTAGATATGCTGTGTCCTCCTGCTGTGCCTTCCCAGATTAACAATTTAGCTGTATGTAGCTTGTAGTTGTCCCCGTGCTGCTGCTTCCAACAGGAACTCAGGGGTAACTGAAACTGTGTACACCAGGACTGGTGTACACAGGTTGGACTTAAATCTGTGAATTGCTGTATTTTTGTTAATAACAGTGAATTAGAGAATGTGTTATTTTGTTATCCTGAGTACATTTAAGAAATTTGTCTTTGTTGGAATACCCCTTTAAAAATCGGTAAAAGCCTGCGCCCGGGTTTACGCCGCAATTCTTTTCGAGATATGGAGTTACAGGAACCCTTGTTAGCTGATTTGAATGCTATAGTCTTGGGCTCAGCATTCCCGTCCCACGCTCGGTTATCCCATATCACACTGCTCCAGAAACCGGGAAGGGAATCCATCCATTGCGAAAACTTTAGGCCGATCTCTCTTATTAACATCGACCTTAAGCTATACGCCAAGCTTCTAGCCATAAAGGGGTATTCCCATTTCATGTTATTGTTTGTATTAGAAAAAGGTTATACAATTTACCAATATACCTTCTGTATCAATTCCTCACGGTTTTCTAGATCTCTGCTTGCTGTCACTCTGTGGAAAGCTTCTATGTTTACTTCCAGTGGACAAAAATCTGACCATGGTTACAAAGGTGCACGGCTCATTAGCATCATAAAGAGAATGAGTTATAACGAGCCGTGCACCTATGTGACCATGGTCAGATTTATGTCTACTGGAAGTAAACATAGAAGCTTTCTATAGAATGACATCAAGCAGAGATGTAGAAAACCATAAGGAATTGATACAGATAGTATATTGGAAAATTGTATAACTTTTTATGGCAAAAACATAACATTCATTTTTTGAAATGGGAATACCCCTTTAAGGATAAGATCCCTGATACCAAACGCCGGGAGGTAAGTACATGTATATTTTTTTGAGCAGCCCCCTCCCGGCCACCTTTGTTTTTATGGAAAGTCTCGGACAACCCCTTTAACCTATCCAGGGCAGTGGTTGCACAGATATTCAACACGTTTCCTTTCCGCTGGAAGTCGGTCTCCATTAAATATTTGGGTGTGCTGATACCGGATGACCCTTTTAGGGCGTTTGACCTTATGTTCCTTTGTTATCTAGTATAGACAGATTTACAGGTATGGGTCAAGCTACCCCTATCCTGGATGGGCAGGATGTATGTCCTAAAGTGGCTCTGCCTAGTTCTCTTTTGAGGTGCATCTGCTCCATGGCTACTAGATTTGGATGGGCATCCTCCCGACCGTGCCTGGCACTATCGACGCTGTCCAGGTCTAAGCTGAATGGGGACATGGGTCTACCCAACTTTTACCACTACCATAGAGCTGCAGTGTTCACATGTGCACTGAACATTATTCACCATGGGGCAGACAAGCTGTGGGCAGCTATGGAAGCGGCTTACTCAAAATACCCTGCTTGCTCTGATGTGGACCCTCTTGTCACGAGACCAGATAGATCCCACTACCCCCCACTAACGAAAGCAATCCTCACAGTTTGGAACAGGACGCATGGTAAGGGACAGGATGGGGACAGCCTCCTTTTCTCTAAATCAGGTCCCCTAACTCCCCTGTCCTTCAATTTAGAATTCCTGTTGGGCCTTTCCCCACCTAAGTTTTGATCCCGGACGTAGATATAATCCAAATCCGACATGTACTCACAGTCTCTGGCTTAAAGAATATTGGGGAGCTCATACCCACAGATACTCTTCAGCGCAGGAGGTCAACAGCTTCTGTGCAATGCAGACTCCTCGAGAGGCAGTTACCAGGTCTCTTACCCTATTTGACCCTGATTGGTGTGCCTCTAAATCACCCTTCAAGCATCTTACATCTTTGATCTACAGGTTTCTGCTGAAGTATAGGGCAAGATGAGATCGACCAACTGCTCATTTTATAGGGCCTGGGAAAGGGATCTGGGGAAACAGTTCTCTGAGCATGGATGGGAAAAGGCTCATATATTCACTCACAAAATTTCAGTGTACTGTCAGTTACAGGAAACAAATTACAAGATTTCAAAGAGATGGCATAGGACTCCTAAATTCCTACATAGCATATACTCCTCCATGCCTAACCCATGTTGGAGATGCCTAGACGCTAGCAGATCGATGTTACTTACACATATGGTGGGAGTATCCCTGTGGGAGGCTGTATTCTTGTTATATAAATCGCCTGTACAAAGCATCTCTCCCGTGGATCCCAGAGGTCGCAATGTTGTCTTTCTTCCCACGAGCATATAGAACTATTAAGAGAGGCCTGGCAAGACCTTTTGTGATGGTGGCACCGAGGGTTATTCCCAGGCTGTGAAAATCCCAGGGATCCCCCTTCTAGGAGGCTTTGGGCAGAGGAGCTGGGGTTTATCATATTCACGGAAGAGATGATAGGTATCGATGGGGACAGAGTAGAGACGGCATATAAGTTTCATACTACATGGCTCTCATGAACATCCTTCAGGGATTCGATTGAATTTCAGACTTGGCTCTCAGAAGTTTGATTGTTCTTTTTTTTTTACGCTTGGGCTAATATTGTATATTTGGGTAGGCTACCCTTTCCCTACCCCATACTCCCTAGTGTGTTTACCGTTGTTTGTCTAAGTACATTGTTGTTTTGTCTAGTTGCTGGAGCCTCTTGATGTATCCGGCTGCGCCAGAGCAGCGGCAGGGCTATCACACAATGGCGCATGACCAACGATGTATGATAAATAATCCCCATAATGTTTAAAAAAATGGCCAAATTTGAGTATTTGAATTCAGAAGTATTTCTTTTGCTAGGAAATTTAGGGATCATTTTTTCGAGTCCTAGAAATGTGTCTGGCACTCAAACTATGGGGCAGATGTATAGAAAGTTTCTAAAAGTAGCTGTAAAGTTATAATGAATGCGATTCCCCCTCGAAAAAGATGCCCATGTTATGCTGCTCGCCCTTTTCTTTCCAAAGTTATGGCATTTTCTTTTCTGAAAGTGTTTGATAAAAATCTTTCTAACAAGAGGAAGTGGGTGGAGGAAATCTGAGGGGTATAGCAAAGAAACCACTGGATTTAAATAACAAAAGATAATAGGCAGTTTTACATCCCAAGATATATTGATCTGAGGGGAAAACATTTTACAATTGTTCTTTAAGGGGGTTTTCCCATGAAAGAAAATTCTCAAATCTCAATCCCCTAGTGATGTTAACACAATAAAGATAATTTTTAAACATTTACTTCACAATTTTCACAGTTTTATTGCTGTTTTATCTCCTATCAGTGTCATACTCTCTCAGCAGACACATTATGATTCCTCTATTGCTTTGTGAGATGCTGGGTGCTAACAATGTGCTTAGATTATCAGGGTAAAGGTTTATATACACTTACATTTAGCCTCTGAAAGATAAAAAGAGATGGATCTCATCATCTCTGATCTGTCTCAAGACATGCATATTATACCTGACATTATCAGATCTGCTATAACAGCCATAACATACACATATCTCTGCTACATATCTCCCCTGGATATCTGCCTGTAGCTTTACTCTCCTCAACATAGGTTTCTTGCCATCAGGAAGTCTGTGTGAGCTTTTCTTGGAATGCAAGGGTGGAGGCTAGAGTGCAAAGAGCATCTAAGTGCAGCGTCAGACAGAAGAATATTCAGGGTCAGAAAATTCAGGGTCAGGTCCAGGGGCAACCAAAATTTTGTACACCAGGACTGATAGAGACAGGTTGGACTTATATGTGTGAAATGCTGTACTTTTGTTAATAACATTGAATTACAGAATGGGTTATTTTGTTATCCTGAGTATATTTAATAATCTTGTTTTAGGAAAAATACCCCTTTAAGTGTCTACAAGGCCGTAAAGAGAACCTGTCTGCAGTATTTCACACATCAGGTTGATATCATGTATCTGCAGGTTCCATTATACAGAAACTTTTTTTGTTCAAGATATCTGCTGCTTTGTTGAGAAATCACATTTAGTACCTATATATTTAACTTCTGGAGTCCAAGCCACTGGGGTGACTCAAGCAGCAGCTCTAACTGAAACAATAGAAATACCGTATTTTTCGGACTATAAGGCGCACCGGATTATAAGGTGCACCATCAATAAATGCCTGCTAAAACATCTAGGTTCATATATAAGGTGCACCGGATTATAAAGCGCACCGGATTATAAGGCTGAATGACCAGCAGATGGCAGACCTGTGACAAGTTCAAGGCAGCTGTTGTCTGTAAGTAGGGTTCATATATAAGGCGCACTGGACTATAGAAAGGATCAAAGGATTTTCTGTGGGCCTTATAGTCCGAAAAATACTGTATGTATGGTTTTCTAAATGTGATTTCTCAAAAATAAACCTGCAGAAATCTTAGTCTAACACATGTTACAGGTTTCCCTTGATGATAATTTTGTACATTTATTTCTGAATAGGGCAAATAAATGATATGCCAAATCCTACAGGTTCCATTTGATGATTTTTTTTTACATTAATTAATTCTTGAAATTTTCAACAATTAAGATTTAAAGTCTATGGTTCTATAGGTTTTTCTCATGCTCAGCCATTTTCATTTACAGAATATGGGGGACATTTATTAGAGCTTGTATGCCAGTTTTTTGTGAACCCCCATGCATTGTGATAATATTCTCCTTCACACCACCTCCATGCCTAATGAATGCAGCCTGTAGCAGAGTATCCAGCACAGAGCGTTATTTCCATGCACCTGCGGACTCGCTACAGCCAGTGGCCTTTCAAGCCTGAACCGTTGCTGAAAATAGAGTGATTCTACACCAGTGCAGCTGCCCAGAGCCTCCCGATTTATCTGGTGGTGCAGGAAAGGGCTGGGTCATATCATAAGTTGTTTACGAAACGCATATGATGTATCTCCATCTAAGACTTAAATAAAATTACAAAATTTAAGTTTCTTCTTGTAAAATATTTCAATATACATGAAAGAAATAAAAAGGAACACTGCATTTTGGCTCAATTTTATCTAAATTAACATTGATTTGTTGACTAGAGGGTAAAACATTTATTCTCTAGTTAAACTCAAGTCATGTGAACAGAACAACATGTACAGTGATTGTACTGAGGCACAAAGAATCACTGCTGGTTTGTACTGCTCATTGTGACATAGCTTGGCACCTTTATAAACCACTTTATTACATATATATTCTCATCTATAAGTACAAAACTGATGATTTCACAATTTTAACAAATTATGAAAGTGTGAAGCATAGAACATAGTCACAGGATACACTCACATTCTGGAGTGGCATCTTCTTGTTTTTGTGAAAATAAGAATGTTTATTTTCTGTATTACAAGAGTGCAGCATCACAGGACAAAAAATGCTGGTATCGTATATACTTGAGTATAAGCACCACAATTTGTGTGCTAAAAAAGCCCCATACGGCTTATGACTAGGGCTATGCATGTCATTTTTTATCAATGAGGGGGCTCTGCAGGTCATTTTATTAAATTGTATTGCATCTGAAATTGCATTTCCCCACCCTAGGCTTATACTCAAGTCAAAAAGGTTTTCACCAATTTTTGTGGTAACATTAGACGCCTCGGCTTATTCTTGCACTGCATTATTGAAAGCTGAATTTGTGATAACTAGAAGACCATACATTTTCAGGAAGGGTATAAGTGTTTTTGTATGGGGTAGCCACTTAAAGGAAACCTACCACTTGAAGTGGCAGGTTTCCGATGGCAATACCGAGCACCAGCTCAGGGTGAGCTGGTGCCGGAGCTTATTTTAGTTAGTGTTTTAAAGTCTAAGGTACGAATATGTAGACAGAGTGAGGGGTCCATCAATTCAGGTCAAAATAGAGTGCCAATCTTAGGGCAACTCAAAGAGAGTATCCCAAGTTAGACAGTCCATATCCACCACAAAGTAAATCGAGATGACAAAGCAAACCACGTCAAACGATTCAGATAAATGACAAAATCACAATGACGGTACCCACTTAGTAACTACTGCACAGAACAATTGCTGGAAGTAGTCATATACAGTACATCAAATGGTAATACAGACGCATGATTCAGGTATGCAACCAGAAAGGCCAAGCAAGTTCAATACAATGGTTTGCATTTTCTTGCTAGAAGAAGAAAATTTGCAATATGACCAATTTTCACAAATATACATTTCTGGGATTTTGTCAAGCATAATGGCACATTAATGGGCCTTTTTCATTTTTCTTGGCTCATTGGAGTTAGAAATTTGTAGCATTTAGCATTTTTTATGCAACTCCCTCCATTTAGAAAATGTGAATGTGCAGAATGCCAGATAATAATAATCATAATGATTATAATAATCATAATGATTATAATGATAATAATACTTACGGTATTAGATTTCCAAGGGCATGTGTTAAGTTTGGAATTTCTTCTCCTTCATCCCCCCCCCCCCCCGCCATTTCCCTATGTTCCCTATGTAGGTCTCATCTTAGCCATTTAATATTTTAAACTATAAGCGGGCTTCCATAAAGACATTACATCTGTACCTATGCATAAATGCCTTACTTAGTTAAAGGGAACCTGTCTGCAGAAATTGCTCTAATAAACAACTAACAGTTTGCTGTCAAGCAGAAAAACGTTTTTGAGATCATGTCTCTCATGACCTGGTGTGTTGGCATCATCACAAAAATCTACTTTAAAGTGAGATGTAAATTGGTTATATAAAGTCAAAGAGGGCGGAGACAATCTGAAGATAAGGTCTCCCTGCCTCAGAACACCCCCTTCACTGTATTTGATGGTCCTGCATCCAGAGACATCACTAACCAAATCGCATGAAGTCTGGTGCATATCATCAAAGAGTAGGAGGCATTTTGAGGTGGAGAGATCTTGACTAATTTTACATCTCACTTCAAAAATGATTTTCTGGAAGATGCCACCACACTGGGCCATGAAAGTAATCTTGAAGTGTTAAACTGCTTTATAACAAACTGGTATATGTTTATTAGGTCCCTTTCTGATGACAGGTTCCCTTTAAAACCAGAAGTTTACATAAAGAACATGCTTATGCTTATCACATGAAATCAGAAAAAAAAACTTTCCCATCTCAATTTAGTTAGGATTACCAAAATTATTTAAATTTGCCAAAAGCCAGAATAATGACTTAATTATTTAAAGGGAACCTGTCATCCCCTTATCCCTCTAATCCCACCAACACCACCTTATGATGTATCATGCATGTCTGCCAGAGGTCCTTGTATATTTTTCAAAAGTGCCGACACGGAAATATGCCTCTTATTCTCATGTAAAAAAACACAGTCAGTCAAAGAGATAGGAGGAAGGACTGTCTGGACATTAAGCCTGACGCTCTGTCCACTGCAAGCATCATGGGTGCCAGCTCTGCCTCCAAATGCCCACATATCATCTCCTTCAATGCAGTAATGCAATTTCGACACTGAAGGAGATGATGGGCGTTCGGAGGCAAGTCTGGCGCCCACGATGCCTAGTGTAGGCGGTTAGGATTGCCTGGCAGCTGTATCTTCTTGACAGCATTTTTACATGACAACAAAAGATGATTTTTCAGAAGCGTTGGCATGTAGTAATATGCATCAAGGTCCTCTAAAGGGGCATGCATTATACAAGCTACTGTTGGTGGGCTTAGGGGGAAGATAAGGGGATGGCAAGTTTAAATACACTGAGAATACTATGCAGTTAAACAATCTTGGACAGACCATATAATGTCATTTCGTTTTTAAGCTTCTGATATGTTTATTGGCAACTTCTGATTTAATTAGAGAGACACCTTTGGATGTATTTGAAGGCACACCTGAAGCAAACTGTTTCATGTGTAACATCATGGCAAAGACTAAACAAAAATCAGTCAAGATATCAGAAAGAGAAAAGTGGACTTGCACAAGTCAGGTTGACTGTATACTGCAGCTCCCCACCTCCATGACAGGAACAGTGGATATCAATATAAGTCATAGTTACATTTGGAGGAAAATGGAGAAGCTTGCAAGTCTTAGAACACCATACAAACTGTGAAACACAGGGGTGGCAGCGCCAGGTTGTAAAGTTGTTTTTCTGCAGGAGGGACTGGGGCACTTCACAAAACAGATGGCATCACAAGGAAAGAACATTATACATGGGTTTCAAAACTGAGCCAACATCTCAATACAACAGCCAGGAAGGTAAAGCCTAGGTACAAAAGTATCTTCCAAATGGACAATGACCCGAAGCATACTGCCAAAGTAGTTACAAAGCGACTTGATTATAAGTTTTCGAGTGGCCGTCACAAAGCTCTGATCTCAATCCTATTGAAAGTCTGTGTGCAAAGCTGAAAAGGCAGTTGTATGCAAGGGGGCCTACAAACATGGCTCAGTTCTGTCAGAAGGAATGGGCCCAAATTCCTACAACTGTGCCAAATAGCAGCCTAATGATAAATAACCCCCATACAGTTAAAATCTAACATTTGATTTCATGCATTATGAAGCAAACATACCTTGAGAATGCTGTAGCTACACTGATGCAGAAGCATTTCTTGTTTAATACCGGAGCTGAGTGGTTCATAATGGTAAATTTCCTTTAAAGGACATTAACTACCAGATTACTGATAGTAGATTGACCTCTTATGCATACTTGTTACCTCTAGAGGATGATGGCACAGTCTTTAGCTAGTTCCAGGTCTCCCGAATTCCTCAGAAAACAACTCAATAAAAATATGCAAATTAGCCTGAGGTGCTCAGGCTCTCATCATCTGTGAGCGCCTCATGACTCCGCCGCTCCCTAATTATTCACGAACCCCTGCTGCTCAATATTCCCCCCTCCGTCCCACCCCGCTATGCTCAGCCAGCCGGTGACGTCAGCCGATGGTCTGGAAATCTTGCGCCTGCGCAAGAACCCATTCCTTGTTTGCTCCGCGAGGAAGAGGTTCTTGCACATGCGTAAGATTTTTAGATGGCCGGCTGACAACTGGTGGTGTGAATATCGAACAATATAGTGTATTGTAGTAATGTAGGTGCCACTACAGCAGATCTGTGTTGTGAAATGGGTAGGTTGCCCAAAGAAACGCTGGGTAGAAGGCTGACCTGGGAAAGTTGGGTGCGTCTAATAGGGTTTAATTAGCAGACAGCTGGAAGTTCTGCAGAAATACCTGGTGCAGACTACCCACAGGGGCTCCATCGTGGGGAAGAGACAGGTCATATGAAAGACCTGTGGAGCCATGGTAGTTGTGAACTGCAGAACTTTGTATTTTTTCTAGTGCCAGGCAGTAGACCACTTGATTGTTTCGTATTACTGCCGAATAAAACCGGCTGAAGTCAGTAGCACCAAAAACCATACAGTGTTGACTGTGAATTGCTAAAGTGTGCCCGTCTAATCCCTTACAGTATATAAACTTCTGATTTAAACTGTATATTGAATTGTACCCCTTTGCTTACATACAATGCTATGCATTTGCTTGGGAATCCTCTGTCTTCGGTCCTGCAAGACCATATTCTTGGATGTGGTTTGTTTTATATGGTTTTTTTTGTGTATAGACATAGATTAAACCTTAAAAGTGGATGTGGCTCATCTTACTTCAGTGAATGGACAATGTTGAAACTGGAGTAACACCTCAGAACAGAATTAATACCAGATAAACCAGATTTATTAACTTAGCTTTGCCGCATTTTTACATGAACACGGTGTCATGATAACAAAGTCCCCTATGGTCTCTACTATAAGGACAGTACAATAATGAACTTCGTGGCAGAACACCAGCATAAGAAAAGTATGTAAGATATGGCTCAGAAGTCGATTATATTAAAGACCAGACTGGTACATGAATGCATGACGCTAAATTCTTTGGTCGTATCTCATCAATACTGGTAGGCTTTTCTCTCACTCCCTAAAAATACAAAGAAATATTGAGCATATTCAAAGAGTACAAAACAATGTAGCCTTCTAATCCACACACTGGGCACACATATCATAAAAGGAGATTACAAACTTGATAAGGGAAAATCTACGAGCATGCATCATATTCTTGACATCCTTACATTGATGTCAGAATGCAATGCTCTCCAGAATTTTATATTTTTACATCATACTAGCAAAGGGAGCTGTAGCCCTATTTTTTGTTTTCTATTGCACACAAAGACATCCCCCCCCCCCCATCACCCATAAAATAATCTACCATTGCCGCCTCCTTTGCTAGTATAAACAAATTCATATATAAACTTCCATTGGCTATAACTTGTCAGGCATATTCACTGACTCTACAAGTAACATTATAAATACTAAAAACACATTCAAAATCCCAGTCCTCTAATAGTTCTATCATTATAGCAGCCACATAAGACACAAAAAAACGTTTTAAACAGTTTACAAAAAAGCTGACCGCAAAACAGACACCAACACTGCAGTAAGCAGTAACGATAGCAAAGCCTTTGCATAACATACACTATACAAGCAGCAGAACCATCAATTTTGAATCAGAATAATATACATATTTACGGTAATAAGGATGCTGAAATGACTTGTGCTTGCACTAGGAGATCTTCAGAAAACTTGTGATGGTTGAAAAAAGTTCATATAAACAAAATTTAATATACCCTGCCCATATAGAGTAGACATCAGGGAAACAAGAAGCAAGACAAACATTAACAAGCTCAATTTGTTGGAGGTTAGCTTCCATCACTGTCCACACTTAAACACCTATAGCGCGAAGTTAGAAGTAATAATATGCATGAGCAACTTAATAGCATGGACCTGTAAAATCTGTTTATCCACTGATGTAACATCAGGCATCAGAGGTTGCACTAATCCTCAAATTTTGTTCTCTCAACTAAAACTACACATCAGAAATGCTGACCTATTTAGTATATACCAGCAGAGTTCCCTTATTTTCTTTTTTTAAGGACCGGGCCCTTTCCTGTTTTTCCATGTCCATTTTTCACTCCCCACATTCAAAAATCTATAACTTTTTTATTTTTACACGTATAGAGCTGTGTGACGGCTTGTTTTCTGCGTAACAAATTGCAATTCATAGCAATGGTATTGAATATTCCATGCCTTGTACTGGGAAGCGGGAACAAAATTCCAAATGCAGTGAAAATGGTGAAAAAACGCATTTGTGCCATTTTCTTGTGGGCTTGGATATTACGGCTTTCACTGAGCGCCCCAAATGACATGTCTACTTCATTCTTTTGGTTGGTACGATTACGGGGATACCAAAATTTGTATAGGTTTTATAATGTTTTCATTCATATAAAAAAATTTTTTTTTTATTTTGCCATCTTCTGGCGCTAATAACCTTTTTATACTGAGGATGGTGTCATTTTTTGCAACATTTGATAATATTTTCAATGATATCATTTTTAGGACTGTACGACCTTTTTTCAAAATGGCAAAAAAGTGCCATTTTCGACTTTGGGCGCTATATTCCGTTACAGGTTTAAACGCATTGAAAAACCGTTAGTACATTTCGATAGATCGGGCATTTTCGGATGTGTCGATACCTAATGTGTTTATAATTTTTACTGTTTATTTATATTTATGTCAGTTCTAGGGAAAGGGGGGTGATATGAATTTTTTTTTTTTTTTAATTATATATGTTTTTTTTATTATAATTTTTTTAAAAACTTTTTTTTACTATTTTTCAGACTCCCTAGGGTACTTTAACCCTAGGTTGTCTGATCGATCCTATCATATACTGCCATACTACAGTATGGCAGTATATGGGGATTTTCCTCCTCATTCATTGCGATGTGCTATCAGCACATTGTAATGAAGGGGTTAAAACGAAATACCGAAGACCCGAGGCTACCATGGAGACGTATCGCTGCTCCCTGATGACGTCACAGAGATCGACGATCCTAGGCAAGATGGCGGCGCCCATGCGCTGCCATCTTTTTGAGGCTGCTGGCAGCGATCGCTGTAATAGCACCGATCGCGGGTGTTACCAGCAAGTCTGTACTGCAATATGCAGCAAAGACTTACCAGCTATGAAGAGGGCTCAGCCCGTGAGCCCTCTCCATGCAGCGGGACCCGACCGCCGCCGTGAATACACGGCGGGTGGTCGCTAACCAGTTAAAGCTATGACACAAGGCTGAATTGAATGCAATGCAAGTGTCCATGTTATTTTAACCTGCCATTTATATTAACCCACCCAAAATAAATACTTCATAAAAAACAATGGGCTATAGTATTTAATACCTTTTTCTTGTGGAACCTGTGGTTGGCTGGGTTAATATATCTTCAAAATTCAACCATATAAAGCCAATAGGCCATTTTTAACCCTTAAGTGCCTGTTAAAATGTAACTTTTAATTCCTTATCTATTAATAAAATAACAAAAAATGTGACTCAGTACTGTGTTGTTTTAAAATAGTCAGGGGTTCGAGATCAGCCGGTTTATAAATATCCCTTTCTCCTGTCAGGTTCCTATCAAGGCTATCTTTTTAGTTTGGATTGTCCTCTGTTGCTTTGGGTGGCGTTCAGAGACACAATCAGCACTCTGACATGGGATGTTAGTAGGGTTGGGGAGAATTTAGGATTGGGGTAGGGTAGTTCACACCATGCATGCATTCATTCCACCAGTCTACCGTATTCCCCCCTTTTGAGTCGGTTTGCCGGTCCTCTATATCTCTATCTGAGCTGTCTCGCTGCTCGGCTGTTCTCGTGCCCCGGATGAAAACCTAGCGTCGCCCCCCCGACATGTTTCGCCACCTGATGTGGCGTCTTCACGGGTTTTGGGGCAATAGCAGTCCCGGTTGCCGTCTGTGCGCCTTTTAAAGGGTTTATTCGTGACGTCACTCTATGGGTGTGTATCTCTCCTCCAATCGTTGCCTCCCGTTGTGTACCTCCCCCTATTTCTTATTGGTACTGGTGTGTGGCTGGATTTGGTCAGGTGCGCATGCGTCAACCCCAATGCGCGTGCATGGGTTGTGTCGCAATCACAGGTCGGCGCTCTTCATCCCTCTCTCGGTACGCGCATGCGCAGATGAGCTGTGCGTTCCCCGCTGCTGATGCGGAGCTTGTCTCCATCTGTTTCTTTATAGTATGCGGCTGCAGTTTCACAGAGGTCGCGGCTCCTCCGCTGTATGCGTGATCGGAGCGTATTATTAGTATTATAGTAGTTATATTCCTGTACATAGGGGGCAGTATTATAGTAGTTATATTCCTGTACATGGGGGGCAGTATTATAGTAGTTATATTCCTGTACATGGGGGGCAGTATTATAGTAGTTATATTCCTGTACATGGGGGGCAGTATTATAGTAGTTATATTCCTGTACATGGGGGGGCAGTATTATAGTAGTTATATTCCTGTACATGGGGGGGCAGTATTATAGTAGTTATATTCCTGTACATGGGGGGGCAGTATTATAGTAGTTATATTCCTGTACATGGGGGGCAGTATTATAGTAGTTATATTCCTGTACATGGGGGGGCAGTATTATAGTAGTTATATTCCTGTACATGGGGGGGCAGTATTATAGTAGTTATATTCCTGTACATGGGGGGCAGTATTATAGTAGTTATATTCTTGTACATAATGGCAGTATCATAGTAGTTATATTCTTGTACATAATGGCAGTATTATAGTAGTTATATTCTTGTAAATAGGGGGCAGTATTATAGTAGTTCTAATAAGACATGTAGGCAGTATTATAGTACAGGTAGTCCCCAGTTTATGTACAAGATAGGTTCTTTAGGTTTCTATTTAAGTTGAAGTTGTAAGCAACTAGGAATTTTATAATTGTAACCCCAGTCAAAAAATGTTTTTTGGTCCCTGTTGGAATTGTATTTTAAAAATGTTTGGTTGTCATAAGAAGCAAGATTAACAATAAATCTTAATTGCAGACATCTTTAATAACTGTTATAACTGTTTATAGTAGCCTAAGGCTAAAGTACAGTAAATTACCAACATCCAGTGGTCCGTTTGTAACTAGGGGTCATCTGCAAGTCGGGTGTTCTTATATAGGGCACCGCCTGTAGTTATACTCTTGTACATAGGGGGCAGTATTATAGTAGTTATATTCCTGTACATAGGGGGCAGTACTATAGTAGTTATATAGTAGGTTGAGAACCACTGCTCTACAGTAACCAAAAATGTCTGGTGTTTCTTTACATTAGGAGCAGCATGTATGTATTTCCATACATATCCCTGCCTGATCTACAGCTTCCTACTGTAATGTGAATACTTGACTGGGCAAATGTAAGGGAGAACATTAAAATATCATTTTTATTGCATCTCAATAAAACACTATGATAGTAAATACCCAAACAGTGTTTCGTTTCCACCATATTTGTGTAAAGCCCGAATGAGGCTGTCATGCTCATCTCTAGTTAGTTTCATCTGCTCGGCCTAGGCAGGTTGACAGTCACAAATGTGATTAATCTAGAAAACTTGCAATAGGGTGCCAAGTGTGAGCTTGGTAACCTAATTTAAAGTGTTTTTAAAACCGATATGGTGGTAATAGACGACAGTAGCCGCACCATTTAGCCTCAGCTGTGGCTACTTAACGCCCCAGTAGCCGCTTTAGAAAACATATTCTGATAATAAAAGTTATCAAAAAATTGCGGGGACGTGAGGATTACCCCTTAAAAGGGCTATCCTCACGTCCTATAGATCGATCTACCTTTATAGGTAGAATCGTAGTGGTAGGTTCCCTTTAAGTCCAAAGATAGTTGGGCAGTGACACAATCTTCATGTTTTATGTCAGATCCGATATGATATTTAGAGCCCAAATCGCAAATCATCTGAAATGTATACTTTCAGGTCATCAAATCCTGTCATCAGGATTTCACATTTTCACCTAGTGAGAGGTTCCCGTAATCTGTGTTATACTAATTCTCAATTGGCTTTTATTATTAACCTTAGTGGTTCCATTAACTTTTAAAAGTTGATAATGGTATACCTGGCACCTCGCCAGCAAACTGCATCGAGTCAGAGTCATCATCATCATCTGTACACTGTTCTCTGATGCCCATTATATAGACAGCCCATGATTCCTAGTATATAAAACCAGGCAGCCCATATCCCCCAGTACATAGCCAGCCCCTGCAACCAGTATATAGGCAGACAACCAATGCCCCCCCAGTATACAGCCAGCCAGCTCCCAAATATAAAGCCATAAAGCCAGCCCAAACCCCCCCCCAGTATACAGCCATCCAGCCCTGCCCCCCCCAGTATACAGCCAGCCAGCCCTGCCCCCCCAGTATACAGCCAGCCAGACAATGCCCCCCAGTATACAGCCAGCCAGCCCATGCCCCCCCCCCAGAATATAGCCTGCCAGCCCATGCCCCCCCAGAATATAGCCTGCCAGCCCATGGCCCCCCCGAATATAGCCTGCCAGCCCATGCCCCCCCCCCCCCGAATATAGCCTGCCAGCCCATGCCCCCCCCCGAATATAGCCTGCCAGCCCATGCCCCCCCCCTGAATATAGCCTGCCAGCCCATGCCCCCCCCTCCTGAATATAGCCTGCCAGCCCATGCCCCCCCCTGAATATAGCCTGCCAGCCCATGCCCCCCCCTGAATATAGCCTGCCAGCCCATGCCCCACAGTATATAGCCAGCCTATGCCCCACAGTATATAGCCAGCCTATGCCCCACAGTATATAGCCAGCCTATGCCCCACAGTATATAGCCAGCCTATGCCCCACAGTATATTGCCACAGCCCCTATAAAACAAAGAGAAACAAAACAAATTCTCTACTCACCTGTTTTAAGTGGAAAGGGGGTCCCATGCAGAAATCTGCCCAGCCTCCCCAAGTTATGTTACATATTCTGCCTTCTAGCTTAAAATCTGAAGGGGGCACACTTCAGATGGCTATAACCCTGGATCACTAGTATCCAATTCTAGATATTATATGAATCTAGGATTGTGTTTCTAGGTACCAAAATTTGCATCTCAAATCCATTGTGGTGAAATGCCAAGATCATGAAAATTGGGTCACTGTCCCACTTGTTTCTGAATCCAAGTGTTTAAGTCATTAAAACATTTTAAAAAAGCACAAAAACACCAAAACAAAACACCTTTTCTATGTTGCAGCTAGACAAATATTACAGAAATATAGAATGCAGTTGTGGACAAAATGAACATTTAAGCTAGTTTGTCATACACAAAACACAGTGCTGCACTGAAACGGCAATGATCAATTTTAAACTTGCTTCCCTGTTCCACCACAGATCCCCATGTAACTGGCTCTGCAGCAGCCGGCAGTTCTGTTTTGGAGTAGTGAACCAATCACAGGACTCATCGGTGACATCTGCACAAACAGCATAAGTCAATGACAGACTGTGTGCAAGACTCAACAGCAGAGCTGTAATGGCAGTTAATGGCTGACCTGTTGGATAGAGTGGGTTAATAGGTTGTAAATTGGGTTTGATGAATGGCCTAAACTCCAGGGCAAGTCAAGCTGCTGAGCAAGCAGGACAATTCTGCACTAAGCAATGTTCACAAAAAGTGCAGCCAAGCATGTTAGCTGTAAATGAAGTGCCAGTCTCAACACCAGTGCAGGGACACTTGTAGACATTGAACTTGGAGATACACTGTGTACACAAGTGCTGAACCAATACAATTACTACATCAGGGAACCCTAGAACACTTGCAAGCTTACACAAAAAGTAACAGGGGGAAGTGGTAGAAATTTAGATATACTTACAAAACCGCACATTTATGGGCCAGATCATTATGGAGCTCAGTGACAAAGCAGCCACTAGCGCCACAACTCCAGTTATGATGACCATTACCCAGTGATAAAATGGAGTGCAGTCAGGACAACAGTTCTGAGTGCTGGGGAAGAAAAAAAGAGAAGAATCAGGCTAATTAGTCATTTTGATTTTTGATTGTATTCCCATAATTTGATTGAATTATCAAATAGTACAAAAGTTGAGAAGAGTCACTAGAAATTGCAATTACGGTACTAACATTTTGTAGAAAAATCCTGTTATATAATCACAGAATATGAATCAGACGGAATTCCATTACTTCTGTACAGTGTGTGCTACAAGAAGAAATATGCAAATTAGGAAAGAAAAAAAAAACAACAAGGTGGAAGGGCGATTATTGGGCAGCATCCAATTAAAAAACAATGAATTGGTAAACGGACTAGGATTAGAAGAGATATCCACCAAGCTTAACCAAAAAAAGGTGAGAGCATAACTACTCTCTGCTGCTGGCCAACTCGCATCCAAGCACCTGGGACAGGCAGTTGGTCAAGGTAAACAGAGAAATAGGGAGATGCTCTACTACCTTATTGCCACAAAGGAGTAGTCCAACCAAGGTGCTAGTCTAGATTAGCCGTAAAACAGATGTAGCAGTTGGTACGGATCCCAAAACACCTTGTATGGTACTTTTTTCACCAACAAACAGCACCCTAATTAGACTACGCCTTTGCGGTAGTGCAGGAGTACAGCATCTCCCAATTTAGCTTCTCTCGGTGAAGCAAAAACATATCCTGCCCAGGGACTTTCCGATATAATCTATAAAACAGTGAGTCTAAAAAACAAAATGTGTACCCAAGGTTTTCAGTTTCCCATAGATGTCAACATAGGGGAAGTTACCTTCTTTTACTTCTGTTATTTATAGTGGGGTGTAAAAAAAAAAAAAAAAATACACACACACATTTCTGTGTGGATTAATCAACCTGAACAATGCCTGCCCTTTTTTATGTATTTGGCCTCCCTCATTTCCATAGTTTTCCTCAGCTACGGGACTGTGCATAGTGGCCGCTGCAATAACCAATCATAGTTGTACACTGGCGAAAGAGGCAGAAACACTGTAATTTCTCCCATCAGTGACACGTATCCAGTGATACTGTGATTTCTCCAGTCAGTGACTCACATTCAGTAATACCTTGATTGCTCCTGTCAGTGAACAGTGTCCAGTAATACTGGGATTGATCCAGTCAGTGACTCACATCCAGTAATACCTTGTTTGCTCCTGTCAGTGAATAGCGTCGAGTAATACTGTGATTGATCCGGTCAGTGAATAACGTCCAGTAATACTGTGATTGATCCGGTCAGTGAATAGCGTCCAATAAAACTGATTGATCCGGTTATTGAATAGCGTCCATTAATACTGTGATTGATCCAGTCAGTGACTCACATCCAGTAATACCTTGATTGCTCCTGTCAGTGAATAGCGTCCAATAACACTGTGATTGATCCGGTTAGTGAGTAGCGTCCATTAATACTGTGATTGATCCGGTCAGTGAATAACGTCCAGTAATACTGTGATTGATCCGGTCAGTGAATAGCGTCCAATAACACTGATTGATCCGGTTATTGAATAGCGTCCATTAATACTGTGATTGATCCAGTCAGTGACTCACATCCAGTGATACCTTGATTGCTCCTGTCAGTGAATAGCGTCCAATAACACTGTGATTGATCCGGTTAGTGAGTAGCGTCCATTAATACTGTGATTGATCCGGTCAGTGAATAACGTCCAGTAATACTGTGATTGATCCGGTCAGTGAATAGCGTCCAATAACACTGATTGATCCGGTTATTGAATAGCGTCCATTAATACTGTGATTGATCCAGTCAGTGACTCACATCCAGTAATACCTTGATTGCTCCTGTCAGTAAATAGCGTCCAATAACACTGTGATTGATCCGGTTAGTGAGTAGCGTCCATTAATACTGTGATTGATCCGGTCAGTGAATAACGTCCAGTAATACTGTGATTGATCCGGTCAGTGAATAGCGTCCAATAACACTGATTGATCCGGTTATTGAATAGCGTCCATTAATACTGTGATTGATCCAGTCAGTGACTCACATCCAGTAATACCTTGATTGCTCCTGTCAGTAAATAGCGTCCAATAACACTGTGATTGATCCGGTTAGTGAGTAGCGTCCATTAATACTGTGATTGATCCGGTCAGTGAATAGCGTCCAGTAATACTGTGATTGATCCGGTCAGAGAATAGAATCCAGTAATACCTTGATTTTGTATATTGTGAATATTGTGTAAAGTTTTGGGCACCAGTGTATAAAAAGGACATTGTAGAACTGGAACAGGTGCAGAGGACAGCAACCAAGATTATTAGGGGAATATGGGGACTAGAATACAATGATAGATTACCAAACTTTGGGTTCCTCATCACAGAAAAAATAAGGCAGTGGCTAAGGGGAGATCTCATTACAATGTACAAATATCTGAATGGGTAGGTCTTTTTATACCTAGGCCTGTGGCCAGGACAAGTGGGCATCCTCTACATTCTACCATTGCCATAGACGCTTGGATGTCTTTCTTGAGAGCAAAAATATCACAGGTTATGGTAAAAAAAATATTTTAATTCCTGTCGGTTGTACTTAATGGACCGGCTTCTTTTTCCAACCTTATTTACTATGACTATGATTGATTGTTCAGTCAGTGAACAACATCTAGTAATGTGATTGCTCCAGTCAGTAAATAGAGTCTATTAATACCTTGATTGCTTCTATCAGTTAATAACGCCCTCACCTATTAAAAAAGTATGAGCCTTTGGACTTGGGCCACCCTCAAAAGAAATGCTGCAACTGCTATAAAAAAAAAGGGCATTCAGAAGGACACTAGTTAGCAGTGCATGACATGCCATGACCAAGCAGGGCTATGCATTCACCAATGTTTCTGCAAATACCACACCTCACTAGATTTTTTTTAAATTTATTTAGCCACTTGTTTTGCCCTTTCACAAATGTCCACATATTTATGCAATGTTTACCTACTTCTCATTAATTGGCCATTAAAAATGAAAATTCCCATTAGACTTCTACATAAATATTATGAGGGCGTAAAAATTGAGTTCCATTTGCTCAGTTTCCCTTACTGAAAACTCACAAAAGTAACACGGTTTGGAATATAAGGCAAAATGTAGATTTTTTTATGTTTCTTTGAATCAATTCTGAAAAAAGTGGTAAGGTCTTAATACTACTCCCACAGAAAGATACTATATGGAGTAAAGTTTCCACAATGATGTGACTTCTTCTATTCGTTTTGCTTAATAGCCATCAATGGTGGATAGGACCTAAAATTCATTGCGGCCTCAATTGTGCTATGAAAGCCAAAATGCACTCCCCTCCATTTATCAAGAAAGCAGATAATGGCTATATTGGGACATTTTTCAGAAACCGTTATATTAAATCTGGGGTCCCTTTTGTTAATTCTCTTTATTTTAAACAAAAGTAAAAACGGTCACAAATGTGACAGGACTGAAAATAATGAAAACTTGAATTTTTCATATTTGATATGCAGTTATTCTGAAAAAGTTGTAAGGTCTAAATGCTTGCTACTTCCATTTAAAGAGAACATAAAGGGTGTAGTATCCAAAATGGGGTCACAGCTGGGGGGTTTCTTTGATTTTGACTGATTAATTACTCTGCCAATGTGGAATAAGGCCTGGAATTTATAACTATCTAAATTGTGGCCTGAAAGCCCATTTTAGGCTCTGCCAACCGTCCACAAAGCAGATAAAAGCCATCTTGGTGGCATGTACTACACGTGATATATTCTGAATAATAAGAGAAAAGTACATTTTAATCAAAAATTGCCATTTTTTGCAATTGTTAAAAAGTAAAGATAAGTCATATTACGGTAATTTAATCACTAAAAGCTAAATCAGCAAGTAGAGAATAAAAACAACAACACGAGAATGACTTTGATATGTTTTAGTTATTCCTTAAAATATCCACATATTCCAGATTTTCAGAAGCTGTCTAGGTTTTCAAGGTACAATCATCATGGGTCCATTATTAGGGGGGCTGGCTGCAGGGCACTCCATCATCGGGGGGGGGGGGGGGCTGCAGTGTATTCGGCATTTCATTACCAGGGGGGTTTTATTGGTATTTCATTAATAGTGGCGGCTGCTGGCCATGTAATGAGTGAGAGGCTGTTTTTGGGCATTTCATTAGTGTGGGGAGGCAGTGACCAATGCATTTCCCACCATAGGCTTATGCTCAAGTCAAAAAGTTTTCCCAGTTATTTGTGGCAAAGTTAGGGGCCTCTGTTTATATCCAGGTAGACCTATACTTGTATATACGGAATTTAATATTATTATTATTATTATATCTTTTACTGTTTAAAAAGAAATTAAATTTACCAAGAAAAATGCACCAGAATTTTGAGACAGCTGGAAAAACACCAAGAAAAAGGACAATATGTTGCAACAAATACTGCAACTGAACAAACAAGTATCTGAAGTTGCAACAAATGTCACGCAGCATGACACTGCTGCAAATCTGCCATAGTTCAAGACAGTCATTGTGAAGTCTAAAGGTTAGTATACTGCATGGAATTGTCTACATTTACTTGGAAACAAACCTAAGCAAAATGAACTAAATGTGAACAGAGCTGTGCGAGAGCGCCGCCTAACTTTGTGACAGCTGTATTGCTACTAAACGTATTGTTTTTACTAGTTGTTCTTAATTGGTTGTATAATGGTAATTTCAGGTGTAGGGACCCAAGGTGACATTTATAGGTTTACTCTTTTTTTTTCCTTCCTGTTTTAAGCCTCTCGTAGCTAGGCCCCCCAAAGGCTAGGTACACCCTTGCTCCTTCACATAAACAGGATGAAGCTCACAGCATCTATTCAATATAGGGTCTTATAACCACTTCAAGCAGCTGACGGTGGGGTTCCCAGGAGTGAGATCCGCACAGATAAGATAGATCATCAATAGTCCCAGAAAACCTTAATAAATTCTAATTCTTGGTTCAGAGGAAAGGTTATTCTAAATATACAAACAAAATGAACAAAAAAGGTTAGTGGAACCAACAATACTTTCATACCTCTGAAAAGAAACACTTTCATGCAAAAGATAAGCTGCAGCTTATTCTACAAAAGAAGAAAAATCCAACAGGCGCGGTTGGTCATGCTGGATACTTAGGGGCATATTTACCAGGACCTCTGCGCTACGCCAGTGGCGCAGAGGCCCTGCAATAATCGCAAATGCTAGCTTATTGCTAGCTTTTGCGATTATTTGCCCTGATCCGCCACCTTGGGTGTGAAGGGGGGGGGGGGCGGCCGGGAGTGGGCTGACACGGGGAGTTACTGTCCCCGCGCAGGCGCACTCGCTGCTGCCGGCGACGTTTCATATGCAGAAGCCTCTTGATGTATCCCGCTGTGAACAAGAGCGCCAGCGTATGATAAATATCCCCCTTAGAATCCATCTCATGAGGAGGTCAAGCACCTTAAAATAAATTAGCACCAAAATACAGAAATCTTAACCTTATTACCTATTCACACTGCTGGGTAGCTCCTAGCAGTGTGAATATGGGCATATGTTTATAAAAAGTTTTAATAATTTTAAAATGAAACCTTAACTTTTTCTAAATGAAACACATGCTTTGGGAGGCATCACCAAGTTCCCCCCAAAAGCACTTATGAAAACTTCTAATGAACATATGCCCATATTCACTCTACTGGGAGCTACCCAGCTGTGTGAATAGTTGCTAAAGTTTAAAGATCAGGGTAGATTCTTTTAAATAGCTTTAGACTGAACAATGGCATCTCAGGTGAACGTGCGTAAAGAAAAGTTTTCTAGATGGAAAAAGAGGAGAGGAGTAAAAGAATAAGAAGCAAAAAAAAAAAAAAAGCAAAATACTAATTTTTTAAAGCCCCCTCCCCATCCAGTCATTTCTTGGAGGACAGTTGGGACAGACTCACACACACAGATTTATTGGTCGCCATGTAATCTAATGTGTATTAGTCCCCCACTAATTTATGATTTCAAATTATTTATTTCTCTGGACCCATTTTTCTCCTACAAATATAGTGGTCCCAACATCATCACATGTTTAAATAACCATAAGCAAAACTAATTTATTCAGTGATTATATTGGTAATACTTACTGGCATGGATGCATAGACTGAATAACCACAACAGCAAGACCATTGGCCACTTTGTCAGTGAAGCTCATAGCCCCATATACAAAAGCCCCACTGTGCTGTAAAGTCAGAAGTAACATAAGTTGTATTAAAAATGCATAAAAAAATGTGATTATAATGACTACAAAACAAAAATAAAGTACATTTGTCAATGGACAATATGTCCAACCATTTATATGCCGTATCGTACCATATACTAGCCGTATAAAAATATAGAGCGTATCCTATTTTCTCCCGTCCCCTCCCCTCTTCATAGCGATGCATGGCGCCGTACCATGGGGGAAGATAGGACATGTCCTATCTTTTCCCATGTTTGGATTGGTATGGTGCCACACCTGTGCTGCACTTCATCACTCCATGCGCCCATTGCCAGCCTATGGGGGACGTACATACGGCCGCAAGTGAATATAGCCTTACAATGGTGACCAGAGTAGATTTACATTTTCTGCAGAATGAGGCTCCCTGTATTATCTGCATGCTTGGGACCCCATTGCTTACTCACTGTACTACTGTGCAGTGGTTTTATGTGCTGCAGTGGTGTCCCATTCAAGTCTATGGGAAATCAAAGCAGTAGTTAAAACCATAGCTATAAATTGTACTGTGAGTGAGCACCACAGCTTTCAGCATGTAAACAATACAGTGATTCTGTTCTCTGGGAACAGCTTACAGACAAGAATGCCACTCATCTTAAAAGTTGGACAAAGCTTAGAAATGAATAAAATAAACTAAATATGACAAAGAATCATTGATTGGCAGTCCACAGAATTTAATCCATGTTTGCAATTTTTGCAGATTTTGAGGGATTAATATCTTGAAAATATGTTCCACATTTGGATGGAGATGAAAAAGGAGGGGCTAAACCAAGGTGCAGGGCTTAAATGTAACATAATAAAATCACTAGTACAATCATATAATAATTTCTAATTTAAGATTTAAAAAAAAAAATCTCTTGTTTTCACTGTACCCACCCACTTTTTCCTAATATGACACTAACTTCGAATTATGTCTTGCTGGTTTATCCGTGCCAATTTTAAAGGTAGATTTCAGCACTGTTTTTTTTAGCATAACTTCAAATCCCTTGCATAGCCACAACTACTAGAGGGATAGATACAAACAAATGCCAATATCCCTTCAACATGCAGAATGACGACCGATGGTTTATAGTTTAAAATGAATTTTCACAGTACGTTTTCTGAATTATACACAACAAAATTTTTGTTCACATTTTTAAAGTGGATGTCATATATATACCTATACTATGCATACATGGTTTTCACCCATCAGCTGATGAGACATACACTACACATTTACAGTTCACCATTTCCCTCTAGTGGTTACATTTTGCACCTGAGACATATGAAAACGTGAAAAACATTGGAAAACACATACCGAGTGGGTTCCAATTAGATCAGCAGTCATGGATAAAGATGTAACCAGGATTGTAGCAGACCCAGATCCCAAAATTACAGCGGCTCCATAGACTGCCACATTAAGCTGTGGATCTAGAGCTACCCAGGCAGAAAAAGCAGCAATAGCTAACAAACCTAGAAAATAGGTAATCTGGAAACACAAAGATGAGGGGGTTCAGAAACAAAACAGACAAAAATACTATTTTATAATATGAATTTTAATTAAAAAAAACTCACATTCCGTCCAAGACATTTATTGATTGGCTTCATTACTAATGATGAAACAAATCCACTTACATACATGACCAGAGGAATTGTAGCTATGTAATTCTGTAAAAAAGAAAAAAAAATAGAGAGAGAAAAGGTACAGAAAATTAAGATAATTTAGTTAAAAATGTTATACTGTACTTTGCCACATCTTTAATAATAATTCCTTTATTTTATATAATACATTATATAATATTATATTATACACAGGGCAGCATCTGCCTCAGAAGGCAGATTCTGGATCCTTTAAGAAGCGGCATTTCACCGCCTTAGTATGGACTCGCCAAACACTGGCAAGTCTTTACTACCTGAAAAATTAATTACACCGGCACCTTTAAGGCGCTGACATCCTTGATAGGCAGAGAGGTGCGAGCTGTAAAATACTGAGGGCGACAGGCTGTATATACTAAAGGGGGGGTTGCGGGCAACAGGCTGTATATACTAAGGTGGGGGGCGGGCAACAGGCTATATATACCAAGGGGGTGGCGGGTTGCGGGCAACAGGCTATATATACCAAGGGGGTGGGGGGTTGCGGGCAACAGGCTGTATATACTAAGGGGGTGGGGGGTTGCGGGCAACAGGCTGTATATACTAAGGGGGTGGGGGGTTGCGGGCAACAGGCTGTATATACTAAGGTGGGGGGTTGCGGGCAACAGGCTGTATATACTAAGGTGGGGGGTTGCGGGCAACAGGCTGTATATACTAAGGTGGGGGGTTGCGGGCAACAGGCTGTATATACTAAGGTGGGGGGTTGCGGGCAACAGGCTGTATATACTAAGGTGGGGGGCGGGCAACAGGCTGTATATACTAAGGTGGGGGGCGGGCAACAGGCTGTATATACTAAGGTGGGGGGCGGGCAACAGGCTGTATATACTAGACAAATGCAGAGGTCACTAGGGATGTCTGAAACTATCTAGATGTCCATTTTGCTCCAAGACTGTCCCTTGTATATACTGGGAATGTGGAATTCATAGGGGCACATGCATCATAGTTTTTTTCAGCTGCCACCAAGTTTCCTGAAGAAGTTGGCCTACTTAATCATCGCAATGTATCTTATGTTTTTCCCCTTTGTGATACACATGAGGAGTTGCCTGTTTAGTTTCACTTTTGCGACTTTTTAGTCCCAAATAGTAGCTCCCAAAAGCAAGTCAAGACAATTTCTTGAGCCCCCTGAGGAAGCGTTGGGAGCATGCAACAAGCGTTTGGTTCACCTGTTTCTGTTCCCTGTAGGAGTTTTTATGGGAATGTGAGGGTATATTTGAATTCTTGGGAGGATTAGCGCCTATGTGTGGACACTTGTCCTACTGTTTATATGGCTATATTGTTTTAAATTCCCTCCTTCAACACCTATATATTGAGAATATGTATTTTTATACCAGGTTGTCTCCCGCTTTGGGGGAACATGTAATAGGTCTAACATTAACACAATGGAATTTCTGGAGTCACACTGTATTCAACTATTTTTATTTCTACAAGTTTTCTAATTGGCATTTAAATTGATATTATTATTTGTAATGGATTTGGTTTATTTGAAAATATAGGGGGATACGTGTAGTATCCAGCCCACAGTGATTATGGTCTGTAATATGTTGTGCCTGCTAACCTATGTGGTGCATATTGCCTGTGGGGGAACCACAATGCCAGCAGAAATCAGGGAATGCGGAGAACCATTTGTGGAGAAAGGAAATGATCCTGTACCATCTGTGAGGATTTTGCAGCTGGTCTCTTGAGGTTTAGTAGCAATCTTTTTGGGATAAGGAGCAGCACTTTGAACATTGGGTAACAGAAAATATCTTACCTAGTTCCTTTTTCTATGGCTTAAAAACACAGGAGGTTTGAAGTATGCATGGAAATCAGTAACATATACTTCCGATAAGGCACAAGGAATGTGAGAGGAGGCCATGCATAATTTTGGCTTGTGGACACAAGTGGAGTTTAAACAAGCGTATTTTGTGTATGTCAAGAGTGAATCTGTGGTTTGGGCGATTGTGAATTGAGCAGATAAATAATAGCCAGGCACATTTCTTTGGAGGGTCTTAGTTATGAGGAAAGATTAAAACAACTAGATTTATTTAGTCTGGAAAAGAGACGACTACGAGGGGACCTCATGAATTTAAATAAATATATGAATGGTCCATACAAAAAATAAGGTGGCAAGTGGTTTCAGATTAAATCAAACCATAAGGCGAGGGGGCACTGTCTCCGTTTGGAGAAATCAAGGTTTAATCACCAGAGGCAACAGGGATTTTTTTACTATGAGAACTGTCAATCTGTGGAATAGCCTGCCTCAGGCGCTGGTCACAGCAGGGACAGCAGAGAGCTTCAAGAAGGGTCTAGATGCCTTTTTACACCTAAATAACATTGACAGTCATGTTATATAGAATTGTTTCACCTAAATCCTTTCCTCATCCAATCCCTTCCCTTTTTTGATTGAACTTGACGAACATGGGTCTTTTTTCAACCGTATAAACTATGTTACTATGAATTGCTCAAAATGGAGATAGCATATGGGACAGGGTCATTTGTTGGAATGAAACAACTGATTATATTGGAGATGGTGGGTGGAAGAAATGTCTTCAGCTATGATCAGTAAATGTAGAGGTTGTAAGGAAGAGTAAGCAAATAACTGGTTTGTCACAGGAACCTGCGAGGAATGAATGTTTATTCCAGACAAGGTTGTCCTTGGTTTACACTAAGGGTCCACGTGTGTGGATAACAGTACTTTGTACCACAGCCTCTAAATGTTTTCAGCAGTAGTGAAAGTTAGATATGTGGTGTCTCTGGAGGAGGGACATCCCAGGTGAGGCTACGGTGTTCTCTGGGCGAGTTTAACCCAGGACTTTGAACTATTATTGTGAAAAAAGTCTGAGGCGAGCATAAGCCACTGCCAAGTAGTATGGTCTGCAGTCGGACAATCCCATGCCACCTCATAACTTGGGACAGAGTTGTAATACCTCCAGAGGGCCAAGCATAGGGGAATTTGGATGTAAGGGAAATTATATCAGAGGGAGGCAGGGAAACATTTAGGGCTTCAGATTTGGTACAGTTTACTTTAAAACTGGACCAGCAACAAAAACGCTGCAGCGCAGAGATCAAGGGTGCAAGGGATTGGTGTGGATCTGTTGCTTAGACCAAAAAGGTTGTCAGAGAATGAGATTTAGATTTCATTCCCGCAATAGTGTTACTGTGGATGTCAGGGTTTCCACTTATGGCCGCCAGGAGGTGCCCCATCACTTGGGCGTATAGAGGAGGGAAACGGGGACACCCTTGGCGTGTACAATTATGAATGTTATAAGGGACAGATGGGGTACCATTAATGCCCAGTTGGGCCAAGGGATTCTGATAAAAAGGCACAGGCTTATCCTTAGTGCACCAAACTATATGGTGAGAAAGTATTGCTAGCAAGATCCTCCCTTTTTTATACAATGGCGAATGCTGCCTTTTCTTCTGGTTGTAGAAACCATATTGTTAGACTGTAGGGGAGCAGGGAAATTTAAATTGAAGGAAGAGTCCAGACCCAGCACCACTAGGGGGATTTGGGAGTCCAACTATTAAGGCACCTCCACAGTTCCTTTGTGAGAGACAAACTTAGGTGATGTGCCCCACCAAAATATAAATACAAGAAAAACTGAATGAAAGAGCTATGTCTTCTCTCCTGTATATAGAACATACACACAAATATAAATTATATATATACATATATACCTACACACACAAATATGATAGAGGATGTAGGCAAATAAGCTCAATATTGCTATAGAGAGATGTGTGAGGTGGATTCATAAAGGGGTTTTTCCACGTAACAAGTTAGGCTCGATAAGGCTTAACTTGCTGATCAAGAAGGTGGGGGGTGACAGCCCAGGGAGATCGAGGGAAATGAATGGGACAGCCCAGCCATGCCTGGCGGACTACTCCACTCATCACAGGGAGCAACACGGTGTGGATAGGACCTAATTTGTTTTGTGTGAAAACCCCTTTAAATTTGAAAATCCAAATATTCTCTCACTTGATAAATTGGTTCGGACGATCTGGATGCGCCTGCGCATTGGCAATGTCGGCATCTAGCTCACTGCTCTCTCTATGGCTATGCATGCGCCACCTGCCGTGGTTTGTTACAGAGACTCTTCTGTAACGTGAATGCACTAACCAGGGCGGGCGATGCCTGCACAGCCACAGAGTGAGGAGCGAGCTGGATGGCAATTGCCAATTTTTATTAATCCGAACTGTGCTTTTAACAGGGAACACTTTCAGGAGTGATTCTATAACTAAAAAAATGGTCCATCTTTTATTGTCTACTTTCTGTTCTTAGGATTCGTTACTGTTATTTTTTATATAATTATATATCCACTGTACTCTTTATGTATATACTGTCGCTGGATGTAAGGACGCAAACTCCCCATAGATTCCAGTTACCAGTACCGCTATCATCCATCCTGTAATCAGCTTAAACACCCTGTGTATAGTTTTGGGTGTCCAGCTAATACTGGGACATGCATGCGATCCACAGTCTCTGGTGATGCAGCCGGCGAGCCAGTGTCCTGTTGCCATAGTGATGCTCATGCTCCTGGAAGGTCATGGCTACCACTTCCGGTCATTTAAGAATCAGCATGCACCCATGCACAGGCGCCAGTGAGCCTGAGCATACAGTTATCATTGGCTTTGCCAGCAATTGCAGCCTTCTGAAGGAAAACGCTAATACCACAAGTGAATTGATCAAAAAGGAACAGCAAGTACGTTTCTTTGCCTTACCTTTGGCAGATGTAAAGAATAGGTCAAGTAGACTGCTATATAGGTCTGTGACAAATTTACTATGAGACGTGTGCACATGTATAAGAGAGCCACCTGAAATCAAAAAGTCTAGTTAGATGTAGCTGCAACATAAAATATCAAACAATATTATGACTACTACATTTATAGATTTCATCTTTAGACAAGTTACCTGATAGAAAGAAGGTTCTAAAAGCCAATGTTTCCACAGCAACAATGGCTCTGGTGAGCTGGGAAGTTCCTTGTTCAAGAAATCACCATTCTCATCATCTGTTTCTGGAAGGCGTTGAAAATTGGAGGAGTTCTCCTTTGTTCCAATGTGGAATACTAGAGAGAATAATGCTCCAATTCCCACTACAATGAGGGCCAACATCTGCGGGAAAAAATAAATAAAGAAGATCACAGACTAAACAGAACATATGCCCAAGTTGATATTAGTCTTCATGTTTTTATGGTGACTAAATAAAAAATATTTTAATAATATATTTCTTACAATTATAACTATTCTTGGTTTCATTTAAAAGGGAACACCTCAAGAGGGTTAAAGTCCCACAAAGGGTGACCAACCTGCCACAAGTCCTTCTAAATCAGCATTATGGGAAATGTGAACTTTATATTACTTTCTTTCTTTTCCCCCTCATAATGCCAAAACTCCAAGAATAAAGAAAGATATCACTGTGATTTGGTCACTACACTAGTTAGAGAGTTAGCAGTTTATGGGTTCAAATGGCCACAACAGGTTCCCTTCAATGCTTACCCTTGTACTATTTAAAATGAAGCTAGGTCCTGGAGATACTGCTTTCCCTGACCCTTTAATACCCTGATCTGCAGTTTTCTCAGTGCTTGGGCTGAGTCAATAGCATTAGACAGTAGTTTGCTGGCTAGAACTTCTTTTTGCAGGAGTTCACAGGAGGCTTTTTGGAAGCTACAGTACGCAGCACGCTACATTAAAAACAGACATGTTTTTGCTGGCTCAGGAGGGTTAACCAATCTGGCCATCTTTCACCCTGCAGAACCCAGTTCATATCTCGATTATATCAAAAAGTTTTTCCATACATTATGGAGACCTCAGAGATGAGCTATAATGAACAGATCTGAAAAGAAAAAAATGCTTTTATCCAAAGCAAAAAATTATTTATGTCCATTATGTCGTTTGACAAATTCCCATTTTAATCCATATGTTAATGAGGCAGTTGGTGCACTCAGGTTGTGTCCTTACCACCTGAAGCACTGAAAACTGAGAATATCTGGGAAACAGCATAATGTACAGAAATAATAAAAGGTATATTTAAAAACATGTTTAATATTATGCTTACCATTGGGTAATCTGTCATATGAGTATGCGTATACATTTCTTAACAAAACTTTTGCATGTAGAAATTTACCCTGAATACAGGAATATCCTGACGTCCCAAATGCTGTGCATCCTCAGTTTCAGTCAGTTGGAAGTGTAACAGCAACCAAGCGATTGCATAAACACAGATGTTTGCCAGAACTGTGAATGCATACCTGTAGAATTGTTAACAAAATGGATTGAAGAAAAGGCAAGGAAAAAAAAAAGGATGTCAGATGTGATGTGCAGCTGAATGGTTACATAAAATAGTAATAAATAAACAATATTTTAGTGCCCATGGAAATTCAGTGATCAGCTGTCTACTGCATCTCCAGATCAATTTTAGTAACTAGCATTCATATTATATTTAGTAAATAATATTGCTTTTTTAATCATTTTTCTTCTCTTAATCTCTGATTTACTACAATTGATTACAGAAAGGAGTGGTACGCTACTGAGGCATTCATCATACCATTGAGTAATGTGTACTGTTACAGTTACAGACTGGTTCTCTGTTTTGCCCTTATGTTACCTCCATATGAATGATAACCAATGTTAACAATTAGGACTATTAGGATAATAGATACATAGAGAGATAGTGTAATGAGTCAACCAAGGCATTTTCCTAACTATGATTGTATACAGAGGCGGGAGGCGACGTGCATCTACAGCCACGCTCTTATTACTGGACGGAAACTCATACTTTAGCACAAATGCAGACGCCACTCACCACCGGCCTCTGTTATACAAATAGAAGTCGGCAATGACTGGCGGTGCCGCAGCAGCAGGAAGAGGTGTACAAATACTCTTATTTTTAAAGCTCCCCCAATATAATTCATATTCCCAGACAACACCTTTATTTTTTATTTTATCCCCCAAATACTAAAAGTTTTCAGAATAGAACGTGAGCATAAAAAAACATACATAATCATTCATGCATTGTTAACCTTTGCTTTTCATTCTATTTAATATTACACAGCCACTAGGACATCTTCCACCAGATTAGCTGTGATATAATTGATGCGCATTACCTCTAGGGGGCTATGCCAGTGTCTCCACCTTAATCCAGGGTGCCCGTGGTCCAGATAAAATAAGGTTTTAAAAATATGTAAAGTGGCCTCAGGTGACGTAGGCCTGGGCTCCTCATGGTTCCTCTGCTCCTTAATTATGCACAGCCTGGTTCATTAATATTCACCCCCTTCATCAACTGGCTCGAGAACAGTCATGGCCGCTTGGAAATCTTGCGCATACACAAGAACTTTGGTTTAACTGTGCGGCTGCGCAAGGGATAACTTCTCGATCAAGTGGACAGAGGTGGTGAATATTAATGAATCTGTGGGGGGGGGGGTGCATAATTAAGGAGCGGAGGAGCCATGAGGCTAATTTACATATTTTTAAAACTTTATTTTGTCAGGACTATGGGCACCTTGAATTAAGGCACTTGCATCATCTCGTAGAGGTAACGAGCATCAATTATAGGAAAGTCTACCACCGATAATCTGGTGGTAGATGTCCTTTAAGGAATTGCTTTGTCGTTGCTTTTGTACAATACCATATATACAAGCTTACTTGATTATGAACTTAGCAATGCATTTGCAAAAGACCTATCTGTTTGCTCGATTGATTTCACCGGTCTATTCACTTCCAGTTTGTATAAAATGGGTCCAAATGTGAATGCCTTTTATTTTCACAGACAGATGGCACACAGTCGTATTTGGGCCCAATAACCATATCCAACAATGGCCATGTATGTGGTTGAATTCCAATAAAGACATACACCTCAGGCAGGGTGTAAACTAGTCCCCGTCTCCTCGATCAATCCTCCCCTCCCCCATCCCCATTCTATCCACCTCTCCTCCTACTCTCTCCGACCTATGTCAGCAAACAAAGAAGACAGAGAGGGCTCCTCCCCTGTGAGTCGATGGGTGTGCTGGAAGGGAGCCAGTTAACGCCTAATATACTTTTATAAAGTACTGCAACGATTCAGGATGCAGTAAAAAGCATTTTTAAACTCCGCATAGCAAAGGCAATTGGAACTTGTCACCAGCAAAAAAAATATATATATTCTTGATGACGGGTTCCCTTTAAAGGCTTATAAAGGAAACAGTATAAGGCCTCATTCACACTGCCGTTGTGAGGACATACTGTATATACTCCTGCAAGAAACGGTAAAATATGCTCCATCTTTCCCCCTTTCATTTCCCAGTGCAGCCATTTCCTATGGAGAGGGGAGGATGGAGCACTGCCGACGTGTGCTCGCCCAGGCTATGGTTTGATGAGCACACGTCCATGTGAATGTAGCCTTACACGGAAGGCAGCTAATCCCACAAAACACCTTACATAATTAGAAGTACAGAGTTGTGTCAAAAATTATTTAAATCAGGATTACATTTTTTCTCTCAAAACATAATAAAACTTATGGGGCAGCACGGTGGCCATTGGTAGGTTGTTTAGATTGTGAGCCCCATGGGGACAGGGACCAATGTGGCGAGCTTTGTGCAGAACTGTGTAATCTGTAGGTGCTATATAAATAAAGAATTATTATGATTAATTATATAATTTTGGCATCTCTGATTGCACCATCCCAAAAATACATAAGATTTGTCATTTGTAAAATCAGTGACAAGAAAATGGTGCAATTGCATTTTCTTTACAATTTCATCACATATGGCATTTTTTTCCAGCTTCCCAGTAGTAGTCACAGAATATAAAATATCAGCAATTGAAAGTACAATTTCAGATGCAGAAAACCCTCATAAAGTTCTGAACAGTCAAAAATAAAAAAGGTTATGGATTTTTAAAGATGGGAGGTGAAAAATGTTGACGCAAAAAGCTAAAGACCTGATCCATAAAGGGTTAAAGAATAACAGAACAGAACTGCAAAAATTGGCCTGTACATTCCAATGACCCTCAGTCACGAAGGGCTTAAGTGACAAAAAACTACTAACATTAGTTGTATGGACTTGTACACCTAGTGTAGTAAACCAGTAAGTAATTAAACCATGGGGGAGACAAGTACAAAAATACAGTCAATGTCAAGTGAAAACGTATTGGCTTTTAGAGTGTGGTTTTTTGATTGAGATCGCACTACATTTATTTTTATGTTGAAATCGGGTTTACCACAACCCAGCATGAGGTTTTCACAGCTGTGCATGTGTAAGCGTTAACCATTATCTAGAGGAAACACAATGCTTTATGCTGGGATGAGAGATTACAATTACACTTCCTGGTAATTAGGTTTTCCCTCTAGCCTCAACAGGGGCACCATAGGAAGGTTCCCCCAGGCCGTGGGACATGAAACAAATACCAGGAACCATTTAAAATGCTCCTGGCTCTTTACCTTCACCAGTTTAATTTCAAAGGACTTTAATTGAATGAAAAAAATGAAATATATACAGCAAAAATTAATGCTAAATCTCCAAATATAAACATAGGTCAAACAGCGGTGGGAAAAAAACCTGCCACTGTGGAGGCTGAAGGAGAAACCAAATTACTGGTAAGTGCAATTGTCATCTTTCCCCCACAACTCCAAAACCTGAAGGTCTCACAGAACAATCTTATCTTTCCGTAGGAACATCATCATTCAGCATGATGCCCCCAAAAGAAAACTCGAGGTTAAATGTAATGCACGCTTGACATTTATAATCCCAAAAAGTCAATTCTATAGGGACAGCAATCAACAGGTCATCTAGGTAAGGTATCACCAGGAAACCTCTTACATAAAGAGATGCATAAACTTTAGCCATAAGTTTTGTGGATTTCAGGGATTCAGGGGAATCTTGGTCATTTAAAGTTCCAAGGAACTATTCTTGAGAGTGGTGATGAACTGGCAGTATGCATTACTCAGATCCAATTTTGACAGGTAGTCTTACTTCAGGATATTGACAGCTAACCGAATCATCACCATTCAGAATGTTTAGTACTTTGCATAGAAATTCAGGTCCAGCAAACTGAATACAGCTCAGAATGTGATATTTGGCTTTCTTATCAGAAAAGCTGATGAGTAAAACCTGTTCCTCTGCTGACCTGATGCCTCGACTCTCCTCTACCACAGAAAATCACCACCTGAGAAGCAGGGAATCTTCTGGATCTGCCTCTGGTCCCTTCCTAACAGGTCTTCAGGGGATATCCCTGAAGGGAAAAAGGAGGGGCTTTTTAAACGTTTCCAGATGGAGGAAAAACTCTCCTATGGTTCTGCGGTGTGAGGCCTATAGGAGAGAGCACCCCGATAAATTAACCCCTAAATTTTAAAAACTGTTTTCACAAAAAATGGACCAGTTATCACAGCAGGGATTTTTTACTCATTTTTTGGGATATGGGTAAATCTTTCTGCCAATGGCAGTTTTAAGTAATACATTTTAGAAACTACACCACTTACAGAATTTAACAAGGGGTATTGCAAGCACCAAAAAAGTGTACAAAATGTACATTTAGTCCCCAAAAGCCAATTCTTAACAGTAAATATTTAGTTACACAGTTTCAGAAATGCTATATGGGCAAACATCAGTGGTTGGTGGCAAATTGGATGGTATAATTTTCAGCTGCCTCTGAGGTAACAGAACAGCAGAAATCCCAAACAATGAATGGCTACAGGGGCCCAAGCCTTCCCAATTTCAAAAATATGTCCTTGATCACCAACTGTTGAAATCAAAACTAAAAAAGGAGAAGAAATTCACAATGCATAAAACCAAAAAAATTCATAGAACCAAGAAAAAAAAAATCTACCGTAAAAACAATGTCCATCAGTGAATGGAGAAACTGGCTTTTTTGCTATTTCAATTACATATCAGAATTTCAACAGCTTCCCAGTACATGGCAAATAATATAAAATAGTGCTGCTAAATAGTAAAACTTATCCCACAAATAACAAGCCCTCATATTGCTTTGTAAAAGGGAAAAAAACAAGAAAAAACCTGATATTTAAGGGATTAATGTTGCCTTTGACAAGCCATGTACCTGTGGAAATTTTATACTGGTAAAGGGGAACACATGCATATAGGCTGTGTAGTAATTAAAGAGGCCCACTGTCACCCTAAAAAGCATCTTCCAACTTAATTTCTAGGATTATATTTATTTTGCACAATTTCCCTTTGCGGTCTGTCTCCCTTCCTGATTTGGCAGAACAAGTGTGTCATATGATTTTCTGATGTTATGATTTCCTGTCATAAAAAAATAAAATATGCAGAGAAGAAGAGAATCTATGTCAAAACTAAGAAGAGGTAAAGAAACTAGCAAATATACCAATGTGAACGCATATATGCTCACAGCCAGAATATGTTCTAAGTTTGCTTTCCAATGGAACAGTTGGAGAAACTCAAAAGAGGCCTCTCCGCTACCTTTCAAGAAGTTGGCTTAAATATTCTAGCCTCTCAAACTATATGAGCCTGTGGTTTTTTTTATGACTTGTTTACATCCTACTTCTGTTACCTTTGGGTTATACATGTTTATCATTTACAACAAGCATTCATGTATTATACTACTTTATTGTATTATATTGTATTTTTGAGACAAAAAAAAAAGTAAAAAGTTACAAGTGACATCTAAAGCCAGCGCACCAATGGTCATCATTTAAACCTCCATGTTACTGCATAAAAATATTGTAGTGGGTAAAGTTGAAGCAACTGGTAAAGTTGTTATCTTTTGAGCAATAATAATACAAATAATCGAATAATAAATTGTAACCTTATTAGATAATTTAACAGTTGCAAGAATTTGGGAAAATAATTGAAGATCACTCTGACCCTTAGGCTTCTTGCACACTACTGTCTGGGTGAGCATACAGTGGTGTGTAGGGAGAGGAGGGGTGATCAATCCAAACCCCTACCCTCTCCATAGAAAGTGAGGCTGCTGTGGTATAAAAACAGCAAAATGCAGGACACTCCCTATATTTTGCGGTGCAGCCGCGTGGCTTAGTCACAATACAGTTAGACCACCATACCCAGGTGCTATACAGGTATTAAACGTCCTAGTACATTCATCTGAAAGTGGCCTTAGAATGATCTTCCACAAGCATTCTACTCAATCTTCTGTACATTGCTAGACTTCACCTGAAATAATGTTTTCAGAAACAGCGGGGCAAAATCTGGCAAACTGCCAGAAATAGTGCCTTAGGCTTGTTTTACATGCAGAGATCTTGCTTTGTTGTATATGAAAAAAAACATAGGATAATAAAATTTTCAAAAATACTGCTAAAAAAAAACTTTTCAAAATAAAGTCTTCCAATTGTCCTTGCCTAACTTTTCCCACCACATTATCAAGAAATGGGCACATACACCGTTTCCCCAAACAACTCAACCCACATGGGATAAATGGTTTTTATTTTAATGACAAAAATGTCTGAAACAATTTCACCAAGTAAAAATTGGTTCACCATGAACAATGTGGGACATATGTTTTAAAACTCAAAGTAAAAGCCCCAGCTAACATCACATTTTTGTAAGAAATACAATATATGTACAGCCCCCTTGAAGAAAAAGGTATGACGTACCGGAATGCTGTAAGCTCCACTTTGTCATGTTCATTCTTGGCCAGGTCTGGAATTAATGCAAGGTGCGAGATTTGTGTAGATGCCCATCCAAACTGGAAAATTATGATAAAAGGGATAAAGTATATCAGGCCAACCCACTGCGGTGTATTTTCTGTGCAGCCCAGGCATGGGTTAAAGATAAAAGGGAATGATACGATAACGCTCAGCGTTCCTGCAATGGAAAAAAAAAAAAAAGACACCACAGGATAAGAGCACAAAATACAGATTTTAATGAGACAAATAAGTAGAGAAGCTCAATGAAAGCTGAATTAGGTTGGTTGCTATGGACAACTGCATCCATGGTTTTCATAACTCTAGCAGGAAATGCCTTGATAATTTGCAGTTGGATAAAGAGTTTCACATAGGTTAGATAATCTGGTCTGCCATGATATTTATCAGATTGGACCAGATGAACATTTTACAGTTCTGCCTTTTGTAACATAACATTTACGAAATCAAACCAGGTTTCCCCTATAATAAGATGGCGTCATTAATTTCAGGGGATGCCTTATTTTTCCCCCATGAACAAGAATTCCCATTTATTGTTGAAAAAAAAAAATATTTATTAATATACTGTAGTCATGTCATCACATACATCAGCATAAGCATCTGAATGCCATCAGGAAAGTGTTGTGACTATGTACAACAATACATGGTACATTCAACAATCCCATTATTTATGACCTGCCACTAGATCTAAGGAGGTCTTATATTGAAGAAAATTGTTCTAGGTCTTATTTCCAGGGAAACATGGTACCTACTTCAACAAAAAAATTAAAAATGATGCATACCAAAAATTAAATATAAAAATACTAAACCAGTCTAGCAATCCTGTACATACATACATACAGCAGCCATGGGTTAGCATAAAAGAAGGGAGGAGGCAATCGGAAGCAGCCAAGGCTAGATTCACAGCTTGTTTTTGGATATGTTCAGCATACTTGCCAGTAATGAGGTTTTATCAAACTGTGACAGCACCACTGAGAGCTGTCAGTACCCAGTGACAAGAAACCAGAGTCTATTAAAAAAAAAAAAAATAGCTCCCCCCACCTGCCTTAGGCTGCATTCACACTACAGTATGGGGGACGTATATACGGCCGACGTATATACGGCCGACGTATATACGGCCGACGTATATACGGCCGATATACGTCCCCCATACACTTCTTTGGGCTCACGGCCGTATATACGTGCGGCACCGTACCGCTCCGTAGCCCGGGGAAAGATAGGACATGTCCTATCTTTCCCCGTATTACGGCGCCGTGCGCCATTAATTCCAATGGAGAGGGGCGGGGGTGAGCTGCGCTCACCTCCTCCTCCTCTCCCCGCACTGCCGTGTGCCCGCCGTACTACGGTGCGGCGGGCTCACGGCAGTGTGAATTTAGCCTTAGTGGTTTTCAGAGACTGGCGAGACCTTCTTCTGCATAATTCCTGAGAAAAGCGCTGCTAGTGGTGAGGTAGGCGCCGAGACCTAGACCTAGTCCAGTCCCCCCCCCCCCCTTGTCCCCTTGTAATGTCATGTCCCTCTCACCCCCCTTTACCGTGCCTAATCTATGTCTTTGTCCCTCCCTTGTCCATTTAGTAACCCCCCCCCCTGCCCAGTTTGTTGTACAACTGCAAACATGTTCCTCCTTAGCAGTCTTCACTATTTCCCTTTTGTATTCAACTATCAAGATGTACCCAGTGACTCATTTTTTTGTTAAAAAAAAAAAGTGTGTAGATATTAATCTAAACCAGAAGTGCTCTGCCAATTCTTGTCTCCCTCTCAAGTTTCGCGAAACATGCAACACATGCAAGGGTATGGAAAGAGCATCTGCCCACGTCTTACACATTTACCTCCCCTTACCTAGGAACTATGGGAACACAAACACTAGGGCTCATAAATTTCGGGTTCACCAATCTCCCTAAAATCAATAGCGCTCCTCTGTGACCCCTTTTCACTGATTGGCCCTATTACTTTGCTTTCAGATATGTTCATTGTCGCACCTTATACTGCCTCTTCTGCGGTTTACTGATTTGGAAATGTACAACTAAGGTTTGTTATTGTTCTGTTACTTATGAAGATGTTTTTGTTAAGCTTTTTATGTTAAATCAATTTTTATTTAACTCTCTTAAAACTGTCCAAAATGAAGTTTAATAAAAAAAAAAAAAATACACATAGTTTAGATGTGGACAAGAGCACCACAGCAATCAAAAGTGACACAGCATTTATAAATCAAGGCCATACACTTTAAGTTGCAGGCGTTACTTTCACAGCCACAATTGGTATGGCCAAGCATGCATAGATCCGCAATGAAAAATCTGATGTAAATACTTTTGTGTTAAAACCACAAAAGTGCTTAAGGAATTATACCTTTTTTGGCTAACCGGAAAAATGAAATTTGGTGCAAGCTTTCAGGGCAAACAGGCCCCATCATTCCTTAAGCACTTTTGTAGTTTTTACACAAAAGTATTTACATCAGATTTTTTATTCTTCCTGGCTAACAAGGTATGTCTACAATTTTCTCAACATACTGTATCTGCAATGGGGAGTTTATCTACAACTAAACAGTTTATTCTCTTTAAGGAAATATTTGGGTAAGATGGTAATAGATATGTCTGATCACACCAATTAAAAGAATAATATTGGTTGAACTTCTAAAGACTGACAGGTTTAGCATTATGTCTTATATGTCTAGGCCTTTAAATGGAATTTTTTTTCTTAACAGGACCCTCGTGGCTATTCTTTGAAAAGAGTCTGTAGAGTATGGAGTCTGTAAAAGCAGAAGTTGGCATTTTTAACTTGCAAAACAATTGCAGTCGAACACATTAAATAATAAAGCTAAAAAACGTGAAGGACACAAAAATGCTGATAAAACTTGCAGGACAAGAAAACATCCAGGCAGCCTGCAAAATCAGCAAAAATACATCACATAGTTGGATATTTAACAGGAAGGTACTAGTCAAAGGTCAGTACTGTATGATGGGTGTAAGCAAGTACACATAACCTAACAGAACATGCACGATTATGATAACTATATTAGTGGATGAAAGATTGTCCGCTTCTCTGAGACTTTTCCATCTACAAGCTCACTCAGCGGCATCATAGCATCTAATCTCCTGGATGCTAACAATAAAGCTTCAAAGCGAAAGCACATTAGAAAGTATTCTATCATGTACATGTGGCAGCCTGCTGGCCCCTGATAAGACAGACACCACCAGGATAGCCATCATCTGGGACTGGACTGAGGACAAATTCTACTTGTCAGAGCCCGAAAATTGCTGGAGTCAGGGACTTCTATGTGACAGATATTCTGGGCTAAAGTTAAACATGCAATCTCATGAAAACACCACCTACACAGTGGTACTAACTGTTGAGGTCTGATAAAAGAATGAAAATCCTTATATTAGAGAGGTCATGTTGGGGGAAGAAATACACAGCTATTATAGTTAGGAACGGCATACTTTAACACCCCCTTCAATAGTAGAAAACCAAATTTGCATACTGGGTACTGAAAATGCCACAGCACAGATTACAGGATACAAAGGCATGGCCACTGTGGTAAAAAGTCCTCTTTAAAGAGTCAAGGAGATTTTTAAAAAATAAAACACCCCGCAAGTGGAGCGACATGCACAAAGGGAGTCGGGACATAAATATGACCAAATATAATGATTTTGATTTAAAATCTTATTTTAAAAATGAAAAACAAATCATTTTCTTTTTCAATGTTATCAGGGCCAATAATCTGTTTTTTTTAGTAGTGTGAACTGTAAATACATAATGGTAATATGTGCCTGAAATTTTAATAGGTAGGGTAGTAACAGAATGACAATTTGAGCCTGCAGCAATATTTTGCCTTTGGCAGAAGTTAAATCCACAAAAAAAACTTAAAATATTATACAACCCATCAAGGATTTATATAAGTCACATTATTTACATCACATATAGGGTTTCAATTAAAAAAACAAAAACACTATCATCGCCTCCACTACTAACAGAACATTTACACCTATCAGAATATAGTAACAGAATATTACACCTATCTGCACAGATCATGTCTATAAAACTCTCCACAGGCCTACTAGGGTTCAGTTAAGAGGACAACAGAAAACCTAACTTCTTCCCACAGTGTCCACCTTTACTTATCACCTTGGTTGATGCTAAATTTAAAAAAAAAAGTGGTGCAGGATGGGTAAAGGAAAACTGCCTCTGTAGGCGAGCCACACACAACATCCGGAGCAACCAAGTGATCGGGATGATTCAATATCAGGCCACCCAGGCGCGCATACGCACAGCAGCCAGCGAGCATGCACACATCCCACCGACAAGAACGAGTGTCATGTTGGAAAAGGGCAACAGGTAGGGCATTAAGTGGTTGCTCCGGATGTTGCATCTGGCACGCCTCACGCTGCAGCACAAGCCGCCGGACATGTGCCATATGTCTCCCCACCTCATGTTCCTAATCTCCATACTCAGGTGTGTACATAGCTCCAATTGGTCAGTTTAGACTATATAATCTTTCCACATTTCTTTTGCGCTGCCCCTTGGCAAAGTCCTGTAGGGATCGAAACACGTGTCGGGGAGGTGCTGGGCAGCGCTCCTTCCAATGGACTTTATTATCACTGGATTCAAGGTATGCATTGCTTTATATGTGCATTACTACTGATCTTGATACTCTGATGCCTTTGTTTTTTGGAATGCATCCAAACTAAAGGCCATCTCCTGGGACTACACAGAGGATTCTGTCATAGTGCAAAGTAAGTTATAACACACAATTATATTGTAATGCAAATGCTCAGAGAAGACAGAAGGCATATTTGCAATGCAGCGGCAGGTCCCTGGTTACAGGTTCCCTTTAAGGCAAACACAAAGAAAAAGGTTGATGTGCAAATTGGACAAGAATAGTTTAATTACATAAATCTATGACACTTAAAAACACTTAAAAAACCCAGCAAGGCTTGATTTAAATACAAAAAAATAAAAAATAAAAATAAACACACTCAGAGTACAATTTATGTGTATCAACTACAAAGAATGTAACCATATTGCTCCAGGAAGGAAGTTTTGTTACATAGCAATAGTCCTGCAAGAGTACAGATTAGAGAGACCCCACGCATATCGCCTGGTAGACAGACTTCCTCAGGGGATACTCGTATGTAGAAAGACTGTGCCTTACATAGGCACCACAGCTAAAAGAAGAGCATATCCTGCCAGAGGGGGCACACACCAGTATGTAAGTGTGCTTGGTTTACAATCCTTTATCCTGGTGGTAGATGTCCTTTAACATCAAGGATGACTTTCATAAAGACTAATGACATGATGCAGAATGCATTACTTTTTTCTAAACTGTGCTTACTTTTTAATTTTTTTTTCCCTTTCCCTTTTCTATCCATGATTATGGAGGTTTTCATCTTACCAGAGATCCCGTAGTAAAATGCTTTCAAGCTGCTGGATTGCCAAAGTCACCAAGGGACCGAAGCCATCTAATTGATATCTAGGCATGCGCTATGCAGATAGCTGTGACTTCTACTGTCAGTATTAAATACAACAATGGTGGTTATCTGGTGACAAATTCCCTTCAACAACCGAATTGCTTGTTAGACACAAATGGAAGTTCAACTGACCCATACCTACTTACATACAAGCACCTTTAAAGTTGCCAAAAGAAAAACACCTGTTCTTATCCATCTTAGACTCTGATGGAGAAAACACAAGTGTGCCAACAGCAGAAATACAATAATACACATGCCCCTGTGAGTCTGTTCCCAAAAGCACACATAAAATAAATATGGTCTGCTGTCAACTGGCACCTACAGTACAACCTATCCTTTTGTCCTTTTTACTTGGCGGATCTGTTATGAAACAAGAAATACGTTTTTCTCTCTTTCTGCTGATTGTATAACTGTTGGTAAAGAACTGACATCAGAGTTGTCACATGTCACCTTCCTCACAAAACCACATTTCCTCTTCAACCTCTTTGTAGTGGTTCTGGTGTAATATATCACAATGCTGACAGCATCGTCTGCAGTGACATCCTGCAGCTAGAAACCTACACAACAAGTATTTGTCACAGTATATGGATGTGGTTTATGCATCTTTTTTATATCATGGTGCACTAGCACCCAGAAACTTCTCAAGACTTAAGCAATAATGCTATATGACCACAGTCTATGACAGTCTATGATATTCCATTTGTATCAGTGGTTTAAAAATACAAGTATCAAAGTTTAGGGCCTACTAATTTATCACTTCTCAAACCTATTGGAAACATGCAAATACGTTTTCCTAGATAGGACAAGTAAAACCACACCTATGCTACCTTGTAAGGCAGCCCCCTAACCATCAAGCATGAATTTCAGGAAGTCTAATGACATGACGTGGGATTAAAGCCTCCACGTGCCTGCAAGACCGCCTTAATTGGCAAACTCTCTGTAAGCAGAACTCCCTGGCCCAAAGTCACTAACCAGTTTCACTGTACTGAAGAGAATCAAAACAGTGCTGTCTACAGTTGGGAATCGGTTCCTTCTGGAATAGATATAATGGTTAGGCTTTTATCACACATTGTCATTAGGGTTTCTGAAAGTCATGCTTGATGGTAAGGGGGCTGCCTTACAAGGTACCAAAAGAAGCATCCTTTTTTTTGTCCAATCTAGAAAACTTATTTGCATATTTCCCAGAATCCCCTATTGGAGCATCAATGGCTAGAAATGTCCACACGCATGTAAGGCAGCCTTTAAACAGACATTGAATTTTTCACTTTAACAGTCAGATATCAATTTAGTTAACAGTGTCATTTTAGATTCCGATTCAGCTCAGATTGACTTCGGAGAGTCAATGTCACATCTGCAAATACATATATATCAATTTACAATATAAGCTAATCACGCCAGGACATAATTGAATATCCCCTGCATATGTGCTGGCATGTGGGGGCCATCCACTATCCCCTCCGCCTCATATTACAGTCTAGAAAGAAATCTTGCAAGGCAGCCTTCATTTGCAAACTATCCACAAGGAGTACTCTTACTCCCTGACCCCAAACCTATTAGAGAAATTCTACTTAAATTTGTAGTGCGGTAAAGGCGTTTTGCAAGAATTCTGCTAAGGCTCCCGGGTCACTCTAATACTTCCAGTTTTCTACTCTGTGCCATCCAAGAGGTTCCATCAAGTAATGGGACCTTGGAAGATTGCATAACTTCTAATTATACAACTAATAACATTTATTTGCAGAAACTGGACAACCCCTTTAGGTGCACAGGCACTGATGGGAAGCTGGACAGTTACTGCACAGTCTTGTCAGAGCCTCTAACTCCATCTGTATTGTAATGTAATGTATAGTACAGTGATGGCTAACCTATGGCACTGGTGCCAGAGGTGGCACTCGGAGCCCTTTCTGTGGGCACTCAGGCCATCATTAGAGATGACTCCAGGTATCTTCCTGCAGTCCCAGACAGCCCAGGACTTGCTGACAGTGACAGTGCTACCTGGGACTATTTTCTGCTATATTGGTGCCTCAGGGTGCTGGTATCAATGAAAACTGTGACAGAGAAGGAAGTATAAATCACAAATTACATTTTTGTGTTGGCACTTTGCGATAAATAAGTGGGTATTTGTTGAAGTTTGGGCACTCGGTCTCTAAAAGGTTTGCCATCACTGGTATAGTACAATCAATTGCTCTATTTATTAATGGGATAATTGAGACATTCAGAAAATTATCACATCTGCTCTTTTTATGCCCATTTATAAGCTGAAGACTATGGGAGTTAGGGTCTTTTCACATTGGAATTTTTTTTGGTTCTCTCTTCCTGGCTTCACCGATTTTTCAATGAACCAATCTTTTCAATGGGCTTTTTCATACTGGAGTTTCTTTTCACTGTTGGTGAATAAAACAGGACAGGCTGTTCCACTGTAGTCCATTTAAAAGAATGATTTAGTAAGGCATCAGTGAAAAATCACTAAAGCCAGAAAGAGAAAACTAATCTCTAGGAGTCCAGAAGTCAAAATGGCTTAAACGAAAAAAAGACTAATGTGAAGAAAAAAAAAATACACAATAGTGTGCCCTAAGGCCTCTTGCCCATGAGCAAGTGCAGCCAGTGAAAAACGCTTCCCAACTCTTATCCTTGGAAGGAACTCAGCATGTCAGTTCATTCCAGAGATCAGAGGTTTGGGTCGGAAGATCCATTCAGCACATGGAGCGATGTTCACTGACCGCACTTGCTTGTGGGCTATAGACATGCTGTATCTGCGTATACAAATTTGCCAGGTATTTTTCATGTGCAGTATAAAAGGTGTCTGATGTATGATGAATTTGATAAAAGATTTTAGTATAAAATCCTGAATATATAAAGAGATGAAACAACAGTTACAGTAACTTACCTGCAATGGAAACTCCTTGATGGCAGAACCATCTCTAAAATTAACTCCCTGCACATCATATATGGTGTCAATGAGCCTAAATGCTAGCTGGTTGTTTATTTGTATGGCACTGGTGGCATCCTTAAAGTTAATCTAACTCAGGGACATCTTACGCAGATCCAGGCAAAGTGACAGTGGTAACCTTCTTTGTTATTTGTGTCATTTGTTATCCATGGCCTCCATCCTAAAATTACCTTTAGTTATGCCCATGACCCCGAGGGGCATTGCCTCACTTCCTTGAGCAGTAAACACTTACAGGAAGAAAACATAGATCTCTAAAGATTGGCCAATACACATGATCCCACTTCTGAATAATATTCTGCCTCATGTGACATCTCTAGTCACTTCCAGCCCCATATTCCTGATACAATGTGGTATCTAGTCATCATTGCTCACCCCCAGCCAGGACGATTTCCCACACCTACCTATTAGATGCCACGATTTCCTGCGCCCATAAGAGCGAATGCCAGGGTGTCGATCCGATTCATATCCAACAAGTGGTGTGCAGATGCCATCAGCTATTTGCCCGACCAGCAGGAGGAGCCCGGCATAAAAGGAGTCAAATCCCAGGACTGAGTGAAAATATACTAGGAAATAGGTGAACCACATGGACGCGCAGAGGTCATTCAGGTAATGCCCGGTGGCATAGCTCAGCTTGTGCCACAAGTGCAGGGCAGATGTCAGGTCTGCCATCATCTATCTGTCTGTCTGTCTGTCTGTCGGATGAAGCCTATCACTTCTGCTATGTGCGATCACTCAGCAGTCCTGGCCATTGCCCCCTGCAGTCAGAGTAGAAAGGCAGAGATGCTTCTCCGAGCGGCGCCGCCGACCATCTCCCACCTGAATACCACAAGCGCCGCGTTAGATTCCGGGTTGTAAATCCACGACCACTCAGTGACAACTCAGAGCCGTGCCCAGAGGATTGCCATCAGCCTGCACCAATCAGGGGAGCGGTAGAGGCCGCCTAGTCCCGCCCCCTTATCCAAACTTGTGACCGTCCCGGCTTAACCCCTTCCTGGACGGAAAGTAGTAGCTGCCTTCCTGCTCGGCGGTTGCCTGTGAAGCAATTTGGTGGGAGGTGATGTTGGTCCTATAATGCAACTTACATAAGGTTAAAAATGGAAATATTTAATTCAGCAATGCATGAGGCCTCTTTCAGCCTTGCATTGCAGATGACGTCAGAGTGCCCCTCTTGGAAACAGATGTTTTTTGTCAATTTTTGCTAGAAATCATTAGCAGTTTTGCATTTTTCATGCTTTTTTTTGTGCTTTCAACGCATTTCCAATGCGTGTGAAAAAGATGCATGGCTGCGGGCTATCTTTTCTATGGCAATTATCACCTCTCCACCTTCAAAAATTCATAACTTCTATATTTTCCTGTGTACAGAGCAGAACAAATGTATTTCTCAGTGACGTTATTTATTATTCCATGCCGTGTACTGGGAAGCTAGAAAAAAAATTGCAAATGTGGTGAAATTGACAAAAAAAACAAAAAACGCATGTGCATCACTTTCTTGTGGGATCAGATTTTTTTTCGACTTTCACTCTGCACTCCAAATGACACCTCTGCTTTGTTTGGTTCGGTACGATCGCAGTGATACCAAATTTACATAGGTTTTAATGCGTTTTAATACATTTTCAAAAATGAAACAAATGTATACAGAAACATCTTTTTGCCATCTTCTAACATTCATAACTTTTTCATACTTTGGTTTACAGAGCTGTGTGAGTTTTAGTAAAATAAGCTGACGTTTTCATTGTTATCATTTTGAGGACTGTGCAACCTTTTGATCACTTTTTATTAGATTTTGAGATGCGGCGATACCTAACATGTTTATAATTTTTACTGTTTATTAGGTTTTATATCATTTCTAGGGAACGGGGGGTGATTTGAATTCAAGGTTTGTTTTTTTTTTACTATTTATTAGACCCCCTAGAGTACATTCACTCTAGATCAGTGGTTCTCAACCTTCCTAATGCTGTGACCTCGCAATACAGTTCCTCATGCTGTAGTGACCCCAAACCATGCAACTCGCAGTAAAAACACAGTAAAATTTAGTCTCCGATGGCTTTAGGCGACCCCCGGTTTTGGTCTTTCGACCCCCGCTGGGGTCCCGACCCACAGGTTGAGAACCACTGCTCTAGATGGTCTGATCGCTCCTGCCATATATTGCAATACTAATGTATTGCAGTATATGGAATTTTTGCACATGATTCTGCATATATACACAGTATTCATTACAATAAGCCACAGGCTCATTGTAACGAATCTGCAGAGACAAGACAGCCTCGTGCACTGACCACAGGTATGGGCTCCCGGGCTGAATAGCCTCCACACCTATGGCCGCGGTCACACATACCGCTAGACGTCCGTTCATAACGCGACGCTAGCACACAGGGGGAGGTCCTTTGCCCGAACGCACATGCGTTTCCAGAGAAACGCATGCGATCGGCTTAACAATCGCATCTGTTTCCCTTAACAATCGCGTGCGTTCGGGCCGTGGACCTCCCCCTGTGCGCTAGCGGCGCGTTTTGACCTGCGTTTTCATCGCGTTTGAAACGCATATACAACAGCGGAGGAGAGGTGATTTGCCTAATTATATCACTGTTAACATTTCCGCATGCGTTAACAACGTGTTAACACATGTGTTTGGTTAACAAACGTAAACAGTAATGTAATTAGGCAAGTTACCTCTCATCAGCTGTTGTATATGCGGTTTAAACGCAATGAAAACGCAACCGGGGGGATTTTATTGTCTAACACTTGATGTATCCATCGGGCAGGGTGATCGCCAGAACTTTGCCAGGACCAACCTAGTGTAGTTATGCATAGTTTTTAAAAATACGCACACACAGAGCACTCGACCACTCTGCCAGTAGCCACGCCTGCGTGAACGTGGCGTAGTTGTGATAAGGAACACAAAAACGCATTACAACAGCTGAGGAGAGGTGATTTGCCTAATTATATTCCTGTTAACATTTCAGTTTAGGAACGCATCGTAAACGCGATGTTAATGCATGCATTTTGTTAACGCATGTGTTAACATTGAGTTAACAAACGTAAACGGTAATGTAATTAGGCAAATCACCTCTCATCAGTTGTAATGCCTTTCAAATGCAATGAAAACGCAACCAAAACGCAACTAGTGAACGTGCCCCGAGTGGAAACCCACCTGCAATTTGGCCAAACTCATTGCCCATTGCCTTTGAATTGTGTTTCAAAAACGGGGGCATAAGTACAGTGGTAGCAGCCACAATGGGGCCTGAAGTGCCCATCATCTGACGTTACACTAAAGCATATGCACCATTATATACATATTGGGGCACATTTACTAAGACTGTAGAAAACATTCATGAAGACATGCGCCAGTAATCATGAATCTGGTGCTTCCCTGCACTGGACGACAGAGTTCACACATTTTTTTGTGGTGCGTGTGACTTTGCATGTTAAATCTGGGGCACAGTCCGACTGGGCATCGGAACGCCCCCTAATTTGTGTCGCATGATGCCTAGAGCAGCTGCGCCAAAAAAACAATTGCGTGTGACACATTCTAAAATACCTGTGCTAGAATGTGCAAAGTCCAACAGAAAACTGGCGCAAAGCCCTTAGTAAATATGCCCCATTATGCTGCACATTGTACAGCATAATATGTATATAACGTATACAAACGTCTTTATATGGCACTGTATGTGTGTGTATATGCTCTATATGTGTGTGCGCAAGTCAGTGCCGTATTAAGGTTGGTGGGCGCCCCCATTAAATGTAATTCAGACAGGGTACAGCAATCGCTATATACAGCTCCCAGTATTCACTATATACATCCCAACCCCTCCAGCAATGACTATGTACAGTCCCCCCCAGCAGGGAACCTGTCACCAGGGATCTCATTTTCACTAAAGACAGATTCCCATTACAGCTGTAGTACTAATATGCCTTTCTACTTTCTCTAAGCATTTGCATTACATTATAATTGTATGTTATAAATTACCTTGCACCCTGACAGAATTCTCTGTGTAGTCCCAGGGTTGGTCTTTGGTTTGGATGCATTTCAAATAACAGCATGTGACTTGCCTGTGCTACAAACTGCTCAGCTCCTCCCTCTTCCACTGATGTCGGCTCACCAGGCTGTGAGCATTGTGAAGGAGCAGGGGGGAGGAGCTGTACAGGAGCACAAGAGCTGTAAAGGGGAACAAGAGCTAAACAGTCTGCAGCACAGACAAGTCACATGTTTTTGAAATGCATCCAAACCAAAGCCCAACCCCTAGGACTAAATAGAGGATCCTGTCAGGGTGCAAGGTAAGTTATAACACACAATTATATTGTAATACAAATGCTTAGAGAAAGCAGAAAGACATATTTGCAGGTGTGATGGGATTCTGCAACCTGTCATGAAAATGAGGTCCCTGGTGACAGGTTCCCTTTAACTATATACAGCCCCCCAGCAATAACTATACACAGCTCCCCAGCATTAATTATACACAGTTCCCCCCATAAATACATCCCTCAGCATTAACTATATACAGCCCCCAGCAATAACTATACACAGCTCCCAAGCATTAACTATATACAGTTCCACCCATATATACAGCGCCCGCCATAAATACAGCCCCCCCAGCGTTACCTATATACAGTTCCCCCATATATACAGCCCCCCAGCATTAACTATATAGAGCCCTCCCAAGTTTAACTATATACAGTTCTCCCAAGTATTAACTATTTACAGTCCACCATATATACAGCCCCCAGCATTACGTATATGAAGTGCCTCCCCAGCATTAATTATTTACAGCCCCCCATATTAACTATATACAGTTCCCAGTAAAATAATAAAACTAAACTTACATTCTCCCACTGCGTGGATCAACCTCCTTATCTTCCGACAGGTCAGGCGTCTGGTGCAGGCGGTGCAGTGTGTGATCTCACTGCACCACCTGCGGAAGGACACTCAAGGATTCCCTGCGCACCTACGTCAATGGCAGAGCAGGTATCGTTCCCTTGCTCTGCCATAAACTCAAATCTACCGGCTGGATTCCCGGCGCTTCAGCACGCATCTAGTGAGCAATAAGAACTGCCATGCAACCATCCAAATTCACTTCACTAAACAACTGGTGGGGGCCCCAGGGCGCAGGCTCCCATTATAATCCGGCCCTGCCGCAAGTATATAAGTGCGCATGTATGAGTGAAGAACTGTATGTTTATGTATATAGGTATATAAATGTGTGGATATAAAAATGTGAGCGTAATATGTATATTTATAAGTGGGAAGGGGGCCCCATTCACAAGTGCACAAAGGAGAATTACCAGCTTACCCTTCCATTTTCTTAGACTTTTAGTGTCCAGGGCATTGATCCTCCTTGCTGTAGGGCAATCTCTGTTATAATCTCTGAAGAAAGATAATAATGATGATCCAGCTCAGCGGACATGTTAAAATAAGCCTTTATTTAATTTCTATTGTGGCATCTGACAGCATATCGCAGTATAACAGAAACAAGTCAACGCGTTTCTTACTCACGATGACCTCAGTCCGTTGAGCTGGATTATCATCTTTCTTCAGAGGCCCTATTCACAAGTCTACAATTGGGCCCTCCCTCTCCTAGTTACGCCCCTGGCCCTGCCTCTCCACAATGTCTATAAATGAATAGTTTGTAAAGGAATGTTGACAGTTCTAAATGTTAATATAGCTCCCAACTGTCCCGGATTTGGCGGGGCAATCCCGCTGTCCCAGGCATTTGGGAGAATGTTTCGACGTGTCCCGCCTCCTGGTCCCAGATTCGACACACTAAAGAGGCTACACAGGAGGCAGGATCAGTTTGTTCCTCCTTTTGCCTGTGTCCTCCTTTGGCTGGCCCTGCCCCACTCCTAAAAGCATCTCAGAGCCTAGGAGAAGAGTAAGCAGGACTGCAGGGGAACAAGAATAGGCAAGTAAAGTTTTTACTTGTTTAAAGCCAAGGATAGGGGCCGCAATAAGAGTGGGGGAGCATACTTAACCCCTTAAGGACGCAGCCATTTTGTAGCTTAAGGCTCAGCCCGATTTTTTGGATTCTGACCTGCGTCGCTTTATATGGTTATAACTTTTGAACACTGTTACTTATCAAAACGATTCTGAGATTGTTTTTTCCCCACATGTTGTACTTCATTTTAGTGGTAAATTTTGGCTGATAAGTTTTGCGTTTATTTACAAAAAAAAAGAAAATATGATAAATTTTTTGAAAAATTTGCCATTTTCGAAATTCAAAATCATTGCGTTTTCAGGCAGATAGATTTACCACCTAAATAAGTTGCTGAATAACATTTCCCATTTGTCTACTTTACATTTTCATAATTTTTGAAATGTTTGGATAATTTATTTTGATGTCACGCGGCTTACAAAAAGAATATCGCTTTTCCGGATTTTCAGAATTGACTATTTTGGGGATAAATACAGTTTTGAATGAAATTTTACATATTTAGCATCAAAACCCCCTATATAACCAACCCATTTTCAAATCTGCACCCCTCAAGCTATCAGAAACCGCTTTTACGAAGATTGTTAACCCCTTGAGATCTTCATAGTAATTGAATCAAAATGGAGGTGAAATTTAGAATGGTCAAATTGTTCCCTTATACGTTCATTTAGCACTAAAATTTACACATTTCCAAAATATAAAAAGAGAAAACCCACCATACAATTTGTTCTGCAATTTCTCCTGAGTACAAAGACCCCCCACATGTGGCCATTACTTGTTTTATGGGCGCACAGCGAGACGCAGAAGGGAAGGAGAGCCCTGCAGCTGCCAGGATTTTAGTTTCCTCATTGGCCCCTTTTGAAGGCTATAAAATTTTCGCTTTTTCGTTATTTGGGCCATGTGATGCCATTTTTTTTGCGCGATGAGATGCTTTTTCCATTGTTACCATTTTGGGGTTGGTATCACCTATTGTTGAAAATTTAGGAACTTTTTTTGAGGGCAGGAGTAGAAAAGCATCAATTCTGTACTGGATTTTTTACTCTTTTTTTTTTGGTGTTCACCGTATAGACTAATAATCCTGCTATCTTTATTCTATGGGTCGATACGATTACGGGGATACCAGACTTGAATATATTTTCTTACGTTTTACTAAATTTGTCAAACAAAACCCTAATGTGGGACAAATCTATCATTTGTGCATTGCCGTCTTCCAAGTGGCATAACATTGTTACTTTTTTGGCTACGGAGCTGGTTGATGGCTTGTTTTTTGCGGGACATGTTGTACTTTGCACCAGTATCATGTCGGAGTACACATGGTTTTTTGATCACATTTTATAGCATTTTTTGTGGGATTGAATAGCTAAAAATCATAATTTTTGGAAGGTTTATAGCAGTTTTTTTTTACGGCGTTTATCGTGTGGGTTCAATAATGATTAACTTTTATTATATGGGTTGTTACGGACGCGGTGATACTATATATGTGGGGTTTGTGTTATGATTTAGACTTTTTTTTTAGTTATATGTCTCTTTATATGTTTTGGGGGTTTTGGGCATTTTTAGTGATTTATTACTTTATTTTTTTATTGAATAACATTTTTTTTTTTTACTTTTTCACTTTTATACCATGGGACATGAACAAGAAATCCTCTGATTGCTTGTTCATGATAATATTCTGCAATACTCATGTATTGCAGAGTATTATCAGTGTCAGCCTATACACTTGCATAGGCTGGCACTGTGCCAGTAAGATGACGTCACAGACGCCATCTTACCGGCAATTCTTGCAGGTAACTCTGGGGTCCAGATCGGACCCCAGAGTTGCTATAGCAATGATCGGCGCCCCCCGAAAACTGTTCGGGGGGGGCGATCGTGGGGGAAAGACCCCCCAGAGGCATGTTAGATGCCGCGGTCGCGCTGACCGCGGCATTTAACGGGTTAAGCACCCGCGATCGGAGTCAACTCCGATCGCGGGTGTTACACTGGGGTGCCGGCTATCAGTCACAGCCGGCACCCCGTGTTTCCCGATGCCGGTTCGGCTCAGATCTTAAGCTGAACCGGCATGGGCTCAGCGTCCGATATATCGGACGCTGAGCGCTAAGTCATTGAGCTCAGCGTCCGATATATCGGACGCTGAGCGTTAACAGGTTAAAGGGGGGATAAAATTAAGGAGTGGGCATTAAATGTTGTTGAGTTGCACTATGGGGCATTATATGGGTCCATAAGTGTTGCCCAAAGGAAGGGGGCATTAGACTATAGGATATTATACTATGTTGAGGCCATTGAGGATATTATACTATGTTTGGTGGTGGGGCTATTTTGTCCCCCTTTCTCTAGCCCAAAAATTGGGAGGTGTGTTAACATACAAGTGCCTGATAAAGCATAATTTACCAAGCAAAATATGCTTTGTGTCTAAGTCAGTTGTTTCTACTAGATTAATAAATATCCAGTTTGTTCCTATAGGGAGAGAGAGTGCCTGTTGCTGTGGATATTCTTTTTCTCCCCTTACTGTTGCTGCATAAATCTGACAAGTTCTGACTTGTTATGAAAACTTTTGCTAATTTGTTTATGCTGATATAAACCAAATGAAGAAGTAGTTACAATGAAATGGACAGAAACTTTAGTCTGATATGCATCAAAGGACATCACATGTTGTAGTGTCAGAAAGATTAGTGAATCTATTACAAAATTCTACACTATAACTTTCCTCCTAGAATAACCTGCTCAGTGTGCTGGGGAAAAAAACCTTGTGAACAGGGCCGAACTATAAACACATTGTCATTGGTAGCTATTTTCCTACAAGTGGCCATACACAGTAGGACTAGTATCGTCTCTGTATTGGGGAGTCAGCAGGGATAGGAGTCAGTCATCAAGTGTATGGGTACGTTATGGCCTGCTTAAAGTACATCTGATGGTAGACTGATAAAGGATGATTATGTATGTATGAAAAACTATCATCATGAAGCAGAAGACTGGAGGGGGATGAGAAAAGGAGGTAGAAGGTGGGTTAGAAGCACCACAAGGTGGTATCCCCATCCTCCGTAGCCCTTCAGGCTAATTTACATTTGGATTCATGTCCTTTTTTTTTTTTTTTTTTTTACCAGCAATCTGTCTGCAATTATCTTTCATAAAAGTATGTAGATATGTAGATGATAGGCATGACCCTACCTGCACACGATCTCCTAAACACAAGATATAGTCTATTGTTTACAGTCCAAATGTTACACACAGAAAATATTGTCTGAACTGCAAACACAGGCAAAAATAGGACTGCACAACATTTTGCTGTGGAAACCACAGACAATTTTATTTTAAGCATCTGTGCTTATAGAAAAAAAGTATTTGTAAAACGTAAAGAACCGCTCACTAAATTCCACATTAAATGTCAATTACTCATGTGTGGCACTTACTCCTTCCAGAACCTCAGTTTAGTTCCTGTGAATGTCATGTGTCTGATTGTATCCTCGACCTTGGGCCCCTTGTACACAAACATCTTTGTGAAACATATGCAAGCTTCTATTTTTGCACTTCGCATACATCCCCACGTTGTTTTATGGGCTCCTACACATTGTCATGGTTTCCACTGCCCGAGAGGCAAAACTAAGCAGTTCCTTTTCCTGCCCTTGTTTGTGGCTCTGGCTGGCTCTTCTCCATTTGACACCAGCTATAAACAAGGGACCATGGGCTCCTGGTTTACAGGCCTTTACAGGCCTTTTGAATCTTTATGTATGCAAGTATAATAAATTACATATTACTAATACAGTATCCCAGTGAGAACATACCACTAAAATATCAGACTACCACATCCAGCATAAAGGCTCGAGACACACAAACATGCTTGGTCTGTGGATACGGACATGTTGGGTGATCAGATTCTACAGACCAGAGGATGGGAACAGTGCAAAATTAATATGATGAAAGGAGTCCCTGCTTGACAAACTACAACAACATTTGTAGCGGCGACGCTACTAGGGCAGTACAATCATAGGGGCACATTTACTAAGAACAGGGCAAACTGCACTAAATGCAGGGTACACCAGATTAAGGATTTCTGACGCCCATTCTTCATGAATCTGGCACTCCCTGCACTGCCCCGACAAAGTGCACCTCTTACATAGGGTGTGTGACACAATTCTGTTGGACTTTGCATGATAAATCTGGCGCACAGGCCAACTGAGCAACGGAATGCCCCCTAATTTGTGTTGCATGCATCACAATTGTGTTGTTAAAATACCTGCGCAAACAGTTTGCATGTAAAATAACGTGCAAAATCCGGGAGGAAAGTGGCACACAGCCCTTAATGAATTATGATGCAAAAACTATGGGGCACATTTCCTATGATACAAGGACTCCCATCCACAGAACAGTGTTCTGTCTGTGGGATTGAACCATTTCGGGTCCATTTCCACGTGTCGAACACAGCTGGCCTAAGACAGAGAATACCATAATACCTTTAAAGTGGAAATTAAAAACATAATTGTGCTCCAGGTGTCCCTGTGAATCATTCCTCCAAGTATTTTGCCTACAAGCCACCATTTAAACGCTTAATGCTCAGCGTCCTATATATCAGACGCTGAGCGCGGTGACGGTTCAGCTCAAGATCTGAGCCGGACTGGGATAGGGAAACACGTGGTGCCGGCTGTGACTGATAACCGGCACCCCAGTGTAACACCCGCGATCGGAGTGGGCTCTGATCACGGGTGCTTAACCCATTAAATCCCGCTGTCAGCGCGACCGCAGCATCTAACATGTTTGTGGGGGGTCTTTCCCCCACGATGCCCCCCCCCCCCCGAACAGTTTTCGGGGGGCGCCGATCGTTGCTGTGGCATCACTGGGGTTCGATCTGGACCCCAGTGTTGCTTGCAAGAACTGCCGGTAAGATGGTTGGCTGGCACTGCTAATATCCTGCAATACATAAGTATTGCAGAGTGTTATCATGAACAAGCAATCAGATGATTAGTATGTAATCAATAAAAATGCCCATAATTCCCATAACATATAACGCTAAAAAAAGTCTAAATCATAACACAAACCCCACATGTATAGTATCACCGTATCCGTAACACCCGTAGAAGAAAAGTAAATAAATTATTGAACCTGCACGATAAAAGCCGTAAAAAAAAAAAAAATTGTTATAAATCCTCCAAAAATTATGATTTTTACCTATTCAATACCACAAAAAATGCTATAAAAAGTGATCAAAAAAACATGTACTCCAGAATGATACTGGTGCAAAGAACAACATGTCCCGCAAAAAAACAAGCCAACAACCAGCTCCGTAGCCAAAAAAGTAACAATGTTATGCCACTTGGAAATACAAAAATGATAGATTTTTTCCCCACATTAGGGTTTTATTTGACAAATTTAGTAAAACGTAAGAAAACAAGGCTAAACGGTGAACACCAAAAAAAATAGGTGATACCAACCCCAAAATGGTAACAATGGAAAAAGCATCTCATCCCACAAAAACAAATGCTGTCACATGGCCCCAATAAAGAAAAAGCGAAAATTTTATAGCCTACAAAAGGGGCCAATGAGGAAACTAAAATCCTGGCAGTTGCAGGGTGCTCCTTCCCTTCTGCGCCCCGCTGTGTACCCATAAAACAACTCAAAGCCACACGTGTGTGGGGGGGGGGGTCTCTGTACTCAGAAGAAATTATAGAACAAATTGTATGGTGGGTTTTCTCTTTTTATCTTTTGTAAATGTGTAAATTTTAGGGTTAAATTAACATATAACCGGCACAATTTGACCATTCTAAATTTCACCTCCATTTTGATTCAATTACTATGATCTCAAGGGGTTAATGATCTTCGTAAAAGCTGTTTCTGATATTTTGAGGGGTGCAGATTTGAAAATGGATTGGTTATATAGGGGAGTTTTAAGGCTATATATGTAAAATTTCATTCAAAACTGTATTTATCCCCAAAATAGTCAATTCTGAAAATCCGGAAAAGCGATATTCAATTTGTAAGCCGCGTGACATCAAAATAAATTATCTATATTACCTACTATTATCTCACTACCTACCTATCATACCATCTATGGTAGATTTATCAGATGCGTCTGAGATAAAACTGTTCTAGTTTACCTTTGAAGCCAATCAGGGCTCAACTTCTAATTTTATAAACAGTGGTAGGAAAATTAAAGCTGAGCTCTGACTGATTGTCACAGGCAACTAGAAGTTTTACCTCGGATACCTTCTGATAAATCTTTACCTTGAACCATCTGTCTATATCTCATATCTATCTATCCTACCTCCTATTATAACATATTCATATCTATATATATAATGCCATCATCTATCATATATCTTTCTATTTGTCTATTTATCAGCTAAAACCATGCACCATGGAATAAACTAGTTCTATCTATATATGCACAGAGTATTATTTACACACAGCTTCCTGTTGGGAGCAGAACAACAGTAAGGCCCCTTCCACACTTGCGTTGCAGATCACGTCAGAGTCTGATCAGGGTCCGATCAGGGGGCAGGATGCACAGTGCAGATAGGGGGCGTGGCTAATATGCAAATTATCACTTTCTTCAACACTGAGACTATGGAGAGAACATAGCAAAGGCCATCTGAGGGACCACTGAGAGAGGCTGCTAACAGGGAGAAAACTGCTGTATACAGGTGCAAAGAGCAAGATTCGGGTAGTCAACCCAATTACAAAAAGGCTTTAATTTCCAAGTCCTACAACATATAAAAAGTTTTTTTTAAACGACAGTTACTTTTTAAAAGGGGTATTCCAGGAATATGAACGCCTGACACAAAAACCCATGATGCTATAAATAAATGAATGCAACAACACTCAATGTCATTAGTCACAAAACGGAGCTTAAATAGTTTGATTTTATGATTTACAAAATGTATGGCCTCTCTAAAGTATGCAGAGTTATCACTAAGATGTCCATCACTGGAAACTACAAGTCCCATCATCCTCAGTAACTCCTCCTACCTCTTATCCTCTGCTCCCAGTGATGATGTAACAGACTGTCCTCCTCTGTTACCACAGTAATGATCTAAAACTGCCATCCCTGCACATCACCACAACACTTGTCACACTAGATGCACTCCAACCAAGTGACTACAACCAAACGCAGTGGTGATCACATGACCTGCCCTGGCAGGTGCAGCACATGTGATGTGGACATGTGACCAGTGGCCATCTTCTGTCCTGTGTCTTCTCCGCAACGGACCGCGAGGAGGAAATTAACGGACTGATTAAAGGGCCAGTAGCATTTTAATTCTTCATTACATTGTATGTCCACAGCATTTTTCTGCTAAGGGGAGCAACATTTTAAATAACAACTAATTACATATTAGCTTATATTTTGAGTACCCATTTGAATACGAATTATGCTTATTCCTGGAATACCCATTTAAGCATTTGAAGCAATTAACCTTTCACTGCAGTGATTTCCAAATGGAGGTCCAAGAAGGAAGGACTTTTGCACCCTTGCTGCATTGGATGGAGTGACTTGGATGAGTAACTTATATTAAACCTGATTTTCTACCCAAGGTATGGGATTGTGTGACTGAGGCACTGTGCCATTTTATCAAGTTATAAGAAACACATGATCAGAGAGAAGTAAATTGGTATATTGATTGAGGGAGCATTTAGGCTATAAACATATACCGTATTTTTTGGACTATAAGACGCCCTTTTTAGCAAGAAAAAAATATGATATAGAGCTGCACCCGGTCTCCCAGAGAGGAGGGGCTCCATACTGCTCTACCCTCTGCCTACAGGTACTGCGGTGATGTCAGAATCATGCGACTGATCACATGCTTCTAACATCACCACAGGATCTGATACTGGGGACATGCTGGGCTGGGGCAGGGTAAGAAGAAGGGGAAGTGTGTGTAGCTGTATGAATGATGCAGAGCTGTGTGTGTGTGTGTGTGTGTGTGTGTATGATGCAGAGCTGTGTGTCTAAATGTATAGATGTAGCAGAGCTGTGTGTATGGATGAAGCAGGGCTGTGTGTGTAACTGTATGGATGAAGCAGAGCTGTGTGGGTAACTATGGATGATGCAAAGCTGTGTGTGCTGTGCTTTAGTGCCTAAACCTGGGGTGCGTCCTAAGGTAAGAAGCGTCTTATAGTACGAAAAATACAGTAGTTAACATTGATTTTGCAAATAACACAATGTAAATGCTTTGTTAATGCACCCTCTGTCATTTTTATGCAAACAGATTTGAGACATTATGTATTCATTCCAGTAACAAGTATTTTATTACCACCGAATTGTAAATAAGACAAATCAACATTTTTTTCAATCAATCTTTTAATTGACTATGTAAATGCACACAATCATTTAAACACTTGTGCTACAAGAAACCAGGATGATCTCCACTAATGTCAATAGTGTTTACCCTAGCATGATTACATGGACACTATTATAGACTGCACAAACACATTGGCTTAGCACATAAGGCTACAAAGAATAATTACCTTTGGTTTTGTTAAAAGAAAAAAAAAAGTAGATATATTGCACTCAGTATAATTTACAAAGCAAAATGAGTGGGAGAAAGAACATGCACAACTAAAAAAAAAAAAACACACACACACTATACAATAGACCATCTGCATGCATAGAAATAAATATACTTACAAAAGTAGCTCCACAATGGACTTATTTAGATCAAAAACCCAGGAAACTCTAAGGCAAGATGCATTGTGGCAACATAGTAACCAATGCTCGGTAAAAAAGTAATAAGGACACTTGAAGTGCACGTAACCAGAAACAACCTCAGTCAACCCCACAGAAATGTAGAATGACATTCTCATGTATACTGCGCTAAAGGCTACTCAATGCCCCATATTTATTAATTGATTTCTTTAAACATGCCTGAATTCATCAGTCAGTGAATAGGAAACGTAACAAAGAATAACATATTACAGAAATAGAAATCCAAGTATCACCAACTACAAAAATCACCTTGTGGTTACATGGGCACTCTAAAACTGATACTTAAAAAAGGCTAGAATGGAATAAATAGTAAATGTAGCAGAATTACCAGTATTCTAATTTACAAGGTTTCTTGAAATTGACCATTAAATGCTAGCTGTAATGTACATTTCCCCCCTCTAGAAAACCTATATAAAAAACACTCAAAAAAGGTTAAACCCAATATATACATTGAATTGACATGTTATTAACTTTTCCACACTTCTCTTTGGATAAAGTCTGAAACGATGAAAAATGAAAAATAGCAACTTTAGTTGGCAGAATTACCCAACAAAGAAAATATTTTTTACAGCGCAAAGGTTGGCTTCTGAATCAGGATATGTGCACGAGAATGCATGCCAATTTAGTCACAAATAGGTCATGATCTTCCCCCGATGCATCACAAAGGGTGAAATATATAACTATTGGCTGAAAATACAAACAAGCTTCCGATTTCACAATCCATACTGCAGGTCCATCTACATGTGATCATTTGCCCAATGTCTATGTGAGACTTACTGTACTTATTTGTGGAAACTGCAGCTGATACACATCGTGTGAATTCACCTAAAAGTGCCAGTTGGATTTATTTTCCTACCTGGAAGTATGCAGGTACAACGTATTTTATGTAGAAGTGCCTGAAACATTAGTATTAAGAAAAAGTGCACTTGCAACTATACACTTAAGTTAATCCTTTGAAGAAAAAAAAACTACACTAACCAGTGCTGTGTTCTGAAGAGTGTGTAGTTTGCCTGCTTTATCTTATAAAAATTCTCTAGGCATTAGATGGACATCACAAATCTATTTTTTTTGTTTTTGGATATTTTTTTAATATATACAGAATACAATACTAAAATCTAGAAGTTTAAGATTTTAGACATGCAATGATTGTCAGAGCAGAAATAAAGAAACAAAAACCCAAGAAAAAACTTGGAAGTTCTATACGCAGTGACTGTCCCTACCCATAAATGCCTATACTGAAAAGCATTGAAGATACACTTAAGCAGGTAATCACCCAGAGCGTATGTGACACATACACAAACAAATCCACTCTGAATGTTAAAATCTCATTTTTCTTCAGTTTCCAGAACTGCCAGCATGAATAATTGAAGGATCTTCTAGTAGCATTAACCTAAGGAATACAGTGAAACCGTATATAGAAGATACATTTCAACAAGGCAACTATATAGGTCCTTATAGGAAACTAAACACTGGAGTCCATCTGGCTGCCATGCTTACATAAGTACAAATATATATTTTTCCCCATATATATTCTAGGTCAGTGTTGCACAAGTACTTCCACAGCAATGCAGCTAGTGCAGAACACCACTTAGGATTTTGCATTAATAAGTATATTTAAAATGGGTCCATCACTAAGGGCACACATGCACAAACAGATCTCCCTGCCAACATTTACAGAAACTAGTTAAAACTTCTCTACAGTGCCCCTTGTGGCAAAACTGGAAAATGCATGTTTAAGTTTTAAATATTCAGGACAGACTAATGTGAACCAAGGACTTTGGCCTAAGTGAGCGCAACACACAATGACTAGAAAATCTGTACAAACTGCATAGGTAAAAGTAATGTGCAATTGTATATAACCGTAAAGCATTACAAGGAAATTTTTTAAAACTAAACTATGACAAATACATTAACTTGAATCAGAGTTAGGCCTCATTCAAAAGTCTGTGCACGTGAGAAGAGAGGAAAAGTGAGCACTCCTCACCCCTACCCTTTCTATTGAGAGCCACGCAGCTGTGCCGCAAACCAGGTAAAATATAGGGCATATCCTGTATATGTCGGACACGGTACGGTGAGACACTATGCTTACTGCATTGTGACCGACTGTCAGATCACGGCCACAATTACGTGCGAATGGGGCCTTAGGGTGGAAGTTGTACCCTTATCAAGGCTATATAAATATGACAGCTACAAACCCCATATTCGGTTTGGTACAATGCAAATAAATCCATACCCTATGCATATGTACTGTAATAAATGTAAAAGAAAAAGTGCATTAAGAGAAATCTAATTTCTATAGCCTGTTATCCTGACTTGCCATGAAGTGACATTTATAGACTCCATGCATATAATATCTACATATTCTGCTCTGGAAAACAATGAGGTCATAAATCTGTATCTCATAATCCAGACTGCTGTAAATAACCCTGCAGAATTATTGTTTAATATTAAATATTAACTATTATAACTTGGCTTCCCTGTCAGTCTCATGATTCTGAATAGAATAGCATCAAACTTGTGGATAGGTGAAAAGTGGCATTCTTGTGAGAACTCCTTTCAGGAAGTAAAACCTAAAGAGCATATTTATATAGAACATTTCACACAAGCACGGCAATTCTAGTGATTTGAGACAGAGGATAACCAAATATATGAGCCCTTGAGTAAGAGTTGAAAATGAATGCTGGATAAGGGACTGGAAAACGCAACACTGGCTGTCAATTTACAATCCAAAACAAATGGCTAAGCCCAGAGGGTAAATAATTGCTTCTGCCATTGGTCTTTCTGTGCAATGTAGGAATGTTGAATGCAATGTTATTTTAGAAAGGACTGGTGGCATTTCAATAGTCAGTAAAAGGCACGACTAGTAGAAACCAAAAGGGCACTCATCCTTTCAAGACACAGTTTCATAGCACATATGTAATACATTTACAAACATTATTAGAATCATCACTGAATGCATCACCACTGCAAACATCTAGGATAGTATTTCATTTAACGTAGGAAGAAAATCTAGAAATTACAAATATCAGTAATTTCCCCAAAACTGAATAGTTTCACTTTTCAAATTTATACAACCATGATTCTGTTTATCACTTTGAGATTTTATGTTTCAAAGATGCCATAGATTTATATTTTCAGATATGTACAATAAAAAGCTTGGTAGTTGTGACAGGCCTTATTCTGAATGGGACTGTAAATGCATATATTGAATAGAGCTTGAAATAAAACCAAATCCAAATATTAAATAGTATTTGTTAACTGGTCCATGGTTGTATTATTTGTGTCAATACAGTGTCATTCGCAAGACATCATGTAACAATGTAAAAGGGCCCAATCGTTAACTGTAATGACCAAGTTCATTGGTTAACTTATAACCGATTTTGTGCCGCTTTCTCCAGGTAATACACATTCACCAAATGGCGTTTCAGATGCTTTGTATACTCTTCTGCTTTCTTGAATACACGATCACAAAAAATGCAGACAAAACTCTCTTTAGAAACACTGGTGGACACAGAAGGCACTTCAAGAAGAGGCGGGGATTCTAGAGTCTCCTGAGGAGACTGTAAACCATTCACACCGGAGTCATCACTCCTTTCTGATACACTGTCACTGATATCACTGCCTTCATGGCTGTGAATTCCCTCATCTTCCTCCATGTCCAGAGTTTCATTAGTAGTTGCCTCACATGGTTTCTGTCCAGTTTCTTTTGGGTGACAATCATTAATATTTTTTGTCATTGTTGGAGAGGGCACTTGCTCTGAATTACTTGTATTTGTTTGCTCCTGCTCTTTGTGCTCTTCTGAACTTCTATTTGGTGGGGAATCTGTTACATTTTCAGATTCCTCACTTGTAGAGTCACTGCAGGGCGGTCCACTAGTCTCCTGGCAGGGCGGTCCACTAGTCTCCTGGCAGGGCGGTCCACTAGTCTCCTGGCAGGGCGGTCCACTAGTCTCCTGGCAGGGCGGTCCACTAGTCTCCTGGCAGGGCGGTCCACTAGTCTCCTGGCAGGGCGGTCCACTAGTCTCCTGGCAGGGCGGTCCACTAGTCTCCTCGCTACAGTCGACTTCAGGAACGGATTCAGGTTTTTCTAATGGAATAGTATCAACTGAGGGTTGTAGATCAGATGCATTTTGAGGTTCTGCCACAGGTTCATCAATAACTGGGCTTATTGCAGGTGGGGTTTCATGTTCCTTCTCCATGTTAAAACCTGAATCCATCTCAGAAGGCAATGAATCAGTTTCTGGGGTTATTTCCACGGCAGGTGAACGGAGATTAGAGTTGAGATCAGATACAGATACATCGCTAATTGTACTTTCTTCTATTTTACCTTCATCACTCAAGTTGCTGTCCTCAACGGTGGTTAAGATGTCTAGGACTTTTTCCTGTACCGTTTCTGTAACAGATTCAATACTTTTTTCTGCCTGTTGTATTTGAGTATTCATATCTACAGGGTTGTCTAACTTAACCTCCTCAGAATCCTTCTCTGTTGTTGACTTACTGGATTTACCTTTTGTGACAGTAGCAGCTTTGGGTGCTATAGTGGACTTCTTGTGTTTATTTTTTAAAGTTTTCTTATGCTTTGTTTTCTTCACAGAAACTTTCTTTTTCTCACATCTACCAGCTCGCACTGCTTTTCTAGGGACATCATGGGTATGTTTAGTTTTTTGCACCAACTTTCTCTTCTTTACATTAGTATTTTGTACATCAGTCGGTTTTTCCAATAACACACTAGCCTTCCTTTTAGCAGATTTACCTTTATCAAGGTTTGTGTCTTCTTCTGTCTTGGAGGAAGTGGGCTTGTGGCTTCGTGTGGTGATATGACCAACAGGAGGAGCAGCTTGCTTAACCTTTAAACATTTCTCCTTCTCTGCTTTAAGTTTTACCTCAGATTTCTTTTCTGGAGCCTCAATTTTAGCTTCAGTGTTCTCCTTTTCTTTTTTATCTGAACTGACATCTGAACCTGCTACATCTCCTTTTTTTGTCCTCAGTTTGACTTTAGAAACATCCATTGTAATATCAGCACAGCCAGAATGTCTGGATTTGATGTGATACTGCAAATTACACTTCTTAGACGCAGCATAATCACAAACAGGGCACAGGAATTGTCTCGGATTAACATGTAATTCAACATGTTTCTTGAAGTTGCTGCGGTCAGCAGTCTTGTAGTTACAGTGTGGACATGTCAAAGGTTTAGGTCCATTGTGGACCTGTCGGGCATGTCGTGTCACTTCATGTTGGTTTGATGCAACATAACTGCATTGCTCACATTTAAATGGTTTTTCACCTAAATAAACAGAAATTATTTATTAAGATAAGTCAAATGCAGTATTTAAAACAAAATCTGTTACAGAAATATACAAAATTACACATTTGGACTTTAAGGCCAAGGAATTATGGATGACTCGTGAGACTAGACCATTTCCCAATTTAATCTACTGTTGACATATTAAGGCTAATTTCACAAGTCCTATATGAGGACCGCATTTCATGGCCTGCCTCATGGAAGGGACCCCAATAATCATAATTATATACAATTACAGTCTGGCATGGTTGTCCCACCAGGAATAATATAAAACTACAATGCTTGGAGTTCCTTCCCAGGGGCAGTGTTTGGTGCAAGAAATGTGGCCACCATACAGCATGAGAACACCGTAGATGTGTCAGTTTAAAAAGCTAACACTAAGGAAGTATAATATAGCAACAGGTCTGTACAACTAGTAGTCAAGACAACACAGAATATGTTGTGCAATAAACACTGAAAGAATACTAACAGGCTCATGGTTTTTGGCATTACTCCTGTGCCACCCCTCTGGATAGATAAGGGCAGGAGGCTGCATATAGAAACAATATTTATGCATATATACTGTGCTACATAAATATTTCAATATCTTTTCCTGCCCTATATATGTATAACTATTACATTAAAAAGTAAAAGAAGGACAAACCATACATATAAATGGAGGCATTGCAGGTGGTTATGAAAACATGCACAAATTACATAATAAAAAATCCATACCCAGCTTCTCCAATGAAGGCATTGTTAAGAGAAAGAATATAGATTTACAGTTAAAAGACAGTCTAGAAAAACATTTTTAATTATATAGTTTTCTAAGCAGTAAAATCTACATTACATATTAAAGCAGGGCTAAGCTACAAATATGAGCTAAAAAAGCAATATACCAGAACTGCAAGGAACAGAAATGTAGGTAAACTTTAGTCGGTACCAACGCGTTTCTCTCTTGGACTTCTCTATTTAGCTATGAAAGGGGTTTTCCAAGACCAAAAAAAAAACTATGTGGCCGGGAGGGGGTTGTTTAAAGAATTAAACATTTACTTACCTCTGGGGTCCCCAACCGACCCCCCCCCCTAATGGTCCCACGCAGCTACCTCTCCGGTGTGCCGAGTTCAGCTTCCGGTCGCCCACCCGCCACAGTGCTGTATCATGTGCTGAAATATGGGGTGGGTGGACGTGGCTAGCCACCTCCGCCAACCGGAAGCTGAACTCAGGAAAGTCGGCGTCGCGGGACATCGGGAGGGACCACGGAGGTAAGTAAATTTTTATTTCTTTAAACAGCCCCCTCCCAGCTAGATATTTTTTTTTAGGACTGACAACCCCTTGAAGCACGATTTTCCCTAATGTTTTTGCATGGCTTTCACAGATTTTAGGTTGTGTACAGCAGGAAGAATCCTGTCAGATTCCTGAGGTTTAGTTAGAAAAGTAGTTCACCTTAAATTGTCCCTAACCCTAAATAATTGTCAATAAAGAAAATTTTAAATTCAATTTAAAATGAGACAATGAGTGAACTTATTTACACTTAATGAGCTCTACGTTTTCACTTTTCATTTGAAAGATAAAACAAATAATAGGTCAAAGTCACATATGTAACCAACCTGAATGAGTCCGCATGTGTCTGGTCAAATGAGTCTTTTGCGAACTCGAGTAAGGACACATGACACACTGATAAGGTCGTTCCCCTTTAAAAAAAAAAAAAAAAAAAATAACAATCATTCAACTGCAGATACAAAGATAACAAAATAATGATAAATGAAAAAACTCAATTACAAAGAACATACAGCAACCTTTACAAGAAAAGAAAAAATTAAAAGCAAAACATTTAGCTTTTACATTAGGAAATTCTACACAATGTTCTAATAAATGTCACATCCTCACAACTCACAAGATTTTTTTTTTGTTTTTGCTCGGAGTATTCACTGTCGAGAATAGATCAAAAAAAGAGCTCACCCTGCCATGAACCATGTGATCGGTTTTGTGACTGCGCCAAAACTTAAATGCCCCTTAAAGGACATTAAAAAAAAAAAAAAAAAGAGACCCTTGGGCCTTCTGTCAGTTTTGGGCAGATTACAGCTTATCTCTAGCTGGTCATACGACCTTTGCAGGCCCAGAGCCCTAGCTCTGAACAACATCTCCTGTGATGTAGAGAAGCTGGAAGGGATGGTGATGGGTAGAGGTATCAAACTCTCTACACTCTGTATCAATGGCTGCAGACATCACAACCTGGACAGTGCTGTGCTAAAGCTAGAGGCATGTCGGCTTCTCAAACTGTCTATTATTGTGCAAAGAGGGAGAATAATGGTCTTTAGGTAGGACAGTGTGCATTCAATTTCCACAAAAATTAACTGGTACAATTGGGAAGACTATTCTGCTGACACACAGGGATGTTGAACTGGCTGGGATACCACATAGGACAGTGATGGTGAACCTTTTAGAGACTGAGTGCCCAAACTACAACCGAAAGCCACATATTTTCGTATATATTGGCATCCTGAATACACCAATACAGTAGCAAGATCGAGAAATTTGGATTATCATTGTAGCTTCCTTAACAGGATGAATCGCAGGCCCTGAGAAGGGGCTTCAATTATAATCCAGCTCTATCCACTCCTCCTCCTGTACTTCAAGTCACTTTAAAATAGTGCTGAACAGGACAAGTTCTGGGCTGCCTGTGACTGCCAGAGTAGTCCTGAATGTTGACCTTTGTGCTGGGTGATGGCCTGGGTGCCCACAGAGAGGGCTCAGAGTGCCACCTCTGGCACCCGTGCCATAGGTTCGCCACCACTGACATAGGAGATGGATGCTATGTGGGGAGAAAAGTGCTCCAGTATGCTCAGGAATCATAAGAGATATATTTTTTTAAGAAATGTGTGCTAGGGCATATGGATGCCATTTCTGAGCTTTCTTTTGAATTGAGAATCCTGAAAACCCATTTCATAAGGTGAGTTTACATCAGGTAAGTCAGCAAGGAATGTTTTGATACACAAGCCTACTAGGGGAGATTTTGTTGCACACATTTCAGTGTTCGTTTGCCAAGATATTTATCCCAGTGTCTGACAATAATACACCTCTCCACTGTCAGGGAAGATCATAACACCAGCTCCTCCTCTCAGACAGTGGAGTCGTTCATAATGGTCAGATTGAGTCAGATCTCGGCAATTGTGTGAGCTAGAAAGAAAATGCACAGTGCCCCTGAATCTCTGTAGCAGCCCTGACAGAATGTTATGCTAATCCCCATATGTGTGGATGGTCAGTTTGTGTTAATCGCTTTCTTTCCTGTGCTCTGCTGACAGATGAGAGATAAAGGAATCTGATAAAGTGTCTAAAGATTTAAGAGCAGAATCATCAAGTGAAATGGTCTGGGTATGCAAAGATTTAATCATTAGCCTGGTATCCTTGTGGTGTACAGAATTGACAAGGCTTTCAGATATACTCCCTGCAGTGAGCAGTGTAAGGAGCAGAAGAGATGCACTGAGAAGATGCTTTACTTAATAAATTATATTACAAGGTTTACTATTATACCATTTACTATTTTACAATTATTATTATTATTACTATTAATTTCTGAAATAAAATTAAAAAATAGTTCATTTTTTTCATGTGTATTTAACGCTAAACTAATTGGAGCTAGCCTTACATTGTCCTGCTTAAAGTTAAAAGAAACCTACCACGTGAAATAGTAGTTATAAGCTTCAAATACCGAGCACCAGCTCAGAGTGAGCTGGCGCCGAAGCATATTTTCGTTATTGTCATAAACCACTGTATTGCGGTTTAAACACTTTTTAATCTTTAGATGTGAAGCAGCTTCGGCTCACCATGCGCGCAACAGTGATGTCACCGGCACTTCCAATGTAGGCGCGCGTAAGGTCATACGCTTGGTGCGCCAAAGCTACTTCACATCTAAAGATTAAAAAGGGTTTCAACCGCAATACAGCGGTTTATGACAATAACGAAAACATCCTCCGGCACCAGCTCACCCTGAGCTGATGCTCGTATTTGAAGCTTACAACTACTATTTCATGCAGTAGGTTTCCTTTAAAGGACATCTACCACCAGGATGAAACACTGTATGCAGACTCCATTAACATCTATGGAGCCTGGAGTCCCTCAGGCCCATTTGCATACAGTACTTCATTCTGGTGGTAGATGCCCTTTAAAACAAATTTTTTTTGCATACTAACATTTCTTTACTCTATTGATCTGCTACTAACATCTAAAGCTAACCTGTCACCACACCAACCCTTGCTCAAATTCCATTAAATTCTTCACCATTTCTGATTTCCTGTTATATTCTGAAATAAAAAACCTGTACCAAAAAAGTCTTTTTGACACCATTTGTGCAACACCACTTTTTTTCACACATCATTGCAAAAAAGCTATAACGTGTGAATATACCCCAAAGGGTGATGACACACAGTCCAGCAGCTGCAGAAGACCAAAAACATACAACCCCGCTTCATTTTTGCCACTGAACTATGTGTTCTTACCAGAAGTTGTGGTTGCACTTAGGGTAATAGCTCATTCATGTGAATAAAAAGCATTTCAAAGCAAATGTCACAAGCCAGTGATCACAAATTTCCATCTAAAGTAATTGCATTTTGAAACATTACCTGTATGTGTTCTTATATGTTGAATATAGTTATTTTTACGGTCAGAGAAATAAGAACATTGGGAGCAGGAATAAACAATCCTTGGGAAATGATTTCTGAGATGTTTCTTCCAGTGGTACTCGCTGACTGTTGTATAAGTACATATGGTGCACTTGTAAACCCTCTCGTTGTCAGAAGCTTTGTTATGGTGCTTTAAATGGGCCAAGTAGTGATCAAAACGGTTGGTGTTGTAGCCACATCTGTCGCATCGTATAGGCCCTTTTGAAAAGTCCACTTCCTCAGGCGAACAGGAACCTGAATCTTGTGCATTTTTACTAGAATCATGATCAATGAACCGCTTGGCGCTATGATCTTTAATGTGATGAACAAACTCTTCCTCAGATTCTGCCTTGTACTGACAAGGTCTGCATCTAAAAGGCTTGCTTTTCACAGATTTTGTTTTGTCTTCAGTTCTGGAAGGAGGATTCTCGGGTTTTTTCCCCGGTTCCGCTTTCGATCTAGTTTCCGGGGGAGGTGTTTGTTGGTCATCTGATTTAGCCTCCTGGACCTCAGAAGGTTCCACTTCCATAGTTTCAAACATACCCGATTCACTTTCTATATTTGACTCTTCTAAATCCAATCTTTCCCCATCGCTTTCTGAAAAACTATTTTCATAAACAGTTGTCAATTCAGCCATTTGCCTGTCTTCATCTAAGGAATAATCACAGCAGCCGCTGTTAACTTCTCCAGTCAATGCAACATTTGCTAGCATGATGAGTCGAGGAGCTGCCATCTCCGCTTTGGAAAGGTCATGTAAGCCATACATGTCGCCCATACCAAAACTCCCACCGTTACCGAATAAGTTGTTGCCACCAGGTTGGCTAACCATTTGTGTAGCCATGGTGAAAGCTAAATGGGAAAATAGAAATGTTTGTGTTAGGAAAAAAATACCAAACAAAAAACTGTGTATACAGTATCAGTACTTTTAAGGAGATCTGCCATGTTGGAATCAACCATCAGAAGTAGACCTGTAGGTAGATTCCTTCTACCTGTGTTTGCCCTAATCTGTAAATTAATATGCCTGGAAACTAACCTAACTTGTTAAAAACTTTAGTAATATGTAAATTAACTATGGAGGCTACTGGAGCGTGTAGTAGCCTGGCCGGCCAATGGGAAATAAGGCTACTCCACGCCCCAGTAGCCTCTGCAGTTGGTTGACATATTAATAAAATAAAAATTTTAACAAGTGAGGTTAGGTTCCAAGATTGTTAAATTACAGATTAAGGAGGAGGCAGGAGGAATCTACCATCAGATATACTTCTGATGCTAGATTCCTCATGGTAGGTTTCCTTTAAGAAAGAAAAGAAAAGTCGTGCCACATAAACAAGCCCTAAATTGCTCAATCAACAAATAAATTAAAATGCTTTGCCTCTTAGATGGCGATGCAAAAAACACAATACGTTTTTATTCTGCAACTAACCACTCAACATAAATAAAAGCTACATAAATGGCATGTACATAGAGAAAATAAGAAATCCTTCGGCACCAACATGAGACGAGTTGCAAAAAAAAAAAAAAAAAAAAAAAATCTTCTCTTTATTGAAGATCCATTAAAATAAACAAATAACGCGTTTCGGACCATGCTGTCGCGGTCCTTTCTCAAACCTATAATATCTAATGTTTTTTCCTGCAACTTTATGGATATTTTAGTAGATCTTCAATAAAGAGAAGTTTTTTTTATTGCAACTCAACTCAAAGGATTTCTTCTTTTCTCTATGTACAAGTCTACTTGGGACCGGACCAGGCTATTTTCTCCAGATGAGCACAGCGAATTGAACACCTGACGGGATAAGCGCCACGGGCAAGTACGCACCATTTTTGTTTTTTTCCTTTTTTACATAGATGGCATATTGCCGCAATTTTACTAACCATCCTAACCTATATTGTGTTTAAGTTAATAAACAATTACAGTAGATTCTTTTTCTTTGCATCCCCCATCAAAATTTTTTTTTTTTTCTTAAATTGAATCCATGGGGTATCGGGACATTAAAAAAAAACAACAAATGTTACGGTATTCCTTTAGTCTCAGATATGAGGTCACTTAGCAAATGCATATATAGCACCTGAAATCTGTTATCAGCATAATTTGCCTTCCTACAGCAGACTGGCGCTCCTTCCCTTCCAAGCCCCACCGTGTTGCCCCTACAGAAGTTTATGACGTGTGGGATATCACTACATTCTAGAGAAACTGTGTAGCAAACTATGGGGTACACATTTTACTTTAACCCCATCTTAAAAAATAATTTGGGGACCAAAGCGATGTTTTAGGTTTTTTGGGGGTGGGGGAGGGTGGATGGAAATCAATCATATGAGCCAATGCTCATTTCATGTGAGATGCTTTAAAGGGGTTTTCCCACGAACAAACGTTAGGCTCCATTCACGGGACAAGGCCTAACTTGCTGATCAGTGGGGGTCTCAGTGATGAGTCTCACAGATCACAAAAACGAGGGGTACCTCCATCAGACCCTTTGTTGCTCCTTCAGATTAATGGAGCAGACGAGGACCGCTCCGCCAGACTTATGGACCACGTATGGCCGTTCTGCTCTGTTAATCTCTTTGGAGCTGACGGAGATTGCCAAGCACCGCATCCAGGGGAAACCATGTTGTAAACAGCAGGACTGACGGAGACAGGTTGGAATTATATCTATGAAATGCTGTATTTTCGTTAATAATAATTATTTTGAGAATGTTATTTTTTGTTATCCTGAATATAAAGAATCTCGTCTTTGTGGGAATACCCCTTTAAGCGTTGCTCAGCTATCTCAGTCATCGCCATAGAGATGAACGGAGAAGACAGCACATGCGTGATTGGCTTCTCTCGTTCACTGAGACCTAACTTGAGGCTAACTTGTCACTGGAGAACCCCTTTAACGTAGATAAATGTAAAGTTATGCATTTGGGCCAAGGAAGCAAAATGTAAAACTAAGTTCTATAAAATCTATTATTCCATTAAACTGCAGCAGAAAAAGACCTGGGGGTATTGGTGGATGGTAAACTTAATTTTAGTGACCATAAATCATGGAATGTATTGAATGAGGAATATTATTCTAAGGACATAGCTTTGGCCTTATACAAATCCCTGGTCAGACCACACACTGAATATTGTGTACAATTTTGGGCACCAGTGTATAAAAAGGATATAATAGAAGTTCAATGGGTACAGAGGAGAGCAACCAGGATTATTAGAGGAATGGGGGACTAGAATAAAAGGACAGATTACAATATTTGGGGTAATTCATCTTAGAAAAAAAGACGACTGAGAAGAGATGTCATTACATTGTACAAATATCTGAACAGGCAGTACAAGTATCTTTTCAAAGATCTTTTTATACCAAAGCCTGTGGCCAGGACAAGCGGCATCCTCTACCCTTAGAGGGGAAGTGATTCTTTACTGTAAGAGCAGTGAGACTATGGAGCTCTCTGCCGCAGGAGGTTGTTATGGTAGATTCTTAGTACATGTTCAAGAGAGTCCTGGATGCCGTTCTTGAGAGCAAAAATATCACATTTTGATGTATTATTTTTCTATTATTTGGCCCAACTGGCATCAGTCTTGTACAAATCTTGTACACCCCAACTTTACAGTTACTAAGCAGAAACAGAGTTTCGGAACAAGTAAAGTCCCTGAGGCCACGTTCACACATTGTGTTTTGAGACACAATCCAAGGACTTCCTTGGTAATCACATGCCCAGCTAACATCGAATTGCCGAAACGCAATGTAACCTGGACATGTGATCACAGGGGAAGCCCTTGGATTGAGTCTCAAAACTTGTGGGAGGTTTTGTGTCCCAAATCGCAATAAGAGACTCCCTTAAATTTTTGTTATTGTTTCCCTTTAAGAGTGAGAGATTTAATGTAAGTTATGTCATACTAGTTAAGCATACTATTGGCTGGTATAATATAAGATAGCAAAAATTAAATGAAAAAAAGTTCTGTGTAGGCTTTAACGGGAGAAATAATCAGCATGATGTGTGCAGTGTCTGTCACAGAAAACCTGCAGCCATTATGCCCCTTGTGCAACAGTTCAGCACCACAGGCACTAGTGGTCACATGAACACCATGCTCCATTGTCAGCCATTTATGAGAGAAACTTTGGGTGGAACTTTTTATGAGTTTTTGTTATATTATTGGATTACACCCTAGTAATCCTGGAAGCCCCACACACAACTATATACAAACACAAAGCAGCGGCCCCCGAGCTGTGGAGGTGTCCCCCCGAGAAGATCTCCGCAGCCATCACGTCGTTTCCGCTCCTTGTGCCGTGGAAAGTAAACTTCCCACCCGCCCATGTTCCCCTACAATGCCCGGCCATAGCTGAGCAGGCCTCGTCCAGGGCACGTACACACGACAAGTCATAACTTTATAGACAGCCCCCCCCGCTTCTACACGAGAGGAGGAGGGAACGAGCAGGCGACATCCCCGGAGGCAGAAATCAGCACCAGCACGGGCGGGAGAGGTCCTATCAGCTTTACCTCGGCCTCATTACCGTCCACCGGGGGTTACAGGGCACACAAAGTAGTTAGAAGGCAGGCAGCCACCCCACCCCCACCAGGGTCACACCCAATGTCACTTCTTTCCACCGGGATGACTACAGTGACGAGAAGTCAGGGGCCGAGATCAGCCCTGGACAGCGCCTTTCCCAGCCAGCACGGCGCAGCCGCCTACAAGCAGCCCGAGCAGCAGCGGACAGCGACCACAGCAGCGGACAGCAGCCTCGCACCTAGCGCTGCTCGGAGAACAAGCGGGGGCTCACTACAAGGGGCGCTCGCAAACTTGGCCTAGACTCTCAAGTCCGCGCACACGTTGAAGTTTCCTACAGTTGCCAGAAAGCGCACACACCTACTTATCTTTCTCCTCAGAGCACCAAGCACTTACCTCGCCCTCAGAAAGGCGTCCCGATGTCAACGAACACGGCCTACTGCTCGACGCTTCCCGTACGAGAGTCTCCACTCTCACATTCCTACACACGCCGCACTCACACTCCCCCTCCCTTCTGTGCAACGACGGCAGGAGCGCGCGCGTCACCAAGCTCTCCCCTGCGTGCGCGTCCCCGGCGCGGGAACTACACCTGGACTACAGTGCACGGAATCCATGTGGTGAAGACGTTAATGCATGCCATGTTTAGTGTAAACAAGGGGTTTCCACACGTACGGTTAACAAACGGGGAAATATACATAAAATCTACTACAGTCACATCCAAAAGATTTCAAAATGGCTGCAACTCGTGAAAAAATATTCTCAGTTTTACCTGTAGTTGCAACAATTATGCAGCATTCACACAAACGTATGAACGCAAAATTTCGTCCATATATACGGCCCCCATAGTCTATGGCACAAAGGCTCAATATGGTGAGGACTCGTGCCATGGCTACAAAAGTATAGAACGTGCTCTATCTTTGGCTGCTGGAAGAGCCCTGCAGCTCTATTTTCTATAGAGAGGGGAGTAGCAGTGTGGGCTCGTGTTCGTGTAAATGTAGCCTATTTCCCCTGAAAATAAGACACCCACCAAAAATGAGACCTGGTACAATTTTCTTCAAGCTTAGAAATAAAAGACCTCCGCTGAAAATTAGGCCTAGCGCAGTCATTGCTACAGCTCCCCCGCACTATACATTAGTATTAGTAGATCTTTTATATACTACAAGAGGGTATGACATGGGGAAGAATTCATGGGATAAAATCACTGACTGTTGCATTGAAAATGCGCTATAAGTAGTCTACCCAAACAAGAAGTCCGCAATGTTGGAAAGTGCTGTTGCTAAATGGAAGAGATGGAACCACAAGAAATTCAGCATGAAATTAAGGGTTTGGGGAGTTATGAGGAAGTTCCAGAAGATGATCATACAAGTGTCTTAAAATACTGAGGTCGGCAAATGTACCATGGATTGTTGTACATGGAAGTAGAGTCACAAGTAATTCTTGATGGAATTCAGAGTGTGTCTGGTTATGCTGAGGTTGGTGATGTAATGACTACACTATACTAATAAATGTTGATTTTTTAGCTCAACAATAAATTCTTGTACATCAAAAATAAGACATTCTTTGTAACTAAGACCTAGCATCTCTTTAGGAGCAAAAATTAATATAAGACACTGTCTTATTTTTAGGGAAACGGTATGTACGTTTTAATGCGGAATGTTTTAATTATGTAATTGTAATTGTATGTATATGTGAATGTTTGTTGTGTATTGTTATTGCTGGATGCAGCACTATTATTTGCATTTGGAGAGGAATAAAGTTGTATTTTATCTTATATACCCAAAAATGATCTCTTGTCATTTTATAAGATGATTCACTTGAGGCCAATTTTAGGCTGATTCACTTGAGGCCAATTTTACACTCATGGTGCGGTCACACATAGTGTATGTTTAAACACATTGCAAAACACATGAATTATAAACCACATGTTCAAAGAAAAAAGGAATTTCTACAGCAAGCAAAAATTAATATAATCCAAAAAAATCTAATGCCCCATTAGACATACATGACAAACATGGCCCTTTCGCCTGAGCTCCAGTTGTTGTCTGCCGGCTTTCTCCACTATCATCTCTATTTGCATCCTCTGGCTGCTTATAGAGATGATTACTGTAGTGGAGCAGGAAGCTGGCAGCATCCTGCTGTACTACAGAGCCCATGCGACAGTTCTGTGAAGTAGTGAGCAGGAGGCGATGGAATCCCTACATCACGTCTCCTGCTTCTAGCAGCTCTTCTACAGCAGCCTGCAGCAGGAGGCGCTGTGTAGTGACTTCACCACATCCCGTTCTGCAGATGGAGGATAGGAGGAAATCACTAGTAAAGAGAGGTAAGTATAACTCTTATTTTTTAATTATTCAGTGTGCATATGGGGTTTTGGGGGCATTACTTGGGAGGCTATTTCTGGGTGTTATCAGGCTATCCCTATGCCTTAGTTATATTACTGAGTGTGTTTGTTGCTATTAGTGTGAGGGGCTATGTGGGGTCTTTCAGTAAATGTAAGGGGAATATCACTGAATGTGGGGATTATAAGTGAGTGTGGGGATGATATTAGTGAGTGTGGGGTGCTTTTTTTTTTTTTTAATTTAATTTTCCAAGACATAACAATACAACAAAATCCAGGCTCGCAGGCCCATTACATTACATTAAAGACATGTTACATAATATCAATGTCCCATATCTTAAGACAAAATATTACTTATCTCTAAAAACTCACCCTCCCTTGTACTATTAACCAATGCCCCATCTCCCCAAAGACCCTTTCAGCTGTTCCAGCAGATACCATCGTGTTATAGTGAAAGGACAATAGATGTGCTCCTTTTCAGCATCATTGTAGAACTTCAGTAAAAACCCCCTCCACTTTTTGAACAACTTGGCTTTCAACTTCGACTTCCCCCTCTCTGTCTCCAGTCCCTTCAACTGGAATAATTTCTTCATCTGAGCCGCAACATCTCTCAGGGTTTGTGGTTCAAGCCATCTTTGCAGTAAACATCTCTTCGCAACCAAACTAACTGTGTGAAAAAGCCTTGGCAGATATCCCCTTGTGGGAGTGTCTCATCCTCTTGTGATTGGTCATAGTGAAATAAATACGTCACAGGTTCCCTTTGAATTACCCGACCCCAAATTTCTGTCCCTTATTTTTCCACTTCCTCCCAAAGGACTGAGTTTGTGTGCATTACCATAATCCATGGAAGAGGTCAGTTGCCGGGGTCTGACATTGGGGCAGGCCGTTAGCCGGTCTGGGAATCTCGGAGAAGGTGACAGATTGAACGCGTAAATGGCTCTATGTTGTATACTGAATTGAGTGTCTCGCCACACCTCATTCAGGACATTGGTTCTGACAGTTTTCCAGACCTTTAAAATTTTGTCTGCTATGTTCGAGTCAATTAGTTGGGTCGCTCATCCTTTCTGACCCAAGACCTTCCTTAGAGTTAGATACACGATCAAGATTCCAAACAGATTTGGGGATGCTTCCCTAGTCATATCAGTTAGGCCTTCCATATAAAAAATTTTCACCTGGATGTATTGAAAAAATTGTTCGCCCCTCAACCCATACCTTGAATCGATATAGTCTCTGGTAAACCGTCTATGTTCCTGCCGATGAAGTAGGTCACCTATTGTCATCCCTTTCACTCACCGTTCTAAGAACAGCCTACTCTGACGTCCCTGCGAGAATCCTGGATGATTCCACAGAGGAAGGTATTTAGAAACTTTCCATGGTAGTTTATACCCTCTGTGAATGATCTTCTACACCGCTACGGTTTCCTTAATCACAATTGACCCCTTTATCCCTCCGGTTGTTTACCCTGTGGTACAGGTAAGAGCGTCCGTAAGTCCCTTGGAAAGCAAAAGGCAGATTCCAGTTCAAAGTCCAAAAAGTTGCTAGAGCCCTTGAGCCAGCCCGCCACATGGCTCACGCTAGATTGTAGCTACGCACATCAGATAGATTCATCCCTCCCTCATTCTTTGTTGAGAGAGAGTTTGTTGAGAGAGCTCTAATCGCTATGTTTCAGAAGTATCGGCAGGGTTTGCATTGGGTGCATGAGATACGCATCATCTTGATAAGCTGGTTACATCCCAGTAAAGAAAGAGGAAATTTATGCCACTGGTGCAATTCCCTGACGATCTTCTGAAGTAGCGGTGTGTATTTAAGATGATAGAGTGACTCTGTGGTCCCGCCAATTTTAATCCCCAGGTACTGTATCCAAGTTTGTGCCCCCGGAATACCGCAGATGTACGTCATGTCAGGTCTGTCCTGTTTACTGATCCTAAAAATAATATTTCACATTTTGTCTTCTTTATCCGGAAGCCCGAGAAACCTCCAAATTTTTCAAGCAAGTCCATTACTGCTGGTAAATGATGGACAGGGTCTTTCATAAACAAGATTATGTCATCCGCGGACAAGGCTAGTCGCAGCACCTTGTCTCCCACTACTATCCCCTCATATCTTGTGTTATCCACCAGGACACGGGGTTCCAGTGCTAGATTAAATAGCAGAGGAGGAAGGGGACACCCTTCTGCAATGAGAATCGCCGTGAGAGAAAGCCTGGTGTACTAACTTTAGCAGTGGGATTCCCGTAGGGATGTTAGGTAGTTACAGAAAGGACCTTCAAATCCCTTGCAATGTAGCACCTGCCTAAGTCACCCCCAACGAACATTATCAAAAGCCTTTTCGGCATCTAAGGTGACCAAGGCAGGAACCACAGTCTCGGGGGCCAGGCGAGATGTTGCATCCATTGCTAACAGAACCCATGGTACATTTGTCACAGCTGAACGACCCACCGTAAAACCCACCTAGAGAGGAGAGACAAGTGATGGCATTAGCAATGCCAACTGGTTTGCCACAATTTTATATACGCCGTATTCATGTGTGTAGACATGGGAGAACCCTCTAACAGTTTGGAGAACAAGCTAGATAGAGTAGGGGCAACTTGTTCATGTACAGCCTTGTAAAATTCCCCCGGTGGTCTGTTGTATCTCCTCTGCTGTTACTGGAGCATTGAGGGATTGCACCTGGGTCGGTGACAAACGGGGCAATTCCAAGTCTTGTCTTGCCCAGAGTCCTCTCCCGTGGAGGAATCTGCATACAAGTTTTCAACATATTTTGCCAGTATGTCATTTATCTCCTTTGGGGATACCACCACTCTATCATCGGAGCGCTTCATTCTCAAAAAGTGGGTCATGGGGCGATGCCCTTTTGCCAGGTTTGCCAGGAGTTTACCTGACTTGTCCCCGAATTTATGGAGTCCCAGCTCAAATTTTGATCTAGTGAAATCCTCCTTTCTCTTTGCCCAAATGGTAAATTCCTCCCTCATGCATCCTTTGTGATATCCCTTGGTCTTTCTAAAAAATCAGAGTAGGCTCTGTGTACCTCATTACTTGCTCTCCTAAATTGCTCTCTGGTAGTTTTTTTAAGTGCCCACACATGGTCCCTAATCCAACCCTGGACTACTACCTTTCCTGACTCCCAAAACAGCATAGAATCAGTAGCATGTCTCCCATTGCCTTCAATATACTAAGTCCACCACCCGCGTAGTAGTTGTACAAAATCCTCATCCTTAGTCAAGAAGGAGGGGAATCTCCATAGTATGTCACTGCCTTTCGGGGTCTTATCAGTCAGCTCTAGTAGGACCGGGGAATGGTCTGAAATCACCATATCCGCTATCTGTATCTGAATGATTTTTGACATTAAAATCGGGATCAATAAAAAAGAATCCAGTCTCAACCAAGTGTTATGTGGATGGGAATAATGAGTGTACTCTCTGTCCTGTGGGTGCATTCCTCCCCGTCCCTCCCTCACACTTCTGTCTTGCCCGCCATCCATCGTCAGATTATAGTCTCCCCCCAGTATCTTTAGGGGCTCCCCTTCTGCCATAATCCTTGTTCTCAACGCTTCATAAAAGGGTCTCTGCTCTGAATTAGGAGCGCATATGTCTTCCTCATACCTCTCTCTCAGTTGACCGTTATGGATATCTTCAGGGAGACCCACTATTTGTAGGTTACTTCCACATGAGCGATTTTCTAGGTCTTCTACATGTTCTAGCAAAGTAGTAGTTAATGATTGCAAGTCCTGACATTGTGTCTGCAGCACATAGATATTAGCAGCGTTGTCAACTAATGACTGTCAGGCTTAGAGGTTGTGGATCCTCTGAACCACTGCGGACAATGGCACAAGCCACTACCTGGGACCGGAGTCTAAGTGGCACCCGGTTTTCACCAGTACCCGCCGCAAAGCAGGTTGGACTTGCTGCGGCGTGGTACCACCAGGTCGTTCCACAGGCGTGATGTCAGGTTCGCTAGGGAGATTGCTGGGACTTCTGGTTCTTCTGGTGGTACCAGCAGTGTTCTCCGAACCCCGGCGCGTATCCGCGCAAACTCCACCTCTTGTCCTGGGCAGCGGCTGCTAAGATCTCGCGCTGTCTAGGAGTTGCTGGGACTTTGAACCTCTGCTTGGTGCCTGGTTGTTTCTGCACCATGAGGGGTTAATTCCCAGATGCTGTCCAGCACCTATCAGGTTCTGGAGGTGGAGTTCTGGCTGCATAAATTGCAGCTTCACTGGTCTCCTGTGCCAGTGTTTGAAAATCCCTTTCTCCACCTGGTTGCTGCTAGTTTGTATTGCTCAGTATCTGTATCTATATTGTTGTTAACTCGGCTAGTTTTGGACTTTGACTCTTGCTTACTGATTCTGCTTTTGACGTTCCCTCTAGTTGTGACTCCGGCTTGTTTACGATTCTTTTATGTTCTATGTTTGTCAGTCTGTTTGTATTTTCCCTTATCCACACTTACTCAGAATATTCCGAGTCTTCAAGTAGTCGCCCCACGGTTTAGCGTGGGGGGGCTATAGGAAGGGACAGAGGTTGGGGCAAGCTCAGGGCACACTATCCCCTGTCTTTTGTGTACCCTATCCTAACAGAAACACTGGCCACACATAGGTCTGCATCCTGTATCCGACCTGCTACATTCTCTCCTCCCATGGAGCCTTTGTCAGCTGTGGTCACTCAGGTCCAGACCCTAACTCAGTTTGTTCAGGATCTAGCCTCCCGTCTCCAAATTCAGGAATCTATGCAGGTTCCGGTGCGGACATCACCGCAGGATCCACTGCCACCCACACCTGAACCTAAGGTTCCTCTCCCTGACATGTTTTTTGGTGACCGTAAGAAATTTTTTTCATTTCGGGAGGGCTGTAAACTTTATTTTTCCTTACGTCCTCGTTCATCGGGCACAGAGATTCAAAGGGTGGGCGTGGTAATTTCCCTGCTGCGTGGGGATCCGCAAAATTGGGCCTTTTCTCTCCCACCTGACTCTCCATCCCGTTTTTCTCTTGACGCTTTTTTTTCTGCTTTAGGCCAGATTTATGACGAACCTGACCGCCGAGCACTTGCAGTTTCCCACCTTAGATCTCTGTGTCAGGGAAAACGGACAGCAGAAGATTATTGTGCCCAGTTCAGACAGTATGTAACTGACTCGCAATGGAATGACTGCGCCCTAAAAGACCAATTTATGTCCGGACTGTCAGACCGAGTACAGGACTTAGTCTTAGCTTATGCTGAGCCTCAGACATTAGATGATGCTATGACTCTGGTCATCCGAGTTGATCGTCGCCTAAGATCCAGGCGATCACCTCGGGTGTCCTCTGACTGTCAGCCAGCGGCCAGTCTGTCTCCAGGTAGTCCAGAATTGGAACCCATGGAGCTGGATAGCATCTCTCCTGCACAGCGGAAGCAACATCGACTGAGACGTCATCTTTGTTTCTACTGTGGAAGTCCTGATCATCTGGTCAACACCTGTTCCAAGAGGCAGCAGCAGGAAAACTTCCGCTCCTAAGCAGTAGTCGGGGGGACTGCTTAGGAGCTCAGGTACTCCCAATTGTGTCTAGAATGTATTTACCTTGTACAGTTAAGTTTCAGTCTGTTTCCTGCACTGGTCGCGCCTTTTTGGATTCAGGTGCTGCGTCTAATTTAATCGATTACAAGTTTGTCTCTCAGTTTTGCATGTCATTGATTCCATTGTCCACTCCTATCCAGATATCGGGTGCGGATTTGACCCCTCTACAGGCAGGGTTGATCAAATTCCGAACCCCGCAGATAAAGCTTATGGTAGGAGCTATGCATGAAGAATGGTGTTCTTTCCTAGTTATGGAAAACTTGTCTGAAAATGTCATTCTTGGTCTACCCTGGCTCCGGATCCATAATCCGGTAATTGATTGGGAAACTCTGGAGCTGGTTCATTGGGGTCCTCACTGTAAGGATCACCTGTCCAAAGTTTCATTATGTACAGTAGTGGCAGAAGATCAGAGTCTTCCAGGTTTTCTCTCTGATTACTCAGATGTGTTTTCAAAACCCTTGTCCCAAGTCCTTCCTCCTCACAGGGAGTTTGATTGTAAAATTGACCTTCTTCCTGATGCTAGATTGCCAAAGGGTCGTATATATAACCTGTCAGTACCAGAACGGGAGTCACTGAAGAGTTATATTGATGAGAGTTTGGCAATCGGACATATCCGTCCCTCTGAGTCGCCCACTGGGGCCGGGTTCTTTTTTGTTGAGAAAAAAGATGGTGGTCTACGGCCGTGTATTGATTATCGAGAATTAAATAAGATAACGGTAAAAAACTCAGGTCCTCTCCCCTTGATCCCGGATCTCTTAAATCAGGTTTCTGGGGCCCAAGTTTTCTCTAAATTAGATCTCAGAGGGGCTTATAACCTGATTCGGATCCGAGAAGGGGATGAGTGGAAAACCGCATTTAATACACCTTTGGGGCACTTTGAATACCTGGTTATGCCCTTTGGTTTGAGTAATGCCCCAGCGGTTTTTCAAGGGTTTATGAACTCCATCTTTCATGATTACATCGGTGTGTTTATGGTGGTATATCTAGACGATATTTTGATTTTCTCTCCTGATATGGTTTCTCACCAGCAACATCTCCGCCAAGTACTTACCAGGTTGCGCAAAAACCACCTCTTCGCGAAGCTGGAAAAGTGTGTTTTTTGCGTCCAGAAGGTTTCCTTCTTAGGTTATGTTGTGACTCCCTCTGATGTACAGATGGATCCGAGTAAGGTTCAGGCGCTCACGGACTGGGTTCGGCCTACCAATCTTAAGGCCTTACAACGTTTTTTAGGTTTCGCTAACTATTATCGGAACTTTATAAAGAGCTTTTCCGTGATCGCCAAACCCCTCACGGATCTGACCCGTAAGGGTGCTGATCCGAACAATTGGTCCCCTGCCGCTTACTCAGCGTTTGAAACTCTAAAAGCGGCATTCTCGTCAGCCCCGGTTTTGGTTCAACCTGACCTCTCTCTACCGTTTGTTGTGGAGGTTGATGCCTCCGAGGTAGGAGTAGGTGCAGTGTTGTCTCAGGGGTCTTCCACTCTCACCAGACTTAGGCCCTGTGCATATTTCTCTAGAAAATTTTCTTCTTGTGAGAGGAATTATGATATTGGTAATCGAGAGCTCCTTGCCATTAAGTGGGCATTTGAAGTCTGGCGACACTTTTTGGAGGGAGCTCTTCATCCGATAACTGTGCTCACGGATCACAAGAACTTAGTATACTTGGACACTGCTAAGCGCTTGAACTCACGTCAGGCTAGGTGGGCCTTGTTTTTCTCTCGCTTTAATTTTGTGGTCACCTACCGACCTGGGTCAAAAAATGTGAAGGCTGATGCCTTGTCCCGTAGCTTCGGGACTCCTGAGCTTCCAGAGGCTGCTGACAGTAATATTTTGTCTCCAGGGGTTGTGCTGGCAGCTGTCTCCTCCCACCTCTCCTCTCAAATTTTAGCAGGACAAAGATCTGCACCTAAAGACCTTCCGGAAGGCAAATTATTTGTTCCTCCTTCTTGTCGTTTGAGAGTGTTGGAGGAGACGCATTGCTCGGTATTGGCTGGTCATCCGGGAATGCGGAGTACCTTGGATCTCTTAAAGAGAAGTTACTGGTGGCCTCACATGACTAAGGATGTGCACGCATTTGTCCAAGCCTGTCAGGTCTGTGCGCGAGGAAAGACTCCCAGGAGACGTCCTGAGGGGCCTCTTCTTCCGCTTCCAGTTCCCACCAGGCCATGGTCTAACGTGTCTATGGACTTCGTCACTGATCTGCCAGCATCTCAAGGCTGTTCAGTGGTTTGGGTGGTAGTGGACCGTTTCTCTAAAATGGGACACTTTGTTCCATTAAAAAAGTTGCCTTCAGCTGAAGAATTGGCTGAATTGTTTATACAGAATATTGTACGCCTCCATGGTATACCAGATGATATTGTATCAGATAGGGGCGTACAATTTGTTTCCAAATTTTGGCGAGCATTTTGTTCTAGACTGGAAGTTAATTTGTCGTTCTCGTCGGCGTTTCACCCTGAGTCTAATGGTCAGTCCGAGAGGATGAATCAGGAGATGATTCAATATCTGCGACTCTTTGTCTCGGACAGTCAGGACCAGTGGGTGAAATTCCTTCCGTTGGCAGAATTTGCTATTAATAACCACTGTAGTTCGTCCACACAGGTATCTCCGTTTTTCTGCAATTATGGTTTTCATCCACGTTTCTCTTTTTCATCTGTGCCTGTCTCTAATATTCCTCGAGCGGAAGCTATTACATCCAAGTTGCGCTCGCTCTGGTCACAAGTTCGGGAGAATATTCAGAGGGCACAAAATTCTATGGTCCAACAAACTGAAAGAAGGCGCACTAAATCTGATACGTTTGTGGTGGGGGATAAAGTGTGGTTATCAACAAAAAACCTTAAATTGAAGGTCCCCTCTTTGAAGTTTGCGCCCAGGTTTGTGGGTCCGTTTGTTGTTACTCATATTGTTAACCCGGTTTCCTTCAAGATTACACTTCCAGCAGGGTGGCGGGTCCATAACACCTTCCATAAGAGTCTTCTGAAGCGCTATGTTGAGCCTGTTTTGCCTCTTTCTGACCCTCCTTCTCCATCTATTGTGGAGGGGAATCTGGAATTTGAGGTGGAAAAGGTGGTGAATTCCAGATGGGTAGGTAACTCCCTGCAGTACCTGGTCCATTGGAAAGGTTTTGGTCCTGAGGATAGGTCTTGGGTTCCGGCTAGAGATGTTCATGCTCCACGGTTACTCAGGTTATTTCATCAGACCTACCCTCAGAAGCCATCTTTAAGATCTAGGGGTCCGAAGGCCCCCCGTCAGGGGGGGGGTACTGTCAGGTTCGCTAGGGAGATTGCTGGGACTTCTGGTTCTTCTGGTGGTACCAGCAGTGTTCTCCGAACCCCGGCGCGTATCCGCGCAAACTCCACCTCTTGTCCTGGGCAGCGGCTGCTAAGATCTCGCGCTGTCTAGGAGTTGCTGGGACTTTGAACCTCTGCTTGGTGCCTGGTTGTTTCTGCACCATGAGGGGTTAATTCCCAGATGCTGTCCAGCACCTATCAGGTTCTGGAGGTGGAGTTCTGGCTGCATAAATTGCAGCTTCACTGGTCTCCTGTGCCAGTGTTTGAAAATCCCTTTCTCCACCTGGTTGCTGCTAGTTTGTATTGCTCAGTATCTGTATCTATATTGTTGTTAACTCGGCTAGTTTTGGACTTTGACTCTTGCTTACTGATTCTGCTTTTGACGTTCCCTCTAGTTGTGACTCCGGCTTGTTTACGATTCTTTTATGTTCTATGTTTGTCAGTCTGTTTGTATTTTCCCTTATCCACACTTACTCAGAATATTCCGAGTCTTCAAGTAGTCGCCCCACGGTTTAGCGTGGGGGGGCTATAGGAAGGGACAGAGGTTGGGGCAAGCTCAGGGCACACTATCCCCTGTCTTTTGTGTACCCTATCCTAACACGTGACTTGTCCGCAGTGGCAGCCAAGGTCGAGGTACAGAATCGGCAGTCAATGTCGTAGTCGGGGTCAGGCAGGAGGTCAGGATGGGTGGCACAGGTTCGTACTCAGAGTCGTAGCAACAGGTCAGGGCAGGCGGCAAAGGAGCGTAGTCAGAAACGGAACCGGGGTCACAACAGGAAATCTCAAGAACAGCACAAGGCATCAAATACAGCTTTCTCTAGGGCGCAAGGCACAAAGATCCGGCAAGGGTAACAGGAAGAGGCAGGGTTAAATAGTTTAGGGGGGAAAGACCAGCGCCAATTAGTGGCGCGCTGGCCCTTTAAATTTGCAGAACTTGCCGCGCGCGCGCCCTAGCTGTCGGGGACGTGCGCGCACAGCCCAAGGGGACGGAGCAGCCGCGGACGGAGCCAATGCCGGCGGGACAGGAGCCGGGACCTGTGAGTAGCGCTTGCGGCGCGCTGGCGGGGGACCGAAGGCACGGGTGAGCCTGCGACCCGCGCCGGGGATCGCGGGACCACTCGTGACAATGACCTCTTCATGGCCTCTATCTTACCCTCGTTTCGCTTAATCGATTCTTTTACCTCAGCAAGGGAACTCTGCCGGGTTGTGGTCTAATTGCTCAACACCTCCAGTATTTCATAGTTCACCTCTCCGACCGAGCAGGTGGCTAGGTGCTGTCCCGTAGTATCCTGAGGGCCTACTTCGTTGTGATCTGTAGCTGGATGGGACTGATTACGGTTCTCACACTCCACTCTGGGCATGTTACTTGCGAGCTGCTGTAGCTCCGGTGGCACATTCTGTGGTGCGTGAGGCTCCTTTTCCGCCAGCACCATGCCAAGAGGGTGGTCCGATGGCGCAATGCGCTTCTGGGTATGTTTTATTGCCTTCTGCCCACTCCAGAGCAAATACCGCTCCATATACTAGTGGGGCCAGTGGCCTAGCCTGGATAGCTATTAATTGCCGATCTGGGAGCTGAACTAGGCACTAGGCGGGGAGACACGGGAGCTGCTCAGCACGCCGCCATTCCCATCAGCGCAGGAATCGAAAGTCCCGGGGTGCTATTTTTGAGTCTACGGGAGCTATTAGAAAATGAAGAGCTATATTACTGTGTATGCGGGATATTTTTGAGTGAAGGGGGTTATTAGCAAGTGGAGGGCTAGTACTGAGTGTGGGGGCTATTACTAAATGTGATGGGTCTTTTCTGAATGTGGTGATTAAAAGTGGTTATTTGGCTATTACAGGATGTGGGGGGCTAATAGTGAGGGGGCTATTATTGAATGTGGGGGCTACTAGTGAGAATAGAAGGGCTATTAAGTGTGGGGGGCTATTACTACATTTGGGGGCTTGAGTGTGGGGGGCTACTGGTAAGTGTGGGGGCTATTACTAAGTGGGGGATATTAGTGAGTATAGAGGGCACTTACTGTGTTGGGGTCTATTCCCGAGTTTAGGTGGCATTGTAACATGTCAGGCGACATTTAGGGATCATTTTTAGGTGGGTGGCACAATTTGGGGGCTTTATTACGTGTGAGGGCCACAAGGAAGGGAAGTGGTGTAAAGTTTGGTGCCATAATTGTGGCTTGATTGTAAATTGCGTCTTACAACGGTGGATTTTATGTGTTACACTAGGGGACATTACTAGTATTTTAGGAGGACTTTAGTAGCTGCATTACATTATTTGGTTGAAGAGTTTTAAGGATAGAAGAATGATAACACTGTTAGGGGACAAAGATTTAGGGACAATAGAGAAGTGCAGAACATAAGATGTCTGTGTGGTAATCTCCATAGGGACAGCGCATAGCTGGAAGAAAAGACATATGTGATTAATGGAGAATATGAAGAACAACTACTGTAGTCACTTGATATAATAGGTAAGCATTTCAACTGTGTTTTCTGTAGCTGTACAGTTGTTTATAAGTACTGTTGTTTCAGGTGCAAGTGTGTGGGGGGTATTTACAAAAGGGGACGCAACTGAGAATTTGGTACATATGCAATGGGACCCGTGCCCCAGATCTTTTGTGACCCTAGTGATAGAGATTTTTATCTGGGGCTCCAACCCTTCCATTGTAAAGGTGACTTTCTAATAAACTCTTTCATGGCTGCCCGGTACCAGGACGAGAGCACAAACCCAAGACACACCAGTCTCTTAGTGAATGCAGAATCTCCCTGTTCATTAGTGCGCTCAGCCGCATTAATCAAATACAAAGTCATCAGGAAAAAGGGGGGGGGGGTGACAAGGAGATAGAATACTGCAATGCCATTGGTCATAATGAATTTTACCAGGACATTCTCAGAGGCCTTGTTTATACTAATTTCCCTGAGAAGAAGACTCGGGCAAGCTAAAACATAAGATAAGCAGGTGCTAGAGCAAAAATATAGGACAAGAGTGAAGGACAGACTTGCCTCTCATTAAATGTCAAGGAGAAGCTGGCAGGTGAACAAGCAGGTTACTTAAAAATGAAGTTTGAATCATGACATTAGCTGGACAGTGCTTGACCCCTGGCATGACCCCCGGCTAATATCAAAATGGCCGCTGTTTGGTTCTCTTGGTCCAAGATGGCCGCTGTAGAGGAATATATCACTAACACTAGCAACGACCCTGCCTGTGCGTTGCGAACTACAACTACTAAGTTCTTAGTCATGGTCTAAATGATGTCAAAAGCATACTGAGTTAAATAGCAGAAAATAAGGTGAGAGGCCAGAAAACACACATACACATAATACAAAGATTAACAAAAACTTGTGAGACACCTAGAGCCAGGATGCAATAACAAAATGCTTGATTATTATTAAACAGAATGATGTGACACTCCTGGTGCTGGCTCCTCTATGTGCTTCCTGGTTTCCTGCAGCCTGTGTGTATGAGATACTCCTATACACATAACTGACAGCCTGCATAAAGATATGACACTCCTGATGCTGGTTTCTTTATATGCCTGCTGGTTCTGGTAGCCATGCCCCCTGAAGCCTATGTGTATGAGATACTCCTATACACATAACTGACAGCCTGCATAACGATGTGACACTCCTGGTGCTGGCTCCGCTATATGATTTAAGAATGATTAATGTATGACTTAAAGGCTGGGATGGAATCCTTGTGAACTGCTCTAACATGTAGTGGTAAAGGATTTAGAGACCTGCTGACAGGTGTCCTTTAAATGTTTTTACAGTACTGCAGCAATCATTTAACCAGTTATCACAGCTGGTGGAAAATGGCACCAAGATCAGCTCCAAGACCTTTCATGTTGAAACCTCTATAACACCCTGCCAATGGCAGGTTCTATGCTTGCAATCATCACACCTTAAAATGATGAGGCCTGCTATGACAAAACTATATGCATTAGGCCGGGAATCAAAATGGCAGTCAGTGAATGATTAAAGGGATTTTACCATGAGCTCTTGATGGTCAGTGTAAAATTCCAGAGTATGGCCGGGAACTCTCTAAGCAGGCACTTTATGGTTCATATAGTTCTGTGAAATGCTGTGTGCTGACAAAGTGGTTTGATTATTAGGGGCCAGGTTTAGCTACACTTTTACTTAGCTTTTGAACATTCACCTGTACCTGACACATAGAAAAATAGAGATGAGACAGATCAGGGATGATGAGATCCATATAACACACAATGACATCTGAGCTAGAACAAACACTGTCAGCTCTGCTATATGCCTCCCTCCCCTGCTTTGAAGATCTTATCTTGCCTGTAGCTTGTAGATTTAGTCTCCTCTCACCCTACTTGCCTGCAGGAAATGCTCATGTGAGCATCTGTGTTTGAGCTAGTCTTGGAATGCAGGAGGGGAGGGGCTATGCAGAGACACTACATGGAGCAGACAGGAGAAACTGTTTATGATAACAATCTGCGCTGCCCAACCATAGTCAGTAGAAGATTTACGGTCGGATCCCAAGGCAACCAAAATTGTATACATCAGGACTGATAGACACAGGTTGGAATTATATCTGTGAAATGCTGTATTTTTGTTAAATTGGAGAATGTGTTATTTTGTTATCCTTACTATATTTAAGAATCTTTTGTTTGTGGGAATACCCCTTTAACACCTTAATGTGGGGCATTTTTGTAGCTTGGAAATACCTGCAGTTTCACCCTTAACCCTTCTTGAAAAATTAAAATTTTTGACGAGAGACATTTTATGGCAAAACTGTTACCTTTTTCCTTTTCAAAGGCTAGGGTATATAAAAGATATATGAAAAAAAACTGGGGAAAACATGCTCACTAAAATCCTTAATTCATTGTTTGAGTGGTGTAATTTCCAAAGTTTGGAAATTTGTTTCTGCTGTTCTGGTAACTAGGTTCTTTTGCAAGTTCATCGTGGCATCTAAATATGAATCCACCAAACTCTGTCCTCCAAATGACCAATGACACTCTGTGCCCAATTGTGTACCCAAAAACAATTTACATCAACATATGGTTATTGTTATTGGATTAAATTAGACAACCAACTTTGAGATGCATTTCTCCTTTAACCCCTTGTGAAGGTGTACATTTTATGGATAAATAAATGTATTGAAAAAAATTTGGTCAATAGCGTCTCTACTTGGTGCTAAGTACAAGGTGGGGGAAGGGGTGCAGCATGAGGTGGAGTGGGACGGAAAGTTTTGTAGAATTACAAACTTGGATGGAGGGACTGATAGGGAACAGGGGATATCTTGCACTTCACTATTCTGTGTCAGGGACATCTGTATCCCACAGCACTGAGCACTCAAAGCTCAGCTACACACACACAGAACTGTTACATGGTTTCCCCCACATTCCTTCTCATTGAGCGCCTTCTCCTCATCTCTTTCATTCCATGGGTGTAATTTATCTTTTCCTTCCGTTGGCAGTTTTGCACCTATATTGAGCTTTTTTTTTGAATGTTATGCCTTAATTTGCTGTGTTTTTGCGCCCTATTTGTCATTACATTGCACCTCTTTATAGATGTTTGTGTCCGATTTATAACACTACTGTGCCAATATGGGCGCAAATAATTGCTCAATAACACGCAAGTCCTGACCATGCTTAGTAAAGAACATGGTATCATTTGCGCAACAAATTGCGCCTTTTTTTAACCTGCACATGACAAGAAGCCAAAACGACAAAGACAAATTAGGTACAAAAAAGTAGAGTGGCATCAGGTGCAAAATGAGCGCAGAGAAGGGGGAAATAAGATAAATGACCCCCTATATCTTTTCTTTTTACAAATGTGTGGCGCATAAGAGTAACCAGACACGGCAGAAGACCTAGTTAAAATAGAGCCAGGCTAAACTCAGGAAGATAGCAAAGAAACTTCTGGATATAGTTAAAGTTAATAAACAAAGTTGTTATCAGTGATTTGGAGACAGTAAGTCAAACATCCGACACCGACTCCACAGTCCTGTTCTTCTGGTCACTCTAGCAGTGCCAAGATATATGAAGGCATTCCTTTACAATGCCTTATTCCTCTGATCTGTCCCCTATAAAAAAAAAATGTAAAGTAAGCAGCTCCTAGGACTAGCCCAATTTTAGCAGTGATTAACTGCTAGCTTTATCAGAACTGCCGCGTAGTACAATATTCATGCGGGGGTGGTCTGAGGCGCTGCTTCTACCCCAGACCACCCCTCCCACTGCATAGGCGGGCAGTGACTGCTGAGCTTCATGCAGCAGTCACCGCCCCCTCATGAAGACGCCATACCTCTTTGAGCGCGGTCCGAGGTTTCTATTGTACGTCACGTTTCTGTCCGCAAGCTGATGACAAAGTCCTATGAGCGTTTTCATAACTGATGGATCTTTGTGCAGGAAGCAATGGCGAGTCCTCACTGTTCCCTGGTCCTCTCTTTCCACCCCACTCTTTGTCCTGATTGCTGACACTAGTTGTATGCGTCGACGGCACGACTCAGAGAAGAGCACCCCCTGGAGTGGTAAATACTTGTCAGCTGTGCTGTACTGTACATCTCCCGGGTCCTCTACTGTTGCCGCCACATAAAACCAGCATGTGACATAGAAGAGAGATGAAGCTGCATTATGGTGCAGGGAGGAGAAGATTCCGTTTTTTTTTTGGTCTGCTCTATGGTGTCCAATATTTGTAGTTTTATGCTAATGGGGGGGTCTCTGGTATGGCCCTTGGATTAATAAATATTGCTCACTCCTAAATCCTTAGATCAGGAATAGAACACACATTTAAAGGAAATGTTGTAATTTTTATAAGTTTTGATGTCTGTCATTTTATCGCGTCTCCAACTCCACGGCCTGGGTTGTTCTATACCAGGAGACCTATTTATCTGTGAGGGGAAAAAAGGTTACAGTTGCAATTTAACTCTCCATTTGTTTTAGTCTTGGTGTCTCAAAGGGTTAAACTTTTTTTTTTTTACTGCTGTTGTGAATAAAGTTTGAGGGTTGCAGAATGTAAAAAATTACTCATTTCTAGGAGAAATTCAATGTCAGTCTTGCAAAGCTTTTTCAGTATTGAATTTTTAATGGAACCTTTTAAAAATTTGGATAAACCTAAAACACTGTTACAAGTCTAAGCAAAATAATGCCACCATATAGTAAAAGTTCGTTAACAGCTTAAAGGAAACCTACTATGAAGAATCTATCTGAAGTTGATCTGAAGGAAGATTCCTCCTCCCTGCCTCTGCCCTAAACTGTAATTTAATAATCCTGAAACCAAACCTAAATTTTATCGCCCCCAATACATTATATGCAGCCCCCTCCTCGCCCCCAATACATTATATGCAGCCCCATCCTGACCCCCAATACATTATATGCAGCCCCCTCCTCGCCCCAATACATTATATGCAGCCCCCTCCTGACCCCCAATACATCATATGCAGCCCCCAATTCATTATGTGCAGCCCCCTCCTGACCCCCAATACATTATATGCAGCCTCCAATTCATTATATGCAGCCCCCTCCTGACCCTCAATACATTATATGCAGCCCCATCCTGACCCCCAATATATTATATGCAGCCCCCTCCTGACCCCCAATATATTATATGCAGCCCCCTCCTGACCCCCAATACATTATATGCAGCCCCCTCCTGACCCCTAATACATTATATGCAGCCCCCCTCATCAGATTTCACATTATAATCTAGCCCCCTTCCCCACATGGATTACATACAGCCCCCTCCTCATGTCCATTCGTTACTAACAGCCCCTATACTAGTAAATATGACCATTCAAAATAAAAGAATAATACTTACCTCAGCCTTCTGCTCAGGTCCGGAGCTTCCCCCTCTCCGTCTTCCTTCTCCTTCCGGCAGCCCCACAGTGCTTCAGCCCGCGGTCACAGGTTCCGCTAGCGTCGCGTTCCTAACGCGACGCTAGCGCACAGGGGGCGGCCCTCGGCCCGATCGCTAGCGGAACCTGTGACCGCGGCCATGCAGAGACGCAGCGTCCTGCAGCACACAGAGCGCCGCTTTGCGGCGCCAGCACCCGGCACGGCCAGGCTGCTTGGGACGGGGGTTTGGCCACGAGTGGGCCCTCCCAGCAGCTGGGGGCCCCAGCAATTGCCCGGGTTTGCCCGGTGCTGGTGCCGGCCCTGTTACCGGCTATGGATATAGCTCAACCTAGAGCCCTCTCCTTGCAACCGCAGTCACCCCAGGACGTGCTATTTCGACATGGGTCGTTAAAGGGTTAAAATAAAGTAGGTTTGTGTTTTTGTTTTGTTTTTTTTAAACAAGTTAGGTTAGGTTCAGGATTATTAAATTACAGATTAGGGCAGAGGAAGGAGGAATGTACAATGATCTACTTACAATACAATATCCCCATGCAGAGGGTCACATGTGAAAGGTATGTGGGGTGTGACATGGTACGTAAAGTATTCATTACTATGCTTTAAATAATCAGCCCATAACCCCCATGATATAAAAATAATACATTGAATACACTTTACAGACATTATTACATTCAAAACGCAGACATAGGGGGGAAAAAGGGGGAAGGGGAAAAGGGAGAGGATGGTGGAGGTCGTGTGTTCACATCCATCCTTATTAACGTATTCCGAAAAGGGAAGGCAATAAGTCTGGCTATGGAGACAGTTGTAGAGCTTTGTTTAGCGTGGTGGTGGCCAAGAACATAATCCACAATTGCCATACATTATTAAAGTGTTCCAATCTATCTGACCTTGTGGCCGCAATCTTTTCATTTAACAATCAGATTTAAGCGGTAAACTTCTGGGAATAACATTTTTTAGATTTTGATAGACCTGACATTTTGGGATGTGGGGGTACAAAACAGGTTTAAGATTTTTTTTTGTTTATTTTTATATTATTTCTATGGAAAGGAGGGCAATTTGAATTTTTTTTTATGTATTCATTTTACTGTATTGATATATCCAATATGGTATTTAAACCAACTCCATGATTTAAAGGAATGTCATGGATTGTTAAGGTGTTGACTAATGTGGATGGCAAATCTATATATATGAAAAGCACGTGATTTTAAAATAGCAAAATTTTTAACATTTTAAGCAATTTTTTTATCTTAAAAAAAAAAAATTGGCCAAAGTTATAAAATGTAAATAGACCGCACCAAGGCAGTCCAAAATGCCCTCACAGGGAAGTGTGCAATGGTTATACCGTGTGTCAACCAGTGTAAAGCATAAAAAGATATAAAAGGTTTTTCAATAAAAAAAACTTCAACGGAATCTTGCATATGGGAATAGATAATATATCCGTCATATGTGCCAAATGCAAGAACCATTGATACATTATATGTTGACTATTTGAACTAAGTACGATTGTTGATCCGCTACATTTAGTTAACAAATCAATTGTATCATTCTATATTTATTTCTGTCGATGTTACTTTATAGCATTGGAATACTTACTACTTATTAGTGTAGGTTGATGTTATTTTATAGCACTGGTATAATCACCATTATTGTAGGTGGATATGACGATAGCAATGGATATTACATTGTTTATAGTCTGTTGGAAGACAGACACATACCACAAGTATATAGGGGTAACACCATACTTTTAAACTTTTTATATTTTTATTAATAAACCAATGGTGGTATAATAGAACTTGGTAGTGCATAGTACTTTTTCTTCATTGCAAAACCTTTTAAATTGGCCTCTTACATTAAAGGGCATCTACCACCAGGATGAAGGACTGTATGCAAATGAGCCTGAGGGGTTCCAGGCTCCATAGGTGTTAATGGAGCCGAGAGCCACTCAGGCTCATTTGCATACAGTCATCCTGGTGGTATATGTCCTTTAACCTCTTCACGATCCGAGCCATAATAGTATGGCGCAGAGCTGTTAACGATATACGAAAAGGGCTCACTGGTGTTAATCCTTTGATTGCTGCCTTGTTGTTTTCAGTCATCACTCTTTGTAAAACCCAAGTCTGTATGCTTTCTGCAGATTTGTGAACATTGTTATAAATCATAAATTTTTAAGAAAGAAAAAAAAAAAAATTAAAAAGCACCCCCCTCTCCCTAGAAATGAAATAAAAATAAAAATCAAACATATTTGGTATCACCGCGTCCCAAAATACATATCTTTTTTAATACACATTGTCAAAATTTAAAACACAATAAAACATATATAAATTTGCTATCACCGTGATCCTACCAAACCAAAGAAACTGCATCGTGTACATACAGGATGTATTTAGTGACTAGCCTCACAGCTTTAACCCCTTCCGGCCGCAGCCCTTTTTCATTTTTCCGTTTTCATTTTTCACTCCACACATTCAAAAATCTGTAACTTTTTTATTTTTCCAGGTACAGAGCCGTGTGACGGCTTATTTTCTGCGTAACAAATTACACTTCAAAATGGTGGTATTTAGTATTCCATGTCGTGTACTGGGAAGCGGGAAAAAAAATTCCAATTGCAGAAAAATTAGTAAAAAAACGCATATGTGCCGTATTCTTGTGGGTTTGGATTTTACTGTACGCCCCAAATGACAGGTCTACTTTATTCTTTGGGTTGGTCACGGGGAGCAGCGATCCTTGGAAAGATCGGCGGCGATCAGCAGGAAAACACCCCCGATTGGTGTTGGCACCAATCGCGGGTGTTACCGGTAAGCCTTTGCTGCAATGTTCAGCAAAGACTTACCGGCTATGGCCCACGAGCCCTCTCCATGCACCGGGGCCTGGCATGTGACGTACTATTACGTCACATGTCGGTAAAGGGTTAATTACATGGAGGTGCATGCAGAATTAAAGAGAACCCGTCAGGCAAATGAACCCCCCCACACACAAACTGCCCTTAGAAAGCACTGCCAATATCCCTACTTTGTCCCTCTCCATGCCTCTTAACCAATCAGGTCCTAAAGCTATATGCAATAGCTATATGACCTGATAGAGAACCAATGAACCGTCATATTCAGCTGTCCAGCTTAATCGTGAGTGGGAGGTACCGCAACACCCCCAGTGCCTGACTGTCTGTATAGTGATGTGACACTTCAGGTTCTGGCTGCCACGCCCCCTGAAGCCTCTGTGTGTGTAATAGCAATACAACAGTTCCATGCAGCCATGTGTACAGCAGAACATGTCAGGCACTTGTGTAGCTGATGTCTGTGTCTCACATATTTTAAAAGATTTTATTTATGAATTTTTCATTTTTAAATTCAACAGTAACACCTTAACACATTAGACTACGGCGCAGCGTAGTAATACTTGAAAATAGCAAAACAGCATATGCAAATATCGCAATCGGTCAAATGGCATTCTAATATCAGAAATAGATGACCATATCAGTACATATACAGCATGTAAACGCCGCAGTCGGAACTTAATGAACAAACATTCAGGCATCCATTCATGCAGACACACAAAGACAAAACACTAACAACACAACACACCACCCTCTTTGCATGGGGTTCGAGCCAGACAAAAGGATTCGTTTATGATAGCTACTTTACACCGCAGTGTTAGAGTTCATGTTCCATCTTGACCAAATAAATTCAAATTTTTTAGGGCATTGTCTGTTATTGTATACAGAGTAATACATAGGGATAACCTTGTTGACCAGCGATATCCATTTCTGCAGGGGAGGGGGGTCACGATCCTTCCAGGACATAATCACCACCTTACGAGCGTAGTACAGAACGAGTCTAAAGAAGATCCTGTCATAATGGCCACCAATGACCTCATTTATTATTCCCAGAAGGCAAACCTTGGGGTTGGCTATATGGGGAAAGCCAAAATGACTGTTGAGGAATGTTAGCACTTCTGTCCAAAAGGCACTGACCCTGGGACAGGCCCACACACAATGTAGGAAAGAACCACAGGCTCCCTGACATCTGAAGCAGTTATCGTCCTGTCTAGCCCCCATACGATTAAGTCTTACCGGGGTGTAATAAATTCTGTGGAGGAATTTTGTTTGTACTAGGAAATCCCTAGCGCTCACCACTGAGTCAAAGTATGAGTGCTCAACTTCCCCCCATTCCTCTTCTGAGAGGTCTGGGATATCCTCCCTCCAGCGCACATGAGCCCGATCAAATGGTCTAACTCCCTGCGCTTGCAGAACAGTGTACACTTGTGTGAGAGTTTTAGATAAATCAGGAGTTCCTAGCAGGGTTTCCAGTTTAGTGAATTCAGTGGACAATTTAGTGGACCCAAACTGGGCCTTAAAGGCGTGCCTCAGTTGGGAATAGTGGAAGGACGCCATGGGGGGCAGGGAAAATTTCTCCCTCAGTTCACTGAGGGAGAGTAGCTCAGAGTTAGAGGATAACAATTGACCGATGAACTTGACACCTGCAGCCCCCCACATCGTCCACCCAGGTAGGGAGAGAAGGTGTGGGAACCAAGGGTTTAACCAGATGGGAGATCTGGGAGACACTGGAGGGGGAGAGGAGGGGCTGACTAGCAATTGAGCTCTTCGCCAGCATACAGCTACGGTACGCAAGGGAATTGGTATTGAGGCCGGGGATTTGTACCTATATAGAAGGTTCGTAAGAGCTTCATATGACCCCATCAGAGACCCGGCCAAAGCAGTGGCTGCATTCCCCCTATCTATGTCAATCCACCACTGTGCGTAGACAAGTTGGGATGCCAGATAGTAAAGGTATAGGTCAGGTGCCGCTAGTCCACCTCGGGATCTAGGAGCCTGTAGCACGGCCAGACTGAAACGTGGGCTGGTCCCTTGCCAATAAAAAGATCTTAAAATACTGTCTATACGTTTAAATATTAGTTTGGGGAGTAGTACCGGGCAGGAGTGAAGTAGATATAAGAATTTTGGTAGATAAATCATTTTAAAAATATTAATGCGACCATATAGGGATATGGGTAATGTGGACCATGCTTGCAGCCATTTCTCTGTGTCTGCTATCAGGGGGTCAATATTTAATACAACATATTCCTGAATCCTGCGGGACACCCTAACCCCAAGATATCTGAAGCTTGATACCACCTGCAAGGGGATAGATAGATTAAGACTGGTATTTCCGGATAAAGGGAAGAGGACTGACTTATCCCAATTTACCCGTAGGCCTGAGAAGGAGCCAAATCTGTCAATTAGGGAAAGAAGAGACACTAGGGAGGCACCAACATCTCCAAGGTATACTAAGGTGTCGTCCGCATATAGAGAAACCTTCTCTGTGATCGTCCCTCGTACCAATCCAACTATATCAGCGGAGAGGCGAATAGCCACAGCAAGGGGCTCAATGGCCAATGCAAAAAGCAATGGGGACAACGGGCAACCCTGCCTGGTGCCCCGGCCCATGGGGAAGGGAGCAGACACATTCAGGTTAGTTCTGACCCTGGCTTTTGGACCCTGATATAGAAGCTGGACAAGGGCCAGGAATCTGGGGCCTATTCTCATTTTAGCCAGTATGGCCCATAGATATGGCCACTCGACAGAGTCGAAGGCCTTGCAATTGTCAAGTGATAGAACAAAGCCAGGATCAGGAGAGCCCTCAGCTGCTTCTATGTTTAGGAATAATCTCTGGATATTAATATCCGTTCCCCTGCCGGGCATGAAACCCGTCTGATCCGGGTGTACCAGTGACAGAATCACCCTATTCAGTCTTGTCGACAAGATTTTGGCTAGGATTTTTACGTCGGTGTTAAGGAGAGAGATAGGTCGATAGGAGTCAGGGAGAGAAGGGTCTTTCCCGGGCTTCGGGAGAACTACTATTAAAGCTTCTCTCATAGAGGAAGGCAACGAGCCATGCTCCAGGGCTGTGTTAAAAACTTCAAGCAGCTTAGGGGCCAAGAGTTCACATCTGCTCCTATACCAGTCTCCCCCCAACCCGTCTAAACCAGGTGTCTTACCTGTCGGAAGAGACTGAATAGCCAACTCCACCTCCTCCGCTGAGATAGGGGAGTCTAGTTCTAGTGATTGAGCAGGGGTTAAGTGCCACAGAGGAAGGTCATCCAAGAAGGCATCCATTTCGGCAGCCGAAGTAGATATGCTAGGACTGTACAGGGAAGAATAAAATTCCTTAAACACCTTATTTATGGAGGTAGGGTCATGTACCAAGGCCCCATTCGCATCTGCTATAAAGGGGACTGATGCACACGGTCGTTCCGCCCTGGAGAGGTATGCAAGTAGCTTACCATTTTTGTCCCCAAATTCAAAAACTGAGGCTTCAGAAGCCAAGAGGCGTTTGCTAGTGCGTTCCTTGGCCAGAGCAAGATGTTCCCGCTGCACCTGCGCCCAGGCCCTCTTATTGTCCCCACTGGGATTCTCTATATATCTCTTTTCCGCATCCTGTAGTGTAGATGTCAACCCTCTTTCTTTATCGCCCATGACCCTCCTATGCCCCGCCACCCCAGAGATGATCGCCCCCCTCGTAGAGGACTTGTATGAGTCCCATAGTAGCAATGGGTCTGGATGATCATGATGTGTTTCCCAAAATTCATTATGATCTGTCTGCATTTTCATCTGCACTGTAGGAGAAGAAAGCCATGCAGGATGCAGGCGCCAAATTCGAGAATCACAGGGAGGACCAATCAGTAGAGTGAGAAACAAAGCGGAGTGGTCCGAGATACTACGGGGGCAGTGGCAGATAGAGTCAACCATGGGGAGCACGTCAGGAGAGCCTAGCGCCAGGTCTATTCGAGAAAAGGTCCTATGCACTGAAGAGTAAAAGGTATACTCTTTTCCCAAAGGATATTTCCCCCTCCAGAGATCTTTCAAGCTAAGGGACATTATCCATTCATTTAATCGAGTTGATGCAGGGTCTACCCCACTAGTGCGATCCAGAGATGGATCAGGCACCGCATTAAAATCCCCTATACATATTAACGGACCTGGGGGCATGGTTGCCAATTTATCTGTCAGTGCTTGTAGAGGACCAGTATTCAAAAGGAGGGGGGACGTACACTGAGGCAATGGTGAAGGAGGACCCCCACAAGGAGCAATGCACTATGACAAAGCGGCCAAAATGATCGATGGCCACCTGTAACACCTCAATTGGAAGGGATTTAGACACAAGTATAGAGACACCTCTCGCATACACTGAGTATGAGGAGTGATAACCCCTAGCAACCCAGGCACGTTTCAGTGATAGAATTTTTTGTCCTGTAAGGTGCGTCTCCTGTATACAGACTATATGAGGAGACTGTTTTTTAATGGTATCCAAAATTAAAGCCCTTTTAAATTTAGAATTTAGCCCTCTAACGTTCCAGCTCATTACTTTGGCGCCATAAAAGTGAGGGGGGATATGGGTCTGGCTGGAGGATTGGAGAATTGGAACCTGCAAAGAGAAGTGGAAAGGACATAAAAACATACAACCAAGCGCACACACATACACACAACTTTACCACAAAAAACACATAGAAGATCATTAACATGTGTAAACCTGTATCCCAATTATACATTAGAAACAACCCCCTGTCTAACACTCTAACAATTGAAGTGCAGACCTATACCCTCGAACTATTTAACTACCAGGAACTGTGGTCCCTAACTAGGATAAACCCCAAAACTGCTTATCCCGGGAGCCTGACCCCTACAGTTAGGGGAATAGGAAGTAAATGATGGATAGCACCTATCGCTCTAGCACAGTATAGAGGGGAGACCCCAACATTTACAAGAGGGGGTGGAGGCATCCACATTGAAGTATTGTATGACATAACCGCTTGGCTATATTAGAACTAGAACCCCAGTTATGGCACGCAGGTCCTCTTGACTAAAGGGGGAACTTTGAGTATACTCCAGCCCATGGTCAGGGAGGAGGGGCCGCTCTAGCACTTCCTGGAGCCCTAGGGGCTGAGTCCACCCAGTGCATGGCTTCGGACGGGGAGGCGAAAAAACGGGTCCTCTGACCATCTATCACATGGAGACGTGCAGGGAAAATCATCGAGTATTTGTACCCCTTATCCCTTAGACGACTACAAACCTCATTAAAGTGGGTGCGCTGCTTCCGCACCGCAGCAGAAAAATCAGGGTAAAATGCTATTCTGCTATTACCCAAGAGGATCTCCCCTTTGCCTCTAACCGCTCGCAGGATTGCGTCCCTATCCCTAAAATGTAACAATCTGACTAGGAAAGGCCTAGGATTTCCCCCCGGAGGGCCAGGGCGGGATGGGACTCTATGGGCCCTTTCTACCGTGAAAAACGGCGAGAAAGTCTCTGCAGGAAGCAAGTCCTTCATCCATTTTTCAAAAAAAGCAACTGGATCGGGACCCTCAGCTTTCTCAGGGAGACCAACAACTCTTATATTGTTGCGCCTTAGGCGGTTCTCAAAATCATCCGCCCTGTCTGCGGCGGCAGCCATCTGACGTTGTAAATCAGTAATCTGAGCGGGCATTGGTCTCTGGACATCTTCAACATCAGAAATGCGGCGCTCCGTCTCGGTTATCCGCTCCTTAGCTTTATGGACGTCATGTCTCAGGATAACAAAGTCCTGACGGAGTTCATCAACCTTGTTAACTAGCTTAGATTGGCAGGAGTTAATGGCCGCTAACACCTCAGCAAATTTTTTGTCTAGCACCTCCGATGGATCCATAGGAATGTCCTCCGGGTCGTCAGGTTGCAATGGGCTCTGAGATCCATCAAACATGGAGGGTGAGGGACCAGGAGACCCTTGAGGAGAGCTAGGCTGAGCACGTGAAAACCTGCCCAGCTTCCTTGCCGCATTAGATTGTATTTGTGCTAAAACAGCTTGTGAGGTGGAGCAAGACTGGTTATCCAGGGGGTCCAGGGAATGGTACAGGGGGTCTCCAGGAACAGATTCGTCATCGGATGGCGGAGCAGAGGCTCCTGATGGCGCCTTACTTTGTTTAGCTGTTCTCCTCCTGTTGCCCATTATACTATCTGTGTGAATTACAAGCATACAGCACCAGTATCCCAGTAAGCTTTCAAGGAGGATTGAATCAGACAGTCACTAAGGACTCAACAGGGTAGGCGGCAGAAGGTCTAAAACTGAGCTCTCTTTAGTATAGTGGAAGTTACCCCTTCAGTGCCAGATAGTGATGAGGTCAGGGGGGGGGGGTGTCAGGAATGTCTCCTCTGTACTGACAAAAGTGGGCTATGGCAGGAGAGGCTCTGTGGCCAGGGGAGCAGACAGGCAGCCTACCTCTCAGCAGCAGGATCCCGAGGCAGTGGTTTCTGAGCTGTCCCTCAGAGTCCCGGACGGCAGCAGCACCTGGAAGGCAGGGGGGGGGGGGGAGTGCGCCCACTTCACTATGGCGCCGGCGCACCACGTGCCGCACACTCCACACAGCAGCGGCCGCCTTCAGTCCCGGACCGGAGGACCGACACCTCACCTGCCGCCGGCACCGGGTCCTGGAAGGAGATGCAGGCGCACAGGCAGCGCCTGGACAGCAGGAGGAAGAGGCGCGCCAATTTCTCAATGGCGCCGGCGTACCACGTGCCGCACGCGCCACTCCACCGCGGCCGCCCTCAGTCCCGGACGGGAGAACTGACACCGCGTCAGCCGCCGGCACCAGGTCCCGGATCGCAGAGGCGCAGGTCACAGGCAGCGGCAAGGTCCGGCCTCACGTGCTCCGGAGCGGCGTCTGGGCTCCGAATCCGTCACCCCGACACGGCCGGGGCTCCAAACGGCAGGTGCCACTCCGTCCCCGAAGCTCCAGGGAAGTCTGTGCCAGGTGCCCAGGTGAGTGTAGCCACGGATGGCTATCCAATTTGCAGGATGGAGGTCAGGATCCCGGGAGCTCGCCGGTATGCGACTTCCTAGCTCGGCATTCGGCCACGCCCCTGTCTGTGTCTCACATATGTATAGCAGAACATGTCAGGCACTTGTGTAGCTGATGTCTGTATCTCCCACATGTGTATAACAGAACATGTCAGGCACTTGTGTAGCTGATGTCTGTATCTCTCACATGTGTATAGCAGAACATGTCAGGCACTTGTGTAGCTGATGTCTGTATCTCTCACATGTGTATACCAGAACATGTCAGGTACTTGTGTAGCTGATGTCTGTGTCTCTCACATGTGTATACCAGAACATGTCAGGTACTTGTGTAGCTGATATCTGTGTCTCTCACATGTGTATACCAGAACATGTCAGGTACTTGTGTAGCTGATATCTGTGTCTCTCACATGTGTATACCAGAACATGTCAGATACTTGTGTAGCTGATGTCTGTGTCTCTTACAAATGTATAGGAGAACATGTCAGGTACTTGTGTAGCTGATGTCTGTATCTCACACTTGTGTATTAGGAGGAGCATGTCAGCAGATAAAGCCCAAGCACTAGCAATGCTTTACTATACATTACACACAGACTTGAGCAGGGGGAGGGTAACAGGGTGACATCACTTTCTCTCCATGTGCCAAGCCTCATTTACATAATAAAGAAAAAGATCATTTTAGAATCATTAAAGTATGAATTAACTAGATAAAGGCTGGGATGGAATCCTTGTGAGCTGCTCTAAAAGGAAGTGGTGACAGAGACCTGTGTGCTTTAAATAAGGAGTAGAAACCTAGTGTGAAATAGTTACTTGAAGTGTATTGTCTGTGCTGTGTGAGCACTAGGGGTGGGGTTGGGAAGTGGATGTCAAAGTGACACAGCTTGAAAGAGTTCTGTATAGACTGGGATGGAGCGACTCTTGGGGAAGAGGGGAGATCTTGGACCTCAATATTCTGTGTAGAAGACTTCTGCATCATAGGAGCAGAACACACTCCGCTCGCCTGTAAGCTACACACAAAACACAACCACTTGACCTCCCCCTCCTCCTTCCAGAGCATGGAGCAGAGGCCCCTCCATGAAAAGTTGAATTATTCTTACCGTTAATTCCTTTTCCATTAGTCCACCATGACGGCCCCACATGGAGGATGACCCTTGACCCTGCAGGGACAGGAAGCGGAGAGGTTAAAACACCCCCCCTGCATCCACATACCAGTGGCTTCCAATAACGAACCTTGGCAGTGGATACAACCCATTTATTATATGTTTCATTCACATACAATATAGTCATAAACATTTACAGCAATAATATGACATAGGGTGGGAATATACATGGGCCGTCATGGTGGACTAATGGAAAAGGAATTAACGGTAAGAATAATTCAACTTTTCCCCTAGCGTCCCCCATGACGGCCCCACATGGAGATATAACAAATAACCATTTCTTTTTAGGGGGGGGACAACAGCCTGTAAAACCTTTCTACCAAAGGCTAACTCTCTAGCACAATGTAAGTCTAGTCTATGATCTGCAAGAGGTATATCAAAAAACGCCCCTAAAGCTGATATCTGTACCTTCAGCGTATTTGTTTTTAGCCCTTTTTCAAATCCTGCTTGTAGAAAATCCAGGACCTGAGAAATATTGGGAGATAATTGATTAGGGGTTGCTGTTCCACAGAAAGCTACAAATTTCTTCCATATTTTGGAATATATAGCAAACGTTATCGGTTTACGACTTGCCTTAAGTGTAGAGATCACACTGTCTGACAAGCCTTTAGACCTCAATAGTCCCCATTCAGGATCCAAGCCGAAAGCTTCAGGTTTTGCGGGTCTGGATGGTATATGGGTCCCTGATGAAGAAGGTCCTTCCGATATGGGAGTAATATTGGGTCTGCTATTGCTAATGCTTTTAGTGTTGCAAACCAATTCTTCTTGGGCCAAAAAGGAACTATCACAATCGCTTTTGCTCTGTCCGTGATAATTTTTTGTATCATCTTGGATATCAACGGCATTGGAGGGAAGGCATACATTAAGGGTGCGTCCCACTTGTGACTGAATGCATCTCTCTGACAGATCGAGACATCTCTTTGCAGCGAGAAGAAAAGACCTGTTTTGGTATTCTCCCTGGTAGCGAAGAGGTCTAACACTGGAACTCCCCATCTCTGTGTTATCTGGCCATAAATTTCTTGGTTTAGAGACCATTCGTGATGGTCTATCAACCTCCGACTCAGGAAGTCTGCTATTCCATTCTGACTCCCTTTTAAATGTATAGCTGTTAGGGACAAAATGTTGTTCTCTGCCCAAGTGAAAATTTTCCTTGATAGATGCAACAGGTCTTGACTCCTGGTGCCCCCTTGATGGCGGAGATAAGCTACCGTCGTAACATTGTCTGAGTAGACTTTGATATGGGAGTCTTTCAGATATTGAGAAGCTCCCCTTAGTGCTTCCCAGACCGCCTTCAACTCTCGATGGTTTGAGGATCGCTTCTGAGTCGTCAAGGACCATTGCCCTTGAAGATACCTTCCTTCCAGATATGCCCCCCATCCTGACAGACTTGCATCCGTCTGAATGACCTTTATTGGCCAAGGAAACCAGTGAACTCCCTTTTTCAGATGATCTTCTTCTGTCCACCACACTAGGGATGACTTTATGGATGGAGGTAGTTGGATCTTTTGATCTAGGTGCGAGGGATCCTTGTCCCAGGATGACAGAATCCAACTCTGAAAGGTCCTTGTATGACTCTGGCACCATTGGACTGCTCCTATGCAGGCGGTCAGATGCCCCAACACTTTCATAGCCTCTCTTATTGTGCAAGACTGACGTTGCAGAAATAACAGCATCTTTTGAATCATAAGGCTCCTTTTTTCCTCTGGTAGGAAGGACATCTGGAGACTGGAATTTAGTTGTATACCCAAGAAGACAGTTACTCGGTTGGGAATAAGATTGGACTTTTCCCAATTGATGATCCATCCCAGTTGTTGCAGGGTTGAAATAGTTAGATCCCTGTGTGAGATCAACTCTTCTTCCGTAGTCCCAATTATTAGCAGGTCGTCCAGATATGGAATGATCTTGACGTTTTTCATTCTCAGATGGGCTATTACTTCTATTAAAATTTTTGAGAAAGTCCTTGGGGCTGACGAGACCCCGAATGGTAAGGCCTTGTATTGGAACCTGAAAATTTCTTTCGTTGGAGAGAGGATCGCAAATCTGAGATACTTTTGGGACTGCGGACAAATGGGTACATGGTAATAGGCATCTTTCAGATCTATTGTACATAGGAATGCCTGATGAGGGATGAGATTGGTAGCTGAACTGATCTTTTCCAGTTTGAATTTTCTGTAGAGGATGAATTTGTTTAGTGATCTTAGGTTGAAAATTAGTCGGAAGGAGCCATTGGGCTTCTTTATCAGAAACAAGGGGCAGTAATGTCCGGTCAATGTTGCACTCCTTGGTACTGGTACTACAACACCCATCTCTTGAAGTTTCATGACTTCCTGCCATAGTTGAAGAGAAAGAGATCGATTTTGCAGATTTGTTATTACAAATTTTTTGGGAGGAAGGGCTGTTAACTCCAATTTGTAGCCATTCTCCAACAGATTCAGGACCCAGGGGTTTGATGTTATCTGTGCCCACTGTTGATAGAACCCTAGGAGTCTTCCCCCCACTCTGGCGTCATTGCTTTCTGAACGGTTGGGTTGTGTTGCTGGAGCTGAGGCGAAAACCTCTTCCTTTTCCTCCTTTGGGATAGCTCCATCTCCCTTGCTTGCCTTTTCCTTTATAAGGAAATTTCCTTTCTCTTGGCTCACGAAAGGGTTGTTTCTTTGGAAAAGACTTTGTTTCTGGAAACCCTTTCCTCTTGTCTGCAGCCTTCTCTAGAATAGCATCTAGATCTGGTCCGAAAACATATTCTCCCTGAAACGGAATACCACACAATTTGGATTTGGAACGGAAATCCCCACTCCATTGTTTTAACCATAGCGTACGTCTGGTAGCATTTGAGAGGGCGCCTTCCTTTGCGCTAAACCTTACTCCTTCTGCTGATGGGTCCGCTATAAACGCCGTTGCAGATTTCAAAGTTGGCATTGTATCCAAGATGACATCCCTCGGGGTTCCACTTCTAATATGGTTTTCCAACTCCGACAACCAGAAGAACATTGTACGAGCCACAGATGTTGTTGCTATATTGGCTTTAAGGTTTAACATACTAGCCTCCCAGGTTTTCTTCAACAAGCTGTCTGCCTTCCTATCTAATGGATCCTTCAATTGTATCGCATCTTCAAACGGGAGATCCGTCTTTTTTGCAATTTTGGTTACCTGTATATCTACCTTAGGGGGGTTATCCCATAGGCGAGAATCCTGCTCATCAAATATTAAACGGTTCTTAAATTCTCGGGATACCGAAATTCTGTTCTCTGGCTCTCTCCACTCCTCTAAGATTAACTGTTTTAGGGTATCATTCACTGGAAATACTCTCCTTCGTTTTGCTTTTAGAATACCAAAGAGTTCATCCTGAACTGATTTGGATTCTTCAACATCCTCGATCTTAAGCGTATCTCGTACAGCTTTTAGCAGAGCATCTAAATCTTCAGACAGAAACATATATTTTGATTCCATTTTACATGCCGAGGAAGAGGGAGGTGGTTCCATTTCAAATAATTCTACATTTGATGTGGATGCCTGTTCACCCTCGGAATCTGATTCTGAAAGGGATTCTACCACTCTGGGTCTTTTGCAAGGTGGCTGTAACTGCGGAATCAATGCAGAAATGGATGAAGACACTGATGTCTGAATCTCACTCTTTATGAATCCTTTCATTTCATCCATAAATGACGTTCTTTCCTCTCACATTAACCCATCAATACATTCCTTGCAGATTGTCTTTTTATAATTAGGAGACAGTTTATTATAACACATATTGCATCTTTTTGAAGACGCTTTTTTCCTTTCCACCTCTTTAGTTTTCTCCTTCTCCTTAGTATCCTGCTAAGAGAGATGGAGATCAGGAATTTACAGAGATCTTTTCGGTAAAGGAGGATAATCCCCCCGTCCCCCCAGATACCCCCGAAACCACTCACAGGAGTTATAGGCGGGGGTTCTGGTAATGTCACATCCATAATCAGGGATTCCATGCCTTCAATCTAAACAGAGTATCACGCATTTAGATAATTCCAAACATAACATGTACTACAAGAAGACAAAACCTGACCTTATACAGAGTTTTTGCCGATTAAAGCTGCACCTGCATAACAGAATAAGGCAATTTAGATATTATACAGCAACATTAAGGTCATAGACCTGACAAAGTACCTTGCACCCACTGTTTAGGAGTGTCACGACCGAGTCACCGCTGATGTAATCCTATAGACCTCAGAGCAGCGTGTAGGTCGACCAGCGCTGGCGTCACGAGTAGATTCTGTAGACCTCAGATCAGCGTGCGCCATTTTTAAATTTTTTGGCGCCCTGCGCCGGCTTCAAGGGCCGGAAACGTCACTTCCGGTGAGACGCGGTCCACCGGAAGTTGTCATCAAGCTCCCGACACGTGGCCGGGAGCACCAAGATGGCGCCGCCGGGTGTCTTTGGCTTCCCGGAGCCGCAGGCAGAGCCGGCTGGAGACTTCGTGGGACCAGGAAGAGGAGGCACGGCGCTGATCGCGATCCCAGGATGAAGGTAAGTACCCGCTCCTATTCAAAAACTCCCCCATACAGTCCCACATGGCGGAGACCGGAGGAGTACTCTCCACTCCCTGCCCGTGTAGGGACAGGAAGCCACTGGTATGTGGATGCAGGGGGGGGTGTTTTAACCTCTCCGCTTCCTGTCCCTGCAGGGTCAAGGGTCATCCTCCATGTGGGGCCGTCATGGGGGACGCTAGGGGAAACCATAGATTTTACTCTATGGAAATAGAGGAGAAACCAGCACACCCAGGAGACATGACTACTGCAGGAATAGGCTAAACTGAGGAGGAAAATAAAAGAAACTGCTGCAAATAGGCAATCAAGATAATAGATACAAGTTATTTATTCACCCAAAGAGCAATTCATCTGTAAAGAAAAAAAACCCCAAGTTGCGCATTAAGGCCGAAGTGTGGTTAGTGGGAGGCAATGCTCCAGTAATAATAAGGTTACATGTATTTGGTGAATTATAATAATCAGGACTCTACAAATATGCTCAAAAAGGGGAAACACTGAACACACAAATATTTATTCAAAAAGTTGTATTTATTTCATCAGTTAAACTTTATAGAGGAAGTGCGAATCATATGTAATAAACATACGTAATTAAACTTCCTCAAGAAACAAATGTTAAAAGTAAATAACTAGAAAACTAAATATGCAACTGATTTTACAGGTATGAGGCTTGTACAGTATTATGAAAACTGCTGTGACATATTACAACTAAAAGTTCCAAAATAAAAAGCACATTTTTTTATTTATTTATTATTTTTACATATAATAAGCTGCACACAAATATACTATGTTGTCATCATCCGTGGAGCTATGCTCATGGACATCAACTCCTGGAAAAGTAGTTTACAGGCATATGGCATCCGTACCAAGGATATCTGAAAGGGAAGGAAAACAAGATAACAGGATAATCCATTGAATTATTCAAACATTTTATCCATGTCCATTACCTCATCACCTACTTTTCAACACAACATTTGCATAACATAAATATAACATGATTAAACCTGTTAAAAGGTCAGGAAGGTGTTAAAACCAGTTATTTGTGCATCCAAAACCAGTCTTGGACTACACAGAGAAGCTGTAACAAAGATTTGCATACATTCAGTGTGTTTGACCACATCTGATGTAAATAAAATATGAAATAACAGAAACCTTTATACAGCAGTTTCAGAAGTTCTGCTCATATGTTCAAGTGGATCTAAGAAATGTCAAACTTTAAACTGACTGCAGAATATACCAAATGCAACTTACTTGTGTTTTGTTTCTGCATCCTCTGCATTCATAGGTGTGAGTTCTGGTGTTTGCTATAGCCATCAAACCACAGAGATTGCAGACATGAACTTGGTAGGGATCAGAAGCTTCAAATAATCTTTCCCTCAGAAACTGTGCAGCTCCGTGTGCAATCTGACAATCACGTTCCATTTCTCCAAATCGGAGGCCTCCATCACTATTAAAAGGCAAGATTATGACCATGATAATAGAAGAGCCTTTCAGTCAGCATGTATTCGCAGCATTTTATATTGCATGGCATTCATGTAAACATCTAAATAAAGTTCCTGACTAAGGCCTCATTCACATGGCCATTGGGGGGGGACGTACGTATAAGCGGCCATGCCGCTCCTTCTTTCGGTGTGCGGCTGTGTCCGCACCGTTTTCTATGGAGGGGTCACCTCCTCTTCCTCTCCAGCGCACAGCGGTATGCCCGCCGTTCGGGCATACAGCTGTATGAATGTACCCTGTGTTTTTTCCTAACATGATTTGAACACTTACCGTGATCTGCCTTCCATAGGCTGTCTGTTAAGAATCTGAATTGGACCTCTTGCACGGGAATGAATTTTATCATCCACCATGTGCTTCAATCTCTGATAATAAGTAGGTCCAATGAAGATCTGTGATGTGATTTTCCGTCCTGTGAAGCCATTATATAAAACCTATGTATAAGGAAGAGCAAACCATAAATTTAGACATAGCACTGTAATATGCATCAACATATTAGGTTCCACTCACAAATGAATATTTTGCCACTGGTGTATGTCTTTACAGAGTAGAATAACCCTTCTTGGGGGACGCAGGGATACCTACCATGTTAACGATTTTATTTATAGGTTTTACAGAAAGTAGGGGGGGATTATTTTTATAAAAAAATATTTTTGCAGTTGTTTTTCAGGCCCCCTAGGATAGGACCCCAAAGCAGTGATAGCATACCTTTTGGAAACCAAGTGTTCAAACTGCAAACCAAAGGCCACTGATCACAATAGTGCCAATACTGTAATTTAACCAAATATTACCAATAATACCTCAGCACAAGTGCCAAATAATAGTGATGCACGATGAGTAACAACTTTACAACATAAATACCATTATAGTGATAAGACTACATTATAAAATGTCAATATTACCAATATCACCACTACAGCTCTACAGGACAGATACATACACTAGACAGATACATATTTTGCAGCAAAAGAGACTTCATCAAAGAAGGTACAGGTGCTGAAGGTAGTCAGTGGAGAGTACATCTCTGCGTTCCATCCATTTCCCACTTTGGAGTAGCCTGTTCTGGCACACCCAGGGATATTTCCTACAACAGTGGCAGGGGTCCCTTTGAGGCCCTGGGCAATTGCAGGAAACCAATTGCAAACACAGGCCCCGAGATGACAAGTTGCAGTGCAGAGAGTAATACACTGCCACTACACACAGCCCCCTATATGTGCTAGAATATGTGGCAGTTCTGATCTCAAAAAAAAAATTTCAAGAGCTCAATTCACTAACTGGGGTATGTATATGGGGCACATTGAGAGCTAAGCTGAGTCAGTCGACTCCACATCGCCCAAAAGATGAGGCAGGCATGGCGCTGTCTGACTTTTATGACTACTATATGGCTGGCATGATCAGATACCTGGGTCACTGGGTGCTGAACCAACCACTACTCGCCTGCAGCACTACATGAACCTATCCACATTATGGCCTGTCTTCGAATTCCCGATCATAATATAAAAATGGTTATTCCTGGTGGTGATCCTCCTGACAGAAAATATCGCCCAAATGTTCGACACCCCACTTTTTTTTGCCATTTTGCAACATAAAAAGTGATCAAAAGGCCATACAATCCTCAAAATGCTTGCAATGAAAACATCTCATCTTGCAAAAAAAAAAAAAAAAAAAAGACACACAGCTCCATACAACGAAGTATGAAAAAGATATCAGTGCCAGAAGATGGCGAAATTATGATTTTTTTTTGTACAGAACGTTTTAGATTTTTAAACCGTATTAAAATACATTAAAACCTATATCAATTTAGTAACCCTGTGATGTCATTTGGGGCGTACAGGGAAAGCCGTACGAACCAAGCCCACAAGAAAATGGTGCAAATGCAATTTTTACCAATTCTGCTGCATTTGAAATCTTTTTTCCCTGCTTCCCAGTACAAGACATGGAAAATGTAATACAATCATTACAAAATTAAATTTGCTACGCAGAAAACAAGACCTCATACAGCTCTTAAAAGCTATAAAAGTTATAGAGTTTTGAATATTAGTAATGAAAAATGAAAAGCAAAAACGGGCCTGGTTGTTAAGGGGATAGAGAAGTTGACTCTATGGAAAGGTCGTTTCCCAACCCTAGCTGAGGAAGGTATTGCGGAGTTGTGTTCCACCCACCCCAGAGTATCCATATCGGTCAATTACAGGTTGATACAATTTGTATTTCACTTTGCAGGATGGGTTGTGTGCTGACTACCGATGCACAGAATCAGGTGCTGAATTCAGTCACATGAGCTGGAGCTGCCCTCCGCTACAGGCATTTTGAAAGAGTGTGATTTTGAAAAAATGTTGTCCTCCTTTCTGCCAAACCCAGTACCGCGCTCTCCAGGAGTTTGACTTTTGGGCCCGATTTCTGAATTGATTGGCCTCATTATCTAAAGATAATCCTACGAGAATCACCTTAAAAGGAAATCTACCGCTTGACCAAGGCTGAAAATGACCTGAGCACACCATGCTCCGGGCTCTGTATTACTGATCCCAGCACATAGTTTGGTTAGGGACAAAAACCAATAGTCAAGTCATAAAAATGATTTTATAATATATTCAAATGAGGTTCTGGCACTCTTAAGTCACCAGGCCAATTCTGCGCACCTCTAATAATTATGTACACCTCCATGTTTGTCCTTGTCATCCTCACGATGCAGAGAGCCGGTGTCATATATACACACACACAAATATACATATGGCTGCACAAGATTAAGTGGCGAAGCATGCGTGAAGTGCTGAGAGCAGAGTGATGTCACCGTCTCTCAGCACCAGGAGGAATGCCAGAACAAACATGGAGGTGTGCATAATTAATCAGAGGTGCGCAAAATGAACCTGGTCACAAAAAAAATCCTTTTTGTGACATCAGCATTGTTTTTTTTTGGTCCCTAACCAAACTATTTCCTGGGATCAGTAGTACAGAGCCTGGTGGGTGGTGTTCTCAGGTCATTTCAGCCAGAGCCATGTGGTGAATTTTCTTTAAGGGCCTATGACTTTGTGACAGCCATAAACCCCCCCTCCATAGTGATGATGTGGTGATGGAAGGAGCTGTGCTGGAAGTGAAGACAGATATAAGCTGAGAACACCAATTACAAAATTGTGTATCCTAGACAATGATATTGTATATTTGTGGGGAAGGGGAGGGTGGGTGTTAAAAATAACGTTCCTGGTACCTCATTTCCTCTAAGATGATATCCATAGTCAGATAATAAATTAGAAATCTTCTGCACATTGACTGCATCATTAAATGGGGTTGCATCACCAATTTCTCCCTTGTTTGCCGATACCTACAATTTAAAGATAAGTGTGTAAAAATAAAATAAATGATCAGAAATTAAATGATAGCTTTGACAATATCAAATTTATTCTTTACCTTCCCTTGAAGACATTCGATCAAGTGACCAATAGTCATGCGAGAAGGGATGGCATGAGGATTGATTATAATATCTGGTGTAATACCTTCACAAGTAAAAGGCATGTCCTGAAATAAAAAAAAATAAATTACTACAAGTAATCTTAAAATGACTTTTGTAGTTTGTTGTGTTCATAGATATAAAAAAACATAATTTTATCATTTTATGATTAAAATTTTGTCCGATTACAAATCTCAAATAACATTGTTGGACACAAACGCATGAAGGCATGCACCTAACAAAGCCAGTTGTGTAGAATGAAGATTCAAATATTAAGTTCTGTACTTGTCACAAAAAACAAAATCAAACTACCTCCTGCCTGTACTGAATGCCGCAGGTTCCTTTCTGCCCATGTCGGCTGGCAAACTTGTCTCCAATTTGAGGAATACGCACGGAGCGAACCTAGGATGGGAAAAAAAAACATGGTAAAAATATATTTATTAAACTAGCCACAGAATTTAATTTTTTCAATAACTTGAGGCAGTAAACTATAAGTGTTAGTACTATTGTGCTTACTCTGATTTTGCAGAACTTATAACCCTCCTGGTTAAGAGTAACCATGACTTGATCCACAATGCCCGTTTCACTTGTACGCAAAAATGTGCTACAATCTCGCTTTGTGTAACGTCGATTTGTACTATCTAGCTCATCATCGTTTTCCGGCAAGGTCACTGTTTTTCCAATGATTACATCATCTCCGGACACTCTGACACCAGGAGCAATCAACCCATCATCATCCAACTTGTCGTAGATGGCGTGTCTCATGCCTATAGACAGTTGAGTACAGGAATTAATTTTTCTTCTTCTAGAAAGTACATACTTTTCCTAGTGTTTAAATAGTATTATACACATATTACAAATATTAAAGGAGGTCTGCCAACAACCGGATCTGTAGGTCTGAAGATGACCATAAAGTGGATACATAGTGACAGGCTTTGAAAAATACCTTAACTCATCCTACAAAAAATTAGCCATAATAATACTATAAAATAAAAATCCTGAAAAATAGGGGGAATAAGCTTCTCACTAAAATGTTTTAGACAATAAGTATAATAAACAGAGAAATAATTCTCTGATTACCCTGGCACGTCTCACGGGTAGGTTTCTCAAAAACCTCTTCTTGATCAAATCCTTTTTTAGACTCTTGTTCCTTGTAAGAGCGATAGAAAACAGATCTGCAAAACAAGTTGAAGTGAAAGGTGACCAATTTTTAATAACATGTTTATTTTAATGAAGTAGAAATCTCAGAACAGAGCATGTAAGTAGGCAACAAATCAGTGAAAGAGTACATTGTTAGGCCCTATACACGTTTACAGTGCCCATAAGGTTGCCGTATGAACAGCAGCTAGCATATGACCGCCAGTGAAAGTGTGTTACTTATCCTCCTCTTTCTCCTGTACCACACTGCAGCTTCTTCTGTTGTGCATGTGCCGCTGTGGGTTCCATAGTAGTTGTATGTTGCGACATCAGGACCCGTAACAGAACTGGGCCAAGAGCAGTACAGTACAGCTGACATGTACTTACCACTTCTGGGTCCTCTCCTGCAGGCTCTCTGCTCTGGGTCATGCCCTTGACCAATGTTCCATAACTGCACAGGCTGCATGTGGGCTGTTGGCACGGCTTGTGAGATGCATGTGTGCTGCACTGTATGTACATGCCCAGTAATGAAGCTCCTCTGCTATAGATTAAAGGAATAAGGCACTGGGAAAGAATGCCCACATTTATCTCAAGCACTGCTACAGTGACCAGGAAAACAGGGCTGTGGAGTCGGGTCAGTGACCATTTTGGTGCAGCCCAAGTCCAATGAGCTCTTTCATAACTGATTCAAGTGTTCATTCCTGCAGGAGGTTGGGTAGTGGTGACTGCAGCTTAGAAGTTCTCAGCTGCTCCTTGATCCTCTCCTTTAAATGGTTGCATGCTTTAAGGTCAAGAACCAGAGCATTTGGTTGCTGGGGGGCATTTATAATATTTTGGTTGGTTGGTTGGTTGGGGGGGGGGGGGGTGTTATGGTTAGTGTTGTGGCCCCTTAAAGTTGAGCAGTATGACAATGTTGCCCTTGTACCTATAAATGTTGTTCACTAATGGCCCAAATCCTTAGATCAAAAATATAACCGGCATTTAACGCCAATTTCCAAATTTTTATCATTTACTATATGTTTGTAAAGTCAGTCAGTCCATTTTATCACGACTCCACCAACATTGTCACCGACTCCATTGCCCGAAGTCCTCAGATTCAGTGATCAGCTGCTGCAGAAGTCCTGTGTGTCTCCCGAGTGACGTAACTGCTCTTATATGGAGGCCAGGGATTGATCTAATAGAGTTACCTTTGTCCCCCATAGCCTCTCTGAGTGTATACTGATCTTTCCAGCAGGAAGTGTGTCTATGGACATGAGAGGTTTCCTGGTGTATACACTGAACGTGTCTAAATTAAGGTGTGAATAAAGCCTTTCACAAGTTATTTATATTTGTGTATTTTCAAATTTTGAAACCAATTCAAAATACCTGAAAAATCCTCGGTCCACAGCAGAGCGGTTCATGATAACAGAATCCTCCTGATTGTATCCAGTATAAGAGGCAATAGCCACAATGGAATTAATGCCTGGAATTTTGAAAAATAAAATAGATTATGGCTTGCATTCTGTAATTGTAATGCAACACAGAAAGGAGTTAAAATATTTCTTTTAAAGGTACTAAAACTAAAAACTACATAACGACTTTGGTATGTCCATCGTCACAGTGAGCCAAAGAATAAAGAAAATGTCCAACAGTTGTACCAATAGTGAAATACAGGCTACTTAAAGGAAACCTACCACTTGTAGTGGCAGGTTTCCGATGGAAATACCGGGCACCAGCTCAGGGTGAGCTGGTGCCGGAGCTTATTTTAGTTAGTGTTTTAAACCGGCGCTCGGCGCTTACCGTGCACGCGGCTCTCATTCACTTCCTATGTAGCCGGGCGCACGGTAAGCGCCGAGCGCGTACCTGCCTGCGCCGGCTAGAACGTTTAAAAAGTGTTTTAAACCGCGATACCGCGGTTTAAAACACTAACTAAAATAAGCTCCGGCACCAGCTCACCCTGAGCTGGTGCCCGGTATTGCTATCGGAAACCTGCCACTACAAGTGGTAGGTTTCCTTTAAAGGCAAAATAACCCCCCTAAACTAAATATATTTTCATAAACTGCCATTAGAGAGCATTGCCCCTATCCCTTCATTGTCCCTCTACATGCCTGTAAACCTAAGCAATGAGGTCCTAAAGCTGTATGCAAATGACCTGTGAAATGTCCAATGAAGCATTAGCATATTCAAGCTGTCCACTCTATTCATGAGTGGGAGGCACAGGGGTGACATCACTGCCTCTGACCATGTGACCAGCCTCATTTACATAATGAAGAAATGATGATTTTATAATGATTAATGTATGAAATAACTAGATAAAGGCTGGGATGGCATCCTAGTGAGCTGCTCCAACAGGTAGAGGTGACAGGACTGGTGGCAGAGACCTGATGACAGGTGTCCTTTAAGAACACCTGACTTACATACGACCCCTAGTTACAAACAGACCTCTGGATTTTGGTAATTTACTGTACTTTAGTTCTAGGCTACAATAAACAGCTTTAACAGTTATCACTGGGGCCTGTAATTAAGATTTATTGTTAATCCTGGTTCTTAGGAAAACCCAATGTTTTTAAATTCCAATTGTCACAGAGACCAAGAAGATTTTGACTGGGGTTACAAAAATAAAGTATACGGTTCCGACTTACATACTAACTCAACTTAAGAACAAACCTACAAAACCTATCTTGTATGTAACTTGAGGACTGCCTGTACATAAAAATAAAGCCCACAAACATAGATAAGCAAAATGCAACTGCGGTTAAATGCACAGACTATTTAATGGTGCTAGGTGCTACCGGGAGGTAAAATTTTTCTACAAAACTCATCGAGTCGGTTGCAGGAAAGATGAGGGATGAATATTTTTATAGACGTCTATTTATAAATAAAATTGTTACAAAACAATTATAGTGCTATTTGGGGCCGACGCCAGCCCCAGACCCTCCACCCCCACCCACAGAGCAGGCCTAGCCTGACGCCGGCCAGAGACGCACCACCTGAAGAGCAAGCAGACGACAACCCCCCTCCCCCCCCCCCCACACCATAGAGTGGGCCGATGCCTGCCCCAAACCCCTACAGAGTGTGGTCAGCTGGGGCTGACACAGCTAAATTTATTTCATTTTTGGGGGACTGAGGGCAAAACGCTTTTTTTTAAAGCCGTTTATTTTTTACTTTTAATGTAACTTTTTGGGAGTTTTTTTAATTACATTTTTTTTTACAAGGGTGCATTCGTTCCTTGCTAATCTTATAAATAGATCACAGATAATAGTGTTCTAATGGTAACAGCCCATTGGATCACTGTTATCATAGATCTGTATACAGAGACCTGCAGAGAGGATACATATAGCACCTTCCCTGCAGCCTCTCACTTTATACAGGGGCTGCTGTGACTATAGGATTGGGCTTTCACAGACAGCTCAATCTTGTTCATGGCTCTGTATGCACGATCGCACAAAGCCAAGGGGATGGGCAGAGCGACTCGCTGCTCCAGCCCGCGGCCGTTGTAGAAAATCATGTGTCCTGAGCTCCGGTCACATGACTTTCCATCGGATCCGCAAGATGGCTTGGCAAGAGAGGAGAGGGCAGCACTATATCGTGTGCACGCGAGCTGCGATCCTGGGCAGCTCACGACGGCAGCCTAGCACCCAGCCGGCAGAAAACCAACAAGCGTATTTATACACATGGTGGTTTTTTGGGGTGGGGTCATCGTTTTTGCAATCTCTGGCGACATGTCCTATATTTTTCCGTACACAGTCCCAGTACCCTATATGTCTATGGGGACCGTGATCCGGCCATAAACTCTTTTCATGTGCATGAGGCCTAAGAAGATGGAGAGTAAATAAAAAGAGAAAGGCAGAAACAAAACATTTGAAACATTCTTGATGGGTTTAAGAGTAGTTAACAGTTAAATCTTTGCATAAAGTAACAGTACAGTGTGTGCAAAGGAGAAATAACAAATTGTTCATTTTATAGTCTTCATTTTACTACAGGTCTCTGTCTATTTTATGCTGTATGGGATCTTAGCAAGCTTCTACAATTTAGCAGAGGTTTAAATGAATAACGTTGATTTGGAGGAGAACCAAAGAAGGTGGTTACACAAGTACTTTCCTCTGATACCAAACACAATTGGTAATGTTGGCAAAGTTAGCAATTACTTGAATATAGATAAACATTATATTAAGAAAAGTGAATCACATTGAAAATGCTAAATACTATACCAGCATTTCTGAACCCAAATAAAAGTGACTTGTAATTCAAATTACTCAATATGTTCTATTTTAATTTTCATTTAATGATTTATAACTCAAACATTTAGTACCTTACCAGCAGGTAATTCTCTGAATCTCAAGTACTCCATAGACCGTGTAGTCACCAGTGGTTTTTGGGGATAATACAATACATGAGCCAATGTATCCATTCTCACATGGAAATTTGTGATGTAGACACCCATGGCTTGTTTACCCATAGCAGACTGATATGTGTTCCTAGGTGACTGCAGAGAAATAATGATTGTTAGAAATTTTCAGCATCAGAATAATTCATAACTAGTCAACAATATTTCTATCCGCCCATTTAACCAAATGTTCATTTCAAAAAGATTTCAATGCCATTCCTTACAGATACTTGTTTCCATAATACAGCATTTCCCGTGCAAAGGAATAATATCTGTTTTGTATTCACTAGGAAGGAAAAACAGACACACACACACACACAACTAGAAGGCTTAAAACAATACCTGGTTATGATCAGGGAAAGGTATAATGGATGCACAGACTCCTAGGATCATAGAAGGGTGAATTTCACAGTGTGTATAAGTTGAACAATATGCCACACCCTTCTCTTGCAAATCATCTGGTGTCATCGCAAGCATAACAGTCTCCTCTTCCAGGGTATCAATATATTCCACCACTCCACTTGCTACAAGGTCCTGCCAACTGTACAAAGAGGAAATTAAAGCATTTTATGTCCAGGATAAACTTTTACATTATTCTTCCACCAAAATGTGCGATTCTCCAGGAACTAACGAATCTTCTGACCTGTAATTATTGTATTCCCTCTCTTTTAGCTGGTCAATATGTCTCCTCTTCAGCAGCAACTTTTGCTTTTCCACAATCAATAGAGGTCTGCATATCCTGCCAGCATCTGTGTAGATTCTTATCTCTCGCTCTCTTATGTCTCTGATCATGGACACCTGAAAATTGTAAGGTGAAATGTAAGTACATGCTATCCCTTTCTGGAAAATGAACTAGCAGGTTCCAATAGCCTATGCGTTGCTGATTTTAAAAATGCCTTGGTTAGCATTCTGACAAAGTTTATAAAGTCAGCTGCAGCCTGTGTTCACAAAACCTTTGGTACAAAAAAAAAAAAAAAAATGTCTTTATTTCACCATATTCTGACACCAATAACGTTTGCATACTTTGGTGTATAGACTTGTGTAAGGCATAATTTTTTGAACTATGTAATGATGTTTTCATTGCTACTGTCTTTGGGACTGGTAAACCTTTTGATCCCGTATTATTTCAAAATTGTATTTATTGATAACGGTAAAAAAGTGGTAATTCTGACAGGCTCATAATTTTATTTGTTTATTTGTATATCAATTCTGTAGAAATTTGAACTTTGAGGTTTAAAAAAAAAAAAAAAAACTTAAAAAACTTTTTGTTTGACCCTATAGGGTATTTGAACTACTATATTTCAGTGGATGGCAGTATTGGAGCCGATCTGTCACCGCTTGTAACACACGGGACTGGTTATCAAGAGAGATCTGTCGCAGCCTATCATGATAGGTAAGGATCATTGCTCACCAGGCATGTACGAGATGACTCATCTGTGAGCCATCTTTTTACATCCTTAATAGCTTGATGTTCATATAAGTATGTCAAAGAGCGTTAAGAAGTTAAACATGTAAAGATAAATGATAATCAACAGATAGGTAATTATATTGAAAATATTCAGCACCTTTCTTGGACCATCAGATTATCCAAACAAAGGGAACCAGACTCATATGGCTCAGATTTGGGGCAGCATGTCAGACCAGAGGGAGCCAAGCAGATTTACACTTTACACGGGCTGTTGTCAATCACAGTTAGCACCACTTCCTGTTGATGACTCATCAATAGTTTCAAGCAGAGAGAAGAAACATATAAATTGAGATTTAATCCTACAAATCTGTGTGAAATCTACATCAATCTGCCCAGCTCCTCTGGCTCTAATATGCTAGCCTTTTATTGGGATAGATGATGTATTGGATTAAAGTTACAAATGGCAACATTTAATGATACAAGTGGTCCTTTCTTTTGGGGAAGAAATAAGAGTAGTGATCTGTGCAGAATAATAGTCCTTCCTTTTTTTTTAAACAGTTTCTCAAAACACTTTGTAGTTGTTAGATGGTGTTCCATTTCACAACATCTCCATTCTCTTCCCTGTCAGATTTTCTAACTGCATCACCTGTATGCAAGCTAACAGTTTATCCTATTACTATTCTGTCACTCAGAGCCATGGTAGCTTTTGATTGGGCAATTCAGCCAATGACATCACTAGACGTCAAGCCTCCCATGTTACTTCTCCCTTCTATTTCAACTTAATAAAACACCACATTGGATCACCAACACTCAGCACCATACTTATCCTCATTCTGTCCAGCAAACAAGCCAGACTTTTCTGGAAAAAGAAAGTCTGTAGTATATGTTCAGCAAATATACTTCACATCTAACAAAAGCTAATATTCTTCTTTATTCAATAGAGGACAACATGCACATACAAACGATCAACGCGTTTCGACGCCTAAACGTGGGTTTCATTTGGTCTATCTGTATGTGCATGCTGTCCTCTATTGAATAAAGAAGAATATTAGCTTTGTTAATACACAAAAAGAGGGGTGAACTGTCTCTACCCATTTTTTGACTGTTTTTGGGGGTGATTATGCTTAATTCACCTTCTCCTATGTAGAGCGTAATAAGGCTCATGTTATAGCAATCAATAATGTACATTTTTGCAGTGTAAATCAATAATGTACATTTTTGCACAGCAGAAAAAAAAAAAAAAAAAAAAGATACCTCAGAGACAATGATGTCCATCTGACGACGCAATTTTCGAAGAGTATTCATCAGTTGTTCTGGATCCTTGTGTATGCCAACCCAACACCCATTAACAAATATTTTTGTGGCACTGAAAAAAAAAAAAAAAAATACAATTTTAATGTTTAGAAACAAAAATGGCTACTATATACCTATAGGATCGATTTCCCCATTACAAGTCCATTGATGCCTTCTTTATTTCTTTAGGGGCCTTTTAGGTACAGATGCTTTTTTTTTTTTTTAAATATCCTGCACATTTACAGGAGAAACCTGTTACAGTTACACTTACTCTGCAATCGCTGCTGGGGATATTTCTTCAAGATTTTCCATACTCCATTCCTCCAAAAACTCCAGAATTGGGGAAGGCTGGGACCCAACAGAAATATATGCCATCAGAGCCAAATTTTTCACAAGTCCTACAGCATGACCCTGTAAAATTACAAGTGGTACAATCATTATGTGGAAAAATGCTATAGCAATTACAATTACTACAAAGCAACCAGAAAAAGATCCAATAAAATGTTCAAACGCAAATACATAATATTCCAAAATTGCACCAATTCATAAAAATTGCCAAACATTGAATCCAGTGTAGAAAAACACGAATAATCCTGTTGACATATATACAAAATCAATATTGCGTAATATCATTATGCAAGAGTACTAACTTTTGTTCATTAATATTGACAGAGTCCACATAAAAGTTGAAACAAATTAGTCAAATGCATCAATAGTGGAACCCTAAAGAATTGTTACAGCAGAAATGCATGTTCAACCTTCTACCAATTCTCACTTCATTCAGTTTGTGAGAATAGGATCTCTTTGCCCGCAATCTGCAGGGGGTCCTTTCTCGTGATTATTGGGGGTCGATTGAGTCAGATATCTACCAATCAGGTTGTTATCCAAACTATCCAAAAGGTCAGCGATAAGAATTAAACTTTAAGGAATACATCCTATCTTTTCTTTTGTACTGTTGTTGCCTTTTTAAACTTAGTTCTATATACTTTACCTCTGGAGTCTCCGCAGGACACACCATTCCCCAAAGAGTGTTATGCAATTGCCTTGGCTTAGCAAGTTTACCATCTCTACCAATAGGAGAATTCAACCTCCGCAAATGAGAAAGCGTTGATGCAAAAGTCAGTCGGTTCAACACCTATAAGGTTACAGAAAACTTAAATAAGGTTTCATTTTAAATTGTGCTAAAAATAGAGTGTATATAAGAGCAACAACAAATTTCTGGAGATTAGAAAAGGGAATGTTTAAGTACAGTATTTTCATATTTTTGGGAGTTGCTAAGACACCAGAGACATGAGATGTCACAAAAGAAGGCACAAAAGCTTTTAAGCCTTTTCCTCACCTGTGATTTTACACTTGTAACAAAAGTTTCCAGAGACAAGACTACACACTACACCAACTATACTGCACCACAGGTGATATCACAATTAACTTTTTTTTACTACATATCCTACCTTTTAAAGTGTATATACAGGTTATATTTTTTGCCTAATTTATTCCATTTTTACCCTTTCCCCTGAGGCGGCATGGTCAACCTGAAATGAGCATTCTGACCTCTATATGTGTTCACACATGGCATTTACATTATTTACATTGTTTTAAAATGCAATACAACATCCAAGGAGAGGAGATTTGCAAATACATTTGCATCTACAAAATTAAACCGTTATCTCAATGTGAATGCATGCGTTTACAAAGCAGTGTTAACACAATGTTAACAGGAATGTTAACAGCTATTTCACAAGGCAAATCTCCTGCACTCAGTTGATGTATTGCTTTTCAAAAAAGCAATGTAAACACCAAATATAACCAATATAAATGCGGACTTACCTGAGACACACCAGCCCTAGCTTGATGAGCTTTCTTCTGGTCTCCCCAATTACCAGTTGCCAAAGAGTATTTTAGCCCATCTGAAATTATACGAGTCTTAATTGCCAGCTCCAAGTTAAAATCTTTCCCTCTATCAATGAACTTCTGGGCATATATCCTTACTTCTTTCAACAAGTTCTTAAACATTCTACAAAAAAAAAAAAAAAATTAAATATTATATTAAATACATAGATGTATAGTATATAAATGTATAATATATGTATATATCACATATATTATATATATAAACACGCACACACACATATATAATTTATTTTTAGAGATTAAAAAACATCACAAAAAAAAAAAAAAAATAGAAAATTACCCTCTGAATAGGAATGCAAGTAGTGGCCCTGCAAGATCCAGCCTTTTGTTTCCATAATGATCTCTGTCATCTAGCTCTCGCCTTCCGAGGGCTGCAAGAAGCAACCTGTGAACCATGTACCTTAAATACAAAAAAAAAATTTTAAGGACTGCTGACCTCAATATTATGCATTATGTCTACAAACAATGACAGTATGTATATCACTGGTTGTGTGGAGGACAAAGGATTCATACACAGATTTGTGCAATACCTATTGCAATGTTTATTGCACAATGTAGCAGGACATCAGTCTCAGACAACATCACTTACATTTATAATTTATAAGCCTAAAGCTGTGACATTTGCACTTAAAGAGGACCTTTCACTCTATTGAAAAAAAAAAAACAACACTCTAGTTGCTGCTTACTAATGTAAGCAGCTCCTAGCACCACTCCAGTATTAGTGTTAAACTGGTCACCTCCTCCACGTACCAGCCACTCATGTAAACTGTAGTCCGGCGTTCCAAGTCTATGGCAGTGCAGTGTTCGCTAGCTTTATTGGTATGTTCCAATAAAGCTAGCAGTTTAACACTGATAATACTGGGGTAGTGCAAGGAGCTGCTTACTAGAGCATTTTTTATTAAATATTAGACCTCCTCAACATCCAAATAAATTGCTGTGCACAAAGAATAAAGTCTGTATGAATATTGAATATTAAAAGCAGACTCTACTACAAGGATGGCATTTAGGTGCTTTAGCATAAGTGCCTAATAGTTCGACGTGAAGGTTGCTGATGCATAACTGGTACAATAGAGTAATAGACTAAAGCAAATAATAGAGCAAATTAAGAAATAAAGGAAGTGAAGTGTGATACATCTCCCTTCTTATGCATTTACTTTTGAGTTTGGCTGAGAAAACGTAGGGCCATTGTAGTAATGTTTTCAGTACTAAAAATCACCATGAACATTTATCAAACATAAAATACAAACATAAACATAAATACGCAAACCTTACCCCAAAAAATAGGCTTTTTTGGTCTCGCAGAAATCACTGACACCAACGTGAGGAAGCATTTCTTTCTGAAGAACTTCCTTGGCATATTTAATTCTTTTTTCTTTGGTGACACCAGGTTTTGCACCTCTTGATCCTATGAAGTTCAGAGCAACATTCTGTTCTTGAATAACAAAGGCTTCATCAAGGGAAGGCTTAACCTGTAAAATATAAATGTAGTAAAAAACTCACACAGGGATATATTGTTATGTAAAGGAATTTGTCTGAATGTACAGCAAAGTCTGCCACAAAGATAAAATGTCATTTTGAGATAATTCTACACATAAACCGCATAGGCAAAGTATCTCCTACTTACCATTTCCATCATTTCAGGATCTTCAAAATCATAGATGATATGTTCCAAAATGTCTCTATCGGACACAAATCCCAGAGCACGAAACACAATGATGATGGGCACTTCTTGTTTGATATAAGGCAAGGTTGCAACAATACGTTGGCCAATGGCACTTTTCTTTGCACCCTGATAAAATAAAGACAATTATAACCCACTAAAGCGGTTTTCCAGAAGAAAAAAGTTAGGCCCTATCCGGCTGCTCTGGTAATCTCTGGGGGTACACCTGACCCCCATTCTCGTAATACATGGGGATCCCATCACTGATAGGATAGGACCTGTGGCTAGAGCACAACTTACTTTGTGAGAAAACCACTTTAAATATTAAAGCAGAGTTCAAAAATATAGATAGCATCATTATAAAAGACTGGGAGTGCCTTTATCGGTCCAAGGGCTGCACTAGTAAACTGCACCAACAACCAAAGTACAACACAAGAGTCCACCCCAGAAACCAAATATTACATTTGTACAATAACAGTCCACAGAGCAGACTACAAATACAGTGCACAAACCAGAAAATAATATTATAAAACTATAAGTTCTGCATTTTTTTGCAGGGACACCAAATATCAATATGATGCACAAAGTCCTGGCACTGCGGTCGGTTAGTGAAAAAGGTCATTGCACCATCAGGGATTCACAGACTGACCAAGAAAGTATGGATCACAGGGTATTGTTACCAGTCATGGCTGCATATTGGAAGTTTATTAGCACTAATAAGGAGCCCCATAAATATCACATCTAATTTAATAAAAGTAAACATCACTGTGCAAATAGCCAAAACTCATAATAAACACAAAATGTGTTACCTAATTTACAATATAATTTAGGAATCTCATACCCAACTTTGTTATAAAGCTGCTAAAATACAGAGTACAGAGATATCAGATGTAGTATACCTGGCCTCCTCTTGCCAGCATGCTGACCCATATGGAACTTGTTGGCCTTGATGAGTTTTCCAGACAAGATCTACATTCTGCTGTGTATGCATACTTGGAATCTTTTTTTGCAAACACATATACTGTGTTCGTAGCCATTTTTTCTTGTGCAATTAAGACCTAAAAGGAGAGAAAATACAGTTAGAATATTTATAAAAACATTATAAATGTAAAGATAATAAATAGTAAAGGTCAGGTTCAACAAGCACAAAACTTCCAAAAATATATACTCTGCCACAGTTCTATAGTAATAAAACCATCGAGCGTAGAGGATTCACCCCCATGCGTATCGCCTGTCTAGCAGGCTTCCTCAGAGGATACTGTGGTAAAGGAGGTTCATGCCTTATAACTGTTTGTCTGCCCTGGTGCGGCCCAATCACAGGAAAAGACGAAAAGTATGAAAATATAGACCGAAAGCGCGTCAAACCCAGAAATACATGGGTGCATATCACACGATAGGACAAAATACGTCTACAAATTGCAAAAAAAAAAAAAGCCCTTTGAAAGCACATTATGCATATTGCATTATAATGGAATTGTGTGTTATATCTTACCTTGCACCCTGACAGAATGCTCTGTGTTTTTCCAGGGGTTGGGCTTTTGTTTGGATGCATTTAAAAAAACATGTCACTTGTCTGTGCCGCAGCGGATGTGTCTAGCAGGCTTCCTCAGAGGATACTGTGGTAATGGAGGTTCATGCCTTATAAATGTTTGTGCTCCTGTACAGCTCCTCCATCATGCTCCTTCACAGAGCTCACAGCCTGGTGAGCTGACATCAGTGGGAGTGTGAGGAGCTGTACAGGAGCACAAAGGTGGGGCCAAGAGCTGAGCAGTCTGCAGCACAGACAAATCACATGTTTTTTAAATGAATCCAAACCAAAACCCAATCCGTGGGACTAAACAAAGAATTCTGTCAGGGTGCAAGGTAACTTAAAACACACACCTATATTGTTATACAAATAAATATTTGCAATGCAGCTGTAATGGGCTTTTGCAACAAGGTGACAGGTTCCCTTTAAAACATTCAGTTCTGCAGTAGTATGCTGGATGACACACACTTTGTGGACCTCAAAGATTAATACTTGGTGACCAGCTATTGAGATCCCAAATGTGACAAACAGTGGTAGATCCTAAAGTTACACCCAAACATAAGATGAATAGATATAGAATATAAACAAAGCACTAGTACCATTAAAAGGCCATATACCGGGGGGCAGGGAACCGGCCGGCCGGCCATATACCGGGGGGCAGGGAGCCGGCCGGCCGGCCATATACCGGGGGGCAGGGAGCCGGCCGGCCGGCCATATACCGGGGGGCAGGGAGCCGGCCGGCCGGCCATATACCGGGGGGCAGGGAGCCGGCCGGCCGGCCATATACCGGGGGGCAGGGAGCCGGCCGGCTATATAATGGGGGCAGGGAGATAGCTGGCTTTATACTGGGGGCAGGGAGATAGCTGGCTTGCTGGCTTTATACTAAAGATGCAATGACTGGATATATACTGGGGGGGACGAGCTAGCTATATACTGAATGGAGGCTGTGACCAATGCATTTCCCCCTCTAGGCTTATACTTGAGTCAATAGTTTTTCCAAGTTTTGTGTTTAAGTTAGGTACCTCGGCTTAGACTAAGGTAGAAAGTCTGCATACCCATAAGGCTATACTCATACTGCTGTATGGGGGACATATATAAGAATGACGTATATACAGCCGATATATGTCCCCCATAGACAGCAATGGGCAATATCCCTCTGTGAAGAGGGGCAGGAGTGAGCAGCGCTCACCGTGCTACGGTACGGCGGGCAACAGCAATGTGAATCCGCCCTAAAATAAGTAAATTCATACAATACACAGTCAAGGTGTAGAATAATTACAGCATTGGTGAAAAAAAAAAAGAAAGAAAAAAAAGAATGCTCAATACCTTCTCAGATCCATTGATAATGAAGTAACCTCCAGGATCCAGTGGGCATTCATTCAACTCACAAAGATCACGATCTGTCAGACCATTCAAAAGGCAGTATGTTGACCGCAACATTATGGGGATCTTTCCAATAAATGTCTTTTGATGCTGAGTCTGAATCTGTTCTTCACCTTCTTTTACAACAGTTTTTGTAATATCAACATATAGAGGGGCGGAATACCTAAAACACAAAGAGAATAATGATGTACACAAAAAATGGGGTTGGGGTTAAAGCTAGGGTTGGGGTTAAAGCTGGGGTTGGGGTTAAAGCTGGGGTTGGGGTTAAAGCTGGGGTTGGGGTTAAAGCTGGGGTTGGGGTTAAAGCTGGGGTTGGGGTTAAAGCTGGGGTTGGGGTTAAAGCTGGGGTTGGGGTTAAAGCTGGGGTTGGGGTTAAAGCTGGGGTTGGGGTTAAAGCTGGGGTTGGGGTTAAAGCTGGGGTTGGGGTTAAAGCTAGGGTTGGGGTTAAAGCTAGGGTTGGGGTTAAAGCTAGGGTTGGGGTTAAAGCTAGGGTTGGGGTTAAAGCTAGGGTTGGGGTTAAAGCTAGGGTTGGGGTTAAAGCTAGGGTTGGGGTTAAAGCTAGGGTTGGGGTTAAAGCTAGGGTTGGGGTTAAAGCTAGGGTTGGGGTTAAAGCTAGGGTTGGGGTTAAAGCTAGGGTTGGGGTTAAAGCTAGGGTTGGGGTTAAAGCTAGGGTTGGGGTTAAAGCTAGGGTTGGGGTTAAAGCTAGGGTTGGGGTTAAAGCTAGGGTTGGGGTTAAAGCTAGGGTTGGGGTTAAAGCTAGGGTTGGGGTTAAAGCTAGGGTTGGGGTTAAAGCTAGGGTTGGGGTTAAAGCTAGGGTTGGGGTTAAAGCTAGGGTTGGGGTTAAAGCTAGGGTTGGGGTTAAAGCTAGGGTTGGGGTTAAAGCTAGGGTTGGGGTTAAAGCTAGGGTTGGGGTTAAAGCTAGGGTTGGGGTTAAAGCTAGGGTTGGGGTTAAAGCTAGGGTTGGGGTTAAAGCTAGGGTTGGGGTTAAAGCTAGGGTTGGGGTTAAAGCTAGGGTTGGGGTTAAAGCTAGGGTTGGGGTTAAAGCTAGGGTTGGGGTTAAAGCTAGGGTTGGGGTTAAAGCTAGGGTTGGGGTTAAAGCTAGGGTTGGGGTTAAAGCTAGGGTTGGGGTTAAAGCTAGGGTTGGGGTTAAAGCTAGGGTTGGGGTTAAAGCTAGGGTTGGGGTTAAAGCTAGGGTTGGGGTTAAAGCTAGGGTTGGGGTTAAAGCTAGGGTTGGGGTTAAAGCTAGGGTTGGGGTTAAAGCTAGGGTTGGGGTTAAAGCTAGGGTTGGGGTTAAAGCTAGGGTTGGGGTTAAAGCTAGGGTTGGGGTTAAAGCTAGGGTTGGGGTTAAAGCTAGGGTTGGGGTTAAAGCTAGGGTTGGGGTTAAAGCTAGGGTTGGGGTTAAAGCTAGGGTTGGGGTTAAAGCTAGGGTTGGGGTTAAAGCTAGGGTTGGGGTTAAAGCTAGGGTTGGGGTTAAAGCTAGGGTTGGGGTTAAAGCTAGGGTTGGGGTTAAAGCTAGGGTTGGGGTTAAAGCTAGGGTTGGGGTTAAAGCTAGGGTTGGGGTTAAAGCTAGGGTTGGGGTTAAAGCTAGGGTTAGTAGGGTTAAGTCTAGTTGGGGTTAAAGCTAGGGTTGGGGTTAAAGCTAGGGTTGGGGTTAAAGCTAGGGTTGGGGTTAAAGCTAGGGTTGGGGTTAAAGCTAGGGTTGGGGTTAAAGCTAGGGTTGGGGTTAAAGCTAGGGTTGGGGTTAAAGCTAGGGTTGGGGTTAAAGCTAGGGTTGGGGTTAAAGCTAGGGTTGGGGTTAAAGCTAGGGTTGGGGTTAAAGCTAGGGTTGGGGTTAAAGCTAGGGTTGGGGTTAAAGCTAGGGTTGGGGTTAAAGCTAGGGTTGGGGTTAAAGCTAGGGTTGGGGTTAAAGCTAGGGTTGGGGTTAAAGCTAGGGTTGGGGTTAAAGCTAGGGTTGGGGTTAAAGCTAGGGTTGGGGTTAAAGCTAGGGTTGGGGTTAAAGCTAGGGTTGGGGTTAAAGCTAGGGTTGGGGTTAAAGCTAGGGTTGGGGTTAAAGCTAGGGTTGGGGTTAAAGCTAGGGTTGGGGTTAAAGCTAGGGTTGGGGTTAAAGCTAGGGTTGGGGTTAAAGCTAGGGTTGGGGTTAAAGCTAGGGTTGGGGTTAAAGCTAGGGTTGGGGTTAAAGCTAGGGTTGGGGTTAAAGCTAGGGTTGGGGTTAAAGCTAGGGTTGGGGTTAAAGCTAGGGTTGGGGTTAAAGCTAGGGTTGGGGTTAAAGCTAGGGTTGGGGTTAAAGCTAGGGTTGGGGTTAAAGCTAGGGTTGGGGTTAAAGCTAGGGTTGGGGTTAAAGCTAGGGTTGGGGTTAAAGCTAGGGTTGGGGTTAAAGCTAGGGTTGGGGTTAAAGCTAGGGTTGGGGTTAAAGCTAGGGTTGGGGTTAAAGCTAGGGTTGGGGTTAAAGCTAGGGTTGGGGTTAAAGCTAGGGTTGGGGTTAAAGCTAGGGTTGGGGTTAAAGCTAGGGTTGGGGTTAAAGCTAGGGTTGGGGTTAAAGCTAGGGTTGGGGTTAAAGCTAGGGTTGGGGTTAAAGCTAGGGTTGGGGTTAAAGCTAGGGTTGGGGTTAAAGCTAGGGTTGGGGTTAAAGCTAGGGTTGGGGTTAAAGCTAGGGTTGGGGTTAAAGCTAGGGTTGGGGTTAAAGCTAGGGTTGGGGTTAAAGCTAGGGTTGGGGTTAAAGCTAGGGTTGGGGTTAAAGCTAGGGTTGGGGTTAAAGCTAGGGTTGGGGTTAAAGCTAGGGTTGGGGTTAAAGCTAGGGTTGGGGTTAAAGCTAGGGTTGGGGTTAAAGCTAGGGTTGGGGTTAAAGCTAGGGTTGGGGTTAAAGCTAGGGTTGGGGTTAAAGCTAGGGTTGGGGTTAAAGCTAGGGTTGGGGTTAAAGCTAGGGTTGGGGTTAAAGCTAGGGTTGGGGTTAAAGCTAGGGTTGGGGTTAAAGCTAGGGTTGGGGTTAAAGCTAGGGTTGGGGTTAAAGCTAGGGTTGGGGTTAAAGCTAGGGTTGGGGTTAAAGCTAGGGTTGGGGTTAAAGCTAGGGTTGGGGTTAAAGCTAGGGTTGGGGTTAAAGCTAGGGTTGGGGTTAAAGCTAGGGTTGGGGTTAAAGCTAGGGTTGGGGTTAAAGCTAGGGTTGGGGTTAAAGCTAGGGTTGGGGTTAAAGCTAGGGTTGGGTTAAAGCTAGGGTTGGGGTTAAAGCTAGGGTTGGGGTTAAAGCTAGGGTTGGGGTTAAAGCTAGGGTTGGGGTTAAAGCTAGGGTTGGGGTTAAAGCTAGGGTTAGGGTTAAAGCTAGGGTTGGGGTTAAAGCTAGGGTTAGGGTTAAAGCTAGGGTTAGGGTTAAAGCTAGGGTTAGGGTTAAAGCTAGGGTTAGGGTTAAAGCTAGGGTTAGGGGTTAAAGCTAGGGTTAGGGTTAAAGCTAGGGTTAGGGTTAAAGCTAGGGTTAGGGTTAAAGCTAGGGTTAGGGTTAAAGCTAGGGTTAGGGTTAAAGCTAGGGTTAGGGTTAAAGCTAGGGTTAGGGTTAAAGCTAGGGTTAGGGTTAAAGCTAGGGTTAGGGTTAAAGCTAGGGTTAGGGTTAAAGCTAGGGTTAGGGTTAAAGCTAGGGTTAGGGTTAAAGCTAGGGTTAGGGTTAAAGCTAGGGTTAGGGTTAAAGCTAGGGTTAGGGTTAAAGCTAGGGTTAGGGTTAAAGCTAGGGTTAGGGTTAAAGCTAGGGTTAGGGTTAAAGCTAGGGTTAGGGTTAAAGCTAGGGTTAGGGTTAAAGCTAGGGTTAGGGTTAAAGCTAGGGTTAGGGTTAAAGCTAGGGTTAGGGTTAAAGCTAGGGTTAGGGTTAAAGCTAGGGTTAGGGTTAAAGCTAGGGTTAGGGTTAAAGCTAGTGCTGTATTACTAGTAAAAGAGAAAATGTCCACATTGCTATCATACCATAATATGTCTATTACTCAAAAACACAGAAAATTTTCTTACGTTAAATTCCTAAGTCTGGCTTCATTTGGCATCATTGGTGAAGGAGCTCCATCTCTCTCCCAGTGCGTAGGTTTTGAAAGGTAGATTTGCTCAAACTTTAGAAGGTATCTTGGCTGTAAAAATATAGAGAAAATGCATTTTTAACAATGCTATTATTGTGATGCCATTACATAGCAGGCTACAGTGAAGCTTGTGAACTATTTGGGATGTATATTTTTGAAAAATTATTCTTAAAGAGGACCTGCATCCATATAAAAGGCACCAGGAGCTCCTTACTAAAGTAAGCAGCTCCTAGTGCTATAGCAGATGCAGCAGTGTTACACTGATAGCTTTATCAGAAACCTCCAATGTCGCTAGCAGACACTGCCGCACTGTACAATAGGAATGCCAGAACGCGCTGAAAGCGGTTGGGCGCATTCATGAAGTGGCGATGACTGAAGCATGGCCTATGGCTCACAGCGCGGTCTGGCGTTTTTATTGTACAGCGCAGCAGTTTCTGCTAGCTTTATCGGTGACTCAAATTTAATGTTACTGTTGAGTGTGGCTATGCAGATTATCAGCATAGAGCATTTGCTACACATAGAATGGAGGCAGAAGCAGACATGTTCGTAGTAGTACAGTAGGGCAGGCTTCTTGCATATTCAGCTTCCATGGAGAGTGAGATGGAGCTAGCAATAAGCACACAGAGCATCTACATAACAGACAGAGCTGCCTGCTTCCAGATTCATCTTTTGTAAATCAGTGCTGTGGATGTTGCTATCCCATAAACAGCAGTTTGCTAGATATTATATGTTATTTTATTCCATTTCATAAGGTTTTTATTACAAAATCTTACCGGTTCTTCCACTTCTCCTGAGGTGTGCTGAGCTTCAGCTTGTAGATCTATTGGTGGGGCATCCTCCACAATTCTCTGAACAGACATTTGAATGAATTCATCAAAGGAGTCAAGCTGTTGTCGCACCAAACCCTTCTCATCAAAATAAGAGCTAAAGAAAAACAAGAAAGACAAAAAAATGCTACCTTTCTGACATGTAAACTAACAAACCCACTTATTTTAAAAGCAACACATTTATAAAATGTTTGCCCCATGAAAGCCATTCATATTTATACTGCCATAATGTTGGTGGTGAACCACTATTGAGACACCTACTGGGGGAGAATTATCAGAACTTTCTTAAAGCAAAACTAATTGCTCCACGAACCAGAGCACAGCTTTCATTCTCCCACAGCAGTTTAAAAATTTAAACCTGACCTCTGAGAAACTAGAGTTTTGCTTCCAAACACTTCTGATAAATCCCCACAACCGACAATATGCTTTTCTAGTGTTACTGCCAAGTGTTCCTATTAACCACTCCCCAATAAATTATATGTAGTAAAAGCCAAGTGGATTCAACACCAGATGACATTGCTCTCATAGCAAAGATTTATCCTAATGATGGTTTTTTTATGTATTGTGATAAGCCACCGTGCAAACATCAAGTAATCAACCAAGTTGAACCATCAAATAAGCAGCTTCTATATGGAGATATAACATCTGATCAATAAGTAGGCACTCTGAACTCCCTGTACTAGTATAAAGAATGGGTGGACAATTATACTCTTATACCGCGTTTCACCCCTTAAAGGAAATCTACCATTTGCATTATGAAGCAAACATACTTTGAGAATGCTGTAGCTACACCGATACAGAAACAACTGGTTTAATCCCTGAACCAAAGGGTTTTGCTACAGCATTATCAGGGTATGTTTGGTTCAACTGAAAACAAATGGTAAATTTCCTCTAATCCTCCAACTGTAAGTTCTTGCAAGCAGGGCACTATTAGTATATGTCTCCTATGAGTTGTAAAGTGCTGCAGAATTTGAAACAAGTATATAAAGATTATTATTAGCCATCCCTTGCAACCCAATGCAATGTGTAAAGATGATAACAGAAAAAGGCTTAAGTCTTAGCTAATTTACAAAACCTCAGATCCCTATGATGCTTCTAGTTTATTAACTAGAGTGCTAGATCCAAGTGCTAACAGGATCTGCTGCCATAATATGGCTAGATCACAAAGCCTTCTATCTCGGTAGGATGAATAACTTTTTATTTATAACCTTTGCTTTGCTGCATGTCTACCTTAGTTCCAACTCCCCCTGTGTGTTAGCAGGCGTAGATCATTGATTTGACAAGGTTTGGGGAAAAGAGAATGACGCTTCCTATTCTAAGCTTACCTTATGACAATCCAACAAGCCTCCTGCCATAGATCGGGAGTGATCTCATCATCATCCTCATCATACTGCATATCTAGCAGGGAGAGTATAGTGTCTCTGTTAGTACTTAGTACATAAAAGGCCTATATCTATGTCACCCATTGCCACCCGCTTACCTTCATCCGCGTCGTACATAATGGCGGCTTACGGCTGTGCACCGGGGGATGAGAAAACTAGAAAGATTCCTGGGACGGCGCACGAGTCGCAACAATCAGCACAACACAGCCGCCAAGATTGGAGACTGCAGTGGGACTAGACACGTTTCCGTTTCCGGGTCAATCTAGCTCCGCCTACCTGTGTCAAATCCTTTAACCTGGAAACCAAACATTTCAGTAAACCATCACAATGCGGCGGTTTAAGTGCCTCCTAGTGGTGAAATATGAAAAAAGTCCTCAGTGAATTCAGTTTCTTACCTAACCTTCATGATAGAATTAGAACTCAAAATGTTATTCACTCCCTCACATTCTGTAGTATGTAGAAATGCTTGTGTGTGGTTGGCAGACTTTCCAAATGTTTTTTTAGTGAGTAGACACATATGGTAGCTTGATAATCCTATAACAGATACACAATTTACACACAGTTTAGAGATAATTTCTTAACATGGCAAATGTCAAAAAGTTGTTACCCTTAGAAGTCATCAAAGAACAACACCAGAACAGAACTTATTTTACATAAATTATAAATATGAAGCTGAGTGTGTGTGTGTAATTATGTATGTATGTATTTCCGATAAAGGCCTGCACCATCACGTTTACAATCACCAAATTTTGGTGGACCTTTTATTCCATAACAGGTGACATTTTGGCCTTTGCTTGTGACGTATAGATAGATAGACATACAGATAGACAGACAGACGTATAAACACCACTTTATTTTTACTAATTGGAGTGCTGCCGTTTTCTAATTTTCAGACAGACGTATAGACAGATGTTTTTCCGGGGGCAGGGCATCGAGCATTGCCGCGTTTTACCTCGGCTCCGCTCTGGCTGCCTAATACAGAACCCTGCTTGGCACCCCAAGTGTTTTTCAGCTCACCAAACCTCTCCCACAGCATCAGAGAGGTAAGCCCCAATGAGCCGGAGCTGCCACACCATCGCCACACCATTGCGAGACATCGTCGGCTCCCTCCTGGTGGTCGGCCATCTTGGAGACCCGGCCGCTTACCGCCTCAACGCCGCCTGCAAAGAACGGGGACCCACATTATCCCCCCGGCCCACCACAACAAGCGCCTGATTGCTGAACCAGCACCCCGCACTGACAAGCGGGGTGCCAAAGAGAACGGGCACCGCCTTTTTAAGGCCTAACACGAGGTCCGCAGCGGCCTCGTGGGAGACACCAGGTGAGCTGCGAAGAGGAAGACACCACCAGTGGGGAGCCAGACCTCGGCAAAAGTAGGCCAGGAGGATAAAGAGAAGGCCAGCCATTTACCCCAGCACAACTCACCACCACATGCTCACCCGCTGCTACGCTCCTGCATATCATCATCTAACACTAAAGCTGCAGAGATGCCATTTACAGATAAGTGACTTGTTCTGCCATCCCTGTACATCTCTGAACTGTTTTAATATTATTCAGCTATCTTCACTGTCTCTCAGATCCTGGCATTGCATACTGCTCTAGAATTATCCTGCTATCTTCATTGCTACCTGGATCCTGACATATTGGGGCTCGTTTACTAAGGGCTCCGTGGCCGCATTTACGGCGGGTTTCCCAAATTTTACAGTTTTGCGCCGAATTCCGCTGGGATTTTGGCGCACGCGATCGGATTTTGGCGCAATCTCGACGGCTTTCACACGATAGAAATCGGGGGGCATGACCGACGTCTTCGGAAAAACAACAGAATTTAAAAAACAAAATGTGTTGCAAGATCAAGCACTCACAGAAGCAGGGGAACTCCGGCGGACCTCGGCGCAGTAGCAACACTTGCAGGATATCGGGCGCACGACCTTGGTGAATCCCGGCAGAACCCGAATCCTCATTGGAGAACGCGCCGCGGGATCCCGACAGGACCTGGTAAGTAAATGAGCCCCATTGTCCTAGAACAAGTCTGCTATCTTCACTTTTACTCGGATCCTGGCATCACATACTGCCCTGGAATTATTCTGCTATCTTTATTGTTACCCAGATCCTGGCAGCACATACTGCTCTGGAATTATTCTGCTATCTTCACTGTTACTCGGATCCTGGTGTCACATACTGCTCTGGAATTATTCTGCTTTCTTCACTATTACTCGGATCCTGGCATCACATACGGATCTGGCACTATACACTGCCCAGCAGTTCTGCACTTATATAGCTACTCTGATTGCTGTTCGAATTCCGTTACAATATACTGTTCTAGTGGTAGTAAATCTGGGACTGTCGTCTCTAAGATCTGCCGCCCTGACCCCTGCTGTCAGGACGACCATTTATTTTCCATTACCAGCGGACTTTTGAATAAAATACGGAGTAATTGCTCTACATTGGCTCCCTGGTCTAGCCCCCCCCCCCCTTTATTATATCTTCGCCTAACACTCGTTTATGGAAAAATGCCTCCTATCTGTACCTATTGTACAGTCCAAAATGCCCACCATACCTTCACAATCCACATTTCAAAGAGGACTCAAAGCCACGGAGAAAGACCAAAAGCTTGCTCGTAGAGGCACACAATCTAGAGGCACCCCTAGTACATTCCCTCAAAATGAACCCCCGTGCTCACCACTGTCTTCTCCAGATGACATCACCCCACCAAATCTGTCACCAGCATATGAGGCACCCTCATCACCAGAACCCACAATGGACAGGGCAGTAGCGGTTGCTCAAGAAGTTTCTTGGGTTCTGATGCATTTTATAGACAAGAGACTGGAAGTTCTCCACACCTCCATAACCAACGTGCTAACGCAAATCACCAAAAACACACAGCGCATAGGAAAGCTGGAAACCCGGCCACAGAAATGTCGGTCACTGCATTGGAACAATCTGTGCAACAAAGAATCACAATGGAGGAGTCTCTACAAAACAAGATGAAAGACCTGGAAAACAGGGACTGTAGAAATAACCTTCGATTTGTGGGTATTACAGAATCAGTCACCGGAGATAACCTGACAAAATATCTCACCGAAGACCTCCCGAGAGCCCTCCAAATAGACTGCCGTCAAGACCCTATGTCCATTGAACGGTACATCGTATAGGACCCCCGAGAAATAATGGAGGAGGGCGTTCTAGACCAGTGATTGCCAAATATCTTCATTGGACCTTGATGGAAAAATTTTTCAAGGCCTACAGAAGCCAAGCACAGCTCACAATCCAAGGGCAGCACATCCTCTTATTTCAGGACTTCTCTGCCCTGGTATCACAGCGCAGAAAATGGTTCGTAGAAGTTTGCTGCTACCTCCACGACCAGGGCACACGATTCCAACTGCAGTACCCTGCGAGTCCAACACAACGGGCGGAACTTGATGTCTGAAGACCCAGAGGAAGCTAAATATCATTTCAACATAGGCGCTGTAGACTAAAATATACTGAAGATCTGTGGAGCTTAGATCACATGACGTCTGCACTTTAAGATGCTAGCATTGCTTTTGATTACTTATGTTTCTAGTTATTTGTTATTTTTGTGTGACACTCGCTCATCATTCTTGTTGTTATTGGAGATCCTCAGGGGGAGCTGGCTCTGATGGCAAGAGTTAGAGCATGGAGTCAGCTGTAATATACTGCTGTTGTAATGTACAGCTGTAAATATATATAGAAATTAGATGAGAGGCGGTGTGATACCAGGGGGCTCACAATAAGAGAGTGGGAGATGATGGGCTACAAAATGAGGGGGGGAGTAAAAGGGGGTCCACAATAAGAGGGGTAGCCCATAACTAGAGGGGGAGATGAGAAAGACAACAAGAAGGGGAAATGAAGGGGGACCCACAATATAATGTGGAAATGAGGGATTACAATATGAAGGGGAGATGAGGGGCTACAGTAGGAGGGTGAGTTGAGTGCCACTATATGAAGGGGAGATGAGGGGCCACAATATGAGGAGGAGATGAGAGGCTACAGTAGGAGAGTGAGTTAAGTGCCACTATATGAAGGGGAGATGAGGGACCACAATATTAAGAGGAGATGAAAAACCACAATATGAGGAGCAGATAAGAGGGTCCACAATATGAGAGGGAGATGATGGGGACCACAATATGAGGGAGAGATGAGAGACCACACTATGAGGAGAAGATGAGGTGTCATAATATGGAGAGGAAGAAAAGGGGCCACAATATGAGGGGGAGGTGAGAGGGCCGCAATATGAGGAGCGAGATGAGATGACCACAATATGAGGAGGGAGATAAGGGGCCACAGTATGAGGAGGAGACGAGGGTCCACAATATGAGCGGTAGATGACAGGGACACAATGGGGGTCATTTACTAAGGGTTTTTGCAATGGGTTAACCGAATTTTTCGGTTTTGCGCCAATTTTCCCTGTATTGCCCCGGGATTTTGGGGCACGCGATCGGATTGTGGCGCATCGGCGGCGGAAATCGGGGGGCGTGGCCATAAAAAAAACCAACGGATTCTGAAAAACCACCGCATTTAAAAAAAAAGTGTCGCTCGACATGTGTAAAGGTTTTTTTTTCACAAATCAGTAGCTCTTGGGATGTAAAACAACTTTGCCTAATATCTTTGTTACCTATATTCAGTAGTTTCTTTGCAATAGCCCTCACATTACCTCATTCCAATAGCTGGTTCCTCTCCATGTGCTGACAAGCCTTATGAGACCGTATATTGTTTACAGTACGGATTCATGGGAGGGGAGGAGCTGCTGCTCCCTGCTCACTTAGGAAGAGGTCATGTAACAGTGAATGTAGAAGACTGGAAGCGTACAAAACAGTGAATGCAGATGTCTCCTGCACAGAATAGTGAGGTACAATATCTCCCCTGTTCCCTATCAGTCCCTCCATCCCTGTCTGTGATTCTACCTAGGTTTCTCTGTCTGTCTCTGCTCTTCTTGCTGCTCACTTCCCCCACCTTGTCATAGGCAGTATCAGCTCTGTCCAGATAAGCTATTAACTCTTAGTGCTCACACAGCACTGACAGTACCACTTATTACATGTTCCCTGCTCCTCCATGTGATGGAAGCTGCCAGGCTGTCACCATATACATGCTGTATGTGCACTGGATTTACTTGTGGGAAACTAAATAAATTTAATGCTAAATTACTTTGAGAAAGAACACAAGGCATCATGGGACCTGTGGCCTCAGCCTGAGTGCATAGACTGACAGAAAAGTTTGCATCAGGGCCACTTTTGTCTTGTTACGCCACTGGGGCCAGCAGTTTATTTGTCGCAAAGACCGTTCAGGCTAGAGGTCAAGCCCCTTTTCACTGACCACACCCCTTTTGTCGTCCTCGTCGTAGGAGAAAACTGTCTAAAACCCTTTATAAATGTGGTGCAGACTTTTAGTACAAACAGATTAATATTTCTCCCCCAATATGTTTACAAGGCATTTCAAAAAGCAATGCAAACACATAGGGGGTCATTTACTAAGGGCCCGATTTGCGGTTTCCCGACGTGTTACCCAAATATTTCCGCTTTGCGCCGGTTTTCCCTGAATTGCCCCGGGATTTTGGCGCACGCGATCAGATTGTGGCGCATTTTTTTAAAAAAAGTGTTGCGGGACTCGCACTAACCTTGACTAGGAATAGGCCGGTGAACTTCAGTGCATTCCGGCAGGCCTCGGGGAACTTCAGCGCGGCCACCTGGTGGAACTACCTTAGTGAATCCCGGCCGGACCCGAATCCACCGCAAAGAACGCGCCGCTGGATTGCGAATGGACCGGGTAAGTAAATCTGCCCCATTGTTTCAGTGGAGCCTAAAAATGTACATTTCATATCTACAGAAAGTCAGGAAGCACTCCGATTTTAGTATCAAAGGTGAGGTTTATTCAAGTGTGGCCTTTATTAATTACACATACAGACCATCATAATACAAGAAGCAGGACTGAGAAGACCACAACAGGTGATATCAGTTCACTATTATGATGAGTATAAATTCACCAGCAACAAACATGTATAGAAAGGGTGAACTAAAGCTTATTTAAACATAACTTTTAATATATTCAATAAAAGTCATAAAGTACTTCAGACCAGAGCCACACTCCATCTCATAACACCAGAAGTAATGGAGAGCAGTAATAAAACAGACAATTTTACATCAATACACAATAGATCTCAGATCAAAAGATAATGAACCAGAAAGATCTCACCCATGACGAGGAGTCAGGAGCCACGGAAATTGAGCAGGAATATGGAGCGGTTACTGTCAACAGAAGGGGTCCCAGACCAGGAGAAGATGAAGGCACTGCATCCAGGTATCCCTAAAGATGCTCTGTCCCTGCTCCCCAGTATAGCTCCTGCCCTAACAAGGACAGTCCCAGGAGATCCCTAGAATTCAAAGGTCCTAGGATTGCTGTAGATTGCCCATCATAACTTTAGGCAGACTACATTCGTCATTTCCCTGTTGTCCACACTGCTCGTGTGTTTGTCCGGCTGCAGGATTTGAAGCCATTTGCCTAGATTTTCAGTGGTGGATTTGATCGCCCACTACAAACAATTTAAAGGTGGTTGTGCTACAGCAGTGGTTGTGAGTCCACTGACCACAATCATTACAACGTACCTCTGTGGGGACACTCTAACAAACCCGTGGTACGCATCATTCTACAGGTTACCACTAAGCATAGAAGTAACAGCTTACCTGGGTAAGAGTAATTTCTACTCTAACTCTGTATTGCTTGTAACTGATATTAGATCTGCCTGACTTGTTGTCATCATATTTTCCTTTTAGAGCTGATGTTCAATGGTGACCTGTCACTGCTGATAGACCATTACTTTTTCCGGAAACCATTTTAACAAAAGTACTAGGTAAGGTCTATCTTAAAGGTTTTTAATGGGCAGGTTATTGGGAAACTTATTTTGATAGAACATTTTATTTGCATTTTTCTAGGTCTCTCTTATGATCCCCTGACAAGCAAAACATGGCATATTGGGATCTTTTGTATACTTACATAAATATTTGATGACCCATCCGCATGAATCACTTTAAACAGATTCCTGTCAGGGTGGCAGCTATCTAGGGCTTCAGTCCTAAGTTGAGGCCTTAGGGCATATTAATGCAATCCCGTTATGGGATAGGGCAGTGATGGCGAACCTTTTAGAGGCCGAGTGCCCAAACTGCAACCCAAAACCCTGCTTATTTATCGCGAGGTGCCAATCAAAAATTAAAACAGTAACTTATTGCTCCCTGCTCAACAACTTTCAATCTTATTGGCCTCCTGAGGACACAGTAGAAAGATGGAAAATTTTCATCATTTTATCTTCTTTCCAGTGTCCTTCTGTACACGGAGAATCTTGGGGCCAGCAGGAGATCCTCCAAAAATATTTCGACCCTGTCTACTCATCCTCCCTCTTCCTGCAGTCCCAAGTAGCGAAGTAACTATCAAAATACAACTTAAAGCAGTATCTTTTAACCCCTTCCCGACGCGCGCCGTACTAGTACGGCGTGCGCCGGGTCCCGGTGCATGGAGAGGGCTCGCGGGCCGAACCCTCTCCATAGCCGGTAAGTCTTTGCTGCATATTGCAGCAAAGGCTTACCGGTAACACCCTACCTGCTAGCACCGATCGCGGGTGCTTTCACGGCTTCAAAAAGATGGTGCCGCCATCTTGCCGCGGATCGCTGCTCCCCGATGACGTCACGGGGAGAGGTGATCCGTTGCCATGACAGCATCGGGTCTCACGAAGGCCCGATGCTGTCTCGTTTTAACCCATTCATTACAATGTGCTATCAGCACATTGTAATGAATGAGGAGTAAAATCCCCATATACTGCCATATTGCAGTATGGCAGTATATGGTAGGATCGATCAGACAACCTAGGGTTAAAGTACCCTAGGGCAGTGGTGGCGAACCTATGGCACGGGTGCCAGAGGTGGCACTCTGAGCTCTCTCAGTGGGCACTCAGGCTGTTGCCCCAGCACAGAATTTACCAGACAGGACTTGAGGGATCCTCCTGCAAGCCCAGGTAGCCCAAAACGTGAAGCATCTTGGTCAACCTGAGACTGCTGGAAGAGAGGGAGAGGACATGGCCAGATTATCATTGGAACCATTGAAGCTCCTGCTCTTGGCCCCACAATTTTTCATGTTCAGGGAAGCTCCAATGGCAATCTGAATTTTCCCATCTTCTGTCAACGATATTGGAGTCCTCAGGACCCTTGAAAGCTGTGCTACAGCACGGAGCAAGAAGATATTAATAATTTAATGCTAGAATTGCCGTGTTGGCACTTTGCAATAAATAAGTGGGTCTGGTTTGCATTTTGGGCACTCGCTCTCTAAAAGGTTCGCCATCACTGCCCTAGGGAGTCTGAAAAATCGTTAAAATAAAAGTAAAAAAAAGTTTAAAAAAAAAAAATTATATTAAAAAAACCTAAAAATTCAAATCACCCCCCTTTCCCTAGAACTGATATTAATATTAATAAACAGTAAAAATCATAAACACATTAGGTATCGCCGCGTCCGAAAATGTCCAATCTATCAAAATATAATAACGGTTTTTCACTGCGTTTAACCCCATAACGGAAAATAACGTCCAAAGTCAAAAATGACATTTTTTTGCCATTTTGAAAAATATAAAAAAATTAATAAAAAGTGATCAAAAGGTCATACAGTCCTAACAATGATAGCAATGAAAACGCCATCAAAAGTCGCAAAAAATGACACCACCCACAGCTCTGTACACCAAAGTATGAAAAAGTAAGTAGCGCCAGAAGTTGGCAAAATCAAAAAAAAAATTTTTGTACAGGAGGTTTTAATTTTTTTAAATGTATGAAAACATTATAAAACCTGTACAAATGTGGTATCCCTGTGATCGTAGCAACCCAAAGAATAAAATAGACCTGTCATTTGGGGCACACAGTGAAAGCTGTAAAATCCAAGCCCACAAGAATACGTCGCAAATGTGTTTTTTCACCATTTTCACTGCATTTGGAATTTTTTTCCCGCTTCCCAGTACGCGCCATGGAATATTAAATACCGCCACTACGAAGTGCAATTTGTTATGCAGAAAATAAGCCATAACAGAGCTCTTTATGTGGAAAAATAAAAAAGTTATAGATTTTTGAAGGTGGGGAGTGAAAAATGGAAGTGAAAAAACTAAAAAAGGCCAAGTCGTTAAGGGGTTAAGTTGCTTGGAACTGCAGGAAGATTCTTTGAGTTGAGTCTTTTCTGGTGTCCTGGGGCAATGGCCCGGGTGCCCACAGAAAGGGCTCTGAGTGCCGCCTCTGGCACCAGTGCCATAGGTTCGCCACCACTGGGATAGGGCATACCAGGGACAGATAGTCCAGGTCTCCCTTACTACAGTAAGGGAGACTACAGTTCACATAAGTCTGATTTTCAACGTTTCCATAAGCATCTGAGATTTATGAGCTATCTGTGTCATAGTGAATAGGATGGTTAGGGACATCTCATTTTTAGTCTGTAGTACTCATTGACAATTAGGGTACTTCCTATATTTCCCTCAATATTTTGTACTTCTTTAATTATTTATGTTGTGTATTGTATTGTATGACCTATTATCTTGATACTCACATACTGTAACTTATCTCCCTGTTTAAATCTAGTTCCATGTGTGTTTTCTTTCTCTATATTTTTCTGTTTTCCTTTTAAATAATAGCATAACAATACAAAATACATAAATGAAGACTGTACAACTGTACATGTAATTGCCACCAAATGTGACTTTCTCTCAATACATTGTTTGATTTTGTTTAGTTTGAAAACTACACCACACTAAGCGAACAAAGGAAGTTCCTAGTTAGACATTCTCTTTGCATTCAGCAGCTTGTTGACAACCAAAGCACATTAAAAGTAATTGTGTACTTGGCCTACATTCCCCATGTGCATAAACCATAGACCAGAATGAAGTTGCAGTTGTGATATCGGGGCACATTTACTAAGGGTCCGCACAGCGAATTTCCTGACTAGTTTCCTGACTATTTCCGATTCGCGCCGCATTTAAGTGGGGTTTTTGGCGCACACGATCGGATTTTGGTGCCGTCTTGCATGCAACACAAATCGGGGGGCGTGGCCGACGGACAACCTGACTGACTCGGACTAAGCGCGGGATTTACAATTCAAATTGTGTCGCAAGACAATGCACTCACATACACCGGGAAGAAGAAGGTGAACTCTGGCGGACTTCAGCGGGGAAGCGACAGATGCAGGAAAATGGGAGCCTCCCGCTGATGCCTTCTTTCCCTCCTCCCACCTGTATGCCATCCCAAACAGGATTTGTATATCACACCTTGTTTTCTACTTATTGCTTTTTCACAGAGCTGTGCCTTGAGCAATAGATAACTGTTCACCTCATAAAAAGCACTTTAGCACCACTTGGTTTTTACCTGACATTGGCATAGCATTATTGTTTTTGTTTCTCTTACATGCTCTTTGTTTGATAGTGGCTATAGGTGTTGCCAGTTACCTGTCCATTATAGTTTTTTTGCCTACTTGCAGACCTTGGGAGGTTGGATATCATTATCAGTGATTTGACATCAGTGGCACGGTTGACACATACCAGGGTCACCGTTGTGTATGACATGTATATTATGTTTTTTAAATGTTTTTAAATGTATGTCTTTGGATTGGTTTGTCTTGTTGTATAACAATAAACATTGACGTTTTTCACTGTACTTACCTATTAGCCATTTTTCGTGCATCTCTGTCTTCTTCTACACACAGATGCAGGAAAATGGATGCACGATCTTGGAGAACGCACCTCGGGGATCGCAAAAGGACCGGGTAAGTAAATCTGCCCCAATGTTTTTATGCGTTTTAAAAATTTTTTGTTTCTACATTGACAACTTTGATTAGAATAAGAGGCAATGTCACGGATGCTCCCACGATCCTTGTCGCAGAGCTCCTGCGCCGTCTCTCCCAGCCTTAAAGGGCCAGCGTCCTTCTGATTGGTGCAGGCTAATCCGACTCAGCCCTTATAATCCCGCACCTCCCTTCCTTCCTGGCCGGATCTTCAGCATTCTTCATGGAACTTCCAAGATTTCCACACCTCGCTTCCCACAGTGGTTCCTGCTGAAGGAGAAAGCCCATCAGCGTTTCCAGATGCTCCTGTTTCCCCAGCGTTTCCAGACGCCTCCGTGTTCCTCCAGCGTTTCCAGACGCCTCCGTGTTCCTCTAGCATTTCCAGATGCCTCCGTGTTCCTCCAACGTTTCCAGACGCCTGCGTGTCTCCTGTCTCCAGCATTCCCAGACGCTCCTGGTGGCTCCTGTGTTCCAACTTTCCCAGACTCCTCCTAGCCACCATCTCTCCTCCAAGGACCTCTCCGTTCCTGCCCACCTGGGTCCTGTGCCAGCTACTGCCTGCTTGCCAGCCGTGAATTCCAGCTCATCCTGTCAAGCCTCTTTCCTGCTATCATTTCAGGCTCCGACTGTGGCCTACATCTCTGTCATCCCTGGCTGCCACCGCGGGTTTAGTCGCACCCGTGGAACGACCTGTTGGCACCCCGCCGCAGCAAGACCATCCCACTTTGCGGTGAGCTCTGTTGAAGACCAGGGTGCAACTTAGACTCTGGTGCCGAGTTGTGGCTAGTGCTCTCTCTATCTTCCGTGGTGGTCCAGAGGGTCCACTGGTCCACAGACTCTACCCTCTGGACTGTTGCCATAGAGACTTTCCTCCCGGGTACTCCCAGGTACATTCCAGTTTGTCTGTGTGACCGTTACAGGCACAATTGTCTTGATATAGTTCAGTACTTGTTAAAGAGGCTATTACATAATAACAGCACAGTTTCTTAGACTTTATCCTTTGGATAGGAACACTTAAAAGAAACATATAGGATAATGAGCGGCCAGTTACTAAAACTGTGCGCAAATGGACATTAACTGTTCAGATAATCCCAGAAGAACAGATCCAGTGCTTCCAGAACAATAAGCCACGGTTATCCAAAGACCTGAAGGCAGTTTTAAACAGGATGCACAAGGTAAGGGGAAAGAGGCTTATGGAAGAAAACAAGTAAAACAAGTGTGGACAGGACTCAAGAAAATAACAAGGCTAGGCAAAAAATAGAACAGGCCTTAGACATAAACAAGCAGACGATAGATGACTTGAACCTCTTTTTCAATCGGTTCTCAGATGGGCACCAGGACAAAACAAACACTGAAACAAAAGATACTGGAACTGAGTTATTGGCAAGCAAACCCAAGGGCCAGGTACCAAAAGTGAACAAGGTTGAGATACTGGATATCACATATAATGAAATAGAATAAGAGGGTCCTGATTAAACACCTAAAATGGGAAGTCAAGGGGCTGCTCCAGTTCACTTACAATGATGGGATATGCGTGGACAATGCAGTATTGGTTTTTCTACTCAGGACTTATGCTCACCTTGAGCACAGGGGAACCTCAGTTATAATTATATTACAAAAAATGGACCAATTGTCGCGGCAGGGGGTTTATTGCTCAAAAGGACACAAAGCTGCCACAGGTAGAGAAAAATGTACCCATATCCGGACAAAGAAATGTATCATAATATATTATAAAACATCACCTTTATTTTTCACAAGTCTAAAAATGTGTATAGTAGCGTTGCTACAAAGTGCCCTAGGGAATTGATATTAAAAGCACAGTGCGGTAGGCTCAATAAGTCAAGGACGAGTGTTCACTCACTACTAATATGTCACATTGTCGCCACAAGGTGATGTATACGATCTAAGATCTCTGGGACATAAATATTGTGTGACTAAATAGCAGACTCCGCTGGGTCACCAGTATAAAGGGTCACTTTGGGGTAGCTAGGTCTAATGTGTTGTGGCAGATATTTGCCTGTTCACACACACTGCACTAGATCATGCTTCATAGAGTCAAATGGATGTCTCATTTGTATTCATATATAAAGATAATAGACCAGTTGATGCTAACCCTGTTAGTGTATGTGGGTTAGTCATCTAGATGAAGTATTATTGTTCACACTATGCTGTCCCTAAGAGATCTAAGCAGGCTAGCTGTAAATTGTAAATTGACTTAGAACCTAAGCACACTGCTGATTAAAAAAGAACATGCACTTTAGCCCCCCAGGGGCTATACACATTTTTTAGACTTGTGAATAATAAAGGTGATGTTTTATAATATATTATGATACACTTCTTTATCCGGATATGGGTAAATTTTTCTCTGCCAGTGGCAGCTTTGTGTCCTTTTCAGTTAGAATTATGTACGTTTGATCTTTTCAGTGCCTTCAATACAATATAATCAGATGGCCTGAGAGAAAAAAATGAGTACCCTGCAAATGGACATCATCCTAAGCAACTGGAAATATGACTACCTAAGAAATCGACCGCAGTACGTTCAAATAGGGAACATCCACTCCAAAACAGTTATCAGAAACAAGGAGGCACCACAAGTGACCATATTGTCCCCCTTTTTCCTTCACCATCTACACATCGGACTCCGTCTCCTGCCACCTACAAAAATCAATACTGATAAGACCAAGGATATGGTCATCGATCTAAAGAGGAACAAAACAGCGGCATTGCCAATTAGGATCGATGGGCGAGAAATAAATCAGGTCAACACATACAAGAACATGGGGGTTCACATCCAGGACAGGCTGGAATGGAGGACCAACATTGAATGTATATGTAGCAAAGCAATGACCAGGCTGCAAATCTCCACCTTAATATTGGAATGACAAGCAAACGTTTCTACGCGGTTGTCTGTTAGGGAGGTGGCCTAAACGGTAAAGAAAAGAAGAGCCTCAACAAAGTCATCAGGAGAGTCCAGAAAAATAATGGTGAAGTACTGTGCCATGGGAAGAAGTCTGGCAAAACAGATGCCTAAGGAAATTAGACACCATCACAGGGAACGGCACTCACCCACTACATGAAATACTGCTACAGCGACAGAGTGTCATAAGCCAGCACTTCTGCCAGGTGTGTTGCCGTACCGCCATGTTCCAAAATTCCTTCATCCCAAAAGCGATAGAACTATATAACCATACAGTGATGAAAGTAAAGAACCCTCCATCCTGCTCTCTCCCGCATCGTCCCCAAACCCCGCACCTCGCTCTCCCACATGCCCCCCCAATTCTCTCGCCAAAGTCTGTAGTACCCTGGAAAGTAATGTTATGTATTGTCTGGAGCAGTGATGCACAAAAGTTTTATTCTATTCTGTTATATCTTGATGTCACTATCCCCCTTGTCAACTAGGACAGCTGAAGGGATATTATCAGACTTAGGCTGCATTCACACACATGTATGGGGGACGTATATACGGCCGACGTATATACGGCCGAAATACGTCCCCCATACACTTCTGTGGGCTCACTGCGCCCTACGGGAGCGGTACGGTGCAGCACACGTGCGGCACCGTACCGCTCCGTAGCCCGGGAAAAGATAGGGCATGTCCTATCTTTTCCCGTATTACGGCACTGCGGCCATATATCGCTATGGAGAGGGGCGGGGGTGAGCGGCGCTCACCTCCTCCTCCTCTCACCGCGTTACCGTGTGCCCGCCAAGCTACGGTGCGGCGGGCACACGGCAGTGTGCATGTAGCCTTAAAGGGAGTCTACCAGCAGTTTTGACCATACAGCGTTACAGACAGTGCAAGATTTCAGCCCTAGAGAGTGTAACAATAATTTTGTATTCTTTAATTTGTGTGTTAAAATGGATTCCCATCCCTGCTATAATAACTAACCAGGAGTCTTCAAGAGGAACAATTAATAAATGGTACAGTAAAAGAAAATATTCTAAAAAAAAGGCCATGGTAGTGTAAGGACAGCTGTTTGAACTGAGAAACCTACTGACCAAGTTTCATTCTGTGACCTTGAGCAGGTATCTCATGTGTGGTAGAAGGTCACTTCCAAAAGGTTGTGGGCATTGGTCCCAGATGCAAAAAAGCATGACTAGTTTCTTCAATAATCAACACCATGCCAGACCGGCATGTGCGTTGCGTTTTGAAAAGCATTGCAAACACTTAGGGCAAAATTGATCACCAAACACATATGTGGGCTGACGAACGGCAGATGAGGTTTAATGTGGATACATGTAAGGTAATACACTTGGGTCAAGAAAATAAAATATGGGTGATGTAAAACCCACTACTACTGCCATGCCAAATATCCAGCCTCCGGTCAGTATGAGGCTGAGCAGGGGTTTGTTAGAGATGCTATTCTGGAGTAACTCAATGTACATAACCTTATAACACAGCTTCAATATAGGTTTATGTGGGATCGGTCCTGTCAGACTAATCTGATCAGCTTCTAGGAGGAGGTAAGTTCTAGACTGGGGCTGTGGATGTTCTATATCTGGACCTGCAAATGCAAGGCATTTGATACAGTGCCACATAAAAGGTTGGTACATAAAATGAGACTGCTGGGACTAATGGAAAATCTGTGTATTTGGGTTAGCAAATGGCTTAGTGATAGAAAACAGAGGGTGGTCATTAATGGAACATTGTCAGATTGGGTTGAAGTTATCAGTGGGGTGCCACAGGTGTCAGTATTGGGGCGATTTCTTTTTAATATTTTTTATTAATGACCTCATAGAGGGTATATACACTGTAGAGTTTAAATATTTTCAGATGTACCTCCTGCATACTGCATGTTCTATATTATGCCTATTAGGTGATAATTATGTCTTAGAAGGAGTGCCCCCCCCCCCAGAAGCGATGGCTTTTGCTTATCCACAGTGTTATACCTCACTACCGCTAGGTATATACTGCATCAATAGGAAGTGCCCCCAGAAATGTTCATGGTAGTATGTTTGTATAGGGTATGGTGCCGCAGTATTTACATCCTACTTGTGGTAAATGCAGGACCTGAGCATACCTACAAACAATGGGGCCCATTTACTTACCCAGCTGACGGAGTTCATCCCAAGTGCATTGTCCAACTGGAATGCACTGTGCCGCGATTCACTAAGATTGTGCGCCCGATATCCTGCATGCGTCGCTTACCTGCACAGGTCCTCCGGAGTCCACCATCTTCTTCCCGATGAATGTAAGCACTTGATCTTGCGACAAAATATGAATGTCAAATCCCGCGCTCAGTCCGAATCAGTCGGATCGTCCGACAGCCTGCCCCCGACTTCTGTTGCATGAATGTCGAAATCCAATCGCATGCAACACAATCTCCTGCTAGATAGCTGGCACAGCAGCTCAAAACCCGAAAATGTCGGGAAGTCCGACGGAAATGCGATCTGCTGACCCTTAGTGAATAAGGCCCATAGTAACATATAGATATTAGTAAGATTATACACTCATCACACTATGGTACTGTATTTCAAAGCCTTATACTTTGTCATTTTTGTACTGTTATTCTTGATTAAAAATAAATACTGAAAAAAAAATATTTTCTGATGATACTAAGCTTTGTAAAGTAACTACCATTGGCGATAATATAACATTACAGAGAGAATTGTGGAAACTGGAGTCTTGGCCTGACAAATGGCACATGAGGTTAAATGTAGATAAATGTAACGAAAGGAAAATTCTAATTATGCTATAAAACAGACTTTTAAGTATTGGTGGATAGTAAACTTAATCTTAGTGATCGGTGCCAGAGTCCTGCTGCTAAAGCAAATACAATTATGGGGTGTATCAAGAGAGGCATAGATTCTCATAGTTTTGCCTTTATAAAAATCACTGGTCAGACCACAAATGGTCTAAGGGTTGCGCTACTCACTTTCGTAGGATTTTGCACCTTTTTCGGCCCTTGTACGGCTTGGACAGGTATTTCACAGGTGTCTGCACTGGCATTGTGTGGGACGTGATCGGTTTCTGGTGCAGCTATGCTGGCTTCCATGCGACACAAATTGGGGGGCGCGCCATCGAACGATCAAACTGATTCGGACTGAGCACGGGATTAAACATTCAAATTGTGTCGCAAGACAATGCACTTACATGGACCAGGACGAAGAAGGTGAACTCCGTCGGATCTGAGCGGGAAAGCAACACATGCAGGATCTTAGTGAATCACGGCAGCGTGCATTCTCGTTGGACAATACACTTTCGTGAACTCCGTGAAGAACTAGAACAGGTGCAGTGGAGAGCAACCTAGATTATAAGAGTACTGGGCGTACTAGAATACAATGCTAGTGTCACGGGTGCTCCCACAATCCATGTCGCGGATCGTGGCTTCACCCGTGCCTCGCTGTGTCCCCGTTCCCCTGTCAGACTTACCTATCCTGGGTCCTGGCTGTGCTCCGGATCCCGGTGTGCAGGCCGTACGCCTCCTGTCTTCCAGGCGCTGACTTCTCTGAACTTAAAGGGCCAGCGTCCTTCCAATTGGCGCTGGTCACTTCCGGGTTTCCTATATAACCTGGCGGCTCCTTTCACTCCCCGCCGGATCTTCAAGTTTTCTGAAGTGAAAGCCTCCCGTGTGTTCCCGAGGTCCCGTTCCTGTGTGTTTCCTGAGGTCCCGTTTCCTGCGCGTTTCCAGACGCCTCCGTGTTCCTGTGCGTTTCCACACGTATCCTGTGGTCCGCGTCCGGTGGTCCGTATCCTGTGGTCCGTGTCCAGTGGTCTGTATCCTGTGGTCCATGTCCAGTGGTCCATATCCTGTGGTCCGTGTCCGGTGATCCGTATCCTGTGGTCCGCGTCTGGTGGTCCGTATCCTGTGGTCCGTGTCCGGTGGTCCGTATACTGTGGTCCGTCTCCTGTGGTCCGTCTCCTGGGGTCCGTATCTTGTGGTCCATATCCTGTGGTCTGTTCCTGTACGACAGCTCCTGCTGTGCCGTCCAGGGTTCCAGACCAGTGGTGACCTCCTGCCTTCCTGTGCTTATGCTGTGCCTTCCAGGGTTCCAGCCCTGCTGTGTCTTCACTCCGTACCAGCGTTACCAGTGCTCCTCTGCGTTCCTGCTGTCATCTCAGGTTGTGACTGTTTCCTGCATTAGTTACCTTGGCTACCCCCGCGGTGGCCCAGAGGGTCCACAGACTCTTCCCAAAGAAACTCTCAGACGTTACCCCCTCACGTTACTAAGCTTGGGGTTATTCAGCTTAGAAAAAAAAATTACAAAAAAGATGAAGGCGAGACATCATTACAATGTACAAATACCGGAATGGGCAGTACGGAGATATCTCCAAAGATCTTTTTTATATTTAAGCATGTGGCCATACCAAAGGGGTATCCTCTACGCCTCGAGGAGAGGCCTTCTACCATATAGAAGCTGTAGACTATGATGTCTACCATATACCACTGTAGACTATGTGAGCAGTGAAACTTTGTAACTCTCTGCCGCAAAATGCTGTAATGGCTGATAATTTGAACATGTTCAAGAGGGGCCTGGATGCCTTTCTGGAGAGCAATGATATCACCTTGTATGAACTTTTTGTAAGTAGTTTCTGTTGATCCAAGGAGATATACTGAGCACCTTTTAAGGGGCTGGGAAGAAATTATTCCCTGCTTTGTGCCGTTTGCTATCAGCCTTGCAAGGTTTTTGCTTTCTTCTCGAACAATACTGTATAATTTAATAGGTTGTACTTGATAGATTGATGTTTTTTTACTAACCTTATTTACTATGATACGCCAAGTCCTGCCTATAGCTAGTATAAGGGCAAGAACTCCATGACCGGGCAAGGCCCCCTTCACGCTCCTTTGGCATGGAGTTGGTATAGCAGGAAAATAGTCACAAATCCTGGCTATGTATGAAGAATTGTGACTATTCTGGTGTACAAGCTATGATAAATGTGCCCACATATGTGTTTTATTCAACTTTTGCTTAATGTGTTTGATGATGCATTTTACCTAATGCACTTCAAAAGGCAATGAACATGCATCATATGAATGCCACCTAAGGTCTGTCATTTTGAACATTGCCTTACATGGTATAACATAATATGCCTAGTAGGATTTTATCATCAATTCCATAGTTCCTCTATCCTTATTTATACATATTTATTAATTATAACTGTGGCAACAAATACTATAAACCCCTCTGTGAATACTGTAATAAAAAAAGAGAAAAAATACTACGTTATTAAGTTAAATTTGCTACATTATAAAGGAGTGAATGATGTGCACAATGAAGTCTGTGTAGCAGTTCGTGAATTTATTAGTGTGTAAACTGATACAGTAAAATTACATATAATTATACAAATGCTGCAAAAATAAATCCTCAAATATACAGTGTTAATTTAATAAGTCATAGACATACTGTCCTAACAAAATTAAGTAATTTAAAAACGCTTTTCCTATACACTGTGGGGCAGATTTATCAAGCTGTCTGAAAGTCAGAACATTTCTAGTTGCCCATGGCAACCAATCACAGCTGAGCTTTCATTCTACCATTGCTCATGAATATTTTAAAGGGGAGCTGTGATTGGTTGCCATGAACAACTGGAAATATTCTGACTTTCAGACAGCTTGATAAATCTGCCCCTATATTTTACAAACCTTAGTTGGAAAAAATAAAATGTTATGGCTTTTGAAATGTGAAGTCGTCAGTGGGGCAGGCTGGCTGTATACCTGGGGGGTAGGCTGGCTGTATACAGGGGGGGGGGAGGCTGGCTTCATACTGCGAGGCAGAATGTTAGTTATATTCTTGTACATAGGGGGCAGTATTATAGTAGTTATATTCTTGTACATAGGGCGCAGTAGTATAGTAGTTATATTCTTGTACACAGGGGCAATATTATAGTAGTTATATTCTTGTACATAGGGGGCAGTATTATAGTAGTTATATTCTTGTTCATAGGAGGCAGTATTATAGTAGTTATATTCTTGTACATAGGGGACAGTATTATAGTAGTTATATTCTTGTACACAGGGGCAGTATTATAGTAGTTATATACATGTACATAAAATGCAGTATTATAATATATTTAGTTAGTTACATTCTTGTTTATTGGAGAAGGTATTGTAGTAGTTTTTTTTTGTGTGTGTGTGTGTATATGTATATATATATAGGCAGTATTAAGTTGTGTTCTGTAAAAGGAAGGAAGGAAGGCAGTACAAGTCTCTTTTGCTACTAATTATGCATGCTTACTGCCTGCTAACATAGCCACCCACTCTCTGGTCCCTGCTTATAGATGAGCGCTTCCCTTACAGACACTCACACTCACAAGACTGCCTTAATAGAATATTTTAAAACTTGATTTTACTTTGGAATGAAGTCATTTCAGCACTATTCAAGGTATGTCCCGGAATCCGGGACAGCACACCCGCGAGTAAGTGTGTTTGGTTGAAATCTTGTCTTCCCCAGTGGTGGAATTCCTATAAATTTCCATCTATAGATAAGCCTAAGCTATTGTGACAAAAACAGTATGAGCAGAGACAACGCCAGTGGAGGTCAGGCGGAAGAAAAGCGGTGTGTTCGCTGGTGGAATCCTTCCAGACCCCGCTTTTATTGGAGAACACTCCCATTCCCATTTTCCGTCAATGTGCCTCATAATGAATTAGTGAATCTTCCAGTCCCAGCCCCTCCCTCTAATAACCCCGCCCCTATCAGATCCGGGACTGACGCGACGTCACCGTCTCTTTAAATAGCGGCCCGGCGTGAGGAGGAGAAGCGCGCTGAGGCACAGCACTTGTTGGCTGGGTGAGAGAAGGGCGGCTTGGGGGACACGGAGGTGACCTGTACGGCCGAGCAGTAGGCTCCGTTATTGGGTTTTGTGGGTGCCGTAGACTCTGGCGCTTGTATCGCTGGCATGGCGGAGCTGGCTGTATAAGAGAAGCATTGCTTTGTCTAACTTTCAGCCTTACTTTCTATGTGGTCTTGATTTGTCCGCAGGTGAATTATCAGCTTCTTCTCCTGGCATCATGTCGGCAAGCGAAATGGATAACACTGCCCAAGTGGAGGAGACCCCGGATCAACAGGTGAAGTGGGGTGACTGGACTCTGGATTGCAGGGGCGCCCGCTTATCTCCATTGGCGGCTGTATGCGCAATAACTCATGGACTTCGTGCAGGCAGCGGCTTGTCCTTTGCATCTTAAAAGGACACCATGTGCAGTGCAACTATCGCCAAAGAGCAGGGACGTATCTTGCCATCAGGGCAGTGCCACTGGCTCAATCTAAGGGGGATTTTTTTCACATATGGTGGGGTTTCCATCCTGGATTATGGGCAAAATATCGGCAGCCTACAGAAATTGATACAAGATTAAAAAGGAAACAAAACAAATTAAAAGGGAATCTGTCGCCAGCTTTTACAGCACTAAACTAAAAGAATCCCTCGGGGTATGGGTATGAGTGATCCTTACTAGTATCAACTCCCATTTATTTTGGAACTCTCATGTACCATTATGTATAAAGAATCCTTTATTTATTTTCTCTCTAAAGCAGGAACTTTAGTTGCTGGAAGATCATGAATTCATGTACCCTTATGTTGGGCTTTATAGTGTACAGAACCTTGATGTTTTAATCATATTAAAATAGATGTTACCGTAGGGCTCTGTTTAACTTAAAGAGAACCTGTCATGCAAAATAACCCCCCTAAACTAAATATATTTTCATAAACTGCCATTAGAGAGCATTGCCTCTATCCCTTCATTGTCCCTCTACATGCCTGTAAACCTAAGCAATGAGGTCCTAAAGCTGTATGCAAATGACCCGTGAAATGTCCAATGAAGCATTAGCATATTCAAGCTGTCCACTCTATTCATGAGTGGGAGGCACAGCCACACCCCCAGTGCATGACTGACAGCCTGTATAATGATGTGAGGCTGTATAATGTGCTTCCTGGTGCTGGTGGCCACACCCCCTGCAGCCTGTGTGTGCATTTGTGTGTGTAGGAGAGATACAGCAGCTCCAGGCAGCCATGTTAGATTCATGTGTAGCTGATGTCTGTGTATCACACATGTGTATTAGGAGGATGCAGTATGTCAGCACACTAGCCATGCTTTACTATACGTTACACACAGACATGAGCAGGGGGAGGAGAGGGGAGGGGTAACAGGGGTGACATCACTGCCTCTGACCATGTGACCAGCCTCATTTACATGATAAAGAATAGATGATTTTATAATGAATAATGTATGAAATAACTAGATAAAGGCTGGGATGGGATCCTTGTGAGCTGCTCCAACAGGTAGAGGTGACAGGGCAAGTGACACAGACCTGATGACAGGTGTCCTTTAAATGCTGTTTGGTGGCTCAAAGCACATGGAATACTGCCCAATGTTTGGTGTAAATTTTATTTAATTTTTTTTTTTTTTTTTGTTAAAGCTTGCAGCAGGAATGTGGGGGAGAAGTGTAGTGGGGTTAAATATGTATGATGGGGGCAGGTGATGTCTCCTGGAGCACTTGAATTAGTTACAGGCATAGTTCTAGGTACTGAACTGACTTTGCCCTCTAAAAGCTGTCTGAAACAATGGTTTCAGACCATGCAGTGGCTCATCTGTATGTGCTTGTCTCCTGAAAGATGAGGCTAAAAGACTGTTTACTTATCCACCTCTGCTCCCTTTGAAGTATTTGGGTACTCTGGGTGTTGTGATCTAGGCATGAGCACTTGGGGAAGGAAGTATCAGTGAATGAGCTGTTTTGTCACTTTTCCCTACAGCAAGTGGATATTTGTTTAAAGCTCATCTGTAAAAACTCTTAGCACTGATCTCTCAACAGGGGAAATCCTCTTTAATCATGGCTAATTTCAAGCAGAATTCAAAAATATATACACATCTGGTCTTTGTTTGTCCTTAGCTGTTTGCAGCAGTGTATACTAGGATCAAATTACTAAGGCCTGGCACCAGGTTCTGAGCCTTGTGATGGGTAACACAAGCGCTTGTCTTCTGGGGACAAGGTCTTCTAATGGAAGCTTGGCACAAATGCTACAATATATATAACTTTATTAGAAAATTATCTGCCTCTTGACATGTTTTTATTTCATCTGGTTTTATGGCTAGTAATTGTGCCTCTTCTGCAAGGTAATTAATGATGATTGGAGGGAGTGACCTGTATACTTCACCATTCAGTTTGGGAAATTACAAAGGGCTTATGTTCTTGTTGTTCCCTGCCGATTTCATCTCGCTGGCTATCTGAAGCACCATTGTCGTTTTTTTTTTTTTTTTTTTTATGCCTGCCTCTCCCTAGTTCTATAATGGGGTTATGCTAGTTAAAGGGACTGTCCACTTTCAGCAGATTGATATTATTTTGGTAACAAGTTGTACAATTTTCCAATAGAATTTCTGTATCGATGTCTCATGGTTTTCTAGATCTGTGCTTGCTGTCCTTTATATAAAGCTTCTGTTTACTTCCAGTGTATAGAAATCTGCCCATCACAAGAACATGGGCATATTTCTACCCATGGGAAGTAAACAGAACTTTTTATAGGACTGCATGTCAGTAACTAGAAATGTCTAGTTGATTGTATAAATCTTCTGGCAAGTTTTCCTCTCCTGATCAGAAAATGAATTTGCTTATCCATAACAGAATGTGGTGGAACGTGTAACACAACTGCCCCTTGTCAGCTCTGCATGCAGTGTGGTGAGTGCCGTCTACAACAGTACAAAGGATAGTCATCCATACATCCGCAACGTTTGTGATGTTGCTGAGAAGGGAGCAAAAACCTTAACTGATGTTGCAGTAACTGGATCAAAGCCTCTTATAAGCATTCTGGAGCCACAGAGTAAGTCTCTAAAGTATAAAATGTCTATCTGACTAATTTGTCTGAACATATTAAAGGCCTATAGCTATATTGAGAAAAAAGTGGATTGTGGTGTAAGATTAAATGGATACTATTTTCCATGCAATTGGGTACTGTAAGGTAATTCCAAAAGTGCATTCTCCATTCAGACTTCTTAGAAGGGTATTTCAACAGGGTGCTAAATGGCATATGAACAGCTTGGTAAGTGGTGTAAAATGTCACTATCGCCTAGTAATTGAGTCATTAATGAAGAATTTTCAGTGTGGGGAGCTGTGTAACCATCTTGCAGCAATTAGTTATTACATGCTGCACACCTTTGTCCATCACATGATTAGGGTACAGTTTTCTCCACTGCAAGTAAGGCTATGTTCACACGTTTTGTCTTGATTGTATTTCAAAATGCAATCCAATTGGAATGGAGAGGAGCTTGGCCTAATCACATATGCATTTCAATCAAAAAATTGATAACAAGCACCAGTTTTGTATGTAAACCATGCAGAATACTAGGCATTTGTTACCAAACCTCTGTTTAAAAAAAATAAATAAATAAAATGAAGCTGTACTTGCATCCTTTGAGCAGAGGTGCTGTGCTTCTGTAAAATGGGTGCATGGCACTCAGAGCTAGACTGCTTCTGGCCACACGATGCCACTGTAGAACTTGTATACAAAAATTAGTTTGCTGAAACTGGTCAAGATTTTTAATGTAAAAATTCAAGTTGTTCCCTTTTATATTTAGTTGCCACAGCTAATGAACTTGCTTGCAAAGGTTTGGACAAACTGGAATCCACATTGCCTATTCTTCAGCAGCCAACTGAAAAGGTAAGATATTTTACATTGGCTGTAGTGGGTTGCTTGCAGTGCCTCCTGTATGGCCAGTGTTGTGAAATTATCTCGGTGAAATAATGTGCTGTGATGGCAGTTACACATCAATACTATAACAGAGCAGGATGGTCTGTTAGATCGTCACTGGGAGCAGAGCAGAAGGGGGAGTAGTTGCTGAACTAAAGGATCATGGGACTTGCAGTTTCAAGTGGTAGCCCTCTTGGTGATTCCACCTACTTTAGAGAGGCCATAATTTTGTGAATCATAAAATCAAACTATTTTAGCTCTATTTTGACAAATGAGTATAACAAGTCAATGTCAATTTATATCATCATGGGCTTTTGTATCGCTTTTCATAATTCCAGAATACCCCTTTAGCAGGTTAACTTTCAACTGCAGTTACAGGTGGGTGTCGGCTGTAATATACAGCTGACACCTGTCATGTATGGAGAGGGCTCAACCTGTGAGCTCTCTCCATGCAGCACCAGGATGTAATAGTACCTAATAGTGCACATAAAGGTTACTCCACTGGAGTGGTGGAAATGGGCCTGTATACACCTAATAGTTAGTTACCACATGAACAATGAATAGTGTATTTAAGATGGTTTTATAGAAATTTCCTTATTTTTGAGAACTGCATTTTCTTTCAAAGTGACCCATAACTTTTCAGCAGTAGTATATATGTCTGCTAAAGGAATCTGCTTCAATGCATTTACTCAGCTGTATTTCCAACAATTGGCAAAACTGGTTCTAAGGTTTCCTGAGGTTAAAAAGGACCATAGAATGTTGGGTGTGTTTATTGGGTTAGTGTGCTATGGGGGTAAAGAGATTTGCATAAGCCTTTAATGTGATACTTTTCTGTGCAGGTGGTATCTAATACAAAAGACCTGGTGACTGGCGCACGTGATGCAGTTGTTGGAGTTGTGACCAATACAGTTACTGGTGCCCGGGACACTGTTACGGGTGCAGTGTCTGGTATAATGGGTTTGGCTACTGGTGCTGTACAGGGTGGTGTCGGTGTAACTAGGTCAGTAGTCTCAACAGTGATGGACACCCAAGTGGGACAGTTTGTTACCAGCAGCCTGGATACAGTCTTGGGAAAATCAGAAGAGTGGGTTGATCACTACCTTCCTATGACAGATGAAGAGCTGTGTGAGTACCTTGGTTTTAACACTTTTGCTGCTCCTTCTTAAAGGGAAAATAACTTTTGTCTAAAAATTAATACATCCTGACTCGCTACTCCAGGGTGCCAGGTAAGCTTACAAGGAGGCATGAGTCACGGTCTCTGCATAGTGCTGCAGGAAAATGTGAAAATCTGGAGACTGCCTCACTGCGTTGCAGTTTAAATTGCATTGCAATGAGTTTTGATGCAGTTTCATAAATTTTACCGGTAAAATGCCATTATAGCCTTTAAGAGTTTTAGACAATTTATCAAAAGGTGTGGCTTTGACCAAAATGTGTGCACTTTCAATGCAAAGCCTTCTGGAGACAAACTGCTAGATAGTCTTACACTACAATAGATTTCATTCAGTATCGGCATAGGGCCTCATACTTAAGAGTTCTGTTCATGTGGCCATGTCTGCCTGTACAGTACGAGCTACAATCTTTGCACAGCCATGTACATGAGGCCTAAGACTGTCGAGTCTAATGGTGAAATGTGTAATGTTTTAAGGGCAAAGGTGTGGGATTTATTAAATGTCAAAGTACTGTAATCTTCCAGGTTTTGTAGATAAACATTGTTTTGCCATGGGTCCATTGACACGCTTACACATACTAAAGCATTTATTCCACTTTGCTCAAAATTCCCTAACAAGGGGATGTGACATTGCATATTTAGTTCTTCAGCTGAAAATATTAGAGTAAATAATTTAATGCAGGATGGGGCAAAGAGACTTGTGGTGGTTCTCTGATCAACCTTTAGATGTTTCCATGGGCAACTAGCTGGAAGCTTACAAGGCACCAAATATTATTTCCTTTGGGCTCTAGTTTATAGACTTTGTAGTGGTATTGGTATATATTTCCCATAATGTCTTCATGGAGTATAGCTTCTAAGCTTAAATATATATTAAATTTCATAGCTCAGCTTGCTGCAACTGTAGAGGGATTCGAAGTGGCACCAATTCAGCAACAAAGGGACCAGCAGAGTTACTATGTCCGTTTAGGCTCTTTGTCTTCTCGTCTCCGTCATCGTGCATACCAGCATTCTTTGGGCAAGGTGAGGAATGCCCAGATGAGCACTATGGAAACTCTAGCACAGCTGCACCAAACTATTGACCTGGTATGACTCAAATATTTGGCTCCAACTGTTTCCTACTTGCTTCTGTTTTAATGCATTGTGCTTAGTTTGCATGAGAACCATTCCCTTTCTAAACCTATTTATTCTTCATTAAGTTGGAGATGGTTAAGCAGAGTGTCCATGGAGGGCAAGAGAAACTGAACCAGCTGTGGTTGGACTGGAGTCATAAACAGTCAGAGAATGGATCTGTAGATGGTGAAAAAGAACATGCCGAGGTAAAACATTGTTTCCTTTACCAATTTTTGTTAATAAATGGCTTCCTCTTGATTTAGGAAAATAAGATCTGTTCCAGTTGTCTTTCTACCTAGTCTTTAAGTCCTAAATGTGTTTGGCAATAACACTGTTGTATATATTTGCTAAAACTGTCAGGTGGGCTGGTCTTCTCTGAATGCATTGTTGGTTATCAACCAAATGCATAGTGTTAACTTCTGTTACAAGAGAATACCATAAACTAACAGACTATAGAATTTCTTCATGCTCTTCCAAATCTTTAGGGCTAATATGTAATTTTGTCTTGACAGCCATTGGATTCCCGTGTGTTAACCATGACTCGTTCATTGACGAAGCAAATACAAACTACTTGCTTTACTCTGGTATCTGGAGCACAGGGCCTGCCAGCTAACATTCAAGACCGAATGCAACAACTACGGCAAACTGCTCAAGACCTGCATTCTTCCTTCTCTTCTGCTCACTCACTTGGAGATATTTCTTCAGGTATTCTGACACAGAGCAGAGAACAAGCCACAAAAGTCCATGACTATGTGAATGAGCTCTTAAGTTTTGTAGTTGTAAACACCCCCTTAACGTGGTTGGTGGGCCCTTTTGCACCTCAGCTGGTTGAACGCCCAGAAGACCCTGAAGATGAGCCTGCAAAGGTGCAATGAGTGAATATGAAACCCCAGGTGTTTGCACTTATCTTTGAAGGAGATGACTTGTGGTGTGTATCTCCGAGTTACTTTTGAGCTAGTCCATTGGTAATTAACACATTTTGTACTTTAATTGTACTAAAATTTATAAAACTTGCTCTGCAATCAGTCATTCTGAATTTTGTTGTTCTTGTGCACAACCCAAGCTTCAAGTCTCTTCTGAATTGGTCTAAAAACATTACAATATAAAATATGTAAAGATTAAGAATAAGGGCAGTACATGGTTTTTTTTTTTTTTTTTTCTCCACCAAAACTGGATTCTAACTAATGAATAGAGAAAAATGATAACTTGGTGGTGGGTTTAGCAATTGTTGCAAACTAAGGCTACATTCGCACTGCCATTGCCCGCCATACTGTGAGCACTGTTCACCCTGCCCCTCTCCATAGAGGAACATGGTGCACAGTGCCGTATGCCGAGAAAAGATGGGACATGTCCTATCTTTTCAGGGGGTATGGAATGCTACGGTGCCGCACGTGTGCTGCAACATACCGCTCCCGCAGAGGGCCATGCACCAATTGCAATCTATGGGGGGGTATGTCTATAGGCCCCACCCCATATGGCAGTGTGAATGTAGCTTAAAAAATTACTTGTGTTCACCTTCTGTTCCCTATCAACTTTAAAATACATCCATTCACACAAGTGTAATGGAATTATTCCAATAATTGATAATGGGAAGGGAACTTGCAAAAGATTGGTAAGAACTGAGCCTGACTTGGAAGTTATGAGCCTTTCTGTTAAACTTTAAATGTAAGTAATGTAAACTAGATAATTTATCCCATGGTGTACTTTGGATTGGAATTCTTTTGGAGCATTCTATTGAATTACATTGCTTACTAGATAACCACGTTGTGCTATACATTAGTATTGCAGAGTATTAGCATGAACAAGCAATCAGATTGCATGTTAATGTATTTATTGAATATTTTTCACCAGTTCTTCCACCTTGGTACATGAAGAAATGCCCCAAATCCCCATTAACACATGAAATGACATGAGGTCAAAATCCCTACACAATCCCCACATGGTATCACCATGTAACAACCCGTCGAATAAAAAAAAAAAAAAAAAAAAAATTGAACCTGCACAATTAATGCTGTAAAAACACACCAGAAATTTTTTTTACCTATTTGGGATTAAATAAGTGATCAAAAAACATATGTACTCCAGAATGATACTGTTACAAAAATGATAGATTTTTGCCCCTCATTAGGCATTTATTTAGTAAAACATAAAAAATATTCAAGTCTGGTATCCCCGTAATCCTCTTGAACCATATAACATCCAAATTTGACCATTCTAAATTTCGCCTCCATTTTGATTTAATATGAAGATCTCAAGAGGTTAACAACCTTCATAAAAGCTGTTTCTGATAGAGGGGTGCAGATTTGAAAATGGGTTGATTTATATAGGTGGTTTTTAATGCTAAATATGTAAAATTTCAGTATCCCAAAAATGGTAAATTCCAAAAATATGGAAACTCAATATTCAATTTGTAAGCCGCCTGACATCAAAATTATTTTGTACAAAAATGATAATGTAAAATAGACATATGAGAAATGTTATTCAGCAACTTATTTAGGTGGTGAATCGATCTGCCTGACAGCAATTTTTGTCAAATTGAAAATGTTTCAAATTTTATTTACAAAAGGAAAGTTTTGATTTATCAGCCAACATTTTACCGCTAAAGTGAAGTACATGTGAGGACAAAACAATCTCAATCGCTCTGATAAGTGTTCAAAAGTTAACCATATAAAGTGACACGTCAGAATACAAAATATGGGGCTGATCATTATTCCCATCTGGGCATTCACATTTAATTCACTTGCCATATGTAGCATTTCTTCAATTGGATATTTAAAAAAAAAAAAAAAAAAAAGATCCTGTGTGAAGATAATTTCTCATAAATGTAGCCATGTTGTCCCTTAAAGACTATTTGGCTTCCCCAGATACAACCACCTCACATTTTGCCAGCAGTGGCCAGGCAGGTGCTATAAAGTTCTGCCTGACCATCTGGCTTCAGCAATCATTACCACAGGACGGCTGTAGTAAATGCAGTGACTCCCAGATACCATATTTCATATACCAAAACCTTTTTGTTTCTTTGTGCAATCACTTCACCGGAGGTGGTTGTATCCAAGAACACAATTTCCCCCCCAAGGGACCATATGACTACATTTATGAAAAATTATCTTCACACGGGTGAATTTATTTTCTTAATATCTAATTGAAGAAGTGTGTGTGTGTGTAAAATATATATCTCAGATTAATGAAACAATGTGAATGCCCAGGCAAGACTACCCCTTTAAGCTATAAACTGGCTATGTCCTTAAGGGGTTAAAATAGTCTGACAGCTCTTTCAATACAAATAAAGTTATGATTTTTCTACAAATGCAATTCTCTACACTTGTAAGTCTGTAAAATTGGCCACATTTAACAATAAATTGGGTATCGTGGTGATCCATAGAATAAACAACCTATTTTTATGCTATGGTACATACCTAGAAATCCAAAACGGAATGGATTTTCCTTTTTCTCTAGACCCTTGGGATCATCCCCCCCCCCCCCCCCCAAAAAAAAAAAAAAAATTCTTGTGCTACTGAATGTTCTGCATAAGCTTTGCCAACCAGATTAATACGGATTGCTCCATTTTGGCCAAAGAACTACTTTTCCTTCATTTGAGATCTTCTATTCCAGGATATAAAATGCCTGTCATGAGGTCCTTAGTTGTATGGATCCTGAAAGGGTCCTACTAAAAACTAAGTCACTGATAGGAAACCAATAGGAACAGAAGGAAACCAGTGCATAAAGCCATTTACTTGAAGATCCAAAAAATTATATTTTTGGGGGGACATGTATCACATCTATAGCATTTTTATTTATTTTTTTTGTGTGCAACTTTTTGTGACTTTTCACAGTTTGGAACACTGCTCAAATCTGCACCAAAAGTCTCAAAGTTGCTGCTTTCAGGATTTAGTGTGGTGTTGTAATTATCTTTTGAAGCCCAGATGTTCAACTTGTGAGACTTTTTGGCCCTGAAATTGTCCTATTCTTGCAACTAATAAGTCCCAAAACAGAGCTAGACCCAGACTTACTTTTGGGAGCTACTATTTGAGACTAGACTCACTTATGCAACTTTTTAAACAGGCAACTCATCACATGCATCAGAGGGGAACAATTTAAGATGCAATATAAGTAGGCCAACTTCAGGAAAATTCAAAAAGTGGACACTGAAAAACTGATACATTTACCCCCTGGTGTGGCAAAAAATTGCTCAAATTCCTACAAACAGACTTTTGTAAGGGGTTAAAACCAAACACTCTGAAAGTCCAAGTATCGACGCTGAGTATCGATTTTGGTTCTACTTGAGCAAAACATCCCTGGATTAACAGAATTATTAGCACGGGGAAATAGGCCGTGCTAAGTTGCGCAGGCGCTCGTGTGCCGGAGAGGTCGGTGACGTCACCGGCTCTCCAGCACTTTAGAATCCGGCGCACGCACGGGCACGCGCATGGTGCGCCGTGCCCAAGTGCGGTGCGCCGAGTTAAAAGTTAATATAACTTATAAAACGGCGATAGGGGCTTTGTTCCCCTAACAAAAATATGATCTGGCACCAGCTCACCCTGAGCTGGTGCCATGTATATGTGTCTAAACCTACCACTTGTAAGTGGTAGGTTTCCTTTAAACCTATACAGAAAATAGATATTGGATATCTTACACTCAATGTATTTTCTAATTGCCAATACATCAGCATGTATATTAGGGGACCTTCAACCCCTATGATATAAATAACCCTTTCTCTGTGTTTTTAAATGCTAGGATTGTCTTAAAATTTGATCCTTTGTTTCTCCCCATGGTTTTACAATTTCATAGGAGCAAGAAGATCATACTCTCTTCTTTTTGTGCAGATCTGAGAAATCAATGGAATTCTTTTTAGTTATCCAGTACTTCAACATTACTAAAAAGCAGAGGAAAGATTCAAATGTTCGAATAAGTGAAAGCTACCAATTTACAAATCAAAGCACATTCTACCAGAGTTTTAGCAGCACCATGGGCAGAAAATAGAGGTGCCTCTTTGGAGCAGCCACACGGTCCAATCCATTAACCTTTGCATGACATTACCGTCTAGACATCATGTCATCAGGAGAATTGGCCTTCATAAGGAGAATTATCCAGGCAGTGCTCCCTCCCTAAGTAATTTGCTAAATCTCCAGGTGGTGATGTCATGGGGGCACAATGGAAAAGAATTCGACTTGCTTCTAACACAGTTTATGATATGAGAGCAACCTCTAGTTGGAGTTGTCATGGTGGATTCAAAGAAACCAAATTACCAGTAAGATTAATTCCTTTTTTTCTCCACCCAAAAAGACTTGGAGCCTGTCACCACATTTTCACAAATACAGCTAGTGATAAGTTCCTATAGAGCCATTTTAACTGACAAAACCTTTTTAGATAAAAATGATTTCCCTTAAATCTCCATAATTCAACTTTATCTTATGTTGCCTGGCATTTGTGGGGGCATGTCCTGCTTGGCCAGCCCATACCATTTACACCTTTCCATGTCCCATGCCACTTCTCAGCATTTAACCCCTTAACGCCGCAGCCCTTTTTCGTTTTTGCGTTTTAATTTTTCACTCCCCACCTACAAAAATCTAACTTTTTTATTTTTCCATGTACAGAGCTGTGTGATGGCTTATTTTCTGCGAAACAAATTACACTTCAAAATGTTGGTATTTAATATTCCATGCTGTGTACTGGGAAGCGTGAAAAAAATTCCAAATGCAGTGAAATTTGTAAAAAAAAAACCCTGCGTTTGTGCCGTATTCTTGTGGGCTTGGATTTTACGGATTTCACTGTACGCCCCAAATGACATGTCTACTTTATTCTGTGGGTCGGTACGATAACATTATAAAACCTATATAAATTTGTTTTCATACATTTAAAAAAATTAAAACCTCCTGTACGAAAATGTTTTGGGGGATTTTGCCATCTTCTGGCGCTAATAACTTTTTTATACTTTGGGGTATGTAGCTGTGGGTGGTGTAGTTTTTTGCGGATTTTGATGACGTTTACAATGTTATCATTTTTAGGACTGTGCAACCTTTTGATCACTTTTTATAGAATTTTTAATTTTTTTTAAAATGGCAAAAAAGTGCCATTTTCGACCTTGGCGCAATTTTACAGAGTTAAACGTGGTGAAAATCCATTATCATATTTTTATAGATCGGGCATTTTGTTTATGATTTTTGCTGTTTATATCAGTTCTAGAGAAAGGGGGGATTTGAGTTTTTAGGGTTTTTTTATTATTATTTTTTTTAACTTTTTTAATTTTTATTTTTACTATATTTCAGACTCCCTAGGGTACATTAACCCTAGGTTACATTAACCCTAGGTTAGATCCTATCATATACTGCCATACTACAGTTTGGCAGTATATGGGGATTTTACTGCTCATACATTACAATGTGCTGATAGCACATTGTAATGCATGGGGTAACCCGAAGTATCCTCGGGTCTTTGTGAGACCCGAGGCTACCATGGCGACGGATCGCCGCTCCCTGATGATGGGGAGCGACGATCCTCGGAAAGATGGCGGTGCCCATGCGCCGCCATCTTTTTGAAGCTGCCAGCAGCTTAGCCGGCGGCGATCAGCCTGAAAACACCTGGAATCGGCGCTGGCACTGATCGCGGGTGTTACCGGTAAGCCTTTGCTGCAATTTGCAGCAAAGACTTACCGGCTATGGAGAGGGCTCGGCCCGCAAGCCCTCTCCATGCACCGGGACCCGGCATGCGACGTAATACTACATCACATGTCGGTAAGGGGTTAATGTGACCAAAGTGATGTCATCTAAGGTCCTTTACCCAGTTACAGTAGCAAATTCTAGCCCATATATGGAATTGATCACATGGCAGTATCATGGCATGATCACAGTGTGCCTCCATAAACTTCTACTCCTCTCCATGGAGGCTGATGTGATTTCATGTGATCAGATACATTCATCGGGTAGACTATGCAAATGTAACATGGCCTTAGATGACATCACCGTGGTTACATGCTATGAAGTGGCCACCTCCCTCTCTCAGCATGAATTCAGACCTCTCGTGTGACCTCAGAGGGAGGAGGAAAGGGCGTGCATAATTAGGAGCCCAGAGCGCTCCATGCTGCTAATTATAACTTTCTATTCTAGGTGATCCCGGCGCGTTAAGATTAGCGACTGACGGATGAGTATTAATGGTTTTTTTATGTGTTTTTTTAGGTGGTTGGTTTCCTTTAAAGAAACATGACAGTATTTGTTGCTCTTTATACAATAAATACAATACGGTTTTCTAATATTTGCTTCTTTCAATTGTGACTGTTTTTCTTTACAGTTTTGATGAGACCATGAGTAGAAATAACTATTAAACAAGCTTCAATTTGTATGAATTTCAGAAAATTTGTTTTACAAGGAGCATTACACTGTTTCAACACGATTATACTAAAGCTGAAGGGCAAAAATTACAGAAGAATAGAAATATGTTGTAGCTTCAAAGTGTCATAGGAAATGAACCCTGTATTGAAAACCTAAGCCAAAGGTATTCCTTACAAGGACATTTGGCTACATGTCACCATTTCTTGTTCTAAAGGCAGAGTGGAAGTAATCAGTTTTATTATAAGTAGTACTTTACTATGGAGAAGCACTAATACAGTTAAAGGGGTTTTCCCACCTAAGTTGCTGATCTGTTGTTGCCTTAGTGATAAGACCCTCGCATATCACAAAAACGGGAGGTCCAATGGTCCTTACCCCATATGGAATAGCCCTTCCTGCCTCCATTTATTACGGATCCTTGGAGAAGCTTATGGCTGTGATAGCAAAATATATCTTCCAATATTTGTGCATGCATTCAATAGTTGCACTTAACCCCTTAACAACCAGACCCTTTTTTGTTTTTGCATTTTTATTTTGCACTCCCCACCTTCAAAAGAGCTGTGTGAGGGCTTGTTTTCCATGACGTCCCCCAAGACGGCCCACCTGGAGGATTACCCCTTGACCTCTGCAGGGACAGGAACAAGAGAGGTTAAATGTCCCTCCCCCTGCATCCCTCTCCAGTGTTCTTCCTGTCCCTACACAGGTCAGGGGGAAGAGAGGGTCTCTCTCCTTCTCATCTCCTTAGGGGGGTGGGAGCGGAGGGGGGCGCCATGGAGGCGCGGTACCTGGTACTAAGATCCTCTCCTCTCTGGGCCTCGATCGGATTCCTTCCTGGCTGACATCAAGGAGAGGTGTTAGGTGCAATTCCTGCGGTCCCTCAGCGATTTACGGCAGCACCATGTGTTCTGGCTCCCAACGGTGGAACGCAAACTGCGTTCCACAGGCCGCAATGACGACTTCCGGTTTGCGCGTCGCACCGGAAGTGACGTCGGCCTCTGCGTCATTGGCGTTCGGGAGTCAGGAACGAGGAGCGGTGAGTTTAAAAAGCGGAGAGTCTGCTAGAGACTCCTTCTACTAAGACTTCCGCAGGATTTCTTGTCTAAGTGTCGCAGGGTGCAGGTTAGTATGATACATTCCATTGCTGAAAATTTTATTGACACCGCTCCACTCACACCTCTACCTCCTCCCTTGTCCGCAGGCAGTGGAGACAAAAAAAATGGACCCAATCCCCCTTCCTCAGATGTCTGTAAGTTAAGGGGGTCTGGAGGGTGGAGTTGTGGAGGGGGGGCCCTGTGTGTGTGTGTATATATATATATATATATATATATATATATATATATATATATATATATATCCCCTGTACATCCTGGTATTTTCTTCTCACACCTAGGAGAAAAAGGAAAAAGATAAGAAAGAGGAAAGAAAGGATGATAAGTCAAAAACTAAGACTCTTCAATCCCGTAGATGCAACATGTGTTTTAACAAACTTCCAGAATCCTATAAGAAACCGATGTGCAAGGATTGTGTGGATAACATCATGCGCGAGGAAAAAGCGTCCTTCATGGATGAGATGAGATCTATGTTTAAATCAGAAGTAAAAAGCACAGTTGCATCCCTCTTTTCTGAAGGACTTCCTCAAAAAAGGTTCAAACCCTCTGAACCCAATCCGGAGGAGATAGATTCAGATCCTGAAGGGGCTTCCTGTTCCTACCAAGGTGGTGAGGAGGAGCAGCTAGAGATTCAGGAGCAAAAACACGACTCTAGGTTTCTCTTCCCTATAGATAACCTGTAGCTAAAGACTTCAGAAACAGACTGGTGTTTGACGACGAAAAATCTAAAATTTAGAACTCCATTCCGAAGGTGGACATCCAAGTCACGAAAGTAGTGAAAAAGACTGACCTCCCATTCAAAGATGCGACTTACTTAAAGACCCCATGGATTGCAAATCCGACAGTATCTTAAAGAAAACCTGGGAATTGGCAATGCTAAACCTAAAGGCTAATGTCGCAACCACGTCAGTTGCCAGAACCATGACCTGCTGGCTATATGGGTTAGAAAACCAGATTATCAGTGGAACCTCAAGAGAGAAACTCTTAGAATCTCTTCCTCTTCTGAAATTAGCCACCACCTTTATCGCAGACGCTTCGTGAGAATGTGTCAAGCTCTCCTCTAAAGAGGGAGCCCTTTCAAATGTCGCACGTAGAGCCCCCTGGCTCAAGCAGTGGTCAGGAGACTTTAGATCCAAATTAAATTTATGTGGCATACCCTTTACTGGTGAGTTCCTATTTGGTCCAGAATTGGACACGATCCTGGAGAAAGCTGCAGACAAGAAAAAAGGCTTTCCAGAACCCAAACAGAAGAGGCATTCCTTTCGTGATTCCCGAGAAATTTCCATCCTACCGAGGGAAAGGTAAACAAGGCAGATGGAGCTACCCAAAAGGGGGTAGAGGTAGAGGTTACAGTTCCTCTCAAAGTACCCAGCCCAACCCTGCCCAAAAGCAATGACGCCAGGGTGGGGGGAAGACTTGCTCTTTTCCCCTCTCAATGGGAAAAAAGCATAAAAAATACATGGATTCTACAAGTTGTACAGAAGGGCTACAAGATCAAACTAAACACTCCACCTCCTCAAACGTTTGTGACAACAAGAGCTTCATCTTCGCAGATGCTTCTTCTTATGTGGGAAGAAGTCCAATCTCTGTTAGTCAAAAACGTAATATCTCCTATACCACCCCATCAACAGAGGAAAGGATTCTACTCTCCCCTCTTCTTAGTTCAGAAGCCGAATGGAGCCTACAGAATGATAATAAATCTAAAAAATCTAAATACTCATATCAAATACAGGAAATTCAAGATGGAGTCCCTAAAGTCCACAACACCATTAATCCCAAAAGGTGCAGCTCTATGCACCATAGACCTGAAAGACGCGTATTACCACGCCCCAATCCACCCCATCTCTCAAAGATACCTGAGATTTGCGATTTGTCCCCAGAAAACCAAGTGAGGCACTTTCAATTCAGAGCTTTACCATTCGGGATCTCCTCAGCACCCAGACTATTCACCAAAATAATGGCAGAGGTGGTAGCAGTTTTAAGACTAAAAGACATACAATTGATCCCTTATTTAGACGACCTTCTTCTAATCTCCAGTTCAGAGGAAGCTCTATTATACCAGAGGGACACGACGATAGCAGTCCTAGAACACTTAGGTTGGATAATAAATTTCGAGAAATCAAACCTTCAACCGAGCACCAAGTTAAAATTTCTAGGAATTTTACTGGACTCAGTGCATCAATGCTCTCTTCTCCCAGAGGAGAAAGTCAAAAATCTTTTTTCACAGTTATCGATGTTTCAAAGTACACAGAAGTGTTCGGTCAGAGAAGCCATGGAACTCCTAGGTCTTCTCACGTCCTGTATAACCGGTGTTCCCTGGGCTCAAAACCATACAAGAGACCTTCAGAATTGGATCCTTATGTCCTGGGACAAAAATTTAAACCATCTGGAGAGGAAAACCAACATTTCCCTATGGGTAAAAAATTCCCTAAACTGGTGGAAGACAGCAGAGAATCTTACCAGGGGCTTAAAATGGAACAATTGGCCAATAACATCTATCTTGACGGACGCAAGCAAGACAGGTTCAGGGCCAATGGTCTCGATCAGAAAAAAAACAGATCCTCAAACTACAAAGAATTGAAGGCGGTTTGGGAAACCCTGAAGGTCTGCTCAAAACAATTACAAGGCCAAAACCTCAAAATACTATCGGACAACACGACCACAGTAGCCTATCTCAAACACCAAGGGGGCACACAGTCCACATCTCTCCTGAAATTATCAAAAAAGATCTTTCTCTGGGCGGAAGAAAATGTCCTCTCCCTGACGGCAATCCATCTGAAAGGATCAGAAAACAGGGAACAGGGATTTCTTGAGCAGGTACACTCTAGATCCCCATGAGTGGTGCATAAACAAAGAGGTGTTCTTCCATCTAACTCAGAAATGGGGAACACCGCAAATAGATCTATTTGCCACCAGAGAAAATAGGAAAGCGGACCACTATTTCTCTTTACAGAAGAGCACTCCAGACTATATTCTAGATGCCTTCATGCAAAACTGGCTAATGCTTTCCCTCCACTTCCACTGATTTCAAGGACAGTACAAAAAATAAGACAAGAAGACCTCAAGATCATTTTGATAGTACCCTTCTGGCCAAAGAGAAGCTGGTTCCCAGCACTAAAGTATATGGCATTGGAAGAACCAGTTATTCTCCCTCAAAGGAAGGATCTCCTATATCAGGGGGCAGTTTATCATCCTAATCCAGAATCATTCCAACTCAGCCTGGATCCTGAGAAACAAATGCTGAAAGCTAAAGGTCTCTCAGAAGAAGTCATTACGACATTACAGGCAAGTAGAAAGCCAGTTACTTCAGCTATCTACCACAAAATCTGGAAAAGATTTGTCTCTTTTTGCCATCCTGAAATTCCTAATCTGTCTTCTAACATACAGCAGATATTGGAGTTTCTTCAAGCAGGTTTGTCCAAAGGCCTAAAGACCAGCACGTTAAAGGTCCAAGTCTCAGCCCTCAGCGTCTTCTTTGACGTCTCTCTGGCTGACCATAGGTGGGTAAGACGGTTTCTTAAAGCATCCACTAGACTAGACTTAGTCCTAACTGTCCCATCAGGACTCCTCCCTAGGATTTATCGATAGTCCTGAACGGCCTTATACAAGGTCCCTTCGCGCCCCTAGAGAGCGCAAGTATAAAAAATATTACATTAAAAACCGCTTTCCTTGTTGCTATAACAACAGCAAGAAGGCTAGGGGAAATTCAAGCACTCTCCGTAAACGAACCCTACCTGAAAATTACGGATGATAGAATATCTTTAATGCTTGATCCTAATTTCCTTCCCAAGGTAACAACAGACTTTCATCGTAACCAGGAAATTATCCTCCCCTCCTTTTGCCAAAATCCAAAATCTTCGGGAGAAGCCAAATGGCTTTAGATGTGAGAAGAATAGTACTACACTATCTTGAAATAACAGATAGCTGGCGAAAAGATTCAAACTTATTTCTTCAGTTCCAGGGCAAGAACAGGGGGAGGAAAGCGTCAAAGATCACCATCGCCCGCTGGATTAGACAGACTATTAAGGACTGTTATACTATCCAAAGCCTAGAAGCTCCTACGAATCTTAAAGCCCATTCTACCAGAGCAGTGGCCACTTCCTGGGCAGAACGAGCAGGAGCTTCTCTGGACCAAATCTGTAAAGCTGCAACCTGGTCCAGTTCCATAACCTTTGCCAAACATTACAGACTGGACTTACATTCTGCCAAAGACTTATCATTTGGTAGAAAAGTTCTACAAACAGTAGTCCCTCCCTAAAACAATTCCCTAAGTTATCTGGTACATCTCCAGGTGGGCCGTCATGGGAAGCGAGAATTAGAGTCACCGGTAATTCATTTTCCATCTAGTCCACCACGACGGCCTGGAATTTTTTCCCAACCCTTACAAATGTTACTATGTGGTTTTTGTTGTATGTGGAGTAACATGCTAATAAACCTCTTGCATCCTTTCTTGGTGTAGTTATTTGGTAGAACACTGGAGAGGGATGCAGGGGGAGGGACATTTAACCTCTCTTCTTCCTGTCCCTGCAGAGGTCAAGGGGTAATCCTCCAGTCTGGCCGTCATGGTGGACTAGATGGAAAACGAATTACCGGTGAGTCTAATTCTCGCTTTCTGCATAACAAATTGCACTTCATGGTGGTGGTATTTAATATTCCATGCATGTACTGGGAAGTCGGGAAAAAAGATTCCAAATGCAGTGAAATTGGTGAAAAAATGCTTTTGTGCCATTATCTTGTGGTCTTAGATTTTACGACTTTCACTGTGCGTCCCAATGACATGTCTACTTTATTCTTTGGGTTGATCCCAAGGATACCACATTTTAGAATGTTTTCATTTGCAAAAATTAAACCTGTTGTACAAAAGAAAAAAATCTTCCTTTTCCCATCTTCTGGAGCTAATAACTTTTTCATACTTCAGTGTACGGAGCTGTGTGTGATTTTTTGTGACTTGATGCCGTTTTCAATGCTACCATTTTGAGGACTGTACAGCCTTTTGATCACTTTTTAAGTGCCATTTTCGGTGCTATTTTCCGCTACGAGGTTAAATGTTGGAAATAACCATTATTATATTTTGAGCTGACATTTTGGGACGCGGCGTTACCTAACATACTTATGATTTTTACTGTATATTTATATCAGTTTTAGGCAAAAGGGGGTGATTAGAAGTGTTAGGTTTTTATACTTATATACTTGGCTTATACCCGAGTATAAATACTACAATCAGACAACCTAGACAATCAGACAAATAGTAAATAAAAATAAAAGTAAAAAATATAATAAAAATTTTAATCGCCACCTTTCCCTAGAACTGATATAAATATAAACAGTAAAATTCATAACCTTGTCAGGTATTGCCACGTCCCATAATGCCCGATCTATCAAAATATAATAACAGTAATTCCTGAAGTTTAATCCTGTAACAGAAAATAGTGCCCTTTCCCGAAAATGCCACTTTCCCCAGCACCACAACGGCACCAACCAGAGACAGAGGGATCCGCCCCCAGGGACAGGAAACCTGAGCTTAAAAATCGCGCTCTTCCTATCCTGCCTCAGTGGTTTCCTTCCCTGGAAGGGATCTGAGGGCATCTGTTGTTTTTTTGTTTTTTGGGATCGCTGGTTTGTGGTCCAGGACTCTCCACACAAACGGAGGCCTCCATTCCAGGGAGTTGCACCCGTTGTCGGCCGGCTCCCCCGCTGCCTGCCAGGATCGTGCGCGGCGTTGAAGGGCTGTTCAGGGCAGTTAAAGCGGGGAGCAGCGAACGCGACCGGAAGTAAAATAGTAAGTACTGTGACTCGCCACATAACCACGGGTACCAGGAGGAGCCCAAGGATTATAGTACTCCTCCTTGGGTTATACATTAATTAGTTTAAACCTTTTTTAATGTATATAAGTGGGGTTTTTTGGGTTCTAAAGCCCCAAAGAATCAAGGGGGCAGGCCCGGAAAGGGGCGCGGCCTATCATTTAAGAAAGCCCGGGCTGCAGGAGGAAAACACGCTCACACTCTTCCAGAATGGCAGAAAGATGCGAAGTTCCTGAGCCTTTGAGGACCCGACTCGGTAATGATAGTGGTGAGTGTTGTTTTGGGAATTATTCTACACACTTATACTGATGGTAATTTTCTAAACAAAATTTTCTAGGGAAAGGAGGTTCCCAAAAAAGCTACTAAAAAAACCATCACAGGGATTATAGAATCTGTGGTAGGAAATTACCATCAAATTATGAAAAAAGCACCTGCTCGGCATGTATTGCAAAAATTATTTCTGAAGAATCCTCTTCATGGCTAGAATCACTGCGATTTGTGATTAGGGAAGAGGTACAGGTGACGGTCAAAGATATTGTTGACCAAAGGCCAACTTTAATAGAAAAGATCTTCCGGGACCTTCCTCAGCAAATCCCATGGAAATGATATCAGCGTCAGAGGAAGAGGGAGAAAAGGGAGATGCCACTTCGGTCTCAGAGGAGGAACTGTCGGGGCGTCCATTATTTTTAGCTGAAGATACAGAAGGTTTGTTAAGAATGGTCAGATCCTCTATGGATATAGAAGAGAGTATAATGTTTGAGGGATTGGCAGAGAGGAAAATACTTTTCCATCTCATAATACCATATCGGCCCTGATTGCAAAAGAATGGCAAAACCCCGATAAAAAATCGTATATTCCTAGGGCAATAAACAAAAAAGTACCTGTTTGAAGAGAATTCTACTCCTTCCTGGGGCCTTCCACCGAAGGTGGACGCCTCTATTATTAAAATCTCCCGTGGCACCTTTTTACCTTTTGAAAATATTAATTCACTAAAAGACCCTATGGATAGAAAGGCGGAAGGATTCCTTAAAAAATCATGGGAGTATTCTACTACCTCCTTCAGGCCAGCGGTAGCAGCAGCCTGTGTAGCCCGCTGAGTCTTATGGTTGGACCAGCTGGGGGGAGATATTCAGAATAAGGTTCCCAGAGAAACCCTAAAAACCTCAATAGCAAATATACAAAAAGGGAGGACGCCTTTGTGGATATTTTAAGACTTCCTGCCAGATCTGCAGCACTGTCTAACTCAGCTAGAAGGGCTCCGTGGCTAAAGAACTGGTCAAGTGATATAGCCTCCAGAAGTAAACTATGTGGCATCCCTTGTGATGGAAACTTCCTGTTTGGCCCCATACTAGACGATTTATTGGAAAAGGCAAGAGATAGGAAAAAAGGATTCCCCACTACCTATGCTCCCTATAGAATCAAATCCTTTCGGGACTTTCGTAAATCAAGGTTCCAGAGGAAAGATAGAGAAACCACACCAGGTTTTTCCAGACTGATGCAGACAAATGGGTTTTTTGTTCGGCCAACAGCAGGTGCAGTCTAGACAGGCCAATTCTCGACCACAATGACCCGAGGCCCCAGGTAGGAGGAAGATTATCCCACTTCTTTTCTGCCTGGAGACAGATCTCAAACAGCAAATGGATTCTCAGATCCATATTACAAGGGATTACACTGGACTTCAAAAACCCACCTTTTCGAAGATTCAAGATAACAAAGGTTCCATCAGGAGAAAAAGGCAGTGCAATGATGTCAGAGATGGCTGAGTTGCTTTCCAAAACAGTACTGTGTCCAGTCCCAATAGGTGGAAAAGGTCAAGGGTTTTATTCAACTGTATTTTGGGTAAAAAAATAAAACAAGTGGGGCCTTGAGAACTATAATAAATTTGAAAGAGTTAAATAGACATCTACAAGTACCAAGTTTCAAAATGGAAACGCTAAAATCGGCGGTAAATCTGTTATTTCCAGGATGCTTTATGGCGTCAATAGGCCTCACAGACGCCTACTACCATGTAGCTATTCCTCCGGACTATCAGAAATACCTAAGGCTTGCGGTTCAAATAGGAAAAAAAATAGTCCATTTCCTTTCCATTTCCATTTCCTTTTGAAATAGCCATAGCACCAAGGGTCTTTACAAAAATTGTTTCGCAGATGGCAGCCTTCATAAGGTTAGATCAGGGGCTTTTCATACCCTTTTGGTGGGTCCCGCAGAAGAAGCAGTAAGAAACCAGGTACTCAGGGTTCGGGAGGTACTAGAATTCCTGGGGTGGATAGTAAACATGGAAAAATCAGAGGTAACCCCGTCCCGTCAGAAGCTATTCCTGGGGGTTCTACTAAACTCCAGTTGCCAAAAATCCTTTCTTCCCCTAGAAAAACAAGGAATGATAAGGGAAAAGATAGTCAGAATAAAAACGTCTTCCCAAACTTCCATCAGGGGGGTTATGTCCCTATTGGGGGGTTTAGTTGCCACCATTTCAGTAGTTACCTGGGTACAGTTTCACTTAAGAGTATTACAGAATTTTCTACTTCAGGCCTGGGACAAAAATCCAATTTCCCTAGACAAAGAAATAAGGATACCAGAGGTGGTATTAGAGTCCCTAGATTGGTGGTTAATACAGAAAAATTTGGGGAAATGTCTCCCCTGGGAAACAAATCCAGAAAAAATCATCACAAAGGATGGAAGTCTGTGGGGATGGGGAGCACATGTAGGTGGCAAGACGTTTCAGGGCCAGTGGAACACTCAGGAATCAAATTTATCCTCAAACGGCAAGGAATTACTGGCCATCCTGAAGGGATTAGAAGGGATTCCATTGCTAAAAAAGCAAAACAGTAAGATCAGGCAATACTACAGCAATTGCCTACATAAACAACAAGGGGGGACAAAGGGTCCAGACCTTATGAAAATAACCTCTCAGATATTTCAGCTAGCAGAATTTTACATAAAAGGATCAAAAAATATTCAGGCAGACTTCATAAGTCGCAGTATCATTCGCCAGGGGGGAATGGGTTCTTAACGGAGAGATCTTCAGCATGATAACCAAGATATGGGGTCTCCTGGAGATAGATCTTTTTGCCAACAGAGAAAATCGCAGGGTAAAACATTTTTTCTCTCTAGACTACAGAGATCGTCCGTTAGCAGTAGATTCCTTCTACTGTGCCAAAATTGGGGTCGTCATCGTCTGCTGTATGCTTTCCCCCCATGATTCTAATTCCCAGAACCCTAGGAAAGATAAAAGGGGAAAAAAGTGAAGGTCATTGTCATTGCTTCTTTTTGGCCTCGCCGTGCTTGGTTTTCAAGTCTAATAGACATGGCAATAGCGGACCACTGGGTTCTGGCGGAGAGAAAAGACTTATTATACCAGGGTCCTATTTATCATCTGGAGGTGAAGGGTCTTCATCTCACGGCATGGCTATTGAGAGGCTGATTTTGGAAAGGAAGGGCCTTACAGGTTGAGTTATCACAACTCTTCAGAAGAGTAGAAAGTCTGTTACATATAGGATTTATTTAAGAACATGGAAGGCCTTTTTTGTCATTTATGGGTCAAAAATCATTTGATATGTATAATAGTGACTTTAGCAGCATTTTAAAGTTTTTACAATTAGGTCTAGAAAAAGGTCTAAAACCATCCACACTAAAAGTTCAAGTGTCGGCCCTAGCAGCATTCTTTGACCAGGATATAGCCAACCATCCGTGGATTGCTAGGTTTATTAAGGCTTCCGTGAGACTCTGCCCTCCCATTAGGTCTAGTTTCCCTCCTTGGGATTTATCCCTGGTCTTGAAAGCTCTATCGGGTCCTCCTTTTGAACCCTTAATAGACATTTCTTTAAAACTACTCACTTTTTAGAGTTTTCCTAGTAGCCATTACCTTAGCTAGAAGGTTGTAGACCTCCATACTTTACTTTATTTCCAGATAAGATAGTATTGAGGCCTGATTCAAAGTTTCTTCCAAAGGTAGTGTCAAACTTACATAGGTCCCAGGAGGTAGTCCTTCCCTCTTTTTGCACAAACCCAAAATCAGATAAAGCATATTAGCAAATGAAGTAGCCAAAAAATCTGTCCCAGAAAAGATTCATGCCCATTCGACCAGACCTCTGGCCGCATCCTGGGCCGAGTTCAGACATGCCTGAACAGATATGTCGGGCTGCATGCTGGTCTACCCCCCTTCCCCCACACACACACACACCTTCTTTAAGCACTACCGGTTAGATGTGGCGGGTTCTCTTCACCTCTCTGAAAATCTCTCTGGTTGGTACTGTTATGGTGCTGGGGAAAACAGTAGTTACTCACCGGTAATAATATTTCCTCGTACCACGACGCCACCTGGTATATTCCCACCCAGGTGTTTTTTTTCTTGCTTTTTTCTTGGTGACAGTCAAATGGGTGTTGCAGGGGAAAAAAAAGAGGAATATATTATATATACACTACACATGCATAGAAATGTTTTCTGATGTATTAACGATAAGTCTCTTCCAAGTCTCAGTAACCACTGAGGCCGGATAGGGGGAGCACTCTCTTTCTCTCTGGTTGGTGCCGTCGTAGTACGAGGAAACATCATTACCGGTGAGTAACTACTGTTTTTTTGCCATTTTGCAAAATATAAGAAATTTAATTAAAAAAAAAGTGATCAAAAGGCCATACAAAATGGTACCTTTGAAAACTTCATCAAAAGTCGCAAAAAATGACACCACACACAGCTCCATACAGTGAAGTATGAAAACGTAATTAGGGCCAGAAGATGGCAAAATGAAGAAGAGGTTTTCATTTTTGTAAATGTATGAAAACATAAAACCCATACAACAAAATGGTGCAAATGCTTTTTTTTATCTTTTTTACTGCATTCATAATTTTTTTCCTGCTTCTCAGCACATGGCATGGAATATTAAATAGCTTCACTATGAATTGCAATTTGTTAAGCAGAAAACATGCTCTTACACATGCTCTCTTTACATATATAAAAAAAATTATAGATTTTTGATGGTGGGAAGTGAAAAATGAAAATACAAAAACGAAAAAGGTTAAGGGGTAAATGACCTGTGGCAAAATAGAAGCTGAGCTGTGATTGGTTGCTAACCGCCACAGCATTCAGCAGACAAAGGCTCCTATATATGCTAGTTAATAAGTGAATTTTGGAAAGTGCAGTGCGATTTCTTTCAACTCAAAACCGCACATGAAAGGCATAAATAGTTAACAGCCTAGAAGTCTGGACCTCGTGCTTTGTGCTCTGCAGCTGCTTATTATAACACTTTATTTTACAGCGATCCTGGTGTGTCAACATTAAAGAAGACAGCTATAGGTAAGTATGTGTAGTTTAGTTTTGCTTTAAAATAGCGGTAGATTTCCTTTAATATCGTAAATTTTTCTTAAAAAGATGCATTAAAAATAAAATCTTTGCATGGCCATAATCTGACACCTGTAACTTTTTCATGTGGGCTTGATCCAAAGGTTCAGCTGGTACACAATGTCACAAAGATAAACAGTGCTTTAAATTCCCAGGATAATGTTTACTGAGTTACAAAAGGAAGTGAGACCTGAGGAAATGTGCAACAGTGTATAACAGAAAAGAATTACAGAGAAATATTTAACGGAGTATTACAGCAAACACTATACCCCTAGTTCCCACATGATGACTTGGGTACAAGTTCTTCAAGAACACGTCTTTTCTGGATCGGTCCCTAAGTATTACGCAATACTATTTGTAATCCACTTAAGACAGGCCAATTTCTCCAGTAATAAAGTGCCAGTGCAAGAGTCCCTTATGTAATTTGTTTATCAGTACGCGATCTCTGTAGATGCGACCAAGCCGTAGTTATAAGTCCTTGAGGTCTTTCTTTCTCTCTGCTTACAAGACTTTTCCTGCAGTCAGCTCAGCTCAGACCTCCATCCAGCACAGAGCCCTCTACAACTGCCCCAGCGCAGAAAAACAACCGCTATTATTCTAACGGACTCTTTTTCACCAAAACCTGAGTCCCTGTTGAGTGATGATGCAATATTTTATCTTCAATGCAGGGTCTCAAAACTGCAATCCCAGTGCCCTGCCTGCCTTGTAGGAGTCTACAATGTCCCAGTAATTTCCTACAATAAGTCTTTACGACCCAGAACAATAATTACAGTTACACGCATTAATACCTTAAGGACATGGCTCATTTTCACCTTTAGCACACAGCACAATTTTTCAAAACTGCTTGTGTGCAGTTATAACTTTGGAACGCTTTATCTTGCCAAGTTTATTTTCAGACTGTTTTTTCATGACATGTACTTCACAATAATGCTATATTTTAGTTGAAATTTTTTGCACTTATTTATAAAAGGAAATATGGAAATTTGGTGACAATTTCAGATGTCTAAGTGTTATGCTTGTCATCCAGTTAGTCTTACCGCCCATATTGGTTGCTAACTAACATTAACCATATAAATTTTTATGTTATTTTATTTTATTAGGACGTTAGGAGGCTTACAGTTCGAACAGCGATTTCCAAATTTTTAAGTAAATTTCAGATTCAATTTTGAGGTCAATTTATCTTCTTAAGGGTTTTGTAAAGTTCTATTTATGAGAACCCATTTATGAGAACCCATGTAGAGAGCTTTGTTGGGGCTTGTTTTATGCATAACAAATTGCATTTCATAGTGACGGTATTCAATATTCCATGCCGTGTACTGGGAAGCGGCAAAAAAATTGCAAATCCAGGGAAATTGTGCCGTATTCTTGTGGGCTTGGATTTTACGTCTTTCACTGGGTGCCCCAAATGGTGTCTGCTTTATTCCTTCGGTCGGTGCGATCACGGGGATACCAAATTTGTACAGGTTTCATAATGTTTTCATAGATTTACAAAAGTGAAAACCTCCTGCACAAAAAAAATATTTTTTACTTTGCCATCTTCTGTTGCTAATAACTTTTTTATACGGAGCTGTGGGTGGTGTAATTTTTTGCTACTTTTGATGTTTTGAATTTCAATGCTTCTATTTTTAGGACTGTACAGCCTTTCGATCACTTTTTATAGAATTTTTTATATTTTTCAAAATGGCAAAAAAGTGCCATTTTCAACTTTGACCACTATTTTCTGTTACGGGGGGTAAACGCAGTGAAAAACCGTTATTATACTTTGATAGATCGGGCATTTTGGGATGCGGCAATACCTAACTTGTTTATCATTTCTACTGTTTATTTATATTTATATAACTTCTAGGAAAGGGGGGGGGGTGATTAGAATTTTTAGGTTTTTTAATAAAATAAAAACTATAATGAAACTTTTTTAAATTATATTATTATTACTATTTTTCATACCCTAGGTTGTCTGATTGATCCTACTGTATGGCAGTAGATGGGGATTTTCCTCCTCATTCATTTCAATCGGTTAAAACAAGACAGCTTTGGGTTTTCAGAAGACCCGAGACTGTCATGGCAACCGATTGCCGCCCCCCCCCCCCCCCGAGGAAGTCACGGAAAGCGACAATCTTAACCTTCTTTTTGAAGCTGCTTCATTGGAGCACAGAACGGAAGGAGCCCCATTGAGCTTATAACGGGGAGTTTTTGATGATGTTGGTTTCAGGTGCCATTGTGCCACATTTTGAAGTTCCTGAGGTCCTCGAACAGTGACACCCCCCCCCCCCCTATGAATTATTTTTTTTTTGGAAACTACACCAGAGTATTTATATTTTATATGTTTATATTGAGCTTTTTATCACCACAAATCTTTTTCCAAGAAAACCTTGCTTTGGCCCCTAAATTTTTATTTTTAGAAGGGGTTAGACGTTGCTAGACGTTGCTCCTCAGAGTGCTCAGTAAACCAGATATGTATCTGAATGGCCAGAGAGATTAGATCACTCAGTTTAGACGGAACATCCCGTGCAGACAGAGCGTCATTGATCTGACCGAACAGTCCCTTTCTGTCCCAGAGGGGAGTAGCCCATGCCAAGGCTTTCCTGGAGAGAAGGCTGATCACGAACGCCACCTTAGTCCGTTCTGTGGCAAACTGTGAATCATCAGCTCGATATGCAGGGAGCACTGAGTAATGGAGCCCCTACATGCCTTGGCCTCACCGTCATATTTGGAGGGCATGGATAGACGCAGCCTGGGCTCAGCAGTAGATGATGCAGCCGTAGAAACATGAGTTACTGCAGGGACTGGACGCAGGTGCTTGGTAGCCACCAACTGCTGCAAGGTGGCGGTGAGTTGTGCGAGTTGTTGTCCTTGTGCGACAATCTGTTACGAATGCTGTTCCACAAAGGTGCTATGGTCAGCCATTTCAGGTAGCGGAACCTCGGCAGGGTCCATGCTGCACGTGCCCTAGGAGTTGGGGAAGCGTGTGCCTTTGGAGTCAGGGACGCGCGCCCTAGGAGTCGTGGATGCGCGTGCACTGCTGACGGATCGAGACAGGAGCCAGGACGGGTAAGGTGCACGCATGACATGCTGGCAGGGGCAGAGGAGCACGGGTGAGTCCACAACCCACGATAGGGGTTGCGGGACCATCCATGACAAGATTTTGATAAGCCTTTGCCTTCTGCTCCTTTTGGTTTGCAGGGGTGAGGCTCTATAGTTTGCTTCACACTTCGGGTCTCAATTTAGAAATACATATCATTCATCCTTTTTTGACCATTTTTGTCAGTTTTTCCTAATTATCTTAATAGGTTGTAAGATAACAGCTTGTAAGCAGCCAACTGCATGGTAAATAGTCAAAAACGGATGCGTTTTTAAACGGACTGAAAACGCATGCTTATAAACGAACCAAAAGCGCCATGTGTGGCATCACCCTAAGTGAGAAGTTACAGGGTCGTGTCTAGGGAAAACTGAAATTGTGTACACCAGGACTGATAGAGACAGGTTGGACTTATATCTGTGAAATGCTGCATTTTTATTAATAACTGTGAATTAGAGAATGTGTTATTTTTTAAGCGCCGGTTTAAAAGTTTAAACATTGTGTGGTAATTTTTTTTTGTTATTATTATTATATGAGGAAATATGAATGTATTTTTATAAATATGTGTTAATAATTTTTGAGTATGTGTGTTTTTACTTTATATATCCCCCTTGGGGTCATAAAAGACCCCTGGAGGACATGTTCCCTTTTTTATTTATTTAAATTTTACATTATTCTTTTTTTTTTCCCTCAAGTTTTCCCCTGTAACTGGGGCATCCAGCAGCTCAGGTTAACTCCTTTAGACCGGGCGGGCATGTGACCTCCGAGTCTATAGAGCGGTGCTGCTCCTCTATGCATCGCACTACTTCAGCACGATGCTGTGAGGAGCGGAGAAGGGACAAGCGGTAATAGACCGCATCTCCCTTCTCCCTAGGGCAGTGATGGCTAACCTATGGCACTGCTGCCAGAGGCGGCACTCAGAGCCCTTTCTGTGGGCACTCAGGCCATCACCAGAGGACTCCAGGTATCTTCCTGCAGTCCCAGACAGCCCAGGACTTGCTGTGCACACAGCTATTTTAAAGTGACAGCTCTACCTGGGACTATTTTCTGCTTTATTGGTGTCCTCAGGGTGCTGGTATCAATGAAAGCTGTGACAGAGAAGGGAGTATAAATCACAAATTAAATTTCTGTGTTGGCACTTTGCAATAAATAAGCGGGTCTTTGTTGTAGTTTGGGCACGCGGTCTCTAAAAGGTTTGCCATCACTGCCCTAGGGTCTGTGGGTGTCTCCGTCTAAAGATAAAGGTAGTTTTTTCATAGTTGTGTGTTTTTTATGGGGTTTTACTGTTATTTTGTTATCTCAAACTCACTTGAAAGCTGAGTAGGTCCCTCTAAACATAGGTTTTGGCGATTTTCATAAATATTTGAAGTATTGCACCCACAATTGTAAACATCCTAGAAAAATGAAAGGAAGCATAAAAAACCACGCCAATAAAAAATATACATTCGTGAAACATTACTTATGAAGTTATGCGGATCTGCCTGAAAAGCAGAGAATTTAAAACTTTGAAAATGGGAATAAAAAAAAAAATCTTGCCAAATTTCATTTTTTTCTTAATTAAACACAAAAGGTATCATCCAAATTTTTCAATTAATTTGAAGTCCATTGTTTCACAGGGATATGTTAAAAAGCGTTCCAAAGTTATAACCTTTTATAGTGATATAAGATGGATATAAAAAAACAGGCTTGGTTCTGAAGCACTAAAATGGTCTAGTACCGAAGGGGTTAAATAACTGGGGACAGAGCTTTTCCAATCCCCAGTGTTAGTGGGGCTGGGCCCAATGTCCTGCCATCTTCTGATGCAGCACCATAGAAAGGCATTGCATCAGAAGAAGTACCTTTAATGGCCACTTTAAAAACATGAAATGACAGTTGTCGAAGTGTTAACTGCAGTGTGGTCAGTTGTAGAGTGAGAAATATATATATGATAAATGCGGGGAGTACAAAGTGTGAGTTTCATTGTAAGGTATATATTTGATAAATAAGTGGAGCATAATATGGTCAGTTGTGATAGTAAGGGTATATACAGTATGATGCGGGGGCACAGTTAGATCAGTTGTGGTGTCAGATATATGTTGGGGGAACAGTGTGGTCAGTTGCGGTGTATGCAATATATTTGATGTATGCAATTAATATGATGTCAGTTGTGGTATGAGGGGTATATAGAATATGTGAGGCAGGAGGGTTGCAGAGTATGTGAGGAGTATATATATTCTTTAGGGTTCATTCACACGGCCACATATATGTCCCATTGATGGCAATGGCCGCCCAGTGTGTGGCACCGTTCTGCGCCATACACCAGGAAAAGATAGAGCATGCTTGTTTGGTATCCTTGTTGTATCCTTCCCTGGTGGACCGCACACCTCTATAGATCCTCTGATAAAAATAGGTCACTATTCAGATCGGTATCCTCTCGTTTTTGATCTTCTTTTCATGCCTTTAATCCTGATCATGGATCACTGGAAGGAATACGCGCCTGGATAGCGTAGTATGTCTAAACAGTTAAAAATGTATTTCAAATCCAACATACTCACAAGAATAGTTAAAACATGCGCATATCATAAGTAAAAACTTCAACAAGTCTGCCCGACCCTGGGTTTCGCCTCCATGGCTTCTTCCGGGGCGTTGCTGGCGTGTACTCCACGTCCCTTTTTATATACATATTACTTATCACTCTAACATGAAATCACATTTAATATATCCCAATATACATTACAATACAATAAGACATTCCGAAATCCCCTCCTACGTGTAATATTACAAATTGATTTAATTTATCCCTCTTTATATTTGCATTTTGCTTTTTAAGCGATTCATTGATGACTGTATCATCATTTGGAAAGGCACACATAAAAAACTGGAAGAGTTCATGAAATACATTAATATTAATGAGCATAATATACATTTACATATGAGAAAGATGAATATACAGGCGGTCCCCTACTTAAGGACACCCGACTTACATACAACCCACAGTTACAGACAGACCCCTCTGAACTCTGGTGAAGCTTTCTGAATGCTTTACTATAGTCCCAGACTGCAATGATCAGCTGTAAGGTGTCTGTAATGAAGCTTTATTGATAATCCTTGGTCCCATTACAGCAAAAAATGTTTAAACTCCAATTGTCACTGGGGCCAAAAAATTTTCTTGTCTGGATCTACAATTATAAAATATACAGTTTCGACTTACATACAAATTCAACCGAGACCCCTAATTCTAATACAAAAAAATGGAGAAACCTATTGACTCGAGTATAAGCCAAGGGTGGGGAATGAAGTCGTTGAGGCGAAACCCAGGGTCGGGCGGACTTGTTGAAGTTTTTACTTATGATATGCGCATGTTTTAACTATTCTTGTGAGTATGTTGGATTTGAAATATATTTTAAATTGTTTGGACATACTACGCTATCCAGGCGCGTATTCCTTCCAGTGATCCATGATCAGGATTAAAGGCATGAAAAGAAGATCAAAAACGAAAGGATACTGATCTCAATAGTGACCTATTTTTATCAGAGGATCTATAGAGGTGTGCGGTCCACCAGGGAAGGATACAACAAGGATACCAAACAGTGATTGCTGGTGGACATTGGACTAGAAGAAATCGTATAGGAGCTCCGGTCAGAGTAAAAAAACATCAATTTTCTCTCTTGTTAGTTTTAGGTACAGTACATCTAAAACAATTGAAGTAAAAAATGACCGTGCGTGGTAGGGGGGGGGGATGATTTTCGGCCCAGGGCCAATGTTTTAACCTGCTCTTTGCACTGACTAACCTACTAGTGTATGAGACATTACCGCGTGAGTATGTAATATGATTCACTGTGGTAAACTTATGTCTCCATAGTGAACAGCATGTTGCGATTTTTCATCTTTGTGCGGCCGCTGCAGTTCCTCTGGTGCGCGTTAGATGGCGTGTGACTACCACAGCGAGCAGGGAGGTGCACTTTTACTTGTGGGATACGTCTCGTTCCCAGTCAAATCCCCACCCTGTGATTTTATAGGGAGGGGAGCGAGCAGCAGGTTAAGAGTCATCTCCACACTGAGGGAGCACTGACAATGTAACCGCAGGAGTGAGGCGCCGACACTCCGCCTTCACCTCGGGGAGACAATAGCTTCCTCCCTGCGGCGCATCCTATCTGCCAGCATTGTATCGACGGGAGACCGGCGAGCAGCACTAGGTTTCCCGGCGAAGAAGCATGTCCCCATGCCCGCGGGTGGGTGAGTGGAGGTGCCAGCGGCTGCCTGGCCCCCGTCCTGTGCGCTCCAGCCTCCTCCTCTCTCCTCCAGTCCTGAGGCGGTGCCACCATCGCTGCGCTAGGCTGTCACTATCACATGCGGGCTGTGTGCTGAATGGTGACGATGCCTGCACAGCACTGACAGGCGCCCCCTCCTCGTCTTCACCATGATGGCAGCACCAAAGGATGCCTGCGACCTGAAGACTGCCAGGCTATGGAGGGACGCGGCTCTGCGCTCCAGGAAACTGCGGAGCAGCCTCCGGCAGCTCACCCTGAGCTGTGGCGACGAGAACAAGCTGATTCTCCCGGAGGACCTGGGCGATGTGGAGGTGCTGAATCTGGGCAACAACTCCCTGGAGGACGTGCCCGATGGCCTGCGGAGCCTGTCTGCGGGCAACCTGCACGTCCTGATCCTGCGCAGGAACAAGCTCCTCAGCGTACCGTCTGCCGTGTACGAGCTGGGCAGGCTCACCGAGCTGGACATGAGCCACAACCGGCTGAGCTGCCTGACAGAGGCGGTGGGGCTGCTGAGCCAGCTCAAGAAGCTCTGCCTGAGCCACAACAAGCTGCACACCTTGCCCAGGCAGATCGGCTCCCTGCTCCACCTGGAGGAGCTGGATGTCAGCTTCAACCGGATCAGCCACCTACCAGACACTATGCAGGGGCTGGCACGCCTCAGAGCCATGGACCTCGACCACAACGAGCTGGCCAGCTTCCCTCAGCAGATCCTGCAGCTACCTGCACTGGAGGAGCTGGACTTCTCTGGCAACAAGATGCTCTGCAGCAGCTGTGCCGGCTCCCTACCTGATGGCATACGGACCATGAAGCCTCTGAAGATCCTGTGGCTCAGCAGCACCAGCCTGTGCTCATTGCCTGACTCTTTATGCGAGCTGACCCACTTGGAGAGCCTCATGCTAGACAACAACAACCTCTCCACTCTACCTGAGGGGTTTGGAGCTCTGCAGAAACTAAGGATGATCAACCTGTCCTCCAACTCCTTCCAGGAGTTCCCCAGGACCCTTATGCGGCTCCAGGAACTTGAGGAACTGTACTTGAGCCGGAATAAATTGACTGTGCTGCCAGAGGGCATCTCCAGCTTGTTCAGGCTGGTCACTTTGTGGTTGGACAACAACAGAATAAGGTACCTGCCAGACACTATTGTGGAGCTAGGCTTGCTAGAGGAGCTGGTATTGCAAGGTAACCAAATAGCAATTCTCCCAGATAACTTTGGGAAGCTGTCCAAAGTCAATATCTGGAAGATCAAAGACAACCCTTTAATCCAACCTCCTTATGAGGTGTGCATGAAAGGGATCCCTTACATTGCTGCTTATCAGAAAGAACTGGCCCATTCACAGCCTGCTGTCAAGCCAAGGTTAAAACTAGTCCTCACGGGTATGAAGGATGCTGGTAAGACTGTGCTGAGGCATTGCCTGACTGATGGTCAGCAAGCCAGCTGCATACTGGGAAATACAGGGATTGAGGTCACCAACTGGACAGCTGATGCTGAGCGGGGTCTGACTTTTATAGTGTACGATTTAGCTGGGGACCAGAGCTATGATATCATCAACCCGTTCTTCCTCTCCCCTGGTGCTTTATATCTGCTAGCAGTTAATCTTAAGTCCTATGTTTCTAAGCAGTTTTATACATCTGTAGGCTATTTTCTACATTTTATCAGTGCCAAGGTACCACATGCAGTTGTATGCATTGTAGGGACTCATGCCGATTTATGTGAGGAGAGGGAAATTGAAGAGAAATGCCTTGATATCCACCACCAGATAGCTCTGCAGGAAAAGAAGGATTCCGAAACCTTGCAAAATCTGGCACAGACTGTTGATGAAGCTCTTAGCCAAGATTATGACATGCGTGCCTCTAACCCTCATGCAGCTTTCTATGGTGTCAGCGATAAGAATCTGAGGAGGAAGAAGGCCCAGTTTCAATATTTAATGAATAATCGTCTTCAGATCCTCTCCCCAGTTCTTTGTGTCAGTTGCCACAATTTTTCCAACATTAGGCGCTTGAGAGAAAAGTTGCTATCTGTGGCAGAGCACAGAGAAATTTTCCCAAATTTGCATAGAGTTCTTCCCAAATCCTGGCAAATGCTGGAAGAATTGCACTTTAAACCTCAGGAGCTGTGGCTGACCTGGTGGGACTCTGCACGTCTGGGTCTACAGGCAGGCCTTACTGAAGACAGACTGCAGAGTGCCCTGTCCTACCTACATGAGAGCGGCAAGCTACTCTACTTTGAGGACAATGCAACTCTTAAAGAGTATGTTTTTCATAATCTGACAAAACTGATTGACATTTTGAATGTCTTTTTCCAGAGGGATGCCTCTGTCCTATTACAGAAACTCATGAGTGACTCTAATGTGGATGACCTTAGGGCTACCCAATTCCATCATTATGTGGAAGGGTTTCTGCTTCATGGACTGTTGCCCACTCATGTCATTAAGTTACTTCTTAAGCCACATATCAAAACACAACAAGACTTGCAACTCATATTAGAACTTCTGGAGAAGATGGGGCTCTGTTACTGTATCAATAAACCCAAGTCCAAACCACTGAACGGGGCGACCGCTTGGTATAAGTTCCCATGCTATGTAAAGAATGAGGTGCCTCATGCAGAGGCTTGGATCAATGGTACAAACCTATCAGGACAATCTCTTGCGGTTGAGCAGCTTCAGATAGAATACAGCTTTCCATTCATATTCCCACCTGGTTTGTTTGCCCGCTTCAGTGTACAGATCAATAGTCATATAGTGCACCGTTCAGATGGTAAATTTCAGATCTTTGCCTACAGGGGAAAAGTGCCAGTTGTGGTAAGCTTTCGACCATCCAAAGGAGCCTTACAGTCAGACATTTTGTCTATTGCCAGCCATGCCTCACTGCCCAATATATGGACTGCATGGCAGGCGATAACGCCCTTGGTGGAAGAACTAAATACACTATTACAAGAATGGCCTGGCCTCTACTACACAGTCCATGTCCTATGCTCTAAGTGCCTTAAGAGGAGATCGCCAAATCCACACACCTTTCCAGGTATGATTTTGTTTGTCTTTTATAGGCAATATTGTTTACTTGTCTGATACTGACATTTTTTAGTAAAAGAGAGTTAGATAAAAGATGTAACGTTGCTGAGCTTCTCAATGTCTATTCAGTCATATAGCAATACATGTATTCTATTCCCTTGCCATGGTTACAGTGAAGGCCATCTAGTGTACACCATAGGAGATCATTATGTATAATACATATATACAGATGGACATAACCATGACAACAAGAATGAGAATAAGCAATGTGTTTATTTCCATTTGTAGCAAGCTGGAAACAGTGTTTAACAGAAAGGTTAGCTAAACAGAGAAATAAGTGTCCCCAAACACAAATACAATAACCAGGAGATATTGAAAATTCATGACTGAGTGCAACTGCTCAATTTCAACAGAGGGCTGTATGTCCGTGTCATGTCCTCACTATATACTATAGCTATGTGTCCATGTGTGCTTGGAAAAATAGCTTGTAGAGGTTCATGACCATTGGCAGGCTGATTACTGTTTCTGGTTCCCCTCAAATTCTAGCATAAAAGGGTGAAAGGTAGGTCTAACTTTTTGGGACTGCACCAATGGTGATTACTGGTATTGGTGAGGTGGACATTCACTCTTCTTTGGCTCTCTCTTTTCATGTCATTTTCGGTTCCTCGTCTGTTTTTGGTTGAACTCATATGTATTTTGGACTTCTGGATATGTTATATATGTGTGAGATGGTTCTATTTATATGAAATGTATACATTTGTAGAGCAATGTACCAGATTTTATACACTTAGTACACATATAGTACTTATACTTTGGAAGTCTTTGGAATGCTTGTAATGTGTCTAGTACTGACATCACTAGAACATGTTTCTGTTTCTTTTGTGGTTATCGACCCTGAGATGTTTTCAAACTAAATAAAACTAATGTGGTCAAGAACTACAACTGCTCGCTGTGTCAGGGACTGTAGAGTAGCTTGGTGCTACATAATGTCATGTGGAAGAACAAGGTAAATACAAGAAAGAACATATTTGGCTAATAGGTTCTAAATACCAATTTATCAATAGTGATGTATACTGTACTATGTGCAGTTTTCCTCACGAATGTGCAGGGTGCACCCGATTATTGTATACTGGTGCACAGTCAGTCATCAATAATCTGGCACACTCTGCCGAGTCACATTAATTAATGTGGCTCTTGGCCTGACACCAGAATGGCCCTTAATGTGCAGAATTTTGTGGTGTGGAAGACACATTGCAGCCTCAACGCAAAACTGGCACATACACTTCATATATAGACCCCACGTTGATGCGGAACATATCATCTGTATCTCTTGTTTTTGTTGTTGTATGAACTGGTCAACATTTCCACTTGGAGTACTGTGCATGTCAGGTATATCTCCAGTAATGTTAAACTGACTATACACATAATATAAGTCAACAACACTTGGTGGAACGCATAAATGGCAGCACCCTGAATTGTGCAACAGCTAAGGGGAATGACTATATATGTATACTTTATATAACTTAACCAAGTTTGGGGACCCAAACTTGGGGTCAGGAACCTTTATGGCTGAGAGAGACAGAAGCACCAAATATTTTAAAATATAATTGGACGAGAGACGTACAATATGTTTATATAGCCAGCCCCCCAGTATACAGCCAGCCAGCCCCCACCTGTATACAGACAGCTCACCCTTTATATTGCCAGCCAACCCCTCCCCAGTATACAGACAGCCTGACCCACCTGTATATAGCCAAACAGCTTCCCCAGTATATAACCAGCCCTCTATACATAACCAGACAGCCCCCCCAGCATATAGCCAACCAGCCCCCCTATTATACAGCCAGCCAGCCCCCCAGTATATAGCCAGTCTACACATGGTAGACAACTGGCTCCCTGTTGCAAGAAGTCAAGGACAGGGAGCTGGCCTTATATACTACAATGCAACTAAATAGTAAAATATATGAAAATACTAAATTATTCCACAGATTTTTCATCTTATAGAAAATGGTTTTAATAGTGGTGTTAGGTATAGCTAGTTTTACTACATTTTTCAGTTTCAGTGTACAACTTTTTTTTGCTAAATATTGATATTCTATAACATTATGTTAAAGATTGTAAACATAACTTTGCATCTCACTTTTATGGTATTAATGCTTTGTTTTTTTCCCCCACTGACTGGTAGGCGAGCATTTCATAGACCTGCATTAGTGGCTATCACTTATATTGTGAGATTTTGTCATTTGATGTATGTTTTACAATATCTCTATTGTGACTTGAATAAGAGCCAAAAGAAAGATATTCAGCAATGTACCAGTGTGTGCGACAAAATCTGTTTGTACAGAGAATATAATGGTGTGTAATCTTCCTCCACCATAACAGTTGAGGTGAATATATGTGTATGTGGTGGGTAAGACCAGTCTGGGAATCTGCTTCAGTGAATTACTGCAAGTGCATCGTGTCCGATGAAGCCAAGATTGGGTGCACGCAAGGTGATAATTGCCAATGTGCAAACTGTAATTATTAATATCTACAAATATTTTCTCATATTTTTGACAATGACAAGAAAATTCCAATTTGATATAAATGTAAATATAAAAACAATCAATACTATGAAACTTGTTTTTTTATACTTTAGAACGTGACGGTCAGGCAAAGAGATGATGACAGAGCTGATGTTGTTATTATTTATACAGCTTTAAGAAATGTTTAATAGTAAAAGTAAAAAGTAAAAAATGTTCAGCATTATGGTTTAAATGAGTATGAAACCCTACAGCTGCACAGTTAGCAAAGGTTCCGCTATATAAAGTATTCACGGAGAGAAGAATGTATGCACTGCATAGAGGCCTAGATATAGGAACATCATTGGACTGTAGCACCCATGAAGCTCATTCGTACACGGATGATTTACTGTACAGCTCAAGACTAAACATTTCCTTGCTCTGGCAGTAGGCCTTTGAGATTCCTTGAATAACTTGGTGTTGGATTAAAGTCAGCTTCAGTGTGCTCACCACAGTTAAACAACTGCGTGCATGTGTCTTTTCATACCTATATAGAAAATCTGCGGGCCTTCCTTTAGAGCCCTGCCCATCTTTGTTGCTCAAATTTCTCTTGAAATGAATCGGTGGATTTATTGTAAAACATCACTGCTGCCTGTACTCTTCCTAGCTGTATTTCTGTTCCCTCTGTGTAGACCATTACCTAATGTATTACTACGATTTGTACCATATACTGTCCCCTGGAATATTCAGGGACCTAATTGAGTCTTGCGTTCCTTTCACTGACCACGTGAGATGCAGGGAAGTATGACGTGCTACTAGCTTGTAAGACTAATGCACTGACACTACCACCATTATGCAGGTATTTGTTGTAGCTTTAAGCACAGTTAACATGAAAGAATAGTTTGGTATGGACATTATCTTGTGGCTGCAGGGTTACAAGTATGTGTACACAGCGCTTTGTGCTTCTGGTGATTCTGAAAGCTCTCAGCTGAATAGACTTTTTTGATTTGACTAGTAGAGCACAAAGGAATTCCCGCTGTTTATTCTTTGGAAATGATTCCAGGAGGAAACTTAAAGTGAACCTGCCACTCAGAATTTATTGAAGGCCATCATGTCATGGACTTTATTTTCTGCATAATAATGTCACTTTTAAGTGACAAAAACATGTTTATTGATCAATCATCAGTATACATAGATTAATTCAAACAAAACAATAATGTTACTTTTATGAAATGATGACTATACAGTTTATACCTGGGTATGAATTGCTAAGATTTTGCAGATTATTATTAAATCTTGATTGTAACAATATTTCAGGTTATAGTTACTACATCTCTGGTGAAGTGTTGGTTAGGAACTTTTACTCTAGCATGGAAACTGTTAAGTAGTAATAAATAGTATATATGTAATATATCAGAGGTTTGCAAATCACAGAGATTCCAAAATGCCAAGATTACATATGCCTGTGTGATTCTAGTATTTTTCCAAGATTTGTATGGAGAAATTAGAAGTGCCCAGGCTTGAGGTAATATTAGTATTATTTAATATTATTGCCTTGTTCTATCTTCATATTACTGGTGGAGTCAATATTTTGGTGGAGTCAGAGTCATGATAAAATGGACCAATTCTGGTTCCACAAATTTATAATAAATTGGCACCGTTTGAACAATGTTTTATGTGCTGAATATTTTTTCATAGGAATTTGGCAAAATTATTAAATGTCCTTTAAATGTCTGTTCTATGTCTGATCTAATAATTTAACCCAGTGATGAATTACCTTCATTGGTTGGAGGGCTGTATTGTCATACTGTTCAACTTTAAAGGAAACCTACCACTTGAAGTGGCAGGTTTCAGATGGAAATACCGAGCACCAGCTCAGGGTGAGCTGGTGCCAGGGCTTATTTCTGTTAGTGTTTTAAACTGCGGTATCGCGGTTTAAAACACTTTTTAAACTTTATATCCAGCGCAGGGAGGTACGCGCTCGGCGTCATAGGAAGTGAAGGAGAGCCGCGCGCATGGTAAGCGACGAGCGCGTACCTCCCTGCGTACCTCCCTGCGTACCTCCCTGCGCTCGGTATTTTCTTCTGAAACCTGCCACTTCAAGTGGTAGGTTTCCTTAAAGGGGCTGCACCAGTAACCAGCACTATAGTAGCACTAAGAACCCTAATAAAGCACAAAATGCCACCACAGAAATTTTAAATACCAAAGTATAGCAACAAATACCACCCCATAAACCAACTAATACATTCAGAGAAGATAATATAAGTGGAGATCCCGGAGCACAAAATAATACTGGAGACCCCAGCAAAGATTAGGATAATATTGAAGAGACCCCAATACTGTAGACCCCCTGAGCAGACAATTAATACTCTGTTCTGGGTTCTGCTCTGGCTCATAAAACCAGCGGATTGGCAGAATATTGACACTTGTTTGCCGGTGTCAGAAGGGTGCTGGCTGCAACAGGGCTTGTCTGCGAGGGTTCTGAATCCTTTTAGAAGCTTTTAGGTCAGATTAATGTGTCCTGCACTTGATGTACAAGTTCAGTAGTGAAGCTCCTCTACTATAGATCAGAATAATAAGGCAGTGCGAAAGAATGTACTTATTTTAAAACTGCTAGAGTGACCAGGAAAACTCCATATCAATTGTTATCAATACTTGTTTTTAAGATGATTTTGAGGATAATTGGAATTAAACAGTTTTATTTCCACTGAGGACATCCAACTAAAATATTGCCAACATATATCTTTTGCTGGGTGACTAGGAAAACTGTGCGGTTGGTGACCATTTAGTTAGATTTGAAGTTAGGAGTCTGGCTTACTGCCTCTACAGCCATGCTGTGGGGGACTTTAGTGTGATACATATTGCTGGGGATTTGGGGTGTGTAATGCAATCTTTCAAAGATTGAACTTACAGTAGCTGCCCCCATGCAAAATTGTGGTTTAAAAGCACAGAAGAAATCTACAGTTCTCATTTGGTTTCTGCCAAGGTCAGAATGGCTGCAGAATATGTGTTGCAGACATTGCTCAGCCACAGCAGTCCATGTGTCCCTGGCCTAACAAACATCTAAGAAACAAGACACGATGACAGAACCTTCCCGTAAAGAGGGAACTCCCACTAGTATGTGACATAACGAAAATATTGAGCTTAAATTCCAGCACATATGTCTGCAGCATATGGTTACTACAGTGCTTGCGTCAGGGAGAAAGCTTCTGTAGTCTGCAGCTAAAGATATGATCAATAACATACGCTTCAATTTTCTGACTCATTTAATGTGATGTAGCATTAGACATTCCTACTGCACTGTTATTGACAAGTTGAGATAATGGAGGGCTCTCAGTGTGTTCTGACCCCAGCATGGCTTCCTCAATAGATTCTGGCCTAACACTTCTTATCGTGTACACTACTTCTAGATGCATTGAGTAGAAATGTAAGAAACACTTTCAAGCACTGATGCATAATTGTGTATTAGAAGCGATCAAGAGGATAGATGATTTTCTTTTTGAATACCCAATCTATATCCTATTTTAGAATGTTAGTTAACCTCTCTTCTGTCCCAGTTAGGCAGTCTCATAAGCGTCCAATCTATTTGTCCAGCTGCTTGAGTAAACACTTGTTTGTCAGCTGATGCTAAATAAAAGATGCAGGAAGATACTGGCAGCTCATCAGCCAATGTAAACACTGTTGCACTGATGATAATACTTAGAAGTGAAAGAGGTTGGAACAATTTCTGTTATAATTATTCCTTCAATGTGTAATCTTCCACCAGGATCTATGTACGAAGCCTTCCTGCATGGAAATGTGTGTTCTAGGGTTGTTTAACCTGTTAAGATTATGACCCTTCTTTTGCCTGTGTAACTATCCTTACGGGCAATGGAGTATGTGAAAGCCCCCCCCCCCCCCTCTTGACTACTAATATATGATAAAGCAGTGATGGCAAACCTTTTAGAGACCGAGTGCCCAAACTACAACAAAGACCCGCTTATTTATCGCAAAGTGCCAACATAGAAATTTAATTTGTGATTTATACTCCCTTCTCTGTCACAGTTTTCATTGATATCAGCTCCCTGAGGCACCAATAAAGCAGAAAATAGTCCCAGGTAGAGCTGTCACTCTAAAATAGCTCTGTGCACAGCAAGTCCTGGGCAGTCTGGGACTGTAGGAAGAACCTGGAGTCATCTCTGGTGATGCCCTGAGTGCCCACAGAAAGGGCTCTGAGTGCCACCTCTGGCACCAGTGCCATAGGTTAGCCATCACTGTGATAAAGGATTGTGTCCCATTATAATTTTTCCCATTATTTTGCATCACGCTAAGTTTCTTCTCGCTGGTATAAAGCATGTTATGACTGTAATTTGGGGTGCGGTCTTGTGCCTTTCAATAGATAATGTCATAATGGACACAGATGGATTATTCAGGTAACCTCAGAGATGGTAGAAGTAATCCATGTAAACATGTTAAGTGTGTGGGTCTGGAGAGCATAGCCATGACTAAAAAGTTCAGTTTACCTTTGGTTTGTTCACAGTCATGGGCTTTATTCCTAAGCATTTTATGGACACCGGGTAATTATTGGCATGTCATCATAAACAAGCAGTGATTGATGTTCCACCTTGTAGTTTGCATCGACCTGTGTAAAAGGATGATGGAAATAAATGTTTGTTTTGTTATTTAACAAATTATGTTATTTGTTATTTATTTAGGGCCTTTTAGAAACCGATTCCATAGTTTATGGTTCCCTTTGTTCTACTGAACACATTGGCCGAATATTTTGTGACAGGTTCCTTGAATACCCCTTCCACTATAGAAGTGTACTTTGTAAAGTACCAGACTCTTTCATTTTTAAATATATCTAGATTGGGGTCCCAGAGGACTGTCCTGAATGTCTTCGGTTCAAATACCATTGTCAGCAGCACTTGTACCTGTAGGCAACTTGGATTCTTTGTTTTTCTGCACCGTTATTGTGATGAAAAAAAACCACTTGGCATATAGTATATAAAAAGTGTAAAATATATACATATATACAGTGTGTGTGTAATATATATATATATATATATATATGGACGAGTCTAAAATTCAATCAAAAAATGTAAAAAAAAAAATTATAATTAAACCTAAAAATTCTGAATCACCCTTCTTTCCCTAGAACTGATATAAATATAAACAGTAAAAATTACAGTAGGTGTCGCCATATCTGAAAATGCCTGATCTATTAACCCCTTATCACCGACACTAGTTTTCTGCTCAATGACCAGACTCGATTTTTCAAATCTGACATGTCTCCCGATAATTGGTTATAACTTCGGAACGCTTTAATATATCCAGGTGATTTTGAGAATGTTTTCTCGTGATACATTGTACTTCATGTTAGTTGTATAATTTAAGTGATAAGTTTTGCGTTTTGTTCTGAAAAAAAGTGAAAATTTGGCAAAAGTTTGTAAAAATTCTTCATTTTCCAAGTTTGAAATGTTCTGCTATCCAGACAGGAAGTAAAACTACCCAAAAAGCTTGATAATTAACATTTACGGAATGTCTGCTTTATGTTGGGATGATATTTTATGCTTCCGGTCATTTTTCCAGGATGTTATGAGGTGCAGAACTTTAGGTGCGATTTTTCTCATTTTCATGAAAATTGCCAAAACTCACATTTTGAGGGACAACTCAGCTTCCAAGTGACTTTAAGAGGCCTAAATAATAGTAAAACCCCATAAATTACCCCATTATAGAAACCTCACCCCTCAACGTGTGTAAAACAACTTCTATTGAGTCTATTAACCCTTTAAGTGTTTCACATGGGTTAAAACAATATGGACCTGCGATTCAGAAACTTTTCAATTTTTTTGGAAAATACATTAATTTAGGCCAAAACTGACAGTTTCATAATACATAAAATGATGAAACGCTCTGCAATGTTGATGCCCAATTTCTCCCGAGTGTAGAGATACCTCATATGTGGTGGTGTCCTGCTGTATGGGCGCACGGCCAGGCATAGGATCAAAGCAGAGACATGTACAGCAGATTTTTATTGTTACATTGTACAAGCTATAAATTTTTTTTTTTTTTGGTAATGTAAACATATGAGGGCTTATTATTTACAAGATGAGATACAATGTATAGATAATTCATTTTGGGGGTCTATAGCTTATTCATGAGATTTTATTAACTATTTCAAGGGGGACACAAACAAAATCATCAATTTTTATTTTGGATTTTTAGCCCTTTTTTTCCCCCCGCTCACCATAACGAAAAAATAATATTTTATCTTTATTCTCTGGTTCACTACGATTGCGGTGATACCTCATTTATATAGTTTTGCTCATCTTTGCTCAATTTTACTGAGCAAAACCAATATTGGAGAAAATCGCATTGTTTTTACTATTGATAACTTTTCAGGGCCATAACTTCTGTATTTTTCTGTTGTCAGATCTGGTTGAGGGCTTATTTTTTGCGAAAAGAGTTGTTCTATTCATTCGTATCATATTAGGGTACTTAGCTTTTTTGATCACTTTTTAGAACATATTTTGTGATGGTGTTTGATGAAAAATTGTATATTACGGGAAGTTTTTTTTTTTTTTTTTACGTCGTTCACCGAGCGGGTTCAATATTGATTTAGATTTATTGTACAGATTAATACGGACGCGGTGATACCAAATATGTAAGTTTTTTTATGTTTTTGTGTTTTATATACTTTATTTGCCTTATATGTGTAACTGGGGAGATTTTGGGACTTTTATTTTACTTATTTCTTTATTTATTATTATAAAATTATTTAATATTTTTTTTTTTTACTTTTTTACATTTTCCTTCCTTTGGCTTGAACAAGTGATCATCCGATCACTTGTTCAAGCCTTTACACTGCAATACACTTGTATTGCTGTGTAAAGTGTAAGTAACTGAGCATGCCGCGCATGCTCAGTTACATACAGCCGGGTCCTGCCAGGAAGGCCGGACCCGGGGCAGCTGCAGGAGGGATCGGATCCCCCGATAAGCACACCGGGGGGGTCCGATCCACGTGGGACACGCTTACACGCCGCGGTCATGCTTGACCGCGGCGTGTGAGGGGTTAAACACCCGGGATCGGAGTTTTTCCGATCCCGGGTGTTAGTGCCGGGTCTGGGCTGTGATATCACAGCCCGACACCGGCACCAGCGAGACCCGGTGTCCCAAAATCTTCTTCTGACGCGCCGCCGTAGAAAGGCGTCGCGTCAGAAGAAGTACTCTTAATGACCGCCGTAGAATCCCGATAGGGCGGTCATTAAGGGGTTAAAATATAACGGTTTTTCACTTCATTTAACCATGTAGACATCTCATTTGGGGCGTAGAGTGAAATCCGTAAAATCCAAGCCCTCAAAAAATCTGTGCAAATGCATTTTTTCACCAATTTCACAGCATTTTGGAATTTTTCCCCACTTCCTAGTACACGACATGGAATATTAAATACCATCATTTTGAAGTGAAATTTGTTACGCAGAAAACAAGCCATCGCTCACGCTATGTACATGAAAAAATAAAAAATCAATAGATTTTTTAAGGTGGGGAGTAAAAAATGAAAATGCAAAAATGAAAAAGGGCTGCGGTGGGAAGGGGTTAAAGACCCAGATTACAATGTTTCATTCAATTTGTGAAAATAAGTGCACTTCAGTTTTATGTTGTAAGCCTGACAGACCAGGTCTATAGGCAGTTTTAGCGCATTGTTTGCATTCTCATTCTTATTATAATGATTACAATGGAACTGCCTCAGGTTATCCATTAACCCCTTCAGGAATCATCAGAAGAAGAAAAACCTCCAGCTGGACGCAGGAAACCGGTATGTAGGTAAAATCCCAAAATTCTTTATTTAGATTAATTAAAATTGTAAAGCACAACACATTAGGAGAAAAAACATGAAAGAGATGGCACTTTTATTTTCAGCTGGGTTTCTTTTTGTAAAAGAAATAAATATTCTCTGTCCTTCTGGCCAGCCATGCCGCTCCACTCATTTCAGGAGCATGTGGTGCACCTCTTTCTGTTGTCCATGGCCCTTTATCTTCTCTGTCTGGCGCTCACAGAATGATGACAGTGGGCTGAGATGTACGTAGTCACAAACAAAGAACATGGTCCACTATTCCCCCAGTTCTAGTCCAACCCTCCTGCCCCCAGTTTTAGTCCCCTTTCCCCCCTCCCTGCCCTCAGTTCTGATGAGCAAAAGCGTTTGTCACCATCTAGACACTCAGCAGAAGAAAATTAGATGTCACGGTGCCCATTACATGTCCTGCCATTAGCAACCACCTAATGTTACCATTGTTTGAATTGGTGTTGTGAATGAGAAACATCCACGGGTACAGACTGGAACCAGTGGTCCAATAATATTGAGAGTACAATTTACCGTATACTCTCATCCATTTACTCTAATATAATCACTTACAAATGTTATTATATTCACACATTAATGTATTATTTGTTTCTAAAAATATCATCATCTTGGCGCAATGTTTCATTTATAAATGCAAAGTCATAAGAAGTACGGTAAATTGAAATTTCTTCTTACAGAATGTATTTCTAAAAATAACTGCACTCATTCTGATTATCAAGATAGATACAGAAAAGTAATGGAATAGGAAAATGATTGTATGGGGAGTATTGAATAACTGTTTCACCAGAGACCATAAACTAATCCATATTTTCTTACTGACAACTCAGTTTACATGTATGTTCTTTCAGCATATCTTTTTATATTTTTTTGTAATGCATACTGCCTCTAACTAGTGCCTGTTTGCCTCCTAATGACTTGGCTTCATATATTTAAAAACCTTCTTGAACGAGAGAGAAAGCATTTTTATCTTATATTTTCAAAACTCTTATTTTTCCTTTTATTTTTTTTTGGTTGCTGTTGGCAGAAACATCACACATGAGTATACACCATTCACAAGCAGCATTGTACTTTGTGTACATTAGTGTACAATATGTGTGAGGGACAAAAAGCTAAGCTAAGAGGATTTTCCTCAATTACAATTTTTTTTACTTAGCTGTAGGATTGGGCATTTATGAGGGTTCTATTTCCCATCTATTACAGGAGTGAGAGCCCATAGTTTAACAACTATGTAAATGAAGCAGTAGTGATACAAAACCACATCCGTATTTCTATGCTCTGTAAATCTTTAAAAAAGATTGTTGGGTAAAACTAAGTGAAGGTGTTCTCCTATTTTACATAGGAAAGTATCCATGTATACCATATATAATCGTGTATAAGCCGAGTTTTTTAGCGCAAAACAATGTTCTGAAATACTCATCTTGGCTTAAATATGAGTCAATAAAAAAAATAAACTTACATACTCACCTTCCGGCGCTTCCCGATGCTCGGTGTGGCTCCCCTTCTGTCTTCTCTCTGCTTTAACAGCTGGCAGAGGCGTGGCCATGCACTTGGTCAGCCAGCGCACACTATGTATGTAAGTCTATTTTTTATGTGCTGGGAAAACTGTGGGGTGGCTTCTAAAGACGACTGACTGGGTGGCTGGCTACTAAAGGGGACTGGCTCACTTGCTGGCTACGTAAGGGGGCTGACTACTAAAGGGGGCTAACTGTATACTTAAGGGGGCTGGCTGGCTATATACAAGGAGGCTGTGACCAATGCATTTCCTACCCTCGGCTTATAGTCGAATTAAAGGGTTTTCCCGGTTTTTGGTGGTAAAATTAGGGGCCTCAGCTTATACTCGGTCGGCTTATACTTTAGTATATACGGTATGTGTCCTTCTATTCCATCAGGGAACATCTCTTTATGAAAATCAATGGGACACATACAAGCTGGGATGAGTGAATGCTAGTGATGTCATTGTTCTGGTAAACTGAATTATTAAGATGACATTTGTATGGTAGTGAGCTTACCTAATAGAAAGGTCATGATGGTGGGGGAGCTCTGAAATGAGAACAGTCACATAGATGGGGAACTGTGCCATGTAGACTCCTACACCAACAACTTACCTTTTGTAGCTCCCCACAAATATAGAAGAAAGCAAATGAGTAAAAACTGCTTAGAATGCAGCATCCTTTGGTTGAATTACATTTACAGAAATATTAAATGGGAACCATATATAAGAGTTAGGGAACATCCACACGTCTGCAGATAGTGAGTGTGAGCTAGCTGCAGTAGTGATGTGTCGTTTGTAAACGAGCCGGCTCTCATGGGAATTGTTGTCTCAGTATGTAAACTTATAAACAAACCCTGCAAAATATAAACATGTACTCAGGGATTAAATTAGCAATTCCAGGAATTTTAAGGAAATCTTCCATCAATATCAAGCATGATAAACCTGGGACACTTTTATAAAGCCAGGCACCATGACTGTATTAATCTTATCTTGTAATCCATGGGCTCCTTCCCTCTAAAATCAACCTTTAAAATTATGATAATGAGTCTTGGGGGACAACCATAGCCCCTTTGTGATCTGGCTTTCCAGACAGTGGCTAGTGATGACAAAGAATTGGATAGGATGGAATGACATCACTGTAGTTGACTTTGTTAATCACAACTGATTGTTGTTCATTGCATGAATAATAAATTAGTCTGGAAAAGAACATCCTGCAAGACACACATCTAAAAATACCGAACTATGCACTCCGGAATGTCCTTTATTTTATGACTGCGCTCGACCCTCTAGTTTGATATTATTTATGCTGGGTATATACTATACAATCTTGTATCCTGTTTGTTTATACTTTCAGTTGTTACAATTCCATGGTTGATTGTTTTATTTATCTCAAGGATGATATTTGGAATTATAAGAGCCATATAAATTAATTGTAAGATCTTACAGCTATTGCTCAATAATAGTCATGAGGTAAGTTAACTAAACAAGCTTATGCAGCTCAAACTTACTATAATAACCAAGAAATATTGTGTTTTCGAGCCAAGAGCTAGCTTATTTTATTTATTTACTTTCTGTGTTGTGTTGGCTCTCTCAGCTTTCGATGCATTATAGCCTTCTAAGAAGGACAACAAAGGAGATGAAGGACAAACTCCAATTATATTTCCTTAAACTTCAGGATATGATGATCAACAACAAAAAGACAAAGCTTTATAGATTAAGACAAAAAGTCTCCATCACCACAGGCACAAGTGCTCAGCCAAGTCACCAGAGCTGCATTCCAAACCTTTCCTCCTATGAGCCTGATAAACATGAAATGTTCTCTCCAAAGGTATGTCTTCTGTCCTGCAAGATCTGTGGACAAAATTAAACTTCAATGACAGTATGGAGGTATTCTTCAGAAAAATAAGACTTGGAGAATATTTCCATGACTGAGCCTGCTGACAGCACAGATTTGGAGATAGGATAGCTCAACAGCAACCCAACAAAGAGATGTAACTGGGCCCTCAAATCTGGAACCAAGTCAACACTGGATACATACATTGACCGCTTTAGAAAAAAGTGTAAACTGAAATTGTGGAAAAGAAAGAAACAAGTCAATAATCTAACCCTGCAGGAACAAAGGGCTATTAGTAGAGATGAGCGAACATGCTCGTCCGAGCTTGATGCTCGGTCGAGCATTAGGGTACTCGAAACTGCTCGTTACTCGGACGAATACTTCGCCCGCTCGAGAAAATGGCAGCTCCCGCCGTTTTGCTTTTTGGCGGCCAGAAACAGAGCCAATCACAAGCCAGGAGACTCTGCACTCCACCCAGCATGACGTGGTACCCTTACACGTCGATAGCAGTGGTTGGCTGGCCAGATCAGGTGACCCTGGGATAGACTAGCCGCTGGCCGCGCTGCTCGGATCATTCTGTCTCTGGATGCCGCTAGGGAGAGAGCTGCTGCTGCTCAGGGAAAGCGTTAGGGTGTTCTATTAGCTTACTGTTAGGCAGGAGTGATTCTCAAAGAACCCAACAGCCCTTCTTAGGGCTACAATAACGTTCTACTTTTTTTATTTTAATTTGCATCTTTTACCATTTTGTGAGGAATTAGCAGGGGGACTTGCTACCGTTGTGTTTAGCTCTTAGTGGCACACATATCCATAGCAAAGACCGAAGTGGGAAAATTCAGTAGGGGTTGGATTTCTATTAGGCAATAACTCAGTGTCATCTCATCTGGCATAGTAGTGTGCTTCCTTTGATACTTGGCTAGAAAATAGCCATAGGAGAATACAAACAGCTTCTTGAAGCCTACAGTAGCGTTCTATATATTTGATTTCTGGTTGATCTGCTGGTGGCTGTAGTTTCTGCAGTGCATGTACTTGCCAATTCTGAGCAATTTGTAGTGAGACTTGCGACCGCTGTGTTCTGCGCTTAGTGGCGCACATATCCATAGCAAAGGCTGAAGTGGCAAAATTCAGTAGGGGTTGGATTTCTATTAGGCAATAACTCAGTGTCATCTCATCTGGCATAGTACTGTGCTTCCTTTGATACTTGGCTAGAAAATAGCCATAGGAGAATACAAACAGCTTCTTGAAGCCTACAGTAGCGTTCTATATATTTGATTTCTGGTTGATCTGCTGGTGGCTGTAGTTTCTGCAGTGCATGTACTTGCCAATTCTGAGCAATTTGTAGTGAGACTTGCGACCGCTGTGTTCTGCGCTTAGTGGCGCACATATCCATAGCAAAGGCTGAAGTGGCAAAATTAAGTAGGGGTTGGATTTCTATTAGGCAATAACTCAGTGTCATCTCATCTGGCATAGTACTGTGCTTCCTTTGATACTTGGCTAGAAAATAGCCATAGGAGAATACAAACAGCTTCTTGAAGCCTACAGTAGCGTTCTATATATTTGATTTCTGGTTGATCTGCTGGTGGCTGTAGTTTCTGCAGTGCATGTACTTGCCAATTCTGAGCAATTTGTAGTGAGACTTGCGACCGCTGTGTTCTGCGCTTAGTGGCGCACATATCCATAGCAAAGGCTGAAGTGGCAAAATTCAGTAGGGGTTGGATTTCTATTAGGCAATAACTCAGTGTCATCTCATCTGGCATAGTACTGTGCTTCCTTTGATACTTGGCTAGAAAATAGCCATAGGAGAATACAAACAGCTTCTTGAAGCCTACAGTAGCGTTCTATATATTTGATTTCTGGTTGATCTGCTGGTGGCTGTAGTTTCTGCAGTGCATGTACTTGCCAATTCTGAGCAATTTGTAGTGAGACTTGCGACCGCTGTGTTCTGCGCTTAGTGGCGCACATATCCATAGCAAAGGCTGAAGTGGCAAAATTAAGTAGGGGTTGGATTTCTATTAGGCAATAACTCAGTGTCATCTCATCTGGCATAGTACTGTGCTTCCTTTGATACTTGGCTAGAAAATAGCCATAGGAGAATACAAACAGCTTCTTGAAGCCTACAGTAGCGTTCTATATATTTGATTTCTGGTTGATCTGCTGGTGGCTGTAGTTTCTGCAGTGCATGTACTTGCCAATTCTGAGCAATTTGTAGTGAGACTTGCGACCGCTGTGTTCTGCGCTTAGTGGCGCACATATCCATAGCAAAGGCTGAAGTGGCAAAATTCAGTAGGGGTTGGATTTCTATTAGGCAATAACTCAGTGTCATCTCATCTGGCATAGTACTGTGCTTCCTTTGATACTTGGCTAGAAAATAGCCATAGGAGAATACAAACAGCTTCTTGAAGCCTACAGTAGCGTTCTATATATTTGATTTCTGGTTGATCTGCTGGTGGCTGTAGTTTCTGCAGTGCATGTACTTGCCAATTCTGAGCAATTTGTAGTGAGACTTGCGACCGCTGTGTTCTGCGCTTAGTGGCGCACATATCCATAGCAAAGGCTGAAGTGGCAAAATTCAGTAGGGGTTGGATTTCTATTAGGCAATAACTCAGTGTCATCTCATCTGGCATAGTACTGTGCTTCCTTTGATACTTGGCTAGAAAATAGCCATAGGAGAATACAAACAGCTTCTTGAAGCCTACAGTAGCGTTCTATATATTTGATTTCTGGTTGATCTGCTGGTGGCTGTAGTTTCTGCAGTGCATGTACTTGCCAATTCTGAGCAATTTGTAGTGGGACTTGCGACCGCTGTGTTCTGCGCTTAGTGGCGCACATATCCATAGCAAAGGCCGAAGTGGCAAAATTCAGTAGGGGTTGGATTTCTATTAGGCAATAACTCAGTGTCATCTCATCCGGCATAGTACTGTGCTTCCTTTGATACTTGGCTAGAAAATAGCCATAGGAGAATACAAACAGCTTCTTGATCTTGAAGCCTACAGTAGCGTTCTATATATTTGATTTCTGGTTGATCTGCTGGTGGCTGTAGTTTCTGCAGTGCATGTACTTGCCAATTCTGAGCAATTTGTAGTGGGACTTGCGACCGCTGTGTTCTGCGCTTAGTGGCGCACATATCCATAGCAAAGGCCGAAGTGGCAAAATTCAGTAGGGGTTGGATTTCTATTAGGCAATAACTCAGTGTCATCTCATCCGGCATAGTACTGTGCTTCCTTTGATACTTGGCTAGAAAATAGCCATAGGAGAATACAAACAGCTTCTTGATCTTGAAGCCTACAGTAGCGTTCTATATATTTGATTTCTGGTTGATCTGCTGGTGGCTGTAGTTTCTGCAGTGCATGTACTTGCCAATTCTGAGCAATTTGTAGTGGGACTTGCGACCGCTGTGTTCTGCGCTTAGTGGCGCACATATCCATAGCAAAGGCCGAAGTGGCAAAATTCAGTAGGGGTTGGATTTCTATTAGGCAATAACTCAGTGTCATCTCATCTGGCATAGTACTGTGCTTCCTTTGATACTTGGCTAGAAAATAGCCATAGCAATAGGATAGCATTGTTTGGTTTTAAAAACTCCAAAAAAAACAAAAAACACAAAAAAAAAAAAAAAACACAAAAAAAAACAAAAAAAAGTAAAAAAAAAAATAAAGTTATAACTCTCATTTTAAAAATGTTTAACCCGAGGGCTAGGGGTAGAGGACGAGGGCGGGGACGTGGGCGTCCAACTACTGCAGGGGTCAGAGGCCGTGGTCCTGGGCGGGGTGAGACACCACCTGCTGATGAGGGAGCAGGGGAACGCCGCAGAGCTACACTCCCTAGGTTCATGTCTGAAGTTACTGGGACTCGTGGTAGAGCACTGTTGAGGCCAGAACAGTGCGAACAGGTGATGTCGTGGATTGCTGACAATGCTTCGAGCAATTTGTCCACCACCAGTCAGTCTTCCACGCAGTCCACCCATGTCACCGAAATCGCCACTCCTCCAGCTCCTGCACCTCAGCCTCCTCCCCCCCAGTCTGCCCCCTCCCAGGAAAATTTGGCATTTGAACCGGCATACTCTGAGGAACTGTTTTCTGGACCCTTCCCACAGTCACAAACCACTTGTCCGGTTGCTGCTGAGCAATTTTCCGATGCCCAGGTTTTCCACCAGTCACAGTCTGTGGGTGATGATGACCTTCTTGACGTAGTGGAAGTGTGTAAAGAGGTGTCCGACGATGAGGAGACACGGTTGTCAGACAGTGGGGAAGTTGTTGTCAGGGCAGGAAGTCCGAGGGGGGAGCAGACTGAGGGATCGGAGGATGATGAGGTGACAGACCCAAGCTGGGTTGAGAGGCCGGGTGAACACAGTGCTTCTGAGACGGAGGAGAGTCCTCGACCTGAACAGGTTGGAAGAGGCAGTGGTGGGGCCAGACGGAGAGGCAGGGCCAGAGCTGGTGCATCAGCGCCACTGTCAACTAGTGAAGCTCCCGTGGTGAGGGCTCTTGCGGCGAGGGCTAGATCTTCAGAAGTGTGGAGGTTCTTTAAGGAAACACCGGATGACCGACGGACTGTGGTGTGCAACATTTGCCAAACCAGGCTCAGCAGGGGTTCCACCACTACTAGCTTAACTACCACCAGTATGCGCAGGCATATGAATGCTAAGCACCCCACTCAGTGGCAACAAGCCCGTTCACCTCCGGCCGTGCACACCACTGCTCCTTCCCCTGTGTCAGCTGCTAGTCAGCCCCCTGCCCAGGACCCTGCCACAAAAACCCCATCGTCGCCTCCACGATCCTCCACAGCATCCACCAGCGTTCAGCTCTCCATACCCCAGACGCTGGAGCGGAAACGCAAATATAGTGCAACCCACCCGCACGCCCAAGCCCTTAATGTGCACATCTCCAGATTGCTTAGCCTGGAGATGCTGCCCTATAGGCTAGTAGAGACCGAGGCCTTTCGCAACCTCATGGCGGCGGCCGCCCCTCGGTATTCGGTCCCCAGCCGCCACTACTTTTCCCGATGTGCCGTCCCAGCCCTGCACCAGCACGTGTCAGACAACATCATCCGTGCCCTGACCAACGCCGTTTCTGACAAGGTCCACCTGACCACGGACACGTGGACGAGTGCTGCCGGGCAGGGCCACTATATATCGCTGACGGCACATTGGGTTAACTTGGTGGAGGCTGGGACCGAGTCTGACCCTGGGGCTGCTCATATACTGCCGACGCCGAGGATTGCGGGGCCTACCTCGGTCCAGGTGTTTCAGGCCTACTATGCCTCCTCCTCCTCCCACCCCTCCTCCACCTCCTCCTCCGAACTACCATCCGTGGGCACGGCGCCATCAGTCGGTAGCTCTAGGCACAGCAGCAGTGCCGTCGCTAAGCGACAGCAGGCGGTGCTCAAACTGCTGAGCCTAGGCGACAAAAGGCACACCGCCCAAGAGCTATTACAGGGCATCACGGCGCAGACTGATCTGTGGCTGGCACCGCTGAACCTCAAGCCGGGAATGGTTGTGTGTGACAACGGCCGTAACCTGGTGGCGGCTCTGCAACTCGGCAGACTGACACATGTGCCATGCCTGGCCCATGTGTTAAATCTGATAGTGCAGCGTTTCCTCAAGACATACCCCAATCTGTCTGATTTGCTCACGAAGGTGCGCCGCATCTGTGCGCATTTCAGGAAGTCCAGCCCAGATGCTGCCACTCTCAGGGCAGCGCAGCGCCGCCTCCAACTGCCCGCTCACCGACTGTTGTGCGACGTGCCCACGAGGTGGAATTCAACACTGACCATGTTATCCAGAGTTTACCAGCAGCGCAGAGCGATTGTAGACTGCCAGATGTCAACTTCCACCAGAACTGGTAGTCAGGTCAGTCAGCTTCCTCAAGTCTACAATGAGGAGTGGACGTGGATGTCTGATATCTGTCAGGTGCTGAGTAACTTTGAGGAGTCAACACAGATGGTCAGTGGCGATGCCGCCATCATCAGCCTCACCATCCCGCTGCTTGGCCTGTTGAAAAACTCTCTGGTCAGCATGAAGTCGGAAGCTTTGCGCTCGTCACAAGAGACGGGGGAAGAATATTCCCTTGTTGATAGCCAAAGCACCCTGAGGTCTGTTTCTCAGCGCATATCGGAGGAGGTGGAGGTGGAGGAGGATGAGGAGGAAGAGGAGGAGAATGTTGGCGAGACACAAGAGGGGACCATTGTTGAGTCCTTCACTGTTCAGCGTGTATGGGCAGAAGAAGAGGAGTTGGAGGAGTTGGAGGAGGAGGAAATGGACAGTCAGGCCAGTGAGGGGAGTGAATTCTTACGCGTTGGTACTCTGGCGCATATGGCAGATTTCATGCTAGGCTGCCTATCCCGTGACCCTCGCGTTCAAAGAATTTATTCCAGCACCGATTACTGGGTGTTCACTCTCCTGGACCCACGGTACAAGCAAAATCTTCCCACTCTCATCCCTGGAGAGGAAAGGAGTGTGAGAATGCATGAATACCAGCAGGCCCTGGTGCACAAGCTGAAACAGTATTTCCCTTCTGACAGCGCTAGCGGCAGAGTGCGTAGTTCTGCGGGACAAGTAGCGAGGGAGAGTAGGCGAGCAGGCAGCTTGTCCAGCACTGGCAAGGGTACGCTTTACAAGGCTTTTGCCAGCTTTATGTCACCCCAGCAAGACACTGTCACCTGTCCCCAGTCTCGGCAGAGTAGGGCTGATCTTTACAGAAAGATGGTGAGGGAGTACGTAGCTGACCATACCATCGTCCTAAATGATCACACAGCTCCCTACAACTACTGGGTTTCAAAGCTGGACATGTGGCACGAACTGGCGCTGTACGCCTTGGAGGTTCTTGCCTGCCCTGCCGCTAGCGTCTTGTCCGAGCGGGTTTTCAGTGCAGCTGGTGGCATCATCACCGATAAGCGTACACGCCTGTCGACTGACAGCGCTGACAGGCTGACGCTTATTAAAATGAATAAAGGCTGGATTTCTCAGAATTTCCAATCTCCACCAGGTGAAGGAAGCTCAACCTGAATAATTGATCCACTCCTCCTCCTCCTCCTCATTTTCCTCCTTCTCCTCCTCTTTGTACAGTAAAGCAGAGGAAACTGGCTATTTTTTGACAGGGCCCACTGGCTCTTGCTATAGTACTTCATGCATTTAATTTTTCTGGAGGGCCACCTACCCGGTCCTCTGTTTGAAACAATTTTTGTGAGTGCCACATACAGGCACTCAATCTATTCCATTTTACTGCAGGGCCACCTACCTGCTCCTCTGGTTTGAACAATTTTTGGGACTGCCACATACAGGCACTCAATCTATTCCATTTTACTGGAGGGCCACCTACCTGCTCCTCTGGTTTGAAACATTTTTGGGACTGCCACATACAGGCACTCAATCTATTCCATTTTACTGCAGGGCCACCTACCTGCTCCTCTGGTTTGAACAATTTTTGGGACTGCCACATACAGGCACTCAATCTATTCCATTTTACTGCAGGGCCACCTACCTGCTCCTCTGGTTTGAAACATTTTTGGGACTGCCACATACAGGCACTCAATCTATTCCATTTTACTGCAGGGCCACCTACCTGCTCCTCTGGTTTGAACAATTTTTGGGACTGCCACATACAGGCACTCAATCTATTCCATTTTACTGCAGGGCCACCTACCTGCTCCTCTGGTTTGAACAATTTTTGGGACTGCCACATACAGGCACTCAATCTATTCCATTTTACTGGAGGGCCACCTACCTGCTCCTCTGGTTTGAACAATTTTTGGGACTGCCACATACAGGCACTCAATCTATTCCATTTTACTGGAGGGCCACCTACCTGCTCCTCTGGTTTGAAACATTTTTGGGACTGCCACATACAGGCACTCAATCTATTCCATTTTACTGCAGGGCCACCTACCTGCTCCTCTGGTTTGAACAATTTTTGGGACTGCCACATACAGGCACTCAATCTATTCCATTTTACTGCAGGGCCACCTACCTGCTCCTCTGGTTTGAACAATTTTTGGGACTGCCACATACAGGCACTCAATCTATTCCATTTTACTGGAGGGCCACCTACCTGCTCCTCTGGTTTGAAACATTTTTGGGACTGCCACATACAGGCACTCAATCTATCCCATTTTACTGGAGGGCCACCTACCTGCTCCTCTGGTTTGAAAAATGTTTGGGACTGCCACATACAGGCACTATCCAAATTAAATTGTCTCCATAGCAGCCTCCACACGTTGTCTCCATTGCTACCTCCAAAAGTCGTCCATATAGCTGCCTCCATACATCGTCCCTTTATCAAACGAGGTGTGTCAGGCAGAAATTTGGGTTGTTTTCATGGATTCCACATCAAAGTTGTTAACTTTGTCGCCACCCTGCTGTGTTATCCACAAAATATACTGGCAAACTTTTACCATTTAGGGATATTATTTCAGCGCTTCTTGCGCATCTGTTTACATTCCCCTCACCCGGCATATCCTAAACTTATAAGAACGCTACTACACTTGATCTTATACAAAAGGTTCTTAGAAGTGCTGTTTGGGGAGTAGCCTAGAGACAGGGGCTTGGATTGGCGAAAGCTCGCCTGGCAGCGGAACGCCAGCTCCATGCGCATCATGCGCTTCTTGCGCATCTGTTTACATTCCCCTCACCCGCCATATCCCAAACTTATGAGAACGCTACTACACTTAACTTGGTGCAGGCTGGGACCGAGTCTGACCCTGGGGCTGGTCATATACTGCCGACGCAGAGAATTGCGGGGCCTACCTCGGTCCAGGTCTCAAAGGCCTACTATACCTCCTCCCACCCCTCCTCCACCTCCTCCTCCTCCGAATTACCATCCGTGGGCATGGCGCCATCAGTCGGTAGCTCTAGGCACAGCAGCAGTGCCGTCGCTAAGCGACAGCAGGCGGTGCTGAAACTGCTGAGCCTAGGCGATAAAAGGCACACCGCCCAAGAGCTATTACAGGGCATTCCACATCAAAGTTGTTAACTTTGTCGCCACCCTGCTGTGTAATCCCCAAAATATACTTGCAAACTTTTACCATTTAGGGATATTATTTCAGCGCTTCTTGCGCATCTGTTTACATTCCCCTCACCCGGCATATCCTAAACTTATAAGAACGCTACTACACTTGATCTTATACAAAAGGTTCTTAGAAGTGCTGTTTGGGGAGTAGCCTAGAGACAGGGGCTTGGATTGGCGAAAGCTCGCCTGGCAGCGGAGCGCCAGCTCCATGCCAAGATGCAACTAACATAGTTTTAACTGCAGCACCTTTAATCTACTACTAGTTCACTGCCTCCATACATGGTCCCCTTATCAAACGAGCTGTGTCAGGCAGAATTTTGGGTTGTTTTCATGGCTTCCATGTTAACTTTGTCGCCACCCTGCTGTGTAATCCACAAAATATACTGGCAAACTTTTATCATGTACCGATATTATTTGAGCGCTTCTTGCTCACCTCCTTTGGTTCCTCTCTGCCACCCATTGGTTTGAAGCCTGAGTCCATTTAGGGTATGTCGCCATGACACTCTCTAGCCTGCTGCCGCTGCCTCTGCATGCCGTCCCCTATAGTGTCAGGGTCAATTATTGGATGTTTTAGATGCTATCTAGCTTCATTCTGTCACTCTGTCATGGCCATGCTGTTGCCCATAATTTTGGCATAATGGTGCGATTATGCAGCCTCAGAGGCATCCATGCATGCTGCCCCTGCTGTTTCCTGTCCATTTCCGTGGTGTTTCCATCCTTTTCTGAGGTTCCCAGGTGTTTGGCCAAGCTTCCCTGTGCAGAGCCTTGGTCCCCTTGAAAAATGCTCGAGTCTCCCATTGACTTCAATGGGGTTCGTTATTCGAGACGAGCACTCGAGCATCGGGAAAAGTTCGTCTCGAATAACGAGTACCCGAGCATTTTAGTGTTCGCTCATCTCTAGCTATTAGATAATTGAAAGCAAACCCAGATATCATCAAAAAACCTGCTGACAAAAGGGGTGCAATAGTCATAATGAATACTTCTGAATATATCAAGGAAGCAGACAGCTATCCAACCCCATCCACTATAGTAAAATTGAAAGTGACCCCACAGAGGCCTTCAAGAATAATTGATATAACCAAGAAGTTTTCAACGTAGATCTAAAACAAGGTCAACCTTCTCATCCCAGAGAATCCCAGGCCAGGCTGCTTCTATATGCTTTCTAAGATTCTCAAAGATGGCAGTCCAAGAAGGCCTATTATTTCTGGCATTGACACCTTGACGGAAAGCATCTCAAGTTGGGTGGAAAATCTCCTAAAACCCCTGTCAGAAATGCTCCTAGCAACATCCAGGACACTACTGACCTTTTAAACTCACGGCTGTAGGCCCACTTCCTAATGGTACAATTCTGGCCACCATGGAGGTAGAATCTCTATACACTAACATCCCCCATAAAGATGGAATAGCAGCATGCCGGTCACACATGGAGAAGCACAACCTACCAACAGAACTGGTCATAGAACTCTTAAAATTTGTGCTCCCCCACATCTATTTCTCTTTTGGAGAGGATCTGTACCTAGTGTATGGGAACATCAATGGGTTCAAGGTGTGCACCACATTACACTAATCTTTTTACATCTGAGCTGGAAGGTGCTTGCTTATCCACATGCACCACAAAACCCATGATCTACCATGATCATTATATTGATGACCTTCTGATCACCTGGACTGCAGATGAGAAGGTCCTGCTTCAATTCTATGAGGGTGACAACAACTTTCACCCCACCATCAATCTCTAAGCTATTCAGATAAGGAGATACACTTTCTGGATACCACAATACAAATTAAAAACAACCGCTTAATCACAACAATTTACCATAAACGAACAGACAAAAAGGCCTACATGAGAAATAACAGCTTCCACTCCAAACATACCAGACAATCTATCATATACAGCCAGGCCATACGCTACAACCGTATCTGTTCAGACAAGACTAAAAGAAATATTCCCAGTCCCTCCTCTCCTGTCCTTCCAGCAACCACCAAACCTGAAACAACTTGTTGTCCGGAGTGCCCTGAGAAAATGGCACCTCACCTTGCCTGCAAAACAGGTGTAAAACGTGCCAGCACATTCGCACGGGGGACCCTGTACCTCAATCACAGCAGGTACATAAGATCAAGGGGACCTTTTCCTGCAGGTCTACTAATGTGGTCTATCTTATTATGTGTGAACAGTGTCCAACCACAACCCTTTATGTTGGGGAAACATGCCAGATACTCCATCAGCGCATGAGCTCGCACTGATATAACATTAAAAATTAAAGGAAGGATCTCTTGGTTACTGCTCATTTCTACAGAGAGGACCACACTATGGAAGATTTGAGTGTTACTATTTTAATGGGGCATTTCAAGACACAGAGGAAAATAAAAGAATGGGAGTATAAATTTAATGTAGAGATTCAACACCTTACAAAATGGTCTTAACATTCATGCCACCTTCTCTGACCTGGAGGCCACAAGTCGATAAGAGCCAGGGCTCTCTTGTCATGCCTCACAGGTTTTTAGTATGTTTATTGCCTTCCTTTTGCAAATAAGATGTATCATCAAGTGATATTAAAAAAAAAAAAAAAGTTAACATAACAGATTGATAAATACAGGGAATTTATCAATCTGTTGTGTTAAAAAGTTTTTTTTTCAATATCCTTTGATGATCACTGCCTAGTGTGTAGGAAATGCTGTGAATTTTCAGTTTCATGCATAACATCATATCTGAGGAAGAGAACTAGTATTCTCGAAAGCTCACCATCAAATATACTCAGTTATAGCTTCAAAAAGGTTTTGCCTGATTTCTAAACTCCTCTTCTGCTCTCCATCGCTAACATGGTACAAATGTACACTACTTAAAGTCTGCTATGCTGACAAGTGAACTATTAGTCCCTGGGTCTAATAGGTAGATATTGAGAGAAGACCTTATTAGTCAGTCTCCTTGCTCCAATAGTATAGCAATAAGTGTCTTTGGGGGATATTTATCAGGGCCTCTGCGCCATGTCAGTGACCAAGCAGAGGGTGTGGCCAGCATGGAGTGGGCCGGTGCGGAGCATTACTGTCCCCACGCCTCACTGCAGCCGGCGACTTTGCACAGTAAAAATTTGCCGGCTGTGATTATTTCTACACCAGGCAGGGTAAACACTGCCCAGAATCCCGAACACGAGCGCCGGTGTATGATGAATATCCCCAAATATTCCTATCCTGATGTAGGAACTGGAACCCAGCAATCATGACTATATATATTATTGGTTATTACGGGATATCATAATATTTAACATAAAAATACTACATTAAATAATTTTAAAAAACACAAACTTTTGCTAAGCATTTCTGTTGATTTGCTACTAGATAGCACCCTAAAAAGAATCCCTGGAAGATAGTTTACATTTCTGTTGTTCATCGGACTATGGACCTTGGTCGTCGTTTTGTGCCGTCTAATACAAAGCTAGTTATCAGAAATATAAGGCTGCATATCCTACTATCTTCTTAAATCAAATAAGTAACAAATAAACAGTAAGCCCTTCATATTAGTGCATTCTGCACATACTAGTTACAAAACAGTGCACAGGATAATTACTTGGTCTGCACTGAATGTCTGCTGCTTGCAAAGAGAGCATTATGAGAGGAATATTCAATAAACGTCCCAGTTTTTATACCGGAGGATAGTGAATAGTTACAAACATTTCAGTAGGCATTCATTGCTGAAATTTGTGGCCAATGGCATAACTTGAAGCTGATGGGCCCCAGTGCAAAGGTTGTGCCAGGCCCACGATTATAGTGTATGGTTTATAGCACATGGGAAAGTGACACCTTATGGGCCTCCTAAGCCTCTTGGGCCCAGTTGCGACCACACCCTCTGTACCCACTCAAGTTACTCGCTGTTTGTGGCCACTTTTTACAATGAGAAGGGGGAATTCCTCATTTTGCTGAATTGCTCAGATTGTTCCAGTAATGGCAGAGGTATAAATAAATATATAATAATTTTTCTTCTTGTTTTTGGCAGAGCAGGATATAACTTATTTAGCATAGGCTCATATTTCAAGTTGAATGATTCATACTAACACCATACAAACATAGTGGAGTTGTAGGGAAAACAAAACTTCCAGTTTGTATATCAGGGGCACATCACAGGAAGTCAGTACCACATAGCACAGTTGAGAAAGTCTGGAATAATTTACTTCCTTCTCAGAGAACATGATAACTGAAATTTGAAAAACATGTCTGCCTTCTTCCAGAAACAAAGCATTGCCCGATTGTAGCTCTACTGGTATTGCAGGTCAGCTGTATAGAATTTCATGTAGCTAATCTGTATGACCATGCATACCCATGGTCTCTTATGGTTCTGTTTATAAAACAAGGCAGCCATGTTTTTCAAATAGCATACATTCATTAAATGCTGTAGCTTCAGTTTTCTAGTTTGCTATAATATAGAATTTATATATGACTGCTACAGTTTATGGGCTGCATCGGTCATATGTCTAAAGGATGGACTAAAGATACCAGGGAGGGACCATGAAAATAACCCTTTGTCTGGACTATGACCATGGTATAGACTCTCAAATACTCATTACCACACAAATTATTCTTTTACAAATGGAAATGGTTTTGAAAACCCTGTTAACTGTAATTTGCACTAGCATATTTAACCTATTTATGTAGCCTATTTGCAGAGAAGGATTCCAGCATATATAGACATTGCCTGTATTACGGGATATGGTAACTGACTCAAGTACATGGTTTCTGGTTTATACTTAACCCGTTCACGACTGTCATTCGGCTTAATATGTCCTATTTACACATGCCCTGTGCATAAAGGATGTGTTACGTCTTTGCCTGTATCGTCTTCTGTCTGCGGTATGCGGCTTAGAAGGCGTTGAGGTTGTTCAGTGTTCCTGTGTGTGAACTGAGACTGAGATTGCTGCAGGGTTGATTGTTGCACCACACCCGCTTCCCTGCAGTCTAGCAACAGTTAACCTGCTGTGAATGACAGATCTCTCCTCCAGTCACCTTGAGGGGAGGTTCCCCAGTCACCTATATTACTTCCCAGCACAGGTCCCCCAGCGCTGGTAATATTCGTATTTTCAGCTCCCCAGTCCTTTCAGCGTTTTGTTCTTATATTGACTTCTCTGGCATTCTGACTTTGGCTTTCGTTACTTACCTCGGCTCTCACTTTCTGATTCTGCTTATATATTGCTCTCTCCGTTGTGACCCGGTTTACCTGACTTCGCTACCTTTGTGTATTGTTTGTTTGTCGTGTTCTTTGTCTGCACTGTGACCTAGGAAGGGATCGTCTTCGTGGTTGTCCCGTATCAATAGGATACCGGAGGCAAGTAGGCAGGTGACAGCATTGGGGGGCTCAGACTTAGGGCTCACTGTCTGGTTTGTTGTCCCTGTATCCCCGAGCCATCATTACATTATTACCAGCCCTTTAAAAATCCTTAGTTTGCTACGTCTTCCGGATCCGCCAGGATGAGCTCCATCCCGGATCTTGTGCATCGCATGGAAGGCCTAGCAGGCATTGTGGCTGATCTGGCTAACCAGGTCCATGTTCTAACTCAGTTTAGAGCAGAGACCCCTGCCACGTCTCCTGCTGCTCCGCAACCTCCACCCCCCAGTATTAACAAGGTAAAAATGTTACTCCCGGATCGATTCTCAGGTGATAGAGAGAAATTTGAGACTTTCAGGGAATCCTGTTTGCTTTATTTTCGGGTTAACCCGTTATACTCCCAAACTCAAATGGTGGGGGTGGTTATTTCATTACTCCAGGGGGATCCCCAGGCATGGGCCCTGAAACTACCTCCAGCCGCAGAGGAGTGGTCCTCTTAGGAACGCTTTTTTCAATCCTTGGGGGCCATATACTCAGAACCCGATCATGTTGGGCTTGCGGAGTCCAGTTTGCTGTCTCTTTCGCAGGGTACCCGCTCTGCGGAGGAATACTGCATGGAATTCCGCAAACACTGCGTAACCTTGAACTGGTGTGAACCGTCCTTGAAAGCCCTTTTTAGAAAAGGCCTGTCAGAACCTGTAAAGGATGCCTGGATTGGTCATCCTGATCCAAACTCACTGGAGCAAACCATGGCCTCATGTCCGCATTGATCGTCGCCTACGGGACAGACGAAAAGATAGAGTAGATGCGAGTCACTCCTCCGGGTCACCTTTACTTTCTCCTAAAAACTCTGTCTCTCCTATATCTGAACAAGAACCTATGCAGTTGGGCACGGCGAGGGCCAAAACCCGGAAAGAGCATCGCCAGAAGAATCGTCTTTGCTTTTACTGCGGTGAATCTGGACACTTCCTGAGAGGCTGCCCTACCAGACCCAGGCCACAGGCGGAAAACTTCAGCGCCTGAGTGGTAATCGGGAGTGTCACTCAGGCGCACAGGTATCTTCCGACTCTGTATCTAAAATTTTGTTGCCAGTGTCTCTGTTTGCTAATGATAAGTCTATATCTGGACAAGCTATGGTTGATTCTGGATCCGTTGCTAATTTTATTGACTCTGCTTTTGTTTCAGCCCTAGGGCTGGAGTTGGTTAACCAGAATCCTCCTGTCCTGGTTGTGGGGGCAGATTCTACCCCTTTAAGGGGGGGTAGAGTTTGTTTCAGAACTCCACAGATAACCATGCAGGTTGGTGCTATCCACACCGAACGGGTAGTGTTTTTTGTTTTAAAAAACTTGTCTGCTGATGTCATTTTGGGGTTCCCATGGTTATCTGTACACAATCCTGTATTTAATTGGACCACTGGAGAACTGGTTAAATGGGATCCGCTGTGTTCCTCCCATTGTAATACGCTGTCCCTCTCTGAATGTCAGTCAGAGGAAGAAACTCTGCCTGAATTTATCTCTGATTTCTCTGATGTTTTTGATAAAAAGACTGCCGAGTCCCTGCCTCCACATAGGCCTTATGACTGTGGGATCGATCTCATTCCCGGGTCTAAATATCCCAAGGGAAGGATTTTTAATTTGTCTTCCCAGAACGAGAGGCTATGCGAGAGTATATACAAGAGAGCCTTCAAAAGGGTCATATACGACCCTCGAATTCCCCTATGGGGGCTGGTTTTTTCTTTGTGGGGAAAAAAGATGGTGGACTTAGACCCTGTATTGATTACCGTGAACTTAATAACATCACTGTCAAAAACCAATACCCACTTCCTCTTATCCCTGATTTGCTTAACCAGGTGGTGGGTGCCCGCTGGTTCTCCAAAATTGACCTCCGTGGTGCCTACAACCTGATTCGCATCAAAAAGGGGGACGAGTGGAAAACTGCTTTTAATACCCCCGAAGGACACTTTGAATATTGTGTGATGCCCTTCGGGTTGTGTAATGCACCAGCAGTATTTCAAGAATTTGTGAATGATATTTTTCGTGATATCCTGGGTCAATATGTGGTAGTCTATCTGGATGATATTCTGATTTTTTTTCCCCTGACTGGTCAACCCATATCCGACAGATCAGGGATGTTCTCTCTAGATTACGTAAGAATTCCTTATGTGCCAAGTTGTCTAAGTGTCTGTTTGGGGTCCAAAAGATTACTTTTTTGGGTTCTATCATCACCCCTAAATCTTTTTGTATGCATCCACTCAAGGTCACGGCTATCGAGAAATGGGAACATCCCAACACTCTTAAAGCCCTTCAGCGGTTTTTAGGGTTTGCCAACTATTACCGCAAATTTATTAAGAATTTTTCTGTTGTGGCTAAGCCGTTGACGGATCTCACTAAAAAGGGTGCTGATCTGACCAATTGGACTCCAGAGGCAGAGCAAGCATTTGCACAGCTTAAAAGATGTTTTGTAACCGCGCCAGTTTTGACTCAACCTGATTTGAATCACCCTTTTGTAGTTGAAGTTGATGCATCCGAAGTAGGGGTGGGAGCAGTGTTATCTCAGGGATCAAAGTCTCTCACTAACCTAAAACCTGTAGCGTTCTTCTCCAGGAAGTTCTCCTCTGCCGAACATAATTATGATGTGGGTAACAGAGAGCTTTTGGCCATAAAATGGGCATTCGAGGAATGGAGACACTTCCTAGAAGGAGCTAAACATCCCATAACTGTGATTACTGACCATAAAAACCTGTTATACTTAGATAATGCTAAACGACTGTCCCCCAGACAAGCTCGCTGGGCACTCTTCTTTACTCGTTTTAATTTTGTTGTTACTTACCGTCCAGGCACTAAGAATATCAAAGCTGATGCTCTATCACGTAGCTTTGGTAACGACAATACCCCAGAGGTTGTCCCAGATAAGATTCTATCGCCTGGTATTGTGTTATCTGCTATTGACCATGACCTCGCCACCGCTATCTCGAACTCTCAAGATCTTGCGCCTAGTAATCTTCCTATGGGTAAATTGTTTGTGCCACACAATCTTCGGCTCCGGGTCTTGGAAGAGATCCATTGTTCTGTGCTCGCCGGACATCCTGGTATTGCCGGCACTAAGTATCTCTTAGAAAGGTTGTACTGGTGGCCCTCGTGGTCACGTGATGTTCAGGAGTTCGTAGCAGCATGTGATATATGTGCCAGGTCTAAGGTGCCCAGAAGAGTACCAGAGGGACTTCTCCAACCTCTCCCTCTGCCTAAAAAACCCTGGACTCATATCTCCATGGACTTCATAACTGACTTACCTGTCTCTCAAGGGAAAACTGTCATTTGGGTGGTTTGTGACCGATTCTCGAAAATGTGTCATTTAGTACCCCTCAGGAAATTACCCAGTGCTAAATTATTGGCCTCATTGTTCATAAACAATATTTTGCGTCTTCATGGTATACCAGAAAATATTGTCTCTGATCGGGGGGTACAGTTTGTCTCTAAATTCTGGAGAGAATTTTGTGGTCAATTGGGA